>NC_052076.1:45032151-45646040 GCF_015852505.1 Tachyglossus aculeatus
TACTGCTAAGAAAAAACAAAAGATTCAGTTTTTCTTTCCCCTCTTTCCCATTCTGCAGAGTAAGCAATAAATCCCTGAATAGAAGAGCTGGCTGCATTGGGAAAGAAGAAAACAAATCACACATCAACAAATCAAACAAAAATGGATGCTAATGATAAAAGCATTAATGGAGGCAATAATAATGATGGTATTTGTTAGGCACTAACTACGTGCTAAGCACTGAGAGCTAAGATTATCTGAACATTATCCAAAATACTCATTTTGGTTATTCCTTTCATTTCCCCTCTCATACTCAGCCTTTTCACCACTACTGCTAAGAAAAAACAAAAGATTCAGTTTTTCTTCCCCCTCTTTCCCATTCCGCAGAGTAAACAATAAGTCCCTGAATAGAAGAGCTGGCTGCATTTGGTAAGAAGAAAAGAAATCACACAACAACAAATCAAACAAAACTGGATGCTAATGATAAAAACAATAGTGGAGGCAATAATAATGATGGTATTTGTTAGGCACTAACTATGTGCTAAGCACTGTACTAAACGTCGGGGTAGATACGAGATAATCAGAGCAGGTTCAGTCACGGCCTCACAGTTTTAACAGAAGGGAGAACAAGTATTTAAACCCTCAATAAATACGACTGAATTCAATAAATACGATTGAATTCAATAAATACGATTGAATGAATGAATGAATATATGTTTGTATGTATGTATTACTCTATTCATTTTATTTGTACATGTATTCTATTTATTTTATTTTGTTAATATGTTTTGTTTTGTTGTCTGTCTCCCTCTTCTAGACTGTGAGCCCGCTGTCGGGTAGGGACCATCTCTCTATGTTGCCAACTTGTACTTCCCAAGCGCTTAGTACAGTGCTCTGCACACAGTAAGCGCTCAATAAATATGATTGAATGAGTGAATGAATGAATCCCTATTTTGTTGATGAGGAATCTGAAGGACCCAGTGGTCAAATGACATGTCCAAGGTCACAGAGCGGTCAGGGGGCAGAGCCAGGAGTAGAATACAAGCCCTCTGACTTCCAGGCAGGTGCTTATTTCATTAGGAATAAGCAGCATGAGAAGCAGCATAGTTTAGTGGAAAAAGCATGGGCTTGGACGTCATAGGATGTGGGTTCTAATCCTGCCCATGCCACTTGTCTGCTGTGTGTGTGACCTTGGACAAGACACTGAACTTCTCTGTGCCTCAGTTACCTCACCTGTAAAAGGAAGATTAAGACCGTGAGCCCCACACGGGACAACCTGATGACCTTGTATCTACCCCAGCGCCTAGAAAAGTGCTTGGCACATAGTAAGCACTTAAATACCATAACTATTATTATTATTAGGCTACACTGCTTCTCCACCAGTGGAATCGTTAAGCACACACCGCATGCCAAGCACAGTGCTAAGCAACGAGGTAGAGAAGCAGCGTGGCTCAGTGGAAAGAGCCCGGGCTTTGGAGTCAGAGGTCATGGGTTCGAATTCCAGCTCCACCACAAGTCTGCTGTGTGACCTTGGGCAAGTCACTTAACTTCTCTGAGTCTCAGTTCCCTCATCTGTAAAAATGGGGATGAAGACTGTGAGCCCCACGTGGGACAACTTGATCACA
Organism: Tachyglossus aculeatus; assembly: GCF_015852505.1. NCBI lineage: Eukaryota > Metazoa > Chordata > Mammalia > Monotremata > Tachyglossidae > Tachyglossus > Tachyglossus aculeatus. Next base: position 45,033,756 of record NC_052076.1, read on the forward strand.
TTGTATCCCCCCAGCGCTTAGAACAGTGCTTTGCACATAGTAAGCGCTTAACAAATGCCATTATTATTTTTATTATTATTATTATCTAATACAGTGGAACCACAGCCAGCCCCTGCCTCGCATAGGGGGGAGCAAGAACATTTAATTCCCATTTTACAGTTGAGGACACTAAGGCACAGAAAATTGTCCAGGGTCACACAGCAGCAAAGTGGCAGAATCAGGATTACAAACCAAGTCTCCTGACTCTCAGTCCTGTGCGCTCTCGAACTAGCAGTAATAAGAAACTTTAGGGAGTCTGACCTCTTAGCTCCTCTCAGTGACAAAGGTCCTGGCATCTTGTAAGCTCGCTGTGGGCAGGGAACCTGTCAGTTACACTGCTGCGTTATACTCTCCCAAGCGCTTAGTACAAGTGCCCTGCATACAGTAAGCGCTCAATAAATAATGATGATGGCATTTGTTAAGCGCTTACTATGTGCCAAGCACTGTTCTATCTGATTTATTTATTTATTTATTATTTATTTATTTCGCCTGTACATATCTATTCTATTTATTTTATTTTGTTAGTATGTTCGGTTTTGTTCTCTGTCTCCCCCTTTTAGACTGTGAGCCCACTGTTGGGTAGGGACTGTCTCTATATGTTGCCAATTTGTACTTCCCAAGCGCTTAGTACAGTGCTCTGCACATAGTAAGTGCTCAATAAATACGATTGATGATGATGATGATGATTAATTGATTACTCCTTAGCATTACAATAAACCTAGGCAACTCCAGGCCTTCACTAGTCACTTATTACCCTGAACTCACTGAGCCCTGAGTGTGAACTGCCTCAGCACACAGTACTAAGCTCAGTAAACCAGCCTACGGTCAAAACAATATAAAGACAGCCCATTTACTGCTGTGCCAAGCCGACCACTATAGATTCTATTTTTGGCTATCAAAGAGCCCCGTACAATATTTTTACTTCTCCCCCGCTGTACTGTACGCAAGATGCTTCTTTACCAGCCTTGTTCTCATCATGGCAGTTAAACGGCAAAGGCAGCTCACCTTATGGAATCCATTTATTTCATCTTCATTGGGTTCAAATTAGCCTCTTCTAGACTAAGGAACTGAGTCTGCCGATAAGCCTGCAGAAATGAAAGATTGCATCCTGAATTCTACTTGGAAAAGGTCAGGTTTCTGCTTTTGGTGCTTTGCTATGGCTTTTCGGTTGAGCTTGGCAAAAACCTTGGCTCGTTTCCTACTGTTCCTGTGGCTAAGGACCGCTTTGCTGGAGGAAAAATGCTCTCCAATTTGGACAGGAACCAGTTTGGGAAAGAACACGATTCATTTCAGAGTCCCTCCATCGTTGCCATCACCTTCTCCCCTCTCAAAAAGGGGCTGTAGAATTTGTAGTGGAAAATTGGATTAGCACAGCCCTGCAGGGAGAAGGGGCTGGACTGCTGAAATGTTACAGAGGAGCTAGAATGGCCCTTCTGACTCTTGCTAGGATCCGTCGGTCCATTCACTGACTTCGGTTTGTTCCCTGCCTGATTTAGCAGTCAGCCCTATGATCTCTCACTTTTATTCACCCCTGAATATTTTTAGACAAACAGGCAGTACTCCGGCACCCGGAAGGGAACTCCACAGACAAAGCTGTTAATGTCATCGAGGCCACTTTCGATTCACCACAGGCATTTTCTAAAGGACTCAATCCCGTCAAAACTCGGAAAGGCTGCGTGCTGCTGCACGATATCCAGAACGATACCCGCTTGCCTTCTTTGGAAACAACAGTGAGGCTCTGCAGCTGCAGTGAAGGCAACGCACCAGGTTGTGCGTGCTACAAAATCCTGTGCTCAGAGAAGTTGCTGGCTAAGCAGTTTTGAAGATCCTTTTTTAAAAAAAGGCACCAAGAAAAGTTCCCTTTCAGATTTCACTACCTGCAGGGTTGAGAAAGGTTACAACGCCATAGACGGAAGCAAACAGCGTTTACTGGTAGCCACAGACTGTAGACCACTGTGTTCAGGCTCCATACGGGTTCCCCCCACTCCATCCCCAATCCGTTTTAAAGAGCATAACTATGTATCCCAGTGGGTGGGAGGAGAGTGGCTAGTATGCAGGGAGAGATGCTTCGCGTGGAGAACACTGGTTGTAACAGAAAATTAAATGCTCCGATTCCCCCTACCATGACAGCTCATCTCTTTAAAGTTCATTAAATAACAGTTCTGCTTTTTACTTTTAATGGTGATTGGCTGGAGTAATATCTTCAAGACAATTCTCAGGACTGCTGCTACTCACCAAGCCCTTTATAGGGAATACTTGTTGTCCATTCCTGCTGCTTAAAGGACTGAGTTACCGGTAGCAGCACCGTTGCACTCATTTTTACCAATCAGAATGTGGTTAATCTGACCGAGAAACAAAAAATCACTCCAGCGAGTCACCCTCCAACATGTTCTAAACTAAGCACACAGCTGGCTGGCTGCCAAGATCAACAATCTCCATGGAGTAACTACTGCTCAAGGGACATCCATCGGTGATTTGCTTTCGTTTATCCAGGTTAGGTCCAGTTCTTGTGCTTTTGTTGTGTAAGCACTAATGGAGTATCTCTCTAGGCCAAAACTATCTTTGGGCTAGCACTCTACATGGTGTCTTTATTTAGTAACCTTTTCCCCAGCCTCCAAAAAAAACAAAAAAGAGTTCTATCCAGCAAAGTGAGTCAACTTTGCAGCCAATATCTACCAGCTGGCCCAGGTTGACTGTGAGTCTCCACGAGAGGATGGCCACCTTAATTCGAGTTGATGACTACAAAAGTGGTCGCCAGACCTGCCCTCCCCTTGAAGCAGAGTTGGTGTCTTGGATGGGTTGGCTGGGTCAAGGCCAGAAGAGGAGAGAGAAATCGGCGGGGGGAAAGAGGAAAAATGGAAGGGTTTCCTCTGGACGGGCCATGAAACAGTCCCGTCTGACATATCCTGGACATTTTGACGGTGGCTGTGGCTACGCTTTCTTTCAATGCAGCAGACCCAAACCCATATCTGGATACCACTGTCTTGTCGACCCATAATTTTAACGTAGTTATCCATGGGTCGGGCCCCTGTTGATACGCAGCCTTTGGCTATTTCTCACGACATATTTCATAGAAAAGGCCAGAGCTCCAAGCACCATTACACTGTTAAATAGACTTTGCCGTGAGTCAATTTTTTTTAAAGCTTTTAAGCAATGAAGGGGGATGTTTGCCGGTTACCAACCTTGGCTCATTTCCGAAAACTGTAAATCTCTGTGGCATCACAGGATATTACGGTTTAAGGAAATAACAGCGTTCTTGTGTCGAACGTATTTTAACAGCAAACCTTCTACACCGATTAGACGATAAAAAAGAGGGCTAATATCATTAACATTATGGCAAGGAACAAGTGCTCATAATCTGATGTCAGGAGCAAAATAGTTAAATTAGTCACAGCCCAGGAAGGCCCCAACAGCACAGATATTCACCATTTTAAGAGGGTTGTAATGGAATTTGATGTCCAGGTGTGGAGCTGGTGATTGTGTATTTAGTCTAATGCTGCAGCTAATTCCGCCAGTATCCCTAACAACTGGATTCCCTTTTAGTCGATCCTCTCCCTTCCAAGAAGTAGAGGCTCTTTTTCTGAGTCACTGCACCCTGGCCTAATTCCAGCTGTAGCTAGAGCAACCACAGAAAAATCACTTTCTCTTCAACTGATCATCTGACCTGTTCCGCAGATCATCTACTTACGCAGTTGATCGGGAGCTATGCCGAGGAGCTAGTTTCAGGCTCTGTCACAATTACTGCAACTTTTGACATTTTTCAACTCTTGGGTGTACCTGAATCCCATCCAAAGGACTGAATTAAATTTAACAGATGAGAAGCCTCTTCTCCTTCTTATGAAACCCTTTTCCCTGAGAGTCCTATTCCTCCCAGCTTACTCCGGTTTTCCCATCCTAGAGCCACCTCCCACCGCCTCTTCCCCATGCCTCCTGGAACCACAGTGTTTTACTCTGCCTGAACACAGAAGTCATATTGCCAATCTTTGTGCCCCACTTCCACTTTTTTTTTGCCTTCTCCAGAACTAAAGCACATGGTGTTTAAATTGTGCCTCAAAGAAACTTAAAGTCCTTCTCTCCAAGTCTACTCCCCTCTCCCAACTCAAAAAGGATCACTTCTGGGAAGGCAGAGGAAGTGGGAGGAAAGTTGAGAGACAGCTGGGGGTGAAAGACAGCTTGCTATTTCAACACAAACACTTGCCACCAGGAAGTTGTAAAGCGCAATACGCCAAAGAACAAGTGGAAAGACACTAGGAACAAATGAGCCAACCAAATGGCTCTTTATTACAAAAGCTCCGAAGCCCCGACCCCATCTCTACTTCAGCAAGTTTTCATACACCAAAGCTGGAAACACTGAAGAACATTAAACCATCAGTAAAATACAACATCTTCTGCAACAAGTACTTTCTGCTTGGCTTCCATATACTTCCTACAATGGTTTCATAAGCAAGAGCTAATGGCAGCCACAGACTTGCCACACACTTTTTCTCAATTCTGAATGGCACAAGTTGGTGAATAGTACCAGAAAGACGGATCCTCCTGAGATCTTAGGGTGAGCTTGCAGGTGTCTGCAATGGGCCGAATTTATTTGCATTAACCACAATTTCAGTGTAGCGACATCTCTCAACTGTTCAATACCCATTCTACGAAGCGGAGAACAACTGCTGTCTCTAGACGGAGCTGTCAAAAAATGTCTTTGCCATGGCATGGGCCACTTTCAGCACCTTCTTCTCCTTTGCATCGGTCCCCATGTTGCTCTGAGCCAATTTAACCCAGTACTGTTCAGTCCTAGGCAGATAGTCTGTGAATTTCTCCTCAGGTTCAACTGAAGGGTGTTGCTCCTCTTCTGGGAGTCAGGAGGGGAGGAAAAGTGAGAGGAGGAGAAGGGGGAGGAACAGCAGGAAAGAGAGAAAAGGAGAATGTGTGTGAGTGAATTCAGAAGCTGCAAAGGCAATCCCATGAGGTGAAAAGCTCAAGGTCACTCTCTTGTAATTTTGCTACTATATATAACAATTAAAGCCAACCAACTGCAAAATTTAATAGCCTTTCTGTAACGAAAGGACAAACTAGGATTCAAGCTGTCACTTCCATTTTTTGTTCACAGTTCACACACTGCAATGTTAGGCCTAAAGTCCAAGAACACAGGCTCATAGAACAGCCTTTGAACCAGGTAAGTTTCCCGTACTACCAATTTGGTTAATATATCTTCACTTTCATCTACAATTTTCCCAAGAAACTCTCCTCTTTCTTCAGGGAATCGACAGACCTCAACCCTAACTTCAGACACCTGGCTGGTGTTTCTTCCACTAACCCCAAGTATCAACGGGATCATTGTGAACACAAAATTGTCTTTGATTCTACTGCACAAATACCTTCATCTTCTTCGCTCTCTTCTTCTGTGTCCTCGTCCTCATCCCCTCCTTCTGCACCTTCTCCATCATCTCCATCTTCAGAGTCGGATTCCTCGAGCCACTCTTGGGTTTCTGTAATGGCAAAATAAACTCACATGGTTTTTAAATTAGGTCTCAGGAATGCCACAGGAGAATTATAACATGTTACCTAGTGCTTTCCTCTGAGAATTCAATGCTCTACTCTACTGTTGAACTGTTTATTATGGAAACAGATGGCTTGAAGTATACCTCTTTCACTCCCTGATCATCCTTGAGAATCAGATGCAAGATGGGGCAAGATATACAATGAGTTTTTCCCCACTGTGAACATTAAATAGATTGGAGCAAAGAATTCCATACGGGCAAAAGAAAATATAGATAAAGCAAAAACTCACAGCATGATATAATGTTCAAATGACTGCCACCAAGGAAGATGTTAAGAGATGTGAGAAGCAGTGACTCAAGGCTTTCAGGTGTAACTCATCTCCCCTATCATTAGACCACCCAAACAAGCTTCATTCAGGAATTGGTTTACTGTTGGAGAGCTGCCATAGGAAGGAGTCAAGAAAGAAAACAAAGCATCCCCCCAACTCAAAAGTAGCACAGTCTTAAAATGCATTATTTTCTAATCTTTAACTTCGGGAGTCATATGGACTTGTTCAAAAGATGTTGCTACTGTATTTTTTTCTGAAGAGAAAGGAAGAGGGGGGAGAAGGGGAGGGATGGAGGGAGGGGGAGAGAGGTGGGGGAGGAAGCGGGAGAGAAGGGGGGAGAGAGAGGGAGGGAGACAGAGAGAGCGAGAGAGAGAGCACACACGTGCAGGGACAGAATGTACTGATTGTACCAAAGGGATGCAACTGTAATTCAGTCCTCCCTAAGGCACAATCTAGGAAAAAGTATTTGATGTAAAGAATAAACATGCTTCTGCTCCTTGGGGTAATTTCAATAAAAACTAAGAATTATCACTGCTGAAACTTTTCAGAATGCCAAACCCTGAATCTCCTACAAGTTCAAACGCTAACAATGTGAAATCGGAGGTAATGGGCCTGACTAGGCAAAATTTCTAGGGTGCTTTGAGTTTCTTTCAAAAAAGGACAAAGTAGCCGAGTATGAATATCTCCATACATCTACCTTCCTTCAACCAGCTAATGGAACATTCTAGATGTCCAAGTCCACCAATGTCCTGATAATCGATGCCATCTTGTCACCAGTGGGCATCCCTCAGACCCAAGGGAGGAGGTGGGAGGGGGGGCGAAGGGATGCTGTGGCAGAATCAGAGCAAAGAGGAGTGAAAATGGTGAGGACCCGATAAGTCAGAGAACTGAAATGGACCACCCTGATCACTTTTATTTCTTGCCCATTCCCCAGTGCCATGAGTAATACTTTCTAACCCTTCCAGTATGGTGAACCTGCTGCCCGGGCCCCACCCACACAACTGTTGCTAAGCTGCTAGTTTTAAATCCTCAACAAATAAAAATCTGGTTTACAATTTTCCCAGATGTGGCCTTCTCCTTTATTTTCATAAGTGGAGTCAGAAAGCAGGTCTAGTCAAACAACGAGATTATAGAAGATAAGATAATTAGAATTTATTTTCCAAGTCTTCCAGACTTCCCAAACTGTCATGATTTAGACACTTGGTATGGTGCTTGGCATATATTAAGGGCTTAATTGCATGCATTTTCCCACTCTTCAAAAATCATTGGCAATTCCTCTCTACAGGAAGAAATTACTGACCATTATCTTAAGACACTCCATCAGCTTTCTGCCCCCTAGTTCTTCTCCTACTACAGCCCAGCTAGCACACTCAGCTCCTCTCAAGCCAACGTACTCACCGTGCCTCACTCTCATCTCTCTCAGCAATCTCTTGCTCAGAGCTTCCCTTCTGCCCTTAACTCCCTTCCCACTTCACATCTTCCAGCCCACTACTTCCCCCCTGGCCCATCTTCCAGACCCTTCTGAAATTACATCTACTCCAGCAGGACTCTCCCCAATAAATCTCAACTCCCCACTGTCACTTCGGCACTTCCAAGTCACCTACGTACTTGAATATTCACACCCGGCCTCAATCCCCAGTAGAATTTATGAACCTATCTTTGGACTTAATTGTTTCCACCTACTAGTAATATATTTTAATGCCTGCCTCCCTAACTAAACTGTACGTGACTGGAAGGCATGGACCACTTCCTATCAAGCGCTTAGTACAGTGCTCTGCACACAGTAAGCGCTCAATAAATACGATTGAATCGATCTCTACCAATTACTTATTTTAGTGCCCTGCAAAGGATGAGCACTCAATAACTACTACTGACAGAACACTGGGTTGAGCAGACCGCTGGACTGACTGACCCAGATGGGATTTCAATCAATCAATCGTATTTATTGAGTGCTTACTGTGTGCAGAGCACTATACTAAGGGCTAGGGAGCATGCAATATGAAGTTGGTAGACGTGTTCCCTGGCCACAACGAGTTTACAGTCTAGAGGAGGAGACTGACACTTTCAAATACACTTTTTCCTCAGTTTTCCCTTGTAATTTAATTCTGTAATATTTCAGCCAAACAGTCTTTGGGATCCACCTTTTAAGCAATATTAAAGTATTCTCAAAATTTGGATTTTTTTTAGATGCTGACCATTTCTAACAACTCCCGCCAAGCAGGGATCTTTTTTTTCTTAATCTGGTTACATATCCTGGGCATAATCATCCATTCTACAGCAATGGATATGGATCATCTGTCAAAGCCCAGCTCCGCTACTTACCTGCTGTGTGATCATGGGCACGTTACAACTTCTCTGTGCCTCGGTTCCCTCATCTGCAAAATGGGAGTTTACTACCTGTTCTCCCTCCTACTTACTCTGTGAGCCATATGTGGGATCTGATTATCCTGTACCTACCCCAATACTTAGTGCAGTGCCTGGCATACAAGCAAGCACTTCAAAAATAGAACAATTATTAGTCTCTCATCAATCTGTTTCTTCTCTATTCTCCAGTCACAGTATATCAAAATTACTGACCTGACCCTAGAAAAGCCTACTCTAGAAATAATACGGCAATGGAAAGAACCGGTGAGACTGAGGTATTATTTTAGATGGTGATTGAAAGATTAAAGGAAGAGTTTCAGATCAAACAATGAACAAAGCCACATAGTTCAAAATTAGAGGTGGAGAAAGATTTCTAGAGAGATTAACCTTTGCCAAGTTTAGTTCTTCTGTGAATAAAAACAGCAGCCTTCTGACAATCTAAAGAATCAGGCCCCAACTAAAATCTGCTCTGCAATGACTCACCAATCAGCAGCACCCTAAATAGACCACCACTAAAAGATCTGTCGGCTCAAACAAGATTTATCCAGGGTGAAAAAATAGTCTCAAGATATAACTAGCCACAGCTGCCGAAAACCCAGGGGCAGAGTGACTGAATTTTTAAATCATCCCTTTCCCATATATGAACATCATCTCATCAGGCTTAAGTCTCGGACTAACTGGACGGAATTTCAGAGAAACAAAATTCAAAGCTGGAATGAACCTGGCTGACTGAATGAAGTGGTCAACACGGGGAAAGAAAGGAAATCTGACCCTGTACCCCTGAGCCTGATCTCTGAACAATGGATTGCCCTGGTTGTCCAAGAGAGCAACCGCCACACTGCTCGCTTCCCAAAGCATCTTGTCGTCTCTCAGAGACAGCATATTGGCTGCTCGGACCATTGGTCTGACCCTGTAAATGGTGCTTCTTGTGCACAAGTAAGACAACAGAGAAACTCTGGCCCCGGCTTACTTGGATCCATCTCCACCAACACTTTCCATTCTTCCAGTTTGTGAAGATCAATGCAGTAGAAATCACTGAGTGTGAACTGGCGGTCTCCGGCTTCAAACATGCCCCCGTACACATAAAGTAGGCCATGTTTCACGGCCAGCATAGCATTAGAGCGGGGACAGGGTTCCATGACAGGGCCGCAGGCCTCCCCTCCAGCTTCATCTTCAGATTCAGATCTCTCTGCTTCCATCCCAGGGGTTGAGATGACTTGTTTAATAGTCATGACTGTTCCATCCTCTGCAATCACCTCTTTGATCACTTCCAAAGGTTCCTGGGGATTGGGCCCGGCACCCTCCTCCTGTTCAAGTCCCTCAGGTTCCGGATGTTTGCCCCTCCTGCGTTTTCTCTTTTCCGATTTAGGTCCCTAGTGATATGACAAAAAGAAGCCAAAGAACACACAAGCCAGTGAACTCCAATGACACAGAACAGGGAACGGCCTTCTCGAGTTACAAAATTTTTTTTACAGCAACTGATGGCCTAAATCAATTCTGAGCGGCACACGCTTTCACATGCTATTGGTCTCTATATTGGCTGTTATTTTTTGAAGGCAAAAACATAAATGAAACTTGGGGGCTCAGGAGTGTTGGTGCTTTTACTATAGCAACTGAAAGCATAGCGCCTGTAAAAAAAGAGGAATTAACCCTCTAGTCTCCCCTGTGCCTTCACTATTTTGTGACCCAGGCAGGAGAAAATAACCCACCACTTAATGTAATCAAAATACAATTAGGAAGTGGTAAATTATAGTGCACTGCTGAGTAACACTTGGTGCCTTTGGAGGACTAAGGAGGCCTGCCAAGAATTTCGAGGCAGATCAGTCTGCTCTCAAAGAGGGAAAGTTTCTTGGGTAACAACCGGATACCTCATAGGGCAAACTCAATAGAAGGCTGCAGTCATACCTATTTTTTCCCCTTTGTTCTATGCCAAGCTAATGGAAGCAAGAAGAAACCAACACTGCTTCCAAAAGCTTTATGTACTAAACTTTTTCTTTATAAAGATTCTACTTTCTCTTTTTCATTTCACAAATGTTCACAGAGTAGCTGAAGCTTCTTAGCCACTTTACGTAACAAGTTTGCTGCTCTCTGGCCTGAGGTTGCTTATTCCTCTTCCTAGGCCTTCATTCATTCATTCGATCGCATTTACTCTGTGCAGAGCACCGTACTAAGGCGCTTGGAAAGTACTATTCGGCAACAAAAAGAGACAATCCCTACCCAATGGGCTCTTAACTTGGGAGTCTGAATGGAATCTTTACCTCTTAAAAACGTTCAATTTTTAAGGCTGCGATTTGGGAGCAATCGACATCTTACTAGCTTTTAGGTCTGTGAACTTGGAAAGCCTCCTCTACTAGGTGTGAGTACCTCACTTCATTCCCTCTGCCATCTACTGTGGCTCACCAGATAGTCAAAGCAGAGAGGTGTGGAAATAGATACGAAGTGCACACTTAATATCAATTAGTGGCACTGTAAACACAGGCTCAGAAATCAAGTCTGTAAGAAGGGGAAGGCCAGATGGGGAAGATGTGTGCCGTCAGCTGAATCGCCCCATCCCTAACCACTGATGGAGGTCCAGTCGATGAGCCTCTCATCTTGAAAGAAGATAAGAAGCAGCATGGCCCAGTCAAAAGGACCTGGGTTCTAATCCCGACTCTTCTGCCTGCTTGCTCTGTGACCCTGGGCAAGTCACTTAACTTCTCTGGGCCCCAGTTACCCAATCTGTAAAATGGGGATTAAGACCGTGAGTCAGACGTGGGACTGTGTCCAACCCGGTTAGGTTGTATCCACCCCAGTGCTTAGTAAATGCCTGGCACATAATAAGCACTGTACAAGTCCCATAAAAAATAATAAAGAGGAATTGTTTAAAAAGCAAACATCAGATTCAAAAGATTCTCAGCAAGAATTATGTGCGAGAGAGATGAAGAGGGAGAAAGGGGAGAGAAAAAGAGGGAGAGCGAAAGAGTGAGTGTGAGTGTGTGTGTGTGCGCACGTGTGTGAGAGATGTAGCACGATTGCTGTTTCCTTGTGTGCAGAGGAATTAAGCAAGGAAGGGAATACAATCAGAGCTGAGACCCCTCAGGCCTCCTGATCCCAGCAGGTTGGGAAGCAACATGGAAGCAGATGGAGAGTTCTACAGTATAAGCAGGTACTTAGAAATAGGCTGCAGGTGTTCGAGGTAAGATGAACAAAACCATGATGTCAGCACTACTTGAATAGAGAGCCCAGCTGCTCCTTAAGTCCCAGCAGGGAAGGGAGACAAGGTAGAGATGGCCAGTGGCAGGGAGCCAAAGGAGAGAAGGTTCCAGGAATGGAGAGGTGGTCAAGGCAAGGGACAATAACAGACACTGAGTAACTAAGAAGGAGTGAGACTGGGAAAGAAACAGAGCACAATAGAAATGGACCCAAGACTATAAAAAGGACAAAAAAGATTCCTCCTGCCAACTGCCACTACCACTATGGCAACTATCCCCTGGACCAAAATACATGAGGAAGGGAGTCCATTCTCCAATGGTTTCTCCTCCTTTCCTTCTCCCATGGAGTCCTGTCCAAAGGATGAACCCAAGAGAAAACCCAATAAGTCCCTTTTACCAAGGGGGTGGGGTGGTAAGACAAGGGTAAGTACAAGTACTGATTAGGAAAAAAAGGCCAAAGGGCAAAAGGAAGTGCAGGAGGACAGGGGAAGAGAATGGGAGATGGGATTGCACCCACTGTTCTTCAAGATCTTCAGAGGACAAAAGATGAAAATAGCAGGAAAATGGGGAAATGCAATGGCAGACAAGAGGGGAGAACGAGTAGGGGAAATGAAAGGAGTCATAAAGATGGAACAAAAAGGACTGAGAATTGGGCAGAAATGACCAGAGGCAAGATGGGAAGAGGGAAAGAGAGAGAAAGGAAAAAAGACATAGACTAATAAAACCACTGAACTGTTGAGGGACCTAGCAGAAGAGCCAGGGAGCAGCATGGCCTACTGGAAAAAGAACAGGCTTTGGAGTCAGAAGACCTGGGTTCTAATCCCAGTTCTGCCACTAGACTGCTGTGTGACCTTGAGCAAGTCACTTCACTTCTCTGTGCCTCAGTTACCTCATCCATGAAAGGGGGACTAAGCCTGGGAGCCCCACTGGGGCTATGGACTATGTCCAACCTGTTTAGCTTGTATCTACCCCTGCACTTATTACAGTGCCTGGAACTTAGTAAGGACTTAAAGGAGGAGTAACAGGGGAGGTGACAAGAGTGACCAGGAGAAAATTACAGGAAGAGGGGAAAGGAAAAGGGAAGAAGAAAAAAAACATTGATTTATCCAGAAGACTGGATAGTCCTACTAATTCATGGCAATACCTACTCCTGGAAAAAAAAAATCCCAGCATCAACTGCTATTTCAGATTTTTCTCCACCTGGTGTACCCAAGTCTACAGCTAATATTTTTTTTCTATTATTCTAAAACAGACATTTGTGAACTTGTAGTCATCCCAATTACGATGGCTTAATTCATCCACCTGAGGGACAGAATACCTTTAGCTGCCCTGCAAACCAGCGATTCTTGACTGTGTCGTACAAGTATAGGTCATTGAAGAAATCACCCTCGATGCTTTCCTCCTCTTCTTCATCACACACACCCCCAAACAGGAGGGTCCGATTATTGGGGGCCATGGCCACAGAGAAGCCAGACCTCGGAGTGGGCTTCACTCCAGAAGGGTTAATTCGAGTCCATGTCCATTTACCTGGTAACAGAGAGAAAACAGGTAAATTCAGAGGGATGAGAGACGGCTGAAAACCAGGCCCATGAAAAGATAGGGGAAAGTACAGAACTCTAGTCTAGGTTTGGAAGTGGTCACTTGCCTATTCAGCTGTGGCAAGTACATTTTATGGCAGGCAAGTAAAAATATATTACCAGTAGTCCACGAAGAATGGCAGGTTGGTAAAAATGTGTGAAGAAAAGTACACTTTTTTCTATGTATTTACAAAGGTACCGGGAAGTTTTAGTAATCCCTCAGCTACAGAGGGATATCTGTATACCTCCCATTGACGTATTTGGTTGCTTTATCATTATTTAAAGAAGCTGTTAAAATACAAATATTAAATCATGTCCATTTGCCAGTTTAATCATGCAGCTGAGGTATATATTACATTTTGCCCTTGCTCCCTTTACGGAGTAATTATGCATTCAACTATAAATTACATACTTTTACCATAACATGAAAGACAATGTCAAAACACAGTTTTAAAGAATGACAGAAGAAGAGAGTCAGTCCAGCAAGGAGGTGAAATACAGTGATGGTCAAGCATTCATCGCAAATCTAGAAAAAGGACAAAAGTAAATGATATAGACATAAGTCCTTTGGTTATCTAAGCCTAATATTATATTCAAAGGCTTACTACATAATGATAAATCCCACAACACAATCTCCTCCACTCTTCCTGATATACAAAGACAATTTCGGGAAATAGAGGGGTTTCTTTTCCTGCTCCTAGAATAACATTTTAATCTGGGATTCTAAAATTTTTTTTAAAAAATGGAGTTACCCAGATTTCTATTAAGTAACTCTTTCAATACTTCTACTTCCCTCGGGGTTCTTGATATTCATCCCACCCTCAGCACTTATTGACATATCTGTAATTAGTGTCTGTCTCCCCCTCTAGACTGTAAACTCTTTGTTGGCAGGGAATGCATTTACCAATTCTGTTGCACTGAATTCTCCCAAGCACTTAATACAGTGTTCTGCATATAGGACACCAATAAACACCATTGTTGAATTGATTCTCTCTTCTTCATTGGCTTGAAGTCTATTTGAGAGACTCTTTCCACATGAACTTCCTTTCACTTGGTTCATATAAAATAACATGTTCTTCCCTCCCCAAATCTCTAGTCTTTCTAAACTTTCTGTTTATAGTCACTCACTTTCAACTCATCCCAAATCCTATCTTGTTCAAATGAAAAGAACCCATGAGCTCTAATTATCCCACCCGGAATCAAATTATAGAAGCATTAAAAAAACCTAACCTTTTAACATTCATCTCTGATGTAGCTCTCTGGACACTATCTCCAAGCCTGTGAATCTACCCATTCCTGGAATTTCTGGCCTTCTAGGCACAGTGAAAACCACAAATTTAGAAGGGAAGGAGGGATGGGCAGTCAAGTCCCAATTAATGGAAAGCCTGAATTGTAATACTTCAATGCACCTTTGTCAGAGAATTTTGGATGTCTCCTTTATGCTCAGTTGAAATTTAGCTATTTATTGCAGTGTTCTCTTTCATTTGCTTGCTTTTAAATCTGTCTTATGTAGCTGGAAATTCAAATCAATCCATCAACAGTATTTACTGAGCACCTCTCTGCTAAGCACTGTGCTTATTAAATGCTGTGGAGTGTACAAGAAAGTTGGAAGACATGATAACTAGCCTCACGGAGTTTTCAATTGAGTGAGGGAGTCAGGCACTAAGCCAAGTAGGTGATTACCCTTCTGGCTCCTCCCTCAACTGATTCTCGCATGCCTCTATATATCTCCTGCAGTTTCAGTTCAGCTGAGATTTGGAAACCCCTGGGTCTGTCAAACACTTCCATTTTTAGATCAAAATCTACCTTCTTCTAGCAGCACTGAAGGGCAAAAGAAGACATGACATAAATTCTGCATTTGTGGAGTCCAAATTAATGTGATTTTACTATAGGTCTCAGTCCTCATTCTGATGCTTGAATCTGAACTATTTAAAACATTAAGTTGTGGAGCTACTGTATGGCTTTAAGAAAACCAAAATTATTCTTTTAAATACTGAGTGTATAATTAGGTTACACACACACACACCAACAAAAAGCCTATCATCATCTGTTCACTGAAAATTTCTAGGTTTGCTTACTGGCTTTGATCCCATCTTCCTCCAGGTACCTACAATTTCTCTACTATTTTACTACTAAATTAAATTACATTTTAAAAATCACATCTTTTGTCACTGCCATCAAAACAGTGTCAGCACTTTCACTGGGTAGAATGCTACAGCTGAGCATTTTGGGGTGGATCCACTGTTCACGGTGCTACTTTGAGAAAACTGACCATTCAGCACTTATTTCCTTAGCATCGAAAAGGAACTCCTTATCAAGTGGCTTTCCACTAAGCCACGTTGCTTCGACTACAACCCTGAACAGCTCTCCCCTTCCTAACTGACTCGCTAACCTTCTACTACAGAGCAGCCCACACTTTGCTCCTCTAATACCAACCTACTGACGGTACCTAAATCTCATCTGTCTTGCCGCCAAACCCTTGCTCATATCCTCCCGATGACCTGAAACTCCCTCCGGCTTCATATCCAACGGACCACCACTCTACCACCTTCAAACTGGAAATAAGACATGGCACCTGTCCCTCGGGGGCCATTTAGCTGGGGGGCCCCTAGACTTTTTCCTTCTGGGCAAGATCCCAAGTGAACTTGTTTCAACAGGTCCCAGCATCTTTGGAAGGAGTTGAGGGACGGGATGGAGGGAGGAAGGATCAGGCCATGTGGAAAAATAATAATAATAATACTATTGCTATTACTGTTGTGGTATTTAAGCATTCATTCATTCAATCATACTTATTGAGTGCTTACTGTGTACAAAGTGCTTGGGAAAAGATAATACAATAACAGACACGTTCCCTGCCCACAGTGAGCTCATACTCTAGAGGGGGGCCATAGACATTAATATACATTAAAGAACAAAAGAATAAATTACAGAAATATACATATACGCGGTGGGGATGGAAGGGAGGATGAATTAATTAAGGGAGCAGGTCAGGGTGATACAGAAGGGAGTGGGAGAAAAGGAGAGGAGGGCTTAGTCAGGGAAGGCTTCTTGGAGGAGATGTGCCTTCAATAAGGCTTTCTAGTGGAGGAGAGCAATTATCTCTCTAATATGAAGAGGAAGGGTGCTCCAGGCCAGAGGCAGGGTGTGGGTGACAGGTCGGCAGCGACACAGACGAATGTGCTTCCAGCGTTGAGTACACTGCCTCCAGTGCTTAGTACAGTGCCTGACATAGTATGCGCTTAACAAATACCATCATTACTGTCATCAAGGTACATAGCACTTACTATGTGTCAAGCTCTGGGGTAGATAAAGATAATCAGGTCCCTCATGGAGCTCACAGCCAAGTCAGGGAAGGGAAGGTAGATCAGGTATTGAATCCCCATTTTGCAGAGGAGAGATCTGAGGCATAGAAAAGTTGACTGACTTGCCCAAGGGCACACAGCCAGACAAGTAGAGGAGCCGGAATTAGAACCCAGGTCCTCTGACTCCCAGGCCTGTCCTCTAGCCACTAGGCCATACTGCTCCTCAAACAGCAAACCCTAGCCCCATTTCTGCCTTACTGAGCAACCCAGCTCTATATACTTATGGGACTGATGCTAAAAATGAGGGGCAAATCTCAGCTGCTGAAACACTGGCCACTTTATTGTGATAACCCACGGGTGAGAAGAAAGACCTTCCCGGCATTACACCTGGGCCCAGAGGGACACAGGGTTAGGACAGTCTGCCTGTAACATTTCTGGTCACTTTGGAAGTCGGGCGCCCAGTTTCAAACACTCGGGTACCTAGGGTCCATGACAATTTAAAGCCAGGACAGGGACTCCTCAAAGGGCTCCTCGGTAGTGCACGGTGAGATTGCTCTGGTAGTTCTGCCACCATCCCATTTTTCTTAAATTTGGTATTTCAAGCATCCAGGGTCCAGTTAGCCAGCCCCAAACCCTAGGGGCTCAGCTGCTGAGGCACTCAGTGCCAAATGCCCTCCCTCCCTTCATATGTGCAAGTTCTACCCACAGAGACTACACAGGAATTTCCTTTAGTTACAAACGCAAAACCAGTCCACTTAAAGGTTTCATCAGCAAAGGTAGTGATACAACTCAATCTTACCAATTCAGGAATAACCGCCTACCTCTGATTTGGTACTAGATCCTAACTTAACTGAGAATTATCTTGGCTTAGTGGAAAGAGCACGGGCCTGGGGGTAAGGGGATCCCAGCTCTGCCAAATGCTTGCTTAGTACAAGCGCTTAGTACAGTGCTCTGCACAAGTAAGCGCTCAATAAATACGATTGATTGATTGATTGCTGTATAACCTTGGGAAACTCACCTAACTTCTCTGTGTCTCAGTTCTCCCGTTTTCTCTTCTACTTCCTATTTAAGACCGTGAGCCCCATGCGGGACAGGGACGGTGTCCAACCTATTTCACATGTATCTACCCCAGGCTTAGAACAGTGTTTGACACTATTAAGCGCTTAACAAATACCATTTTAAAAAAAATTCCCAATCTTATCATCCCACTACAATATTGTTTCATTTCTGTGGGGATGCCATCCAGGGATTCTTTCTTGGTGGTTCACCCTGCTGATTCTCAGCCATCCTTAACAAACACCAGCTTCATGCTGCTTTCCCTATCAAGAGTCTGGGAGGGTGGCAGGGAAATAATTCTTCCTATGGCTCTGAGGATTTTCCTCGCTTTCTAGCCTCCACATCCAATTCTTCCCGTACTGGCTCTGCTACTGCTCATGTCACCAGGTATGTGCTCATCCCATGCAAAAGAACTTTCCCTCTGTGAAGGGTCCTGAGGAATGAGCCGATTCCCTATTCTAGAAACCTCTGGGCCTTTCTCCTTCCTCTTTGTGAGAGGATGACTAGCCTGCTGGACTGCCACATTCCCTAACAAGAGATAGGAAAGCATTACATAATATCATAAGATGAGCAGTTAATCATGGCGTTCCATCTTATTTTAAAATGTGCATCAGATACGCAAAGAAAAAGAAGGAAAAAAAGCCCAACTTAAGGTTGGTCCCAGAACAGTAGTCCATCTGGTTTGTTTAGCATTAAAACAAATTCTTCAAGATGGCTATTTCCAGGAGTGCTAACTTGGGGATGGTGTTACTGGGCTGCTTCCCAAATCAGCTGTAAATCTCGAGTGGGAAGCCTCGTAGCAGTTGTGAGGAACTCTTACCAGGAAATCAATATTAAGGGCCCAATGCCTCTAAGCTGTGTGTGCTAGTGGAAAGATCATGGGCCTGAGAGTTGGAGGACCTGGGTTCTAATCTCAGCTCCGCCACTTGTCTGCTGTGTGACCTTGTGCAAGTCATTTCACTTCTCTGGGCCTCAGTTACCTCAGCTGTGAGCCCCATATGGGATGTGGACTGTGTCAAATCTGATTATCTTGTACCCAGCTCAGTGTTTGGTTCAGTACCTGGTACATAGTAAGCCCATAAGTACCATTTAAAAAATATTCCTCGGTGCAGGATGATTTGGGGGGTGAGGGTCTATGGATGCCTGCTAACCACTCCACTCCCCCCTAATCTGAACTGCAGTTGGATTATAAAAAGCCTCAGCTACTAGGTTCCTACTGCAAAGTCCTAACAAACTTATCAGGAGATGTTACTGAGAGGCAGTGTGGCCTAGTGCATAGGGAATGGTCCTGGGTTCTAATCCCAGCTCCGCCACTTTTCTGCTGGGTTACCTTGGGCAAGTCACCTGACTTCTCTGTGCCTCAGTTCCCTCATCTGCAAAATGGAGGGTCACACACTCTGCACACAATAAGCGCTTAATAAATACGATTGAATGAATGAATACCTGTTCTCCCTCCCTAAGGCTGTTACCCCCACATAAGACCTTTCTAGCCTGTAAACTCATTGTGGGCAGGGATTGTACCTACCAACTCTGTTGTATTATACTCTCCCAAGCGCTTAGTACAGTGCTCTGCACACAGAAAGCATTCAATACTGATCGACAGGACCTGATTATCTTCTATCACCCCAGTGTTTAGTACTGTGTTTGGTCATAGTAAGTACTTAAATCCCATTATTATTACTATGACTTCTAAGGGGGAAAAGGCTCCAGTGACGACATCTTGATAAAATAACTCCTACTTCCTAATGGAAAGGACTTTCATTTTCTTTCATTCTGTGGGATTAAAGGCGCTGGCTTTCTCTAACAACGTACTAAAGTCCCAAGACAATCTGTGCCCCACTTGGCCTTTTTTTTTTTTTTTTTTTTGGATATGATACCTCCTTCCGTGTTCTCCGGTTTCAGCAGGAACATGTCTGTATGCAGAGTGCCTCTGTCAACATCCTTCTTAACTCTCTGCAAAATAAGAGGAGGGATTGACGAGAACTAGCAGAGTAAGCTTAAACATGTCATCTACGCATATGATACTTTACTCTGTAAAATCTCAGCCCTTTTAAGTGATCATTCTGTCTCAGGTATGCTACCCTCAGAAGCAGCAGGAGGCAGCTGTCACAACTGGCTTTTGGATGTTTCAGCATTTGCGGCCTAGTTCTCAGCTAACCGTAGATAAATGAGCTGCCCTCTGCCAATCCATTTCTTTCCAGACAAACCCTAAACTAATGTTGATCATTGGATCAGAAACAGTGTGGCCTACTGGAAGGAGCACAGGCCCAGGAGTCAGAGGACCTGGATTCTAATCCTGGCGCCACCACTTATCTGCTGTGTGGCCTTGGGCAAGCTACTTAACTTCTCTGTGTCTCAGTTTCTTCACCTGTAAAATGAGGATTAAGACTGTGAGCCCTCATGTGGGATAGGAGCTGAGTCCAACCTGATTATCTTGAATCTACCCTAGATCTTAGTACAGTGCCTGGCATGTAATAAGTGCTTAATAATAATGATGACGATGGTGTTTGTTAAGCGCTTACTATGTGCCAAGCACTGTTCGAAGTGCTGCCAAATACCATAATTATCATTAGACCAGTTCTGCCAGAATGCATGTTTCATTACATGCTTTGGACAGAAAGTGATAGGAGAATTAAAGAATGCGCTTCTGACAGTGTGAGTCTGGATAGGGCACGGTGTCAGACACAGTATGGTGGGAGCTTTTCTTAACAAGGGCTTCTGCAAGAACACAACACCTGCACTCAATTATTTTGCCCCCTCCTACTTCACCTCGCTGCTCTCCTGCTACAACCCAGCCCACACACTGCACTCCTCTAATGCCAACCTATTCGATGACCTTCCTCTCGTCTATCTCGTCACCGAACTCTCGCCCACATCCTGGAATGCCCTCCCTCTTCATATCCAACAGACAAATACTCTCTCCACCTTCAAAGCCTTATTGAAGGCACATCTCCTCCAAGAAGCCTTCTTGGATTAAGCCCTCGTGTCCCCTTCTCCCATTCCCTTCTGCATCACCCTTGCATTTGGACTTGCTCTCTTCAATTACGCCTCCCTCAGCCTCACAACAGTTGTGTACATCTCTCTAATTTATATTAATATCTGTCTCCTCCTCTAGACTGTAAGCTCAATGTGTCTACCAACTCTGTTACATTATTTTGTACTCTCCCAAGTGCTTAGTACATTGCTCTGCAGTATACAGTATACGCTCAACAAATACGACTGATTGAATGCATTCCAGAACTGGGGGTGTATGTCTTTTGCACTCTCAACTTTGATCTCATTACCATCAAGTTAACAAACTACAGTCAACGAGCCCAAGCTCCTGGGCTTCATTTTCTAGTAGATGGGAGAGGTAAGGGAGGGAAAAGGGCACATCTAATTACTAGGCTCATTTCTGAAATCCCCTTCTTCCACCTCTACCTCTTGTTGGAGAGTTCTGCTGTGCACACAGAAATTCTTGCTCTATTTAAAGGTGGCACCGTTCAGCACCACTGCAGGTGGCTTCTTAATACCATTACACATCCATCCTCCTAGTTCAGTTCCTGCTTATTCTTAATTCTCATCACCTTATAAATGGAGATATCCAGCCTACTGTGCAGAGAACACGAAATTAATGCCTCACACTGGAGTCATCCACTGCCCTTTAAAAAAAAAAAAAAAAAAATATATATATATATATATATATATATATATATATATATATATATATATTTCCATACATATATATCAGCTCATTCTCAGATGGCTGAAGCACTCCGGATCTTCCCGCCCAAGACCTAGAGTTACCCCAGTACTGTTGTGCTACCCCACTTTCTTTAAAGCCACAGCCAAACTGGGGGGAACCTCTTAAAAAACACAAGTGCTTAGTACAGAAGCAGCACGGGTGCAGTGGTACAGCACAGGCTGGGAGTCAGAAGGACAGAGGTTCTAATCCCGGCTCCGCCACTTGTCTGCCATGTGACCGTGGGCAAATCACTTCACTTCTCTGTGCCTCAGTTACCTCATTTGGAAAATGGGGATTGAGACAGTGAGCCCTACTTGGGACAGGAACTGTGTCCAACTTGACTGGCTTGTATCCACCCCAGAGCTTAGTACAGTGCCTGGCACACAGCGCTTAACAAATACCATTGTTATTATTATTATTATTACAGTACTTTGCACATAGTAAGCGCTAGATAAATACAATTGAATGAATGAATGACAATGTTGGGTCTTTCAAACTTCAGGACCTTCAGCGTGCTTTGGATTGCATTCCTTATTTCCATCTGCAAATGGGGAAGCAAAGGTAGACCTTTCCATGGGCCAAAACACTGGGCCCAATCTGTCCCGGTGCCTATTCAAACCTGGCACCGAGCTGTACCTGCATATGGTGGCGAGAACTCCACAAAACTACAAGGGAGTCCTGTGCCATGCTCATTACAGGGGGCCACTGCTGCCCTTGATCAGCTGTTTTATGGCTCCAGGAATCTCTGGACCAAATGCCATATGCCTCTGCATTTCCCAGGAACGGGCCCCCTTGCAGTCTGATGGCCCAAAGACTTAATCGATCAGTGGAATTTCCTAAGCACTGAACACCACACCCATAGGTCATCCTGAACAACCGCAGGCCCAGAGAGGTTACAAAGAGACAGCACCAACCAAAGCGTCAAATGGCAATATTCCACTTGGCTTTTGGCAAAGTCTCAACAGCCCAACTTCCGCATACACAGTTCCCTATATTTTAACGACTATAAACTTGAGTATCCCCATCTCTTTCAAACTGTTTTCTCTCCAGGACCACACTTACTGCAAGGTTTCCCAAACCCCAGTATACCTAGTCCTGTAGTAATGCTAGGACGGTGTGCTTGCAAAGCTTAGTTTTGAGAAAAAACTCACACCATGTATTAATCCGGTGACCAATCACCTCTTCAAAAGAATATGTGGCCATTTTTAAGTAATTGGGTCTGCAGAGTAAACTACTACTCCAGGTTTCAAAATCAAGAGCTGAAGTTCTGTTGGATTTGGGTGCTGGGCTCTGGTACAGTGCTTTGCACATAGTAAGCGTTCAACAAATAAGATTGAATGAATGAATGAAAAGAAAGCAAGGTGGGAACCCCTCTTTTTTTTTAATGGTATTTGTTAAGCGCTTTCTATGTGTCAACCACTGTTCTAAGTGCTGGGATAGATAAAAGTGAATTAGGTTGGACACAGTCCCTTTCCCACAGCGGACTCGCAGTCTAACCAGGAGGGAGAACATGAGAACAGAGGCCCAGAGAGGTTAAGTAACTTGCCCAAGGTCACATAGCAAGCACTTGGCAGAGCTGGGATTCAAACCCAAGTCCTCTGACTCCTAAGCCTGTGCTCTTTCCACGAGCCTCTTGCTGTGTCTCCAAATTCGACTTATATGGCAAGAGAGAGGGGAACACTTTGAACGTCTCCCGGCTGACCTAGACAGAGTTGACACCCACAGAGCACCAGCAAGGATCAACAGCAGGAATAAGCTGTGTCTCTTGAAAGGAGAAAGAGTGGTAACTGTGGCTGGCATCTATTCTGAACTTAAAACACCTCTCTAAACCAAACCCCAAGCCACAGCTGTAATTAGAAGAACTCTGCTTCCTATGGACTGTGGGGGCTCATCCTCATAAAGGCAGTAATTATTAACGTTCAGACAAAACCCTGCCCAGTTGCAAAGCTAAGAGGTGAGAAACCGATGTCACCTTCAAGGAATCTGCTTTCAAATACCACTTCGACTACCTTTTTCAAAGTAGATCATAAAATAATACAATATTCCCAAGAAAATACACCACCTGCTTCCTCTACCATTTAAAAAGTGCTTTTGCTGCTTTTTAGTACAAACGTGAGGGGCTGTTTCGTTTGAGTGCATCCATGTTGTGAGGTGAAACTGGGAGGAAGATCGATTTGCCCAGCTGTTTGCCACAGAGAACTAGACAACTTAGAGACAAGAAAACTATCTATGAGCATAAAGGTGCCGCCCAGGTGAAAATAGGTTTGAAGACATTGCTACGGATTTTTCATATTACCGATATCCGGCCCACTTAAGTGAATAAATTGGGCATAAGGTACATTACAACTATGCAGGCAGATAAATTCCAAATGAAATCCAGATATTGCTTGGTCATGTTTGGCATACAAGCAGCTGCTACTTTCATCCATTTGAAAACATCTCTCGGTTCTTACAAATTACAGAGCTCCCTACTTCAAGAGAATCATACTAAAGTACATTCTTTTTCTTAATCTGGTAATGTTATCAATCTCCCTCCAGAAACATATATAGCATCCTTGCTGACTAGTCTTTGTTTTCCTCAGGTTCACAGGATATCTTTACTCTTCTTCAATTTCCAACAGTAATTTTCTTGAAAGCATATCCAAGAAGCTCAGAATGGGGAAAAAAAAGGAGGGCGGGGGGAAATCATGTGATCTGTTCATCTCTGTAAACATCTCTCAGCAAGTGATAGCAAAACTGTATTTACTTTTAAGAGGAAAGTATGAAAAGACTCGGTTAAAATGCAGCACACTACCCCTCTGCATTCAAAACCTCGCCTTCACGTACTGCCCCAATGCGATTTCTAAGCAATTTTTACTGGTGAGGTGCAGGATATTAGTCTCTTGACATCTTCCAGCTGCATTCTGTGGTCTAGTCAGGCACACTCTGTGCTGGTTGCCTAGCAATAGTAAGCTCTCATTACTTTATTCAGCTAAGGATGCAGTTACTGCAGCTTCTTCAGAAGGGGGAAAAAGAGAGAATACAAGGATCCAGGAGAAAACTTCTGAAAACAAGACTGGTATGCTGCAAGCAAGTAGTCTAAATCACCTACCAGGAATGTTATGTCAAGCAAGCAGTTGGTATCCCACTGAACAAGCCCCTTGATTCTTGGGAGCCCGAGGAAGTCCTTGGAATAGCTCAGTTCCCAGGAATAGGGGCTGAAGAAGTAGGAGAATGGGTCTTTCCAACTGCATGGGAATCATGCCCCTGTTTGGATGTGGTCACTGTACAGTCTGACAGTCCTCAACGAGAGGGTTTTTCTTTCTCTTCAAAATACCCTAGTTCTCATAACTGAGGTGTTTAAAAATCTTTGCAGGATTCAAAACACGTTTTAAAGTTATCAAATTCCCCCTCAATACTCACACTGAGTAGAAGGCAGAGCCATTAAATAAATCACTACTTTGTGATTTGAGCCAATGAGTAAATGGCAGTGTGGCCGGTGAGTAAATGGCACCAGCAACAGTAGACCAGTAAAGGGCAGGGTTTTTTGTGGGGAGGATACGTTTAATGGCACTCGTCAGTGAGTCAATTATATTTATTAAGCACTTACTATGTGCCAGGTACTGTACTACAGTACTGGCGTAGATACAACTTAATCAGGTTGGACAGAGTCCCTGTTCCACATAGGGCTCACTGTCTCAATCCCCATTTTCCAGATGAGGTAACTGAGGCCCTCAGGAGTGAAGTGACTTGCCAAACGTCACACAGCAGATAAGTGGTGGAGCTGGGATTAGGACCCAGACCCTCTGCTCTATCCACTAGGCCACAGTGCTTTTCACCTTACCCACAAATAACAGTAACTTTCCAGTGCCAACACACCTAAGTCCTCTAAAGCTGCAGTTACTTCAATCTCATTCAGTAACCTGGATCTACAGAGATGCGCCTTGGTTCCCTCCTAAACTGCATCGTCCCCATTCCTCCATGATTTCCTTCTTCCTCCTCCTCCCCTCCCGCCAGAAGAACTCACCGCCAAGAGTCCACCAACAACCCAAATTACTACAGCCAGGGGAAAAGGAAGAGAATAATATCTCAGCCAACTTTCTGCAGTTTGAGTGAGTCTTCCTGTACCGAGGCACATCAGAGCCCACCCAGGGAAACAGCTCCATGAACAACGTGAACAACCTTTTTGGACAAAATGGACAGCCCTGGATAGTTCCCGGCCCATTTCTACTCCATGGTGGGCTGGGGAGGGGAGAGAAGAAGGGTGACGGTGAAAGTTGAGTTAGCACATTAGTTTTGGTTTTTTTTAATGGTATTTGTTAAGCGCTTACTATATCAATCAGGTGGCTTTCCACCACTTGCTGGCAGACCCACGCCCCCCTATTCTGTTTCTACTCCCTTCCTCCCTCAGCTCCACACCAAGTACACCCAAATGATCAGAATGGAAAGGCGGCACCCCTTTACAGCTCTGGGGTAGGCTGTGTATAAATCAATCGGTGGTTTTTATTGAGCACTTACTGTGCATAGGACACTGTACTAAGTGCTTGGGAGGGCACAACAGAATGAGTAGACACAATCCCTGGCCCATAAAGAGCTTACAGTCTGTAATGGGAGACAGACGTTAAAATAAATTAGAGACAGTCTCAAAATTACGGATAAGGGAAATGGTAGAGAATAAAGGGTGATTACGGGTAAGGAAAATAGTAGTGTATAAATGGTAAATGATCATGGTTATACTATACAAACACATGCCCTGCTAATTCAGGGTGATGTTTGAGAGATAAACCAATAGAATTATTCAGTGGAAGAGTAAAAGGTAATAGCTGTAAGGAGCTATAGGGATTGGCAATCTCTTCAGCTCAGATGTTACCAATCAACTTAAGAAATACCCATGGAAGCCACTGGCTAAGGTAAAACACAGCAAAAGGAATAAAAGGGGGAAGAGGGAAAAATAATGAGAAAAAGACACAGACAAGAGAAAGAACCAGGTAACCTTATAAGAAAGTATGCTGTAACCTTATTAAAAAAATTAAAGGAATGAGCAAAAATGGACTTTTTAAAAAAAAAATGGTATTTGTTAAGCACTTACTGTATACCAGGCACTGTGCAAGCTAATCAGTTTGGACACAGTCCATGTCCCACATGGTGCTCCCCGTCTTAATCCCCATTTTACAGATGAGGGAACAGGCGAACAGAAGTTGCTTAAGTGACTGGCCCATGGTCACACAGCTGACAAATAGCAGGGTCAGGATTAGAAAACGGTTTCTCTGAACCCCAGGCCCATGCTTTAACCACTAGGCCATGCTGCTTCTGGATTATCTGAGGCTTGCATTTAAAAATTATAGGGCAGCCAACTGATGAGGAATAGTAGCTGCTCTAGTTGAAGAATATCAATTATTTTGGATTTCACAGGATTTTTAAAGAAACTGATATCATTTTAATGAGTTTTTACTGTATTTTCTGTTCTGTACCTCTGAAACAGGCAGGGCGAATGATTAGATTACATTTTGCAACCACTTCCAGTTTAATGGAAATTGGTCTTGTTTCTCTGTGTTCTCCCGCACCAAAATATCTAGAAAGGGTTTATTAACTGAAACACTTGGCAAATTTCAAGTCGAGAATATGAAGTGGTTTCCACTTCCCAGAACAAAGTGACCCCATAACGCTTAGAGGAAATTCAACCTTTGGTAAAACCAGGATAAAGATGGCTAAAGTCTCATTTCCATGGGCTCAGCTGCATTCCATTGATTACAAATTCACATTTTCCAAGTAGTCTTGACCACTACCCAGTTTTTAATTGGCAGGGGTGGGCGGGAGAAAGGGAGGAGGGAGATGGTGGATGGAGGCAAATGAGAGAGGAAAGGGGGACAATATAAAACACTGAAGAAGGAAACCATTCATGTTGTTAGTGCTCTTTTATGTGTTGAAGTGAGCACAGTCCACAGGAATACACAAACTATTTCTAAACTTACAAATATTTCCCTCCTCACCCGACTCCACTCCACTCCTTCTGCTCATTTATTTAACGAGAAAGAACAATGTATCCACTTCTCCGGGTGCTACTCAGCTGGAAGTGATGCCTCTATGCTGAGATATAAAATCAAGCTCCTGCTGCTTCTGTCTGCATTAGAAACATTAAAAGCCGTCACAGATGGGTTTTGCTTAAGCTACCAATAAAATATTTACTTCTCCCTTCCCAGCATGGAGACTGGGCAATGCAATACACAAATACCTCTGGTCAAAAGGGCCACAGAGCACAAATTTCCTGGATTCTGAATGCAAGAAGCTATAAACAATAAATTAATGCTAATCAAAGAAAGGCCCTTCGATTTACTGAGTTCTCCTAGGTATTGCCTCTTTAACTTCTTCCATCACTCCAAAACCATATCCATCAATATCAGCCTAAGATTCACTCTGCCCTTGCCAACTGATTAACTTATATTTTTCCACCGTAACTGAGCTATTCCCTTAATCCCATTTTCTCTCCCGCTTTTTATAGTTCATTTTTAGTTTGAGCATACGTAATACACCCATGTGATTTACAGCTGCACAAAAATGGAAAAGCACAATTACCATCAGCAGCCTATTCTCTCTCCTTATCAACGGCCAGCATTACTGAGCTTGTTACAAAGGGCGGGGTACTATACTAGGGTCTACTAAACAGCAATATTCAATCGTATTTCATTCAACCATATTTATTGAGCGCTGTGTGCAGAGCACTGTACTAAGCGCTTGGGAAGTACAACAGGGTCCCTACCCCAGTGGACTTGACATTCAAAAGACAGAAGACAGGTAGGGACAGATTTCCCAACATACAATGGGTAAAAGATAGCATAGATAAAAATAATAAAACATTTCTCCATCCTTGAGACAGCAGGTCCGCAACAATTTCTGACAGAAAGCAGCATGGCCTAGTGGCTAGAACACGGGCCTGGGTGTCGGAAGGACCTGGGTTCGAATCCCAGCTCAGCCACTTGTCTGCCGTAGGTCACAACTTCTCCGGGCCTCAGTTACCTCATCTGTAAAATGGGGATTAAGACCGTGAGCCCTCATGTGGGACAGGAACTCTGTCCCACCTGATTATCTTGTATCTACCCTAAAGCATGGAACAGTGCCTTAAAAAACACTATTTAAAAATGTGAATAGCTTGATCATTTTCCTCAACTATAGGCGGGAATTGTGATTATTAAGCTCATATCACATTGGATCCACTATCCAGAGTTTTTAATGTTCAACTCTCAATCAGGAAGACTACCAAAATAAAAGGATGACTTTTGCTTTTATCATGTTTCTTTGAAACTCTCCACTTCTGTGGGCAGGGAATGTGCCCTGAGCTTCTGTTGTGCTTCTTAGAGAACAGCAGGCACTTTGGTGGCTACTTGCTAAAAATACCAGTAGGCGCTTAAAGTACCACAACTACTAGTAGATTTCAGAGCTGAAGGTAGTAATCAATTACAGAACTTTTATTCTATTTAGTTAAATGTGGGAGAGTTTATAGTAGTAACAACGGTGCTTACTTACTACCTGCTGTGTGCAAAGTACTTTACTCTTCCTAGGAAAGAATACACAGATGAGAATTAGAGAGGGTTCCTGGCCCGCAGGGGGTTTATAATTTAAGACTAGAGCAGGGAGAAGGAAGAGTGAAACAATACAAAAAAAAACAACGGAAGAGACAGGGTCTTTGGTTAAAAACATACAATGATAGCAGGGTACTGTGGCTGGAAGAATGGCGTTTCAGACTCCTCGTGGTTTAGACCAAGTCACAGTCGCCAAGTTCCACATCTTGTGGAGGCCGCTACTGTATGTGCCATTATACAAAAAGATTCCAATTTTTTCCTCTTTTCCAGTATTGGACAAAAATGGTCCTCAAATGTCAGTGACAGTCATCAATCTGATCTAGAGGTTTCTTTTTGAAGACAGTACAGACAGTACAAGGCAGAGAAAAGTGGCACTGCTTTCCCACAGGTGGTCTTTTACCTGTTTAGAGTAGCCACCATAGATGATTATGTTGCCCTCTGGAGTGGCAGACATTTGGCAGCCAGATCTTGGTGTCGGGCCAGGCCCCGTGGGAGAAAGCTTGGTCCAGGTGAAAGTGTCCAGGTTAAAGGCATAGGCGTCATTATAGTAGATGTAGTCTCTGGTTAAAACAAAGTGAAACAAAAGGCAACTATAGAAGAAGGCATTTTTATTACTACTCAACTGACTTTTAGAAGCAACTCAGACTTCTCTGTTGTACTGTACTTTCCCAGGCACTTAATTCAGTGGTTTGAACACAGCAAGGGTTCAGTAAATACCACTGACTGAGTGGCAAATAATTGAGTAGTGGTAAATCATGGAAATGGGGGGGAGGGGCGGTCGGGGGGAGTCATGGGCCACTTTGAAGAATGAGGGCCGGGGTGGTGGGGTGGTAGGAAAGTCTGTCCATCCTTTCTTCCCTCTCTACCCCCCATCCCCTCCACCCAAAACCCATCACCACTTCCCCAAACTTCCCACATTTTTGAATGTGCAAAACAGAAGACAGCACACCTGCTTGACAAAGTGTTACAGCAGAGGGCTGGTGCAGGTCTAAGTTCTGAAGTATCCTTGAACCTTTGGAGGCATTTTCCCAGGGTCAGAGCAATTATAAGGGCCCTCTGGAGATGCAGATCATTTTTGCTTGGTGCAAACACTACACAGACTCTGCATCCACTTCCACGTCCCTGGAGGAACATGTGCCACTGCAGCAGCTATGAATGCACAGTGAAAGGGGGGGAAAGAAAGATCAATTTAACCAGGTTATTTTAGCAGGTGGCAAGCAGTCCTCCAGAAGGCAGTTCAAAATTATTCTTCCCGGACCAAGTCAGCTTCCCACTGCTTTAACAGAAAGCATACCCTCTCTAATTGGAAGCAAAAGAAAGGAGTAGGTGCCCTGAGAGGTTAGATCTAGCAATAAAATATTTAAGGTTTTACTGAACAAGGAACCTGAAGAAAATAGTGCAACACTAACAGTGTCCATTTTCTGTTGCTGATACCAACCGTGTACTTTCATGGAATCCACCAAAGATAATTAATTGTCTTTTCCAGGCCACCATCCGATGTCCACTCCTGCCTGAGGGGCCTCCTGTTGCCCTGAAAGGCAAATAACACATCAGGGAGGAGGGTAATTAAATCAAGGCCTTCTCAACTGCCTTTTCGACAGTTTTAAAACCACCACGCATTTTTGAATAACTTGCTTAGGTAAGGAGACAGAGTCAACTTTACAGATTTGGAGAACAGATGGAGTACAGAGAGATGGACGGGATCATTCCCACAGAAAGGAAATGGGAAACCTGCCTAGGAAGTCGGATTCAAATTTCTAGATTTGGGATGAGACCTACCACAATGCCGCGTGCATGTTATTTATTTTTCCAGTACTGGTAAGTCCTCTTTTCTCACCGTACCAATCAGTGGTGTGTACTGGATGCTTACTGTGTGCAGAAAACTGAACTAAGAGCTTGGGAGAGTTCAATACAACAGAGTAGGCAGACTCAATCCCTGCCAACAAGAACCTTACAGATTAGAGGGGGAGACACTGAAATAAATAACAGATGGATATGTACTTATGCATCTGTACCGATGAACATGTTCATATTTTATTTAGTTATACTAATATCTGTCTCCCACTATAGACTGTAAGCTCCTTGTGGGCAGGGAACGTATCTGTCAACTCTGTTGCATATTGCACTCTCCCAAGTGCTTAGTTCAGTGCTTTACACACAGCAAATGCTCCATAAATGTCATTGATTAAAAAGTGCTGAGGGGCTGGAGAAGAGGTGAATAACAAAGTGCTTGAGGGGAACGAACCAGATGTACAGATGAAGCAGAAGGGAGAGGTAAGATGGGGTGTGAGGGCTAAATCAGGGAATGCCTCTTAGAGGAGAAGAAATTTTAGTGGGGCTTTGAAGATGGGCAGAAGGAACACAAGGGAGAAGACTTCAAGGCTTATTTAAGCTTGGAGGTGAGGAGACCATAGGTGTAAGAAGGGGTGCCAGTAGAAAAGTCAGATGATCAGAAGTTCCTATTTGAGAGATAGAAATGGGGAATCATTGGTGATTCATTCTTTGAAGGGCAGGGTGACTGGTTCTGGTCCTGAACAGTATTTTAAAATGCTGATCCAGGCTGTTGTACGTAGGTCAGTCTAAAGAGGGGAGAGGCTGGAGGCAGAGAGGTCAGGAAGAAGGCTTTTGCGCAACCAGGAACTGATGAAGGCGTGAACCAAGGTAGTGGCTATATGTATGGACAGGAATGGGAGAATCCAAGAAATGAAGTGGAGGAAAAACAGCTGGATTTGGAAACAATGTAGGAGGTAAAAGGCAATTTCAATTTTCACCAGTCAGAGACATTTATGATTCTAAATACCCGTGTTCAAAAAAATTAGCTGAGACCAAACGCATTGAGTTGGTACCTAAAAACATACCAAAAGATTCACTGCTGACTATATCCAAAGCCTAGTCGGCCATGAGACTCTCGTCCATTGCAGGGATAATAGGAATACATTTGTTGCTAGTTGTTACGGGGCCCTGGAAAAGCTGGAGGTGGGACGAGAGGCCCAGAGCTCCCCTGCCGTCAGCCGAAGACCCTGTCTGAGAGAGCCAGTGCAGGGAGGCTTGGAAAAGGGGAAGGAGGACCAGTGAGCGGCAGTGTGGGAAGCGTGGCTGCCTCTCTTCTCTCATTTATTTGTTCATATTCATGTCTGTCTCTCCCTCTAGACTGTAAGCTCATTAGGGGCAGGGAACTTGCCTGCTACTTTTGTTGTATTGCCCTCTCGCAAGAGTTTGGACAGTGCTCCACACAGAGTAAGCGCTCAATAAATACAAATGATTGACTGATCTAGGATAGAAACCCAACTTTCACTGCTTGGATCTCTCCCCTAACCCTCCCCCGAAATCTGACCCTATCCCTGACCTTCAGTCAGGCTCTGGAGGAGGGGCAAGGAAGCAGCAAGTGGATGATAAACAGAAACTCACATGATCTAAGCACAGCAGTTTGAAAATCAAAAGACATTCTTCTGCATTAACATAATACACTGCTCTATCCAAATCCTTGGGAGACTCCAGGTTAATAAATTCACTTAAATTTTAAATCTATACTTAAAAATTGATGATCTATGTTTTAAAGATCAAAGTTCAAACAATCGAAATAAGGCCCTAATTACAACAGAAATGTAGAACAAACAATTTTAATAATTTAGGTAGGTGCCAGAGGCCTGTTTTACAGAACACACAGACAAGGTGAGTGCCCTAAAAGAACTGAAGTCTTCATTAAAACTATTTCAGAATAAGCTCCTTCACTGCCTTGAAGCTTCCTAGCAGAATGTGAATTTTGAAAACAATTCTCTTTTACATAACTTTGATTCTGTCCTTCAAAACTGCATTCTTTAATAAAATTACTTTCTTTTCAAACCAAATTTCTCATCACAACTCAAGCCTGCCCCAATTCTTGATATCCTCCCAATTATTCCCCAGCTAAATGAGTGCCATATTTCATCCCTTGGACTGCTAGTAGTTTTACAAGGATAGATACTTGGTATTTCTTTTAGTTCCTCTGCCTGCTTTCTTTTAGTCCTTGCACCTAAGCAAATTTGCACAGCTACATTAAATCTCTGTGTTTGACTGTGAGGGGCTATAAAAACCACCAGCTATCCACTGCCAAGTGCAAAGAAGCAGTAAAGTATCAGTCGAGTCATCAAGCTTATACAAGCCAGAAACCAAGAAAAACCATAAATTTATCCTTACAGGTTCAGCTTTTGATCTGCATTTCGACATTTCAAGTGTGTTCCTTTTAGACTTGTTTTCTAAGAGATGAGCTAGTTTTAAGAGTGCCTTCCTTCCTCCGGAAAAGCTCTCCCGTTTTCCTTCAGAACAGGAACAAACTAGTAGACGTTATCTGCCCACAAGAAGCTTACAGTCTAGAGGGGGTGACAGACATTAAAATAAATTACAGAAATATACATAAACGCTGTGGGGAGGATGGGGTGAATATCAAGTGCTTAAAGGCTGTAAAGGTGATGAAGAAGAGAGAGGAAGTAGGGGAAATGAGGGCTTAGAGGTGCCAAGTAGGGCTTTGAAGGTGGGGAGAATAGTGGTCTATTGTATATGAAAGGGAAGGGAGTCCAAATGAACAGATTTGTATCTTCCCTAGTGCTTAGTACAGTGCCTGGCACATTTATTACTCCATCAATAATCCATCAACTGTATTTATTGAACACTTATTGTATAGATTACTGTACTAAGTGCTGTATAGTACTTAGTACAGAGTACTGTACTAAGTGCTTGGGACACCACAATATGTTGGTAGATATTCATTCTTTTGGTCATATTTACTGAGCACTTACTGTGCAAATCCCAAATCCAGGCCAGAGGGAGGCCACTCCACTTCCCTGAGTTGTCTGCTGTGTGACTTTGGGCAATTTACTTAACTGCTCTGGACAAGTCCAGAGCATAGCCTATTGACGGTAAAACATCATTTCCCCCACCACTCTCCAACCTCAACCTACATTCCACATAAGTATACGTCACTATTACTGGCTCAAAAAGCTACAGCACTCTATGGCAATACTCTTCACAAGGAGCCACCCCATTTAGGAATAAACTATCAGTCAATGATATTTACTGAGTGCTTACTGTGGTTGGAACACTGTACTAAGCACTCGGGGCAGTATAATGCAATAGACTTGGTAGACACGATTCCTGCCCTCTGGGAGCTTTTTGCCAGGGACACTATGGAACTAAAACACGTATCCTATTATCTTCGACTGCTTTCACTGTGAAAGAGACAGTCTTCTTGGTCATGTTCACAGTCAAGACTGAATTTTACCATCAGTAGCCACATCTTCCAATACAAAAACTAGCCTCCCTCCCTCTCTCCCTCCTTCCCCAACCTATGATTCCTTGTCCTCCGGGTGCATTGGGGAGAGAGTCAGGTTTCAAAGGGAGAATCTACTTCATGGAATGAGAGACAGCTCTTATTCAGAATACACAGAGAGAAACTGATTTGCCAAGGCAACTGGAAAGTGGATTAGAGATTTAAAGGCTCTTTCAGAAACTGAGTTCTGAGGAATTTTTTGGTAAATTACAAGGTTGGCAATTTAAAGGAAAAGCAGGGTAACAAGAGAGTCCTCTTCGTTGCCACATAAACTGAACCTTAAGACCCTCCTGACAATAATAGTCATCAGTATTTGTTAAGCATCTGAGTGCAGGTGCTTGAACAGTTTATAATCTAATGGATGAGACAGACTGTACACATATAATAGAATCAGGAGTAAAAACATTGATAAAGTCCACGAAGGCAAAAATAAATAAGATAATAAAGGGAATAAACAAACAGAATTATACAAACAAGCATTGAGAGTGGCTGCTGACAGGATCACATGACTGATGACACCCAAATCTACATCTCTGCCCCTGCTCCCTCTCCCCCCTTCCAGGCTTGCATCTCCTCCTGCCTTCAGGACATCTCCATCTGGATGTGTGCCCGCCACCTAAAACTCAACACGTCCAAGACTGAACTCGTCTTCCCTCCCAAACCCTGCCCTCTCCCTGACTTTCCCATCACTGTTGACGGCATTACTATCCTTCCCATCTCACAAGCCCACAACCTTGGTGTCATCCTCGACTCCACTCTCTCGTTCACCCCCCACATCCAAGACGTCACCAAAACCTGCCGGTCTCACCTCCGCAACATCGCCAAGATCCGCCCTTTCCTCTCCATCCAAACCGCTACCCTGCTCGTTCAAGCTCTCATCCTATCCCGTGTGGATTACTGTATCAGCCTCCTCTCCGATCTCCCATCCTCCTGTCTCTCCCTACTTCAATCCATACTTCATGCCGCTGCCCAGACTGTCTTTGTCCAGAAACGCTCTGGGCATGTTACTCCCCTCCTCAAAAATCTCCAGTGGCTACCAATCAATCTGCGCATCAGACAGAAACTCCTCACCCTTGGCTTCAAGGCTGTCCATCCCCTCGCCCCCTCCTCCCTCACCTCCCTTCTCTCCTTCTCCAGCCCAGCCCGCACCCTCCGCTCCTCCGCCGCTAATCACCTCACCGTGTCTCATTCTCGCCTGTCCCACCATCAACCCCCAGCCCACGTCATCCCCCGGGCCTGGAATGCCCTCCCTCTGCCCATCCACCAAGCTAGCTCTCTTCCTCCCTTCAAGGCCTGAGAGCTCACCTCCTCCAGGAGGCCTTCCCAGACTGAGCCCCCTCCTTCCTCTACCCCTCCTCCCCCTTCCCATCCCCCCCGCCTTACCTCCTTCCCCTCCCCACAGCACCTGTACATATGTATATGTTTGTACGTATTTATTACTCTATTTACTTTATTTGTACATGTTTATTCTATTTATTTTATTTTGTTAATATGTTTTGTTTTGTTCTCTGTCTCCCCCTTCTAGACTGTGAACCCACTGTTGGGTAGGGACCATCTCTATATGTTGCCAACTAGTACTTCCCAAGCGCTTAGTACAGTGCTCTGCACACAGTAAGCGTTCAATACGATTGAATGAATGAACATTTGGAGACTTTGGGCCAGTTCTGTTTTACCAGCTGAGTCAGACAAGCCCACATAACCATACCATCAGCAACAGAAGCCAAGTTCTACTGTATCTTGGAGTATAAAAAGAGGTAGGGTCTCCTATAAAAGAAGTCCACCTTCCCCCCAAAATAAAAAAAGCTCATTTTATAATTGAACTTCCAACAGCCTTTTCGAATGCCATCATTCTAAACGGAGTGTTAAAAAATGTAATATAATCCCAACTCAGCAAGAAGTCTTCATACACAGCTCAAAAATACATGTGTAACATTGTGGAAGTTTCTTCTTCTGGGAGCATTATGGTCATGGGCAAAATCATTCCAGCAGAGATAGCTACCAATCAAGACAGTTGTTTCCCTTGCCCCATTTCCACAAGGACTCTAAAAAATGTATGTGGTCATAGTCACAACATCAGACAATGGTTTCCCAAATGTTTCCTAGAATTATTTCCAAGTTGACACCTTACCAAGCTTTATGAAATGTACAGAATCTACTGCTGTGTTGGTTAGCCTTGGGGACTTGTCTGAAACCACATGTCTTTTGATTTTCAATCCAGTCCCCAGGGCGTTAGGGTCTCACAAGGCTACTGAACGGCACTTGGTGATGTCGGACAAGGCAAACATGATTTCCTCAAAAATGAGGTGGGAATTTTGCACCCGTTGTTCTAGCTGTGCTGGTTTTGTAAAACGGCTACTCTCACTTCCAACATCTGATACCTGGTGTTCTGTGCTGCACTTCTGAGTTATTACAGAATGTCTGTCTCACCCTGTAGACTGAAAAACTCCTTACGGGTAGGGATCCCATCTTGTCTTATGCTGATGGGTCATCGATGCCATGAACACATCTCTCAAAATACCTTGCCTCCATCTGCAATTGTTCTGGTAGTGCATTCACAGAGTTTTCTCGGTAAAAATGCGGAAGTGGATTATTATTGCCTCCTTCCACACTGTAAACTTGAGTCTCCGCCCACGACTCTCTTCCATGCTGCTGCTGCCTCCAGCTATTACTTGGTACTTTCTCAAGCACTTATTACAGTGCTCTGCACACAATAAGAGCTCAAACAATACCATGGATTGATTTTGTCCAGGAAGTCTCTCTAATCCCCAGAAAAGGATAGGGGATATACAAACATCCCAGAGCGGGCCCAGAGGTCCAACACTATCCTGAGCAGTTGAAATTTCCTGGAAATCTCCTTAGAAAATCAGCTTCCTCAGAGAAAACAGAAGATGGGATATTCAGATTTCACAGCCTGCACATATAAATCAATCAGTGATATTTAGTGAGCACTTACCATGTGCAAGGCAGTGTCCTAAGCGTTTGGGAGAGAACAGTACCATTGAGTTGAGACACAATCTCTGTTCACAAGGAGCTACAGATCACCTCTTTTGGTTTCCAGTCCAGTTCAAACTTTCTTCCCATTCCTTAGGCTGAGAGTTCCAGAGCCAATATTAGACCCTTCCACCCTCTTCCGAGAAGCACTCTCTTGAGAAGCAGCGTGGATGAGTGGAAAGATGACGGGCTTGGGAGTCAGAGGTCATGGGTTCTAATCCTAGCTCCACCACTTGACTGCTGGGTGACCTTGGGCAAGCCACTTAACTTCTCTGTGCCTCAGTTACCTCATCTCTAACATTGAGATTGAGATTGAGACTGTGAGCCCCACGTGGGACAACCTGATTACCTTGTATCTACCACAGCGCTTAGAACAGTCCTTGGCACATAGTTACAAATATCATAATTATTATTATTATTAGGAAAACAGGTCAAGGCCAGAGTTTTCACATTCTACTGCAATGGGATGACAGAGATGGCCAGATTTCTACTTTACTTAACCAAACTGTGCCATATACCCATCTCTGTATGTTGCCAATTTGTACTTCCCAAGCACTTAGTACAGTGCTCTGCACACAGTAAGCGCTCAATAAATACGACTGATTGAATGAATGAATGAATGAATGAATATACACATGGTAGACTGGTGGGCTGCACAGGCAGAAGTGGGAGACAGTTTTGTTAGACTGCCCCTCTATATAAGGTTGGAGAGAATTGTTCTTAAAATAAATGCCTGTACTTAGTAGACCCATTTCCATCTGCCCCATAAAAGACAAGGGAGATGGGGAGGTGGACACCAACAATTCCATTTGGTTTAAGAATGCTCTTGACAATGATGGGATTATGTCTTCTGCCCTCTCACTTCCAAGCCATTATGGAGTCAATTAAAAAGTCTCTGTTGCCAGCATGGCCATAGAGCAAGTACCAAGGACAATAACAAGTCATCAGTCTAAGTGTCCTTTCGCTGTCAAGAGTGCCGCAGAAGTGACATCATCACTAAAGCCAAAGGGGTGGGGGCAGTCCACTTGAGGAGTCTTTGGCACTGAACAAATTCTCTGAATTTATGCTCACTTGGGCACTTTTGGAGCCCAGACTATCATTCCACCCTAACTCCATTTTGGTCTAAATTAACATTAGTGGAATGTTTTATGATTTCTTCGTGGTTGGACTATGAATTACATTAGACACCACCTGGCAAGCATTATGTTTCAATGCCAACCAAAGTGCATTGACTAACTTTTAAACATGTTAACCAGCATTTCGACGATTTGTACCGTTCAGAGCAAATTCAAGCTACAATGTTGTTTAACTAATACCGGCTTCACACTTTTTCAACTTATTCAGAACTACCCAACGAAGAACAATTTCTACACAACTGGAACTCAGATCCAAAACAAATATCAGGGTAGCCAAAAAATGATGGTCCTTACCTCTCGGGCTTTAATAAGGTTAATGATGATAATGCTATCTATTAAGCATTTACTATGGGCTAAGCACTGAACTAAACACTACGGCAGATTCAAGATAATCAGGTTGGACACTGTCCCCGTCCCATGTGGGGCTCGCAGAGTAAGTGGGAGGGGGGACAGGTATCGAATCCCCATTTTATAGATGAGGAAACTAAAGCTCAGAAATTAAATGATTTGTCCGAGGTCATACAGCAGGAGCCGGGCTTAGAAACCAGGTCCTCTGACTCCTAGGCCCCCCTCTGGGATGTTTGTTTACCCCTATCCTTTTCTGGGGAGTAGAGAGACTTCCTGGACAAAATCAATCCATGGTATTGTTTGAGCACTTATTGTGTGCAAAGCACTGTAATAAGTGCTTGAAAAAGTACCAAATAATAGCACTCCCTCTGGCCTGGGACTCCCTACCCCTTCATATACTCCTTTCTCCTCCCTCCCAAGCCATATTAAACTCATATCTCCAAGAGGTCTACTCCAACTAAGCCCTCATTTCCCCTACTCCCCCTCCCTTCTGCATCACCAATGCACTTGGATTGATATTCACCACACTCTCAGCCCCAATTTATTTACCCGCAATTTATTTCAATGTGTCTCCTCCTCTAGACCGTTAGCTCCTTTTGGGTGGGGAATGTGTCTCCAATTCTGTTGTACTGCACTCTCTAAAGTGCTTAGTACACAATAAGCACTCAATAAATACCACTGATTGATTGACTGATGGGGAGGGTGCACACGAACAAGAGAAGAGAACAGCTTGGGAGCCAAGGAGACCTTTCCTACGACCCTCAGCATAAACAAAGGTTGAAATCTAAAGACGGAGTTTTAATCCACCTCCTCCATTAAGCCTGCTGATGGCCTTAACCTGTTTCAGCTTTTCCTTCTGTAACATCTGTAAAAGTCTTGACGCAAAACCTTGAACCCAACTGTGTCCACAAATTAAAGGAAACCCGTTATATCTTACGAAGAACCGTTCACGTGTTCTTCATCTCATTAGAACCTACTCCATAATCTTAAAACCTCAGCAATGTAACCTCAATAAGGCAACCTTTGACACAAACACTGTAATTTATGCTTCCTTTTTTTTCCGTTATCATTGTACTGATCTAAAAGAAAAGCAACAAGATCCAAGCAATGAGAGCATATTTGCAGTTTTAAAATTTTACACAGGAGAGCTTAGCCAACTTTGGCTATTATGCTATTGGTGTTGATTGACCATATAGACAGATTTAGGATCCTGTCAGCCTTCCTCTAACTCTACATCCTGTCTTCTGTAACCTGATGCTGTACGTGATCAACTGGCCCGCTGCATTCATCAGTCCACTTGAACATTCCAGTGGCTACTCCGTGCCACTTTGATTTGTGTTACAGTCATTAAGGGAATCTTTGCCAAACTTCAGTTGGTGGCTGATGATTCAATATTATAATTAAATAAAAAGCATTAGCCCTTTTAATCTAGTCTCCTACTTTTAACAGTCCATAAATCCTTGGTCAAAAGAGGAAAAAAACACTCGGTCATTTGTTCACATTTCCATGAACGAGCTCAACAATTTTTAAATGAGAATATGACTGATATACCCTGTCCCTGCTGTTCAACTCTGCACACACTTTCCCCAGGCCTCCAAAATTCTTCCCGTTCTCTGCTCACAGTCCCTCTTACCAGCAAAACCTTGCAAATAACTCCTTCCCACGCTCGTAAACCAACTGCTTCCCATAACCTTACAAGGAGGTCAACAGGAGGCCTAGGGTTTGAAAGTCAGGACAAGTCAGGATAGGGTTCCATCCTCAGTCCTGACGATCTCCAGGAGACCAGAAGAATTCAGGGCTACCCAGAAACATTCAGTTCCACCCAATCGGTTCAGTGACGGATAATAAATAACAACCCATTCCCCAACCCTTTTTTATAGGTCATCTTCCTCAACCTCACTATTCCCACACAACAGGAAGGCTACCTTCTTGCACAGCGGCAGGACTGGGGAGGGGAGCTGAAGAAGGGAGGGGCCTAGAATCTGTAGGCAGGCTTCTGCATTTTGAAAGAATGATGGTAGGAAAGCACATTTTTTGCTAAAATGTAGATTGCAGGAGACTAATAGGGTGTGAGGGGGAATCAAGGTTTAGCGCAGGCCTGTGAAAAAATGGCCAGAACAGTAAGCCTTTTGAAGTCCCTTTAGGTCTGGAAGCTGAACTATCTAGTTTAGTAGGGACAGGGGAGGTAATGAAAAGGAGGAAGAGTAAGGGAACAACCTCATTTAAGCATGCCTTCTATCTTCTTCGTTTCCTCTCAACATTACGCTTGCAGAGAGAATTCATTTCAAACGTGGAAATGTTCTTGCATATACACACGGATATGGCTGCTGTCTAATTTAATCAAAATCACCCAGCAAAAACCAGTGCAAGAGCAAGATTTATGAGTTCTAATTCTGGGCTCAGGCAATTACATTACTAAGTCTCCTTATCAAGTTTGAAGTACTAAACACAGAACTGATTACAGTAGAGTTACTTCTGCTATCACACTTGTGTTCATTATGTAATCTGGATATAACATGGTGGGAGAATTAGGGAATGTCCTTCTCGCGACAAGAGCTTCTGCTGGAGAGAACTCAAATTGCTACAAGTAGATTCAATATCAGAAGACACAGTCTGTGGACTTGCACGAGGCGCAGGTCAAAGCATGATGCTGCTATGCTTCCCACCCAGACTCTGCCTCAACTTCACCGTATTCTTCAGTACTCTGTTTCTTGGTGTTTGAGGCATCTTACAGCATTTAACAGGGTAAAAGCATAATTCGTGGCAAGGGTGTAACACATTCTACTAGTAGCAGACTAATGATCTATCAAAAACCACCTGTCAGGATGGGAGCTTCAAATCCTCTATCCCCAAACACATTAATTCCTCCTGAATCAATGGTTACCAAATTACAGTTTTCCTATAACATAAGGTTTTTCCCTACTGCAAGTGTCCCACTATAGGGGGGAAGTCTATAATATGGAGTTCACTTATCATAACTTCGATAGATATGAACAACTGAAAAAGAATAGAATGATGGGCTTCTGTCTTTGCTACTCATTTCACCAATGATCTCTCTTGGCAAACGGTCAACTTGAGTCACTGGAAAGAAGGTGGCAGTTCCAGAGAACCCGAGTTCAGAGAATTAAATGGCTATAACGAACCTAACAAAGCAGATTTCCTTTGTCCTGCACCCCTCAACTACTTTTGGCCTGAAATTCAGAGCAAAACTTGATTTTTAGCACTGTCATGGGAGTAACAAAGATGCTTCTAACAATTTCCATAAAATACCTTATATTAATGTAGATTCTGTAATTTTTCCAAAGAGGTAGGTAGATATGCTCTTGGTTAAATCACCCTGAGTGCAATACAAATTATATTTAAACAGTAACTGGACTGAAAACTGGCTCAAGATGCGAGAACACAACTTATTAATGCTGGCAATGCTCCAGTGTGATATTTACCACTCATAGCACCCCTGAAGTTCAGTGTTCCACAGGGGTTATATGTTTAATGCAACAAACATCTGCTCCACAAGGTCAACATTATATTTAAGAATTAAACAGCTACATATTTAATAACATACTGGAAGCTATTAAAGCATAGGCGCTATGCTTTATAATGAAGCCCCAGGCAAGGACTAACTGTAAACCAAAATACAGATGCCTATATAATATTCTTGGGTGAATAAGCAATGAACTAGGGACCTACAAATACCTTCCTCTTCACATCCTTGGCTTTGCCAAACCACTTCCTTCCTAAGCCTTCCAAAACACCACTTCCTCCAGGGGCCACTCCCTGATTAATCCTCCCAATTTCCCTAGTTATGCCCTACCCTCAAGCATCTACACATTGTTATGCATTTATCTGCTTATGTGTACAAATAATAAACTCAAGTTGATGGGAAAGTCAGGGAGAGGGCAGGGTTTGGGAGGGAAGATAAAAAGTTCAGTCTTGGACATACTGAGTTTTAGATGGCGGGCAGACATCCAGATGGAGATGCCTTGAAGGCAGGAGGAGACACCAGGCTGGAGGGAGGGAGAAAGAGCAGGGGCAGAGATGTAGATTTGGGTGTCATTAGCGTAGAGATGATAGTTGAAGCCGTGGGAGCGAATGAGTTCACCAGGGAGTGAGTGTAGATAGAGAACTGAAGGAAACCAAAAACTGACCCTTGAGGAGCCCCTACAGTAAGGGGATGGGAGGGGGAGGAGAAGCCCGCAAAAGAGACTGAGAATGAATGGCTGAAGAGGTAAGAGGAGAACCAGGAGAGGACAGAGTCTGTGAAGCCAAGGTTGGATGGTGTGTTGAGGAGAAGGGGGTGGTCCACAGTGTCAAAGGCAGCTGAGAGGTCGAGGAGGATTAGGATAGAGTAGGAGCTGTTGGATTTGGCAAGCAGGAGGTCACTGGTGACCTTTAAGAGGGCAGTTTCTTTGGAACGTAGGGGACGGAAGCCAGATTGGAGGGGGTCAAGGAGAGAGTTGGCGTTGTTCTGTGCTCCTACTCTTTGACCTATTTTATATTCATCAATTTATGTCTACCTGATTTCTCTCAGACTGTAAACTCCTCAAGCACAGGGGACTACATCTAATACTTCACTTAAGCGCCTATTCCAGTGCTCTGCAAACCACAGGCCCAGTTAATTCATTCCTTCAATCGTATTTATTGAACATTTACTACGTGATGTTACAGCTGACGATTATGACAACAATCATGAGGTCTAATTTTGGCTCATTTATAGCTTCTTGGGTGACACTGAGAAAGACACTCTGGACCTATCCTGTACACTGGCAAAAGACTACTACTACTACAACAGGCCTCTCCCAGAAACGAGCGAGAAAGTGAGAAAACTCAGAAACAAAACGGCACACAGAAAGCAGTTCTTCCAGAGGTAGTTTACTAAGACGGTTGTCTCTTTTCTCCTCAGTTTTACATTTCTTGGGCTTGGGATGAGCCATCTAATGACAAAATCGCCAAACCGTATAAGAATTCAAGATGTGCTTTCTAATTCATTTCACTGTGCTGAAGGATCATTTTCACTGCCTTGAATAATTTAGATGGTAAACCCTTAGGGTAGACACCTCTCATTTAAATTTTGCACAGCTCCAACACACTGTAAGGGTAATTACAATTTGAGCAATAATGTCTGTTAGCTCTCAATCTCTATATCTGACCATGAATCCACCAAGGAGCATCTTTTTTTTTTCCATCCTAAATAAAAATCTTTTCCCGACTTCCAAAATAGCAATGTCAAGCAATTGCAAATATCGGACGACGAACATTCTGGCTAGCTCCAAGGTATTTAGAGAATCTTTGGGACAAATTCTGCCAAGGCTTCAGCAGAGAACCATAATACAGGTGGATGCGTAAAATAAGCTGTCCATTGAAAAGGTGCTGAACTTGGATTATAGAAGAGATTTAAGCCTTCTCTTCCCTCGCCCTGTATGTTCCAAACCAATCGTGGTACCTGAACAGGGAGAAAATGCTCGCATCATGGTAAGGGATGGCTCCATTATAAATGAACTTATAAAAGCGATGGCCTCTAAGGGAACAGACAGATGGCCCAGTGGAAGAG
Source organism: Tachyglossus aculeatus (assembly GCF_015852505.1). Lineage (NCBI taxonomy): Eukaryota > Metazoa > Chordata > Mammalia > Monotremata > Tachyglossidae > Tachyglossus > Tachyglossus aculeatus. The sequence continues at coordinate 45,077,717 of NC_052076.1, forward strand.
AATGGCAGTAAAATATGATGGATGTCGAGGTTGAGCATGGCTGGGGGGGAGGGCAAGGAGAACAAGCCAAAACCCAATGATGACCGAGGCGGATAATGGCAGTGCACTTAAACATAGCCACGTGGCAGTCGGCATCTCATCAAGGCGACGGGCTTATTTCTAGATGAGGGTATCCAGACATCAATCACATAAAAAACATTGAGAGCATCCCTTGTTCTTTTTTAGTTATACATGGAGACGTAACTCTGGGGATTCGGGTATAGCCTCCACTCTTCCTAATACAGCTATCTGAGAAAAGCCTGAGGTCGAAAAGGAAATGAACAGGGAAGAGAGCAACCAAGATCTGAGGCAACTCACTTGATTTGTTCCCAGGTCTTGGTGGCCAAGTGCAGGACCCAGAGATCCTTGTAGTGGTAGAATTGTTCTCCGTCCGGAGAGGCGAACTCCCCTCCAAATATCCAGAGTTGTCCTCCTCCTTGGGGTACCGCTGCAGCCTGGGAAGATAAAGAGGGGCCAAGTTAAGAATCCTAATCACTCCTAATGTCTTATTCTGAAGGGAATGCCCCCTCCCATAGTTGCTGATACAACCTGCAGCTGAAATCATTACTAGTCACCCTTTCAAGGGAGGATTTGGAAGTTCTGCACTAACAAGGACCCTGTTTTCTGATTGCCCGGTTCCTGGACTGTCATTGCTTTGAGACTCTGACACTAAGAATGAGCAGCTCTCCGAGGACTTTTACACGTCAGCGGGAGGTGACAGGGGAAAGATTGAGTATCTGTCTGCTTACCTTGAAGATTATGTTCAACCTTTTAGAGTTATCTGATGGTTTTATAGTGATTTGGTATTTCTTATCCTCCTTATCATATTTCACTGAACCTACTTAAATCCCAACTCATAAAGACAGCTCCTATAAAATATCACACTATATCTATAGACTATCACTCTATATCAGTCTTGTAAAAACTGGGGCAAAACCTCCTTGGTGGAAACATCAGCAGCATTCTAAGGCAGAGAACTCAAACTGAGCTTCTCAGCGAGCCTACAAAAATTCTCACTGCTTTCAAAGGTGACCAAGTCTTTCTTACCTGATGGGCACAAAAATCACACATTACAGAAATGATTCTAAAGTCACTGGGCTTGACCTGTAATTATTTCCAGTGAAAGTCACGGTGAGGTTCAAGTGTTTAAAGAGAAGAATCCAGATGCACCACACCTATAATGTCCCTTTAGTGTCTGTAGGATTTGCCTAAATAAGGCTAAAGCCATTATGCCTAGTTGAATCAGGGGAGTAAGCTGTGAAATTGATAAGAGATGCCTGTCCAAAGACAAAATGCCATAAAGCAGCCATGCAGCTGCTAAGGGAAAGAAGATAATCAACCACTAGCCCTTACTGAATACCTAATTGTGCAGAGCACTGTACCAAGCATGTGGAAGACTACAATAAAATAAGTGTGTGTGATCCCTACCCTCAAGGTGCTTACAATCCAGAGAGGGAGACAAACGTTTAAATTATGGGCAGAAAGAAAGGTCACACAGCAGACATGTGGCAGGAGTACTAAAGGATACAACATATGTACATAAGTACTATGAAAATTGAGATTACTTAGCTGCTCAAGTGGCACAGAAGGGCTGAAATGGCAGCTAGGGATACCAGAAATTGTGTAAGCTCATTGTGGGCAGGGATTTTGTCTCTTTACTGTTGTACTGTACTCTCCCAAGTGCTTAGTATACTGCTTTGCAAACAGTCGTCGTGGGTTCTAATCCCGGCTCCGCCACTTGTCTGCTGTGTGACTTTGGGCCAGTCACTTGACTTCTCTGTGCCTCAGTTCCCTCATCTGTAAAATGGTGATTAAGACTGTGAGCCACACGTGAGACAACCTGATTATCTCGTATCTACCCCAGCGCTTAGCACAGTGGTTGGCACACAGTAAGCGCTTAACAAATACCATCATTATTAGTAGTAGTAGTACTAAGCACTTGATAAATGCGACTGAATGAAGGCCTCCAGGAGATGTGATTTTAAAAGGGCTATGAAGATGGGGGAGAGCCGTGGTCCATTGGATATGAAAGGGAAAAGAGTTTCAGATTGGTGGGGATGGGGGGAATGGGAGAGGCACAGCGAGGTTAACTTGACAGGAATGGAGAGTGCGAGCCGGAATATAGGGGGAGAAGGGAGTGGATAAGAAGAAGAGAGAGAGTTGACAGTGCTTTAAAGCCAAATATCAGGAACTTTTGATTGATGTAGAGAGGAATGCATAACCATGGGAGGTTTTTGAGGAGTGCAGAGATGTATGCAGAATTTAGAAAAATGATCCAGGCAGCAGAGTGAAGTATGGACTGGAGAAGGGAGAGATCAGTGAGATGAATGATGCAGGTTTAAGAATGTGATACTGGAGGCTCGCGGTGGCAATAAAAAGTCGATCACCAGCACCTCTCAAAAATGGGGAGGGGCACTGGGGGCAAAGGAAAGCTGAGAGGGAGAGAAGTGTCTGCTGCAATTCCCTACTATTCAGCCATGTAATAAGAGTTATTTATTAGATTGCCACCTGCTGGGCAGTGGCATTGAAGATATAATCATGCTTCTCAAATTAAACCCCAATTACAAAAGTAAACAGTGATATGATTTTAAACCTGGAAAAAATCTCTAACTCCTGTCAGGACAAGGTAAGAGACATTTTACTTCTTGCAATTCATTGTCTTTCAAGTACGCGTATTCCCGTTCAACTACACAGGAACTTTACAAGATTTCTCATTGACTAAAAAAACAATGGATAATGTACTGCATTGTGTGGATTTTGCAAATTAAATATTCATCAATTTCAACACCTTCACCTACATAAACTAATTAATTGATTAGCTAACTGGAAGGCTAGAAAGCATTTGGGGGGGGGGTTCAAAATATGGTTCTGCTCCCTAAAATTTCACAAGAACATTCATAGTTGTTAGCTCTTTAACCTACTCACTGAAGGCTAAGGCTTAACAGATTTTCCTTACCTTCCTTCAATCGACTTGATGAAATTTACCAGCATTATCAGTAGGCATGAGGTGTCAGAGGGGTAGCAACAAGAACACACCCATTGGAATCCCACAGTCCCATATGGAAATAAGCCAAAGGAAAGGAAGAAACAGGCACATAAAACCAAGAGTGCTCATGTTTTGTTCTCCCTAGCAGTTCATTGCAGGGAAAAAAAAAAAAAAAACGTTTGCCTTGTGGAAGACATTTTTTGAGCTCTGGTGCTCTAAATGTATATTTCAGGAGTTTAACTCCATCTGCCTACTGTTATATTTCTGGAAAAACTTCAAACTCATGAAGGAACGAGGCTTGCTTTTTCAAAGAAACTCAAAGAGGGACCTTGGTTGATATAACCCTGTGTTCTAGAGCCATCTGTCCCCTGGGCATATTGCTTTGGACAGGCTGAAAGATGTATTCAAGAACTGACCCACTGACCAAACAAGTGAAATCAATAGGTAATGCATTCTCTATACTCTCTAGCATCCCTCCTTGCAGGCCTCCACTACGATCAGATTTTCACTTTCAAGGATGAGAAAGCGATACGGCAATTTGTAAAAGTTTACATACTAATAGAAGCATAATTAATCAGATCCAGATTCATTCATTCACTCGTATTTATTGAGTGTTTCCTCTGTGCAGAGCACTGTACCAAGCGTTTGGGAGAGTACAATACAGACACATTCCTGCCCACAACGAGCTTACCCTCTAGAGGGGAGCTCTAGATTGTTTAGCAGGTTCCAATTCTCATTTCCTAAATGCTCCAACAGAAAATTCGTCCAAAAACTATGACCCAGTTCATCAACATCATCATCAATCGTATTTATTGAGCGCTTACTGTGTACAGAGCACTTAGATGAAGATCCAAAGAGTTGTGTAAGAGCACTGGGAACATAGGATTAAAAAACACTGTTCTGGCTCTCAAAGAGATTGCCTCTAATGGAAAAACAGGTGAACTTAAATTCCAAAATGTAAGATAGGAAAAATTAGGTAATAATAATAATGATGGCATTTGTTAAGCACTTAGTATGTGTGAAGCACTGTTCTAAGCACTGCGGGGGATACAAGGTGATCAGGTTGTCCCACGTGGGGCTCACAGTCTTAATCCCCATTTTCCAGATGAGGGAACTGAGGCCCAGAGAAGTGAAGCGACTTGCCCAAAGTCACACAGCTGACAAGTGGCAGAGTCAGAATTAGAACCCACGACCTCTGAATCCCAAACCCGGGTTCTGCAGCATAGCCTTTGATTACTTAAAACAACTGAGCTCTCATTCTGACTTTTCCTTTTCACCCTTCTCCTTTCTTACTTCATTTTCTTATATAAATTTCTTCCGGTTAGCAAGACATGGCTGGGTCTTAATAAGACAATTAATAAGATGGTTAGGGCATGGGCCTAAGAGTCAGAAAGTCATGGGTTCTAATCCCAGCTCCACCACTTGTCTGCTGTCTGACCTTGGGCAAGTCAATTCACTTCTCTGGGCCTCAGTTACCTCACCTGTAAAATGGGTTTTGAGACAGTGCGCCCCATGTGGGACAGGAACTATGTCCAACTCAATTTGCTTGTAGCCACTCCAGTGCTTACTGCAGTGCCTGGCATAGAGTCAGCACTTAACATATACCTTTATTATTATTATTATTATTATTATCATTAATAATAAAGAAAAAGAGAAACAAAAGTAAGCAGATCAACCAATAAAGAGAGAAGCAGCATGGCTCAGGGGAAAGAGCCCGGGCTAGGGAGCCAGAGGTCATGGGTTCTAATCCCAACTCTGCCACTTGTCAGCTGTGTGACTTTGAGCAAGTCACTTAACTTCTCTGGGCCTCAGTTCCCTCATCTGGAAAATGGGGATTAAGACTGTGAGCCCCACGTGGGACAACCTGATCATCTTGCACTCCCCCCAGCGCTTAGAACAGTGCTTCGCACATAGTAAGCACTTAATAAATGCCATCATTAAATTATTTAAATTAACAAGTAGATATGCTGACGGAGTGGCATAATCATGAAGGTGGGGGATTGAAATCCTCCAATCTCCAGTGATGAGCAGGATCCGATCAATCGATCAACAATCAATCAGTGAAACAATGTGGCCTAGTGGATAGATCACAGATCTGCCACTGTGCTGCAGAGGCTTACAGTCCAAGATAGCAAGCTGCACGTAAGCAGGTAGTAGTTAGCAACGGTATTGACTGCTTACTGTGTTCAGAGCACTGTAAGGAGTGATGGGAGAGGTTATACAGGTGCAAAATTTAGCCTGGTCCCTATCCCTCAGGGGGCTCACCTAGCCTTTGATTACTTAAAACAACTGAGCTCTCATTTTGACTTTTCCTTTTCACCCTTCTCCTTTCTTACTTCATTTTCTTAGATAAATTTCTTCCGGTTAGCAAGACATGGCTGGGTCTTAATAAGACAATTTTGCTTTCATTTGTAGTCTCAGCCGCCCAAAATTCACCCCAAGTTAAAAGACTACCCTATCACTAAGAAGCTGTATTAGTAATAGCCCATGCCAAAACTTGGGTCTGTACCACTTAAGCACTTTGATACCAGTCCTCTCTTGCACTTTTGTACATATCCATATATTCTGACCCTTCTGCTGTCATTTATTCCCAGACTGAGCCCCTTCCCTCCTCTCCCCCTCGTCCCCCTCTCCATTCCCCCATCTTACCTCCTTCCCTTCCCCACAGCACCTGTATATATGTATATATGTTTGTACATATTTATTTCTCTATTTATTTATTTTGCTTGTACAAATCTATTCTATTTTATTTTCTTGGTATGTTTGGTTTTGCTCTCTGTCTCCCCCTTTTAGACTGTGAGCCCACTATTGGGTAGGGACTGTCTCTGTATGTTGCCAACTTGTACTTCCCAAGTGCTTAGTACAGCGCTCTGCACACAGTAAGCGCTCAATAAATACGATTGATGATTTATTTTCATGTCTACGTCCTCATCTAAACTGTAAGCTCCTTGAGTGCAGATATTGTGTCTATCCACTCTACTGTATTATATCCTCCCAAGTGCATAGTACAATTAGTGCTCTGCACTCAATAAATATCACTGAAATTTGGATAACCAAACAAAATGGAATTTAGAAAGCTCTGATGGTTGTTTAACCAGTTTTTGGAGACAAAGTGGCCTAATGGAAACAACATGGGACTGGAAGTCGGAAAATCCGGGATGGAGTCCCAGCCCCACCACTGGCCAATAACGGGATAATGAACAAGTCACTTAACCTCTCTGGGCTTCAGTTTCCTCATGTGTAAAAAGGGAATGAGACAGACTGTGAGCCACATGTGGAACATAACCTGTGTTCAATCTCATTATCTTGGATCCACCCTCACCCTATAGGACACAGTAATATAAGCTCTTAGTAAACACCATAACCATTTTGTTCACATAATTATCTGGTTCGCATAATCAGCTTTCTACTGTACTGTAATATATCTCCGAAGGCATCTCCTCAGGAGCAACTATGTGAAAATAGCAAACCCAGAATTGCTGTTCCTGCACAGCAATTACAGAGATTCTCCCAGGTCAGGTAATAAACACCCACAAATGTGGGTCCCTCCAAGAGGGGAAGAGGGAGTACAGAAGGCTGACTGTAGAAATAGAAACCCATATCAATCAGAGAGACACAGATATACACACATGCTAGACAGGAGCTAAGGGCATTTAAGGTCAGACAATCATTCTTTAAAGGAGTTGTTCCTGGTGTACTTCTAGGCACCCTGCAGAGCTAGAGTTGGCAACACCAGTATCCTGGATAAATAACAATTAAGTAACTGCTAACTGTGCCACAACTGCATTTTTCATGACATTTTCTTTCCTCAGGGCTAATTACAGGGTCACAGCAGCAATGCTATATAGTTCAAGTTGTCTATAAACCTTTATTTGCTAGTGGCTTACAACTCTCAAAGTTACAGTTCATGTATAGCTACAGCACCAATTATTAGGTCAAAATATACATATATATATCTATAGAGAGATATATGTGTGCATTTGTGTATGTGTGTGTATATATATACATATATATATGAAAGAATTAGATGTTCAATGCAGATTAACAAATTTTAACTACCTACTAAAATCACAGCACCAGTTGAAAATCAGTTGCAAAATTTAATGCAATGACAGCCTTGTCAGAAGAATCAATCAATCGTATTTACTGACCACTTAGAGAGTGCAGAGTACTGTAATACTAAAATTGTACCAAGATGCTTAAGTACAACTAGTTTACCTTTGATCACTGGGACCAATCTATGTGCTTCTTACTTTCTGCACTTTACTCCTGTATATGTTGGCTGTTACTTTCCTTTATTAATCAATGTTTTAATTCCTTAATAATTTCTTTGCTTTTCTAGTAGCTCCTAAAAATGTTCTTCTCCACAAGGCTGTCCATCACCTTGCCCCTTCCTACCTCACCTCCCTTCTCTCCTTCTCCAGCCCAGGCCGCACCCTCCGCTCCTCTGTCGCTAACCTCCTCACTGGGCCTCGTTCTCGCCTGTCCTGCCTTCGCCCCCCGGCCCCATCCTTCCCCTGGCCTGGAATGTCCTCCCTCCACACATCCGCCAAGCTAGCTCTCTTCCTTCAAAGCCCTACTGAGAGCTCACCTCCTCCAGGAGGCCTTCCCAGACTGAGCCCCCTTTTTCCTCTCCTCCTCCCCATTCCCCCGCCCTACCTCCTTCCCCTCCCCACAGTACTTGTATTTGTACAGTTTTACTACTGTACAACTACTACTGTACAAATTTTATGTACAAGATTTTACTTGTACATATTTACTATTCTATTTTGGTAATGATGTGCATATAGCTTTAATTCTATTTGTTCTGACGATTTTGACACCTGTCTACATGTTTTGTTCTGTTGTCTGTCTCCCGCTTCTAGACTGTGAGCCCGTTGTTGGGTAGGAACTGTCTCTAGATGTTGCTGACTTGTACTTCCCAAGCGCTCTGCACACAGTAAGCACTCAATAAATACGACTGAATGAATGAATGAATGAAAATGCCTGGAATGAATAAAACGTTCCAGGTTATCGGACAACAGCCATGACTGGAATAACCTCTATGCTGACTGCATTTGGTTAATCTTTTAAAACGTCAAATATATCCAATTTGTTTTTTATTCACATAGTGTGAATATTCTTCCCAAAATATTAGTTCACAATTTTTTCAAGTTCTTTTTTACTTAATTTTGTTATTTGTTGATTTGGAAAGAAGGTGCTAGTGACAAACCTTAAGGTTCCACAGTCTTGAGTTCTAAAAATGCAGAAAATAAAGTCCTGTTTTTCCTGTCTCTCAAGGGTGCTGATATAATAATAAATCCCCTCAAGACCTCTAATGTTGATCATGTCCCAAGGATACGGCATAGAAATTGGAAAACTAAGGCACAGAGAAGTGCTGAGCCAAAGATCAAAAATGGTAGAGCACTGAGAGGTTCTATATCAATCTCTGGTTTCCAATTCCCTGATCCCTTACAAAAGAGTCCATTATGAGAATTCAAAACAGAAAGTAAGGCAACTTTAACTATGGTAATACTATGGTATTAACTATGGTAATACTACCATAGTATTAATAAGCCCTGCCTATTTAGTCTTTATAAAGCAGCTATGTAAATTAGATCCTATTTTCAGCCCCTTACCAAATAACTTTGGGTTGAAAGAATCCCAAACGGCTTCCAAACTTTAATTCTTCAAGGATGAGGTATGTGGGTGTGTGTGTGCGTGCGTGTGTGTGTGTGTTTGTAGCAGAAACCCAGACCTGCTAAAAGGGCTTTTTAAAAAGGGCACCAAGAGTCAGTTATCACTAAAAGATCTGAAAGTTAAATGAAGGAAAGAAAAATGAGAATGCCTATCCCCCAAGGCCCACAGATGGAGAAAGCTTGAGGCAGACCACCCCCACCACACAGTGACAACAACCCTGCATACTTCAATCTCCAGGAGTTTATAGTACAGAATTTCCACTCTGAGGAAATTATAATCCTAAATTCATTTATTTTATGATAGACTTTGATATATTTTACCTGATGAGCACAGCGCCTGGGAGGTGGATTGGGGACATCCACTTTAGTCCATGTGTCCTTCCTGATGTTGTAGATAAACAGCTCATTATACAGGAAAGTCTGCCAAAAATAACATATATATATATATATATATATACTGACCTTTACTATGAAGTGACATTTATCCCTAAAACAGCAGGTTACACTCAAGAGATTTTCTTCTACAATGCACCAATATCAACTGCAATCAACCAACAATCTTTAGTACCAGAAAGAGCATGGCCTAGTAGATCCAGCATGAGCCTGGGGGTCAGAAGGACCTGGATTCTAATCCAGTATCCGCCACTCGCCTGGTGTATGACCTTGGGCGAGTCACTTAAATTCTCCGTGCCTCAGTTGCCTCATCTGCAAAATGGGGATTATTGTGAGCCCCATTAGAACACGGACTATGTCCAATTTGATTAGCTTTGTATCTACCCCAGTGTTTAGTACAGTGCCTGGCACTTAACAAATACCATTAAAAAAAAAAACCCTCTTAGCAAGGGAAGACAGCATAGCTAATATATTTATAAATTACAGCAATTTACATTTCAAAGAATCCCAAAGCATTTTTACAAATTCAAAAGAGAAATCAACTTCACCTCCTGAAGACATGCAGCTATTTCTGCAGTGCAAAACTCTTAATTTACTGCTGAGATATCTCATTTCTATCTGTTTCAGAACTACGGGGGGGCAGCGAGTGGAAAGAGCATGGGACTAGGAGCCAGGAGACCTGAGTTCCAGGCCCAGTTCCGGCATCTTGGGCAAGTCGCTTTGCTTCTTTGTGCTTCAGTTTCCTTATTTGTAAAATCGGGATAAAACACCAGTTCTCCCTCTCTCTTTCAGACCGCGAGCCCCAAATGAAAAAGGGATGATATCCACCCTGATTATCTTTTACCTACCCCACTGTTTGGCACATAGTAAGCACTGAATAACATTTTTCCTAGTATCTAAGCAAATGACCCTAAGCAACCGGGAAATAAAGACTGGAATAGCACTGAAGGTGTGGGGAATTAAGGTTAACAAAGCGTGACCATGGAAATCCTGACTGATGACAATGGAGTCTCCCACCAGGTACAATGGATGAGGCTCAGTCCTGGGCCTTCAGGAGGAAGAGGTTGGGCAGAGGAATTGCTTAGAGGAATACTGGTTGTGCAATGGCACTCACGGTTTCTTGGCCCTTCTGTTCATGTTTCTGCTGGAGCATGGCGTTTCAAGAGCCAGTAGGTGGACAGGGGATGGAAATTATAAAACAAACCAAGAAACCCTGAAGTTGTTTTGGCAGAATTGCAGGTGAGGTTACATGTTCAATTTATCCAAATAGGAATAGCAGAAGCAAAAGTTCCCTCAGCTGACACTAGTGTCTTCTATCAATCAATCGATGGTATTTATTAAGCACTTAATGCGTGCCGAGCACTGTACTAAGCACTTGTGAGCGAACAACAGAGTTGGTAGAATCCCTGCCCACCACGAGCTTACAGTCTAGAGGATTCTGTCCTAGAAGGGCCACCACAGAGGACAAGATGGAAATTTAATATCCAAGACCTGTTTAATACTTTGTTCTGTGCCTAGCCCAAGGGGGTTCGATGTTTTCATGCTATGGGTAAAACTAGGACAGGGGAAGAGGAAAGCACATGGTGACACAGGAATCTTCCCTGACAATGGATATGCCAATGAGCAGACTCTGAAAGAACAAGAGACTAGGAGGGGAGGGGATCAAGGGTCACCTATGAGACAGCAGCAGACTCTGTTTAGGTTGTCAGTATCTCCAGACATACAGCAATCTCTGATTGAAGGAAGCTTCACAGTTTGAAACAGGAAATGCAAAAGGAAAAATAAGAAAGTGTGTTAAAGAGAAAGGGGAGTAATAGCAGCTAAGGCAGACATGTAGTTCACTAAAGTGGCAGACTACTAAATTCTGGGTTGAGGAATCTAATCCTGAATCAGGCACTAATTTTGCGAGCCATTTATATTCCATCAATAACAATCCTCTTTCCCACTGGTGATGGGGCGAGCAAGTAACGAAACTATATTAAAAAGAAAAGGAAATTCCACGGACTTGCAGCAAAGAGTCAGTGACATAAATAGCAGACTCATGAATTTGTGGGGGGGATGTGTTAAAAGGAATTCAGGAAAAGAGAACTAAATGGTTAAGGGAGAAAAGATGACAGGGTACAGATTGGGAAAAAAAATAGCTCCTTAGCAGTAGCCTCTGGTCATCCACAGTCTAGGATATAATTAACTCATAAATATGTTGCTGCTCTTAACTTCCAAAACTGGTCTGTGATTTCTAACTTATTTTCCAGGGTCAGCTACATTTTCAGTATAGCCCACCTTGTGCACTACAAACAATCCACTATGTTCAGTGACGAAGGGGAGACGGACCTATTTGAAATATGTTTGTGTCCACCAAAAAAAGGGGAGGTGATTAAAGATAAATTATTTCAAGAACAGAAACAGGCAGCTGAATTTGCCCAAGTGTCAAAGATATGCATCCCATTTTAACGCTACAATCTGGGTGCCAGAAAGGAGTGACTTGGCTGATGTCTGTCAGGGCCCAGCATCTTAAAATGTCTTATTTCTGTCTCTGGCTGCCCACTTGGCAGTATGGTTGAGCAGGCTGTTTCTGGTTCTCACCCCTACCCTACTCACTAGAGACGGGTAACCCCCATACTGAGCCAGACAAAGACTGGAAGGGGAAGACCCAAGGACAGTCACTGAGACTCCAGGCAGGTGGAAAGGAAGGCTTTCGCAGGCTTGCTTCTAAGAAAAAGGCATGCCAAAAAGCAATGCTTTGTGGAACTTAAACGACTTGCAATTTTTCAGGATTCCACCTAAATGTGCAGGCAGCCTTCCAACCTTGGGAGATTATCTACAAGTGGGAGATGAGAGTTCAAGATTGTGCTCCACAGTTTCCCAACGACTGAACTAGGAAGTGTTGCCATGCTTCATTTCAACCCATTTTAGAACCATTTGGGACATCACACTCAGCAGAATGCTTCCTATTAAAAGTAATTTACTGACACTAACCTAACAAGCGTTTTTCCACAAAGCATAACCCACCTATGGGCAACACCAGCGTTTCTGCAACACTGGAGAAGCAACGTGGCCTAGCAGATAGAGGGCGGGCCTGGGAGTCTGAAGGCCCTGGGTTCTAATCCCACCTCTGCCACTTGCCTGATGTGTGACCTTGGGCAAGTCACATCACTTCTCCATAACTCAGTTCCCTCAATGGTAAAATGGGGATTTAGGCTGTGAGCTCTATCTGGGACATGGGCTGTGTCCAATCTGATTAGCTAGTATGTGACAGTGTGTGTCACATAGTAAGCCCTTAGCATGTACCATAAAAAAATTTAAAAAGAGACATCAGCTTTAAATAGGAACAAACGCCATCCCTTTTACTGAAATTTGAAAACGGACTTCAGTTGAAGCAGAGAAGAGAAAAAAGCTAGGATTATGCTAGGCGAGACAGCCGAAGACAAAGGACATATACAGCCTGTAACAGAAGAAATTAGGAACTTCTGAAAAATTGATGCAAACAGAGTCACTCTACTCCCTTAATGGATCCCGGTTTGATCTGTCAAGGACAGGGCTTCACATTTGGTCTGACAGCTCAGGCTCAAGACAATATGAGAATCGAATTAAAGGGTTACTTATTTTGCTCTCATTCTAGGACAAATACATATTTCATGCTTCAGGTTAATTTTGAACCAGATGAAATGAAATCCATGCAAATGACAGTGAAGGAAGGGGAAAAAAAAAGAAAGAACTATACTTTACTTTTTGGCCATTGAAATATTCACCTCCGAAAAGGACTAATTCATCTTTCTCAGGATGGGCAGACAGAGAGGCGTTTAACCTGCAGGACATAAAGTGCAGACATCAGCAAAGTCTAGGTCCGTTTACAACATTTCTGAAACCATATTTCAGTTTCTACAGACACCTCCTCTTGTCCCTGTCTTCTTCAATATCTAGCTCCCTTTTGCTTTTCTCCCAGACAGTGACAGGAATCATTTGGAAACTGTCAAGAGAAAAGAACCTGATGTTTCAGTAGGCTTTTGAAGATATGACAATACCCTTAGAACAAATTTTTGAGATAGACACAGGGCAAGAAGCTGAGGGTTGGTTACGCAGTTAAATTATCCTTCAAGAAATCAGCCTTGCAGATCACTAGCCCCACTACCTGCTCCATATGCAAATGCCTTTCCCATTCCCATCCCATTCCAAATCCCTTGGCATCACTCACCTTGTGTCAGTGTTAGTAATAGTAGTATTTATTGAGTATAAAGTATTTATACTCTATATGGAAACACTGCATTCTAGGCAAAAGGTCAAAAGCAATATTCCACTTTCAGCTGACAAGATGGCTGCTACATAAAATAGACCTCTGAGGATTTAAATGATGAATTCTGATATCACTAGCACCGAATCACACCACTAAGCAAGCCCTCAAGTTTTGACAAAAGGAGTCACGGATCCCAGGGAGGGATACATGTCTTGGACGATTAAAATTGTGGTATTCAAGCCTTTACTCTGTGCCACGTGCTCAGAGGGATACAAACCTTCTGAAGAAGCTTTACTCTTCTCTACAGACACCAAACCCAGCAGGGTAGGTGAACCACCAACCTCCCTTCCCTAGGGAATTTGGTGGAGAGGGGAAGAGTGGAGGAGAGAGGAAAAGAAACACTAACCCAATTTCCCAAATGCATCATGAATGATGTCCTGACCGTGCGATGAACACCAAGGATTTATTCATTCCGTGAAGAAACTTTAGTTAGCGGTCCTTAAGCACAAGGGCACTCCACTTCACTCTTTTCCCCTTTTATTAGATGATAATTAAATCCACTCTACCCAGGGTCCATGACAAAAGCAAAGGAAGCCCTCTTTTCAACTAGCTGCAGAAAAGTAGCATGTTTGAATACTGCTCCCTGCATACAGCCTTGTTTTTACATTTCGGTTCAGATATATGATGTTAAAAATTAAGTAATTGGATCTCTCTGATCACATAGTTTTGAGGACAAAGATATCTATTTAGGAAGCAAAAGAAGGGCCTGTTTTCTCCACGAAACTTAAAAGGGAGAAGAGAGAACAGGCTCCCCTTCATCTCCATCAGCTAGTTTTAATATTGCTAAAAGCACTGTCTTTTGATCTTTGTTAGCAGGAAATACTCCATATTTTATCTCTTTCTTGAACTAGTTTCCGTTGCCCACCGTGGGAGTCAAAGTCCTGAAAGTCCCCACAAAGGCCAAAACTGTAGATGACAACTCCAAAGCCTAAAGGACTAATGGACGTTGCAAACTGTCTGGCTGCAAAATTTGGGATTTGTGGAACACATTTAAGAAAGCCTGTTTCAAGCTGGCTGTGCACAACACCCTGCATGGTCAGCCTATCATAGCTCATTAACATTTCGGGGAACTAAGAACGAACAAAGGCAGGCTAAGAAAAAACACGGTCACTTAAAACTATATACCATGGCAGACAAAACGGTACACAGAAAATTAAGAATGGATTCTCAGAGACACAGTTGGAAAAGGTGACATGCAACTGCCGAAAATGACCGGGATTCGGAACAAGAGATGAATGGAAATGACGATCAATGCCCCAGCCTGAAGGTAAGTCAATTAAAATCTAAGCTCCCTGTGGACAGAGATTCTGTCTTCTACTTCTACTGTATTCTCCCAGACACTAACTACAGTGCTCTTCACAGAGTAGGCATTTAATAAATATGATGAATCGATTAATTACAGCAGCTTCCCAAAAGTATATCTCAGCCACCCCACCGAAAGGCCCTTGGGAATCTCAGGCACCACAGGATTAAGGCCATTGCTAAGCCCGCTTTTTCGCAAGCAGAGAAAACTGACACCTTCTTCCTGGGGAGCCCCACAATCTCAATCGGTTTCACATGGTATAACAGCAAATTCATTTCCCATTTGCAGACCTGGTAATCAGCTTAGAGAAAATGGTTGGAAAACACTACTTCACAGCACCCTTTTCTCAGTCTAATTCCTCAATGTTTAAAAAAAACCCCAAAAACCCACAAGAAGTTTTGTACTGTGTTTCCACATTCACACCACTTTAGGTTCAAAACATTTAATAATCAAAGTGGAACCCTTCGCCCGAAGATTTCAAATCCCTTAAGACCAGGAATAACAAACCTCAGGTGGGGTATCCTTGCTTGTTGACTTCACATCTTTAATGGCAATATCTTGCAAAAAATCTGTTGGTTCAACACGTTCAGTCTTAAAACTATCAGTGGGAAAATGATGCTGCCATTTACGGTGCTCTATAATTTGTCACCTTTAAAGCACTTGTGATGGGAGACTTGATATTTCCATAAATATCACTAACTTTCTCAAGTCTTTCACTCCTTGGTGCTCTGGGTAGGAGCAGTGTAGTTTCGTTTTGTGGATGGTTAAAATTTGCTGGTCATTAATGAAACTATTACGTCAATGGGGAATGCACTGCTCCAATTTATCCAGAAAGAGGAACCTTTCAACAGGCCTACTGGCTGACAGGTTTAATGGAACCCCTGCTTTCTTACCTTGGTGAGGGTGGAGGACACGGTGTTTCAATGATCTGGGTCTTTTTAGCATCTAATGTCTGGAACTGTGCTATCAGAGCTTCCAGGTCTTCCTGAAAGCAAACAAGTGATCTCATATAAGGAAGGGCTTCAATTACAATAGCATATGTGTTAAATTCAAGTCGGTCAAAATCTGATTTAGGTCTAATCATAAAATGGAGTTGTTGCATTTTTTCATGAAATTTAATCTAAATGGAAAAATCATTTTCAAAATGATGGCTCACAAAGTAATTTTGTTACTACTTTTGTAACTAGTTAGCATCCTATCGGATTATTTTGTTTTGTCCATAAATTCACATTCATCTTTACAAACATAGTCTTAATTATGCAGTCCAGACACCTGTGTTTTCCCTTTACTCCCTCCTCCACCATAACCAGGTACATTTTCAACAGCTACAGGACCTAGGGGGGAGACTATGGCAAGTGTAGTCTTCCTACCAAATATTCATGGATTTGGATTTTCAAATTATATATTCTTGGCAATTGACTTCCTGAGAGCTGGAAGACTTTGAAAAAGTTAACTGTCCATCACATGGTTCCTGCAAAATCACAGTGTAATGACAGAGACAGGTCATAAAGCTAAAGGCTACATTTCCTCCAATAAAGTTTAAAATTAAGCTCCAAATGCCAAGGGCAGAGGCAGGGAGTCACCTGCAAACAGACATTTTCCTAGATTTTTTTTCCTCTTTGACTAGCTCTACAATTTCTAATGAGCCCAATATTTGACAGCAGAAACCTCCTCTCTCCCGTCCCCCTCCACCTCTCCCCACCCAACCCCAGACACCCACCCCAAAACCAGGGCAGCCCGTTTTCCCACTCCTTTACCAGCCGTGGGGCAGCACCCTCTCCCTGACTTTTGGAAAGAGGATGCAACATGGCCTAGTGGAAAGAGCACAGGCTTGGGAGTCAGAGGACTTGGGTTCTAACCCCGGCTCTGCCAACTGCTTGCAGAGCAGTTGTGAAGTGGCAACAATACCTGTTGTCCCTCTTATTAGACTGTGAGCCCCATGCAGGACAGGAACTGTGTTTGACTGTGTTAACATGTAACTATCCCAGGGTCAGTTCTTGGTCCCCTTCTGTTCTCGAACTACACTCACTCCCTTGGTGAACTCATTCACTCCCACGGCTTCAACTATCCTCTCTACACTGATGACACCCAAATCTACATCTCTGCCCCTGCTCTCTCTCCCTCCCTCCAGGCTCACATCTCCTCCTGCCTTCAGGACATCTCCATCTGGATGTCTGCCCTCCATCTCAAACTCAACATGTCCAAGACAACTCCTTGTCTTTCCTCCCAAACCCTGCCCTCTCCCTGACTTTCCCATCACTGTTGACGGCACTACCACCCTTCCCGTCTCACAAGCCCGCAACCTTGGTGTCATCCTCGACTCCGCTCTCTCATTCACCCCTCACATCCAATCAGTCACCAAAACCTGCCGGTCTCACCTCCGCAACATCGCCAAGATCCGCCCTTTCCTCTCTATCCAAATCGCTACCCTGCTCGTTCAAGCTCTCATCCTATCCCGTGTGGATTACTGCATCAGCCTCCTCTCTGATCTCCCATCCTCCTGTCTCTCCCCACTTCAATTCATACTTCACGCCACTGCCCAGATCGTCTTTATGCAGAAATGCCCTGGGCATGTTACTCCCCTCCTCAAAAATTTCCAGTGGCTACCAATCACCTACGCATCAGGCAAAAACTCCTCACCCTGGGCTTCAAGGCTGTCCATCACCTTGCCCCCTCCTACCTCACCTCCCTTCTCTCCTTCTACAGCCCAGCCCGCACCCTCCGCTCCTCTGCCGCTAATCTCCTCACCGTGCCTTGTTCTTGCCCGTCCCGCCATCGACCCCCGGCCCACGTTATCCCCCTGGCCTGGAATGCCCTCCCTCCACACATCCACCAAGCTAGCTCTCTTCTTTGCTTCAAAGTCCTACTGAGAGCTCACCTCCTCCAGGAGGCCTTCCCACACTGAGCCCCCTCCTTCCTCTCCCCCTCCTCCCCCTCCCCATCCTCCCTGCCTTACCTCCTTCCCCTCCCCACAGCACCTGTATATATGTATGTATGTTTGTACGTATTTATTACTCTATTTCATTTGTACATATTTATTCTATTTATTTTATTTTGTTAATATGTTTTGTTTTCTTCTCTGTCTCCCCCTTCTAGACTGTGAGCCCACTGTTGGGTAGGGACCGTCTCTATATGTTGCCAACTTGTACTTCCCAAGCACTTAGTACAGTGCTCTGCACACAGTAAGTGCTCAATAAATACGACTGAATGAACAGGGTTTGACAAAGAGTAAGCATTTAACAATATCATTAAAGAAAAATCAAATGCCTAGCCCTTTAGAATACAATCTCTTAAATACATTCGTGGGGAGTGTGGATGCTGTTTTACATCAACTCCTTTAATTCCGCTGGGTTTATCTAGTCTTTTTCCTCATGTTCCTCAACATAACTTTATCTCAGTGGAGAGTGCAATACTGATCCCAGCTCTGCCACTAGGCAGCTGTGTTAACTTTGGGCAAGTCACTTTACCTCTTCATCCCCAAGCTTCCTGCTCTGTCAAATGGGGATAAGATTCCTGCTCACTGACCCTCTTAGATTGTGAGGCCCAAGCGGGGCTGTATCTGATCTGTTCAGCTTGTGTCTCTCCCTGAGCTCACGGCAGGGCTAGGTATCTAACAAGCACTTAATACCAGAATTGGCACGACTGGACAACTCAAACTCTAAATGCTCACAACTCACCAGGTGATAATGCACCCAAAAATCATGCTCACTCTATTCCTACCTTTTGTGTGTGTCATAAAGAATGCTCCTAAGAAACAGCGCATGTTTATTCTGCCACTTTAATAGAAGGACAATAAGAGGAGGAAAGACAGTTGCCTAGAGAAGCAGTGTAGGCTACAGGAAAGAGCAGAGTACTGGGAGTCAGGAGACTTGGGTTCTAGTCCCAGCTCTGCCATTTGCCTGACGTTCGGCAAGTCACAATTTCCCTATTCTTTAGTTTTCTCAACTATAAAATGGGGGTAATAATAATGATGATGACATTTGTTAAGCGCCTCAGTTTCCTCATCTTGGCCCCATGTGGGCCAAAGACTCCATTCTGACAACTGAATTTACCCCCAGCTCTTAGTGCCATGTGTGGCACTTACTGTTTAACAAACAGCACAGCCGTTGTTATTAATAACATTACTAATCCATCCCTCATCCCCTCCTGAGGACTCCCCTCCTGAGAAGTCAAGCAGCATATCCCTCTCGGGGCTAAGTCAAAAAGAGAAAGAAGTGAGCAGCTTCCACAAAATACCCCAAGGTGGAGAAATAAAGAAGGCTTTTAAAAGAAGAATATGAATGGTGGCATTTCTTAAGCACTTCTTATGTGCCAAGCACTGTACTAAGCACTGGGGTTATATATAAAAGTATCAGGTTGGAGATAGTCCCTGGCCCTTATTGGGCTCACAGGTCAAGTAATGAAGAAAAGTGGGTGGGGTGCAAAAAAAGGTCAGTATAATCAGTTGGGATGGTATTGCTGTGCTGGATGATAAAGGTCCCATGTCTCTGCTCTTCGGCCAGCACAGTTAATAATAATAATTGCGGGTGTTTGTTAATGGGTATTAAACGCTTGAGAGAGTACTGAACAACAGAGTTGGTAGAAATGTTCCTTGCCTACAAGGATCTTACAGTCTATCCCGTCCGGACTACTGCATCATCCTTCTCTCTGATCTCCCATCCTCGTGTCTCTCCCCACTTCAATCCATACTTCATGTTGCTGCCCGGATTGTCTTTGTCCAGAAATGCTCTGGGCAGTTGCTCCCCTCCTCAAAAATCTCCAGTGGCTACCAATCAATCTGCACATCAGGTAGAAACTCCTCACCCTCGGCTTCAAGGCTGTCCATCACCTCGCCCCCTCCTACCTCACCTCCCTCTCTCCTACTCCAGCCCACCCCGCACCCTCCGCTCCTCTGACGCTAATCTCCTCACCGTTAGGCCTCGTTCTCGCCTGTCCCGCCATCGACCCCCGGCCCACGTCATCCCCCGAGCCTGGAATGCCCTCCCTCTGCCCATCCGCCAAGCTAGCTCTCTTCCTCCCTTCAAGGTCCTATTGAGAGCTCACCTCCTCCAGGAGGCCTTCCCAGACTGAGCCCCTTCCTTCCTCTCCCCCTCGTCCCCCTCTCCATCCCCCCCATCTTACCTCCTTCCCTTCCCCACAGCACCTGTATATATGTATGTACATATTTATTACTCTATTTATTTATTTATTTTACTTGTACATATCTATTCTAATTATTTTATTTTGTTAGTATGTTTGGTTTTGTTCTCTGTCTCCCCCTTTTAGACTGTGAGCCCACTGTTGGGTAGGGACTGTCTCTATATGTTGCAAACTTGTACTTCCCAAGCGCTTAGTACAGTGCTCTGCACACAGTAAGCGCTCAATATGATTGATTGATTAATCCCCATTTTATAAATGAGGTAACAGGCACAGAGAAGTGAAGTGATCTGCCCAAAGCCACATGGCTGATTCACCCTCCCCCTTAAGGCTGTGAACCCATGTGGTCAGCAGCTGTGTCCAATCTGCTTCTACTGTAACTATTACAATGTTTGTACAACTCTGTTGTACGGTACTCTCTCAAGCGTTTAATACCCATTAACAAACACCCGCAATTATTATTATTAACTGTGCTGGCCTGATAAGAGCAGAGACATGGGACCTTTATCATCCAGCACAGCAATACCATCCCAACTGATTATAGTGGCTTTTGTTTGCACCCCACTCACTTTTCTTCATTACTTGACCTGTGAGCCCAATAAAGGCCAGGGACTATCTCCAACCTGATGCTTTTATATATAACCCCAGTGCTTAGGACAGTGGCACATAATAAGTGCTTAAGAAATGCCATCATTAATATTCTTCTTCTTCTTTTAAAAGCCTTCTTTATTCCTCCACCTTGGGGTATTTTGTGGAAGCTGCTCACTTCTTTCTCCTTTTGACTTAGCACCCAGAGGGATATGCTGCTTGACTTCTCAGGAGGGGATGAGGGATGGATTAGTAATGTTATTAATAACAATGTCTGTGCTGTTTGTTAAGCAGTAGGTGCCACACATGGCACTAAGAGCTGAGGGTAAGTTCAGTTGTCAGAATGGAGTCTTTGGCCCACATGGGGCCAAGATGAGGAAACTGAGGCTCAGAGAAGTTAAGCAGCTTGCCCAAGGTCACACAGCAAACAAGCTGCTTCTATAGAGAAGCAGCGCGGCTTAGTGGCTAGAGCTCAGGCTTGGGAGTCAGAGTTCAGGGGTTCTCACCCCGGCTCCACCACTTGTCTGCTCTGTGACTTTGGGCAAGTCACTTCACTTCTCTGGGCCTCAGTTATCTCATTTGTAAAATGAGGATTAGGGCTGTGAGCCCTGCATGGGTCAACCTCATTACCTTGTATCTACCCCAGCGCTTTGCACATAGTTAACTGCTTAACAAATACCATCATCATCACAAGTGACAGAGCCCAGACTAGAAGTTTAGTGGAAAGAGCCCAGGGTTAGGAGTCAGAGGACGTGAGTCTAATCCCGATTCTGCCACTTGTCTGCTGTGCGAACCTGAGCAAGCCACTTAACTTCTCTGTGTCTCAGTCACCTTATCTGTAAAATGAGAATTGAGACCATGAGCCCCATATGGAACAAACCTGATCACCTTGTATCTACCCCAGCGCTCAGAGCAGTGCTCGGCACATAGTACATGCTCAACAAAAACCATCATTACTATTGAGAAGCAGTATGGTGTAGTGGATAGAGCACGGGCGTGGGAGTCTGAAGATCATGGGTTCGAATCCTGTCTCTGCCACTTGCCGGTTGTGTAACCTTGTGCAAGTCACTTTACTTCTCTGTGCCTCAGTTCCCTCATCTGGAAAACGGGGATTGAAGATTGTGAGCCCCATGTGGGGCAGAGGCTGTCTAACCTACTTTGCTTGTATCCACCCCAGCGCTTAGTACAGTGCCTGGCACATTGTAAGTGTTTTAACAAACATTACTATTATTACTCTTAGAACCCATGTCCTCTACCTCCCCAGCCTGTGCTCTTTCTACTAAGCCACTCTGCTCCCCCACGGCTTTTTTCATTTACTCAATCATTTACTGAGCGCTTACCGTGTGCAGAGCACTGTACTAAGCGCTTGGAAAGTAGAATTCAGCAACAGAGACAATACCTATCCAACAACGGGTTCACAGTCTACATTCGTTCATTCAATCGTATTTATTGAACATTTACTGTGTGTAGAGCACTGCACTAAGCGCTTGGAAAATACAATTCGGCAACAGAGTCCCTACCCAACAACGGGCTCACAGTCTAGAAGGGGGGAGACAGACATCAAAACAAAACAAGCAGACAGGCGTCAATACCATCAATATAAATAGAATTAGAGCTATATACACATCATCAGTAAACGAAATAAGAGTAATAAATTTCTACAAATATAAGAAGTGCTGTAGGGCAGGGGAGAGGGTAGGGCAGGGGGTGGAGCAGAGGAAAAGCAGCGTGAGAAGCAGCGTGGCCCAGTGGAAAGAGCCCGGGCTTTGGAGTCAGAGGTCATGGGTTCAAATCCCGGCTCCGCCACTTGTCAGCTGTGTGACTTTGGGCAAGTCACTTAACTTCTCTGTGCCTCAGTTACCTCATCTGTAAAATGGGGATTAATAATAATAATAATAATGATGGCATTTGTTAAGCTCTTACTATGTGCAAAGCACTATTCTAAGTGCCGGGGAGATAGCCCCACGTGGGACAACCTGATCACCTTGTATCCCCCCCCTCAGAGCTTAGAACAGTGCTTTACACATAGTAAGCGCTTAATAAATGCCACTATTATTATTATCTGTAAAATAGGGATGAAGCCTGTGAGCCCCACGTGGGACCACCTGATTACCTTGTATCGCCCTTCCAGGGCTTAGAACAGTGCTTTACACATAGTAAGCGCTTAATAAATGCCATTATTATTATTACTGTTATCTGTAAAATGAACCCCATGTGGGACAACCTGATTACCTTGTATCCCCCCTCCAGCGCTAAGCAGTGCTTTGCACATAGTAAGTGCTTAATAAACCCCATTATTATCATTATTATCATCTGCAAAATGGGGGTGAAGACTGTAAGCCCCATGTGGGATAACCCGATCACCTTGTATCCCCCCTAGCGCTTAGAACAGCGCTTTGCACATAGTAAGCACTTAATAAATGCCATTATTACTATTATTGTTATCTGTAAAACGGGGATGAAGACTGTGAGCCCCACGTGGGACAACCTGATCACCCTGTATCCCCCCCTCCAGCGCTTAGAGCAGTGCTTTGCACATAGTAAGCGCTTAATAAACGCCATTATTACTATTATTATCTGTAAAATGGGGATGAAGCCTGTGAGCCCCATGTGGGACAACCTGATCACCTTGTATGCCCCCTCCAGCGCTTAGAGCAGTGCTTTGCACATAGTAAGCGCTTAATAAATGCCATTACTACTATTACTGTTATCTGCAAAATGAACCCCACATGGGACAACCTGATTACCTTGTATCCCCCCTCCAGCGCTTAGAGCAGTGTTTTGCACATAGTAAGCGATTAATAAATCCCATTATTATTATCATTATTATTATCTGTAAAATGGGGGTGAAAACTGTAAGCCCCACGTGGGACAACCTGATCACCTTGTATCCTCCCTCAAGCGCTTAGAACAGTGCTTTGCACAAAGTAAGGGCTTAATAAATGCCATTGTTACTATTATCTGTAAAATGGGGGTGAAGACTGTGAGCCTCACGTGGGACACCCTGATCACCCTGTATCCCCCCTCCAGCGCTTATAGCAGTGCTTTGCACATAGTAAGCGCTTAATAAACGCCATTATGACTATTACTGTTATCTGTAAAACGGGGGTGAAGACTGTGAGCCCCATGTGGGACAACCTGATCACCCTGTATCCCCCCTCTAGCGCTTGGAGCAGTGCTTTGCACATAGTAAGTGCTTAACAAATGCCATCATTATTAACTTCCCCAGCACTTAGAACAGTGCTTTGCACACAGTAATTGCTTAATGCCATTATTACTATTACCTGTAAAACGGGGGTGAAGACTGTGAGCCCCACGTGGGACACCCTGATCACCCTGTATCCCCCCTCCAGCGCTCAGAGCAGTGCTTTGCACATAGTAAGCGCTTAATAAACACCATTATTACTATTACTGTTATCTGGAAAATGGGGATGAAGACTGTGAGCCCCACGTGGGACAACCCGATCACCTTGCATCCCCCCTCCAGCACTTAGAGCAGTGCTTTGCACACAGTAAGCGCTTAATAAACGCCATTATTACTATTACTGTTATCTGTAAAATGGGGGTGAAGCCTGTGAGCCGCACGTGGGACAACCCGATCACGCTATATCACCCCTCCAGCGCTCAGAGCAGTGCTTGGCACATAGTAAGCGCTTAATAAACGCCATTATTACTATTATTGTCATCTGTAAAATAGGGGTGAAGACTGTGAACCCCACGTGGGACAACCTGATCACCTTGTATCCCCCCCGGCGCTTAGAGCAGTGCTTTGCACATAGTAAGCGCTTAATAAACGCCATTATTACTATAACTGTTATCTGTAAAACGGGGATGAAGACTATGAGCCCCCCTTCCAGCGCTTAGAACAGTGCTTTGCACATAGTAAGCACTTAATAAATGTCATTATTATTATTACCTATAAAATAGGGATGAAGACTGCGGGACAACCTGATTACCTTGCATCCCCCCTCCAGCGCTTAGCACGGTGCTTTGCACATAGTAAGCGCTTAATAAATGCCATTATTACTACCATTGTTATCTGTAAAATGGGGATGAAGACTGTGAGCCCCACGTGGAACAACCTGATCACCTTGTATCCCCCCTATAGCGCTTAGAACAGTGCTTTGCACATAGTAAGTGCGTAATAAATGCCGTTGTTACTATTATTGTCATCTGTAAAACGGGGATGAAGACTGTGAGCCCCACGTGGGACAACCTGATCACCTTGTATCCCCCCCCGCAGCGCTTAGAGCAGTGCTTTGCACATAGTAAGCGCTTAATAAACACCGTTATTACTATTATTGTCATCTGTAAAATGGGGATGAAGACTGTGAGCCCCACGTGGGACAACCTGACCACCCTGTATCCCCCCTCCAGCGCTTAGAGCAGGGCTTGGCACACAGTAAGCGCTTAATAAATGCCATTATTATTATTATCTGCAAAATGGGAATGAAGACTGTGAGCCCCACGTGGGACAACCTGATTACCTTGTGCGCTTAATAAATACCATTATTGTTCTTATCTGTAAAATGGGGATGAAGCCTGTGAGCCCCACGTGGGACAACCTGATCCCCCCGCATCCCCCCCTCCAGCGCTCAGGGCAGTGCTTGGCACGCAGCGTAGCTCCGCAGAGAGAACACGGGCTTTGGAGTCAGAGGTCATGGGTTCAAATCCCGGCTCTGCCAACTGTCAGCTGTGTGACTTTGGAAAAGTCACTTCACTGGGCCTCGGTTCCCTCCTCTGTAAAATGGGGATTCAGATCGTGAGCTCCCCATGGGACAACCTGATCACCTTGGAACTTCCCCAGCGCTTAGAACAGTGCCTTGCACATAGTAAGCGCTCAATAAATATTTATTTATTTATTTATTCTATTTATTCACTTATTTATTTATTTTGTTTATTTATTTATTTATTCTATTTATTTATTTATTTTGCTTGTACATTTCTATCCCATTTATTTTATTTTGTTGGTATGTTTGGTTCTGTTCTCTGTCACCCCCTTTAGACTGTGAGCCCACTGTTGGTTAGGGACTGTCTCTATGTGTTGCCAATTTGGACTTCCCAAGCGCTTAGTCCAGTGCTCTGCACATAGTAAGCGCTCAATAAATACGACTGATTGATTAAGCGCTTAATAAATGCCATTAAAATAAAATAAATGCCATCATCATCATTAGTGAGCGCTTTCCAGGCCCTTAGTCCAGTGCTCCGCACACAGTAAGCGCTCAATAAATACGATTGATTGATCGATTAACAAATCGTCAAGCGGTGCAATGATCCTTATTGCTTGTGGGATCCCGAACCTCCTCTCTCTTGGCTCTCTTGGAGACCTTCTTCTCCATCTTGGCGGCGGTCTTCTCGGCCCCTTTCTTCGCCTTCTTGCCCTTCTTCCCCATCCCGAGGCCTGAGGACGACGACGACGGCGGCCTCTCCTCAGCCTCCCCCCAGGCCGGCGGTGACGTCACTTCCGCCCCGGCTCGCGGCGGGCGCTTCCGGTCTCGCCTGGCGGCGGGCGGCGGGCGGCGGGGGCGAGTCACTGCCCCCTGTCGGCGGGGAGGGCTCCCGACAGCCGGAGTCCCACCAGGGGGAACAGCAGACTTCTTGGGAAGGGGAAAGCGCTGCTTTTCCTGCTTTAATCATGATAATAGTCATGAGCATTAATGATGATCCCTTATTAATCATCATTAACACTGTTGGGTAGGGACCGTCTCTAGATGCTGCCAGCTTGTCCTTCCCAAGCGCTTAGCCCAGTGCTCTGCGCACAGTAAGCGCTCAATAAATACGATTGATTGGTGGATTAGCAAATCATCATCATCAATCGTATTTATTGAGCGCTGACTATGTGCAGAGCACTGGACGAAGCGCTTGGGAAGTACAAATTGGCAACATATAGAGACAGTCCCTACCCAACAGTGGGCTCACAGTCTAAAAGATTAGCAAATGCCATCGCTATTATAATAATAATAATAATGGCATTTATTAAGCGCCAAATGCCATTATTATAATTATTATTATATATAATTCTATTTCTTTATCTTGATGCTACTGATGCCTGTTTACTGGTTTTGCTGTCCGTCTCCCCCCTTCTAGTCTGTGAGCCCATTGTGCGGAGGGATTGTCTCTATTTGTTGCTGGATTGTACTTTCCATTCATTCATTCAATCGTATTTATTAACAAAATAAAATAAATAGAATAAATATGTACACATAAAATAAATAGAGCAATAAATAATAACAATATACAATACAATATCTTATTATTTTCATTTCAGTATTTATTAAATCCTGACTAGGTGCCAAATGCTGTGCTAAGGGCTAGGGTAGATATAAGGTGATCTGATAGGTTAGGGTTCCTGCCCTACTTGGTTGGGACTTACAATCTAAGAAGTAGGGAAAGCAAATATGTTATCCCCATTTTACAGATTCATTCATTCATTCATTCAATCGCATTTATTATTAATAATAATAATAATGGCATTTATTAAGCACTTACTATGTGCAAAGCACTGTTCTAAGCGCTGGGGAGGATACAAGGTGATCAGATTGTCCCAAGTGGGGCTCACAAGTGCTCACCCCCATTTTTACAGATGAGGTAACTGAGGCACCGAGAAGCGAAGTGACTTGCCCAAAGTCACCCAGCTGACAATTGGGGGAGCCGGGATTTGAACCCATGACTTCTGACTCCAAATAATAATAATAATAATAATAATGGCATTTATTAAGCGCTTACTATGTGCAAAGCACTGTTCCAAGTGCTGGGGAGTTTACAAGGTGATCAGGTTGTCCCACGGGGGGGCTCACAGTCTTAATCCCCATTTTACAGATGAGGTAACTGAGGCACAGAGAAGTGAAGTGACCTGCCCAAAGTCACACAGCTGACAGTTGGCGGAGCCGGGATTTGAACCCATGACCTCTGACTCCAAAGCCCGTGCTCTTTCCACTGAGGCACACTGCTTCTCGAATGAATGAATATTATCATTAAGTATCGAGTCATTTCCGATTCCTAGCGACTCCGTGAACATACTTTCTCCAGAACGTCCTGTCCTTCCTTGGTATTTGCTAAGCGCTTACTATGTTGCAGGCACTGTACTAAGCATTGGGAGTGGATACAAGCAAATCGGGTTGAACACAGTCCCTTTCCCATGTGGGGCTCACAGTTGCAATCCCTATTTTACAGATGAGGTCACCGAGGCACAGACGAGTCAAGTGACTTGCTCATCTTGGCTCCTGAAAAGTAAATCTGAGCTCCCTCAACATTACTTATTATGCGGTGGCCACTCACCAGGTTTATACCATTCTGATGTAATACCAGGCAGTCTGGTAATCAATCAATCAATCAATCAATCAATCGTATTTATTGAGCGCTTACTGTGTGCAGAGCACTGTACTAAGCGCTTGGGAAGTACAAATTGGCAACATATAGAGACAGTCCCTACCCAACAGTGGGCTCACAGTCTACAAGGGGGAGACAGAGAACAAAACCAAACATACTAACAAAATGAAATAAATAGAATAGATATGTACAAGCAAAATAAATAAATAGAGTAATAAATATGTACAAACATATATACATATATACAGGTGCTGTGTGTCTTCAGTAAGGCTTCGCCGAAGAGGGGAGTGATCATCTATCAGGTATACTGATAGATGATATAATGATAATAACAATCATAATGATGGTATGTGGTAAGCGCTTACTATGTGCCAAGCGCTGGGGTAGATACGAGATTATCAGGTTGGCCCACGGGGGGCTCACAGTCTTAGTCCCCATTTTACAGATGAGGGAACTGAGGCACAGAGAAGTTACGTAACTTTCCCAAAGTCAACCAGCTGACAAGTGGTCAGCACACAATAAGCGCTCAATAAATATGATTGAATGCACTGAATGAATGGTGCCCCACAGCACTTATGTATATACCTGTAATTTTATTTATTTGTTTTGATGCCTTTTTATTTGTACTGATGTCTGTCCCCGGCCCCCTTCCCCACGAGACTGTGAGCTCATTATGGGCAGGGACTGTCAGTGTTTACTGTTGTACTTTCCCAAGCTCTTAGTGCCGTGCTCTGGCACACAGTAAACACTTAATAAATACGATTGAATGAATAAATAGAAGTGATAATAATAACACGTGCATCCTCTTGGTATTCATGAGAGACAGTGCAAACCACCACTTCCCCAATTGTATGTTTAAATAACCGCCACTTCCCCATTCTTCCTTTGTCTCTTCTCTTTCCCTTGGTTTTTCTACCTTATTTTCATTTCTCCCTCTCCAATCAATCAATCAATCGTATTTATTGAGCGCTTACTGTGTGCAGAGCACTGTACTAAGCGCTTGAGAAGTACAAGTTGGCAACATATAGAGACAGTCCCTACCCAACAGTGGGCTCATCCTCCTCAACCTTCTCCCCCTCCTTCTCATTCTCCAACTTGTCCTCCTCTTCCATTTCTTCATCCTCTCTCTCCTTTTTTCTTTTCTTCCTTATCCTTTTCCCTTTGCTTGAGGAGAATATTACTCTATTTATTTATTTATTTTATTTGTACATATTAATTCTATTTATTTTATTTTGTTAATATGTTTTGTTTTGTTATCTGTCTCCCCCTTCCAGACTGTGAGCCCGTTGTTGGGTAGGGACCGTCTCTAGATGTTGCCAACTTGTACTTCCCAAGTGCTTAGTACAGTGCTCTGCACACAGTAAGCGCTCAATAAATACGATTGAATGAATGAATTAATGAGAAAGAAGGGGAATCTGGAAAAGGCTGATGTTAAAATTAGATGAAGAACAGGACGTCTGTGCACTTGATATGGGGGAAATCAACATGGAACTTTGAAGGCAAGTTCAGGGGCGTGACAATAAGGAGGGAGAGAGCAGAGTACAGTACATCCTACTGAGTTTCATTAGAGAAGCAGTGTGGCTCAGTGGAAAGAGCCCGGGCTTTGGAGTCAGAGGTCATGGGTTCAAATCCCGGCTCCGCCACTTAGCTGTGGGACTTTGGGCAAGTCACTTCACTTCTCTGGGCCTCAGTTACCTCATCTGTAAAATAGGGATGAAGACTGTGAGCCCCCCCGTGGGACAACCTGATCACCTTGTAACCTCCCCAGCGCTTAGAACAGTGCTTTGCACATAGTAAGCGCTTAATTAACGCCATCATTATTATTATTATTTCAGGGACCAAGTTTGCCCGAGTCCAAGGAAGATAGAATCCATCAGTCATTTTCACCTCTTCCCAATTTTCCAGAGTGCCCTAACCTGCTCTGTTTTGCTCCTTTGTTTAATCAGTCAGATTTATTGAGTGCTTATTGTGCGCCGAGCACTGTAATAAGCCCATGTGAAAGTACAATATAACAGACCCATTCCCTGCCCACAAGGAGATTACAATCTAGAAGGGGAGACAGACATTAGCAGCGTGGCTCAGTGGAAAGAGCCCGGGCTTTGGAGTCAGAGGTCATGGGTTCAAATCCCTGCTCCACCAACTGTCAGCTGTGTGACTTTGGGCAAGTCACTTCACTTGTCTGTACCTCAGTTCCCTCATCTGTAAAATGGGGATTAAGACTGTGAGCCCCCCGTGGGCCAACCTGATCACCTTGTAATCTCCCCAGTGCTTAGAACAGTGCTTTGCACATAGTAAGCGCTTAATAAATGCCATTGTTATTATTATTATTATTATAATAAATAAATAGATTACGGATATGAACATTTGTGGGGCTGAGAGCGGGGTTAAAGGGAGCATGGGTAGTCCAAGTATCACAGTGGCCCCGAGCATCTGCACATAGGCCATTCTCCTGTAGCTGAGCACAAGGCTGATTATTACGATTATTATTCCAAATTCTGAAAAATCCCAGTCCCAAACAACAGTTTGAGAAACCAGTTCAGCAATCAGGAGGACATTGTCTGTGCCTGGATCCACCATTGTCTGATTTTCTAGATGTTGTGGGCCTCATCACTTCATTCCTCAGGCCTTCGGATCTTCATCACTGAAACTGAAGCAATAACTCACTTCCCTCATCCTGCAGTAATTTGGTGATAATTAATCATATCGAGGAAGCCAGGTACTTTGAGCTCCTCCGTGAAAGGCAATATGCATACACTTTTTCATATTCCATGAATCCAATTCACGGCTATTCATGGAATAGCTAAAAGGACAATTTCAAGCAGAAGGAATTCTGCAGTTTCTGCCCTAGTCTTTTGATATTCCAAGATAAAGGCAGCAGGAAAGAAAGGGATGGGAGATGAGAAGAGGAAGACAAAAGAAGCCCTTAGAAGGCTCTTCAGTGGGACTAGAGATTGCCCAAAATCACATCAAACGAACCTCCATTGTGCATATGCCACCACACAAAGAAACTCCAGGGGAAAGCAAATTTTCCCTCAGAGGGGACTACCCCTCCCTGCACCCTGACCCATGGTCAGGGAAATACTTTTTTTCTCTCCCGGCATCAGTTTGCCCAAAATCATCCATTGTTCTTTTACAGCGCTAAAGGAAATTTTGCTCACCACTTCAGAATACTGAGTGATATCTTTAAAGTCAATCAGTCAACACCAGTATTTACTGAGAGCTTACTGTGTCCTCTATTAATCTTTTACAGTGCTAAAGGAAATTTTGCTCACCACTTCAGAGCACTGTGTGGTATCTTTAAAGTCAATCAGCCAACAACAGCATTTATTGAGCCCTTACAATGTCATCTATTGTTCTTTTACAGTGCTAATGGAAATTTTGATCAGCACTTCAGACTACTGTGTGATATCTTTAAAGTCAATCAATCAA
Organism: Tachyglossus aculeatus; assembly: GCF_015852505.1. NCBI lineage: Eukaryota > Metazoa > Chordata > Mammalia > Monotremata > Tachyglossidae > Tachyglossus > Tachyglossus aculeatus. Next base: position 45,108,889 of record NC_052076.1, read on the forward strand.
CAACGGTATTTATTGAGTGCTTACTGTGCGCGGGAGTGCTGTACTGAGCACTTGGGAGTATACAATACCCTAGGGTTGGTTGTCACCAACCTTGCACTTAGGGAACAAATGCCAGCTAAATAGTTAAGTGTAGCTGTAGCATTGAATAATACTTCCCCTGGAAACCAAGTTTCCTTCAGACATGTATTTCCTGTCGTTGCACCCATGATGCAGGTGAAAGGAAAGAATGCAGACAGACGTTGTTCATTTTGTGGTTGCAGATGGATGTGGCAGCGGCGGGTTTAACTATAGCCAACCTTCCTTCTCTGCGGGCCTCACTGGGGCAGGCTCAGATCATGGGTGTCACAGTGATTTACTGGAGGGTGTAATTCTCATTACACTGAAAGAGCGGTTCAGAAGATTAAAGATGAGACCAGAGACCAGAAATAGAAGGAAGATTAACTATCGGGCCCTATTTTGGTGAAATCTGGAGAATTAATGATATCAAATCGAAGGCAGCACATGGTGAACTTTTTTGAGTTTTCTTGCTGCAGCCAGGCGCCCTCTGCTGCTCTCTAACAAAAGTCTGGGAAGGAAAAATCACCTTTGCTGATAATAATAATAATAATTATTATTATTATTATTAAGTGCTTACTATGTGCAAAGCACTGTTCTAAGCACTAGGGAGGTCACAAGGTGATCAGGTTGTCCCACGGGGGGCTCACAGTCTTAATCCCCATTTTACAGATGAGGGAACTGAGGCACGGAGAAGTGAAGTGATTTACCCAAAGTCACACCGCTGACAATTGGCGGAGCCGGGATTTGAACCCATGACCTGTGACTCCAAAGCCCGGGCTCTTTCCACTGAGCCAGGCTGCGAGTTTGAGGGAGAAGAAGGCTGCAGACAATCGAGGCTTTCTGTGCTTTGCCTCTGGTTGTAGGGAGGGTGAGGAGGGCCGTATTCCCCAAGAGCTTGGTACATCATGTAACTTTTCTGTGCCTCCACTATCTCATCTGTAAAATGGGGATTGAGACTGTGAGCCCTATGTGGGACAGGGACCCGGTCCAACCTGATTATCTCATATCTACCCCAGTGCTTAGCACAGTGACTGACAAAGCACTAAACAAATACCATTTAAAAAAAGAAGAAGGGTTCCTCCGGTTTTCAGCCCCAGACTACCTCAGGGACTTGTCCATAGGAGGGGAGGGGATAGCCAGGGCTCATTAAGGCTTCCTTGAAGTGAAAGGTTGGAACTGGCTCTCATTGCCCTTTGCCAAGAAGCAGCGTGGCACAGTGGAAAGAGCTCGGGCTTTGGAGTCAGAGGTCATGGGTTCAAATCCCGGCTCCACCAATTGTCAGCTGGGTGACTTTAGGCAAGTCACTTCACTTCTCTGGGCCTCAGTTACCACATCTGTAAAATGTGGATTAAGACTGTGAGCCCCCGGTGGGACAACCTGATCACCTTGTAACCTCCCCAGTGCTTAGTACAGTGCTTTGCACATAGTAAGCACTTAATAAATGCCATTATAAAAAAAAAGAAGGGGCTGAGCTACTATCCAAGGCCCTGGCGGGCAGCTGGTCCCAGAAGCGGTGCTTAACTTGCAGTGAGAGAGGTGCCAGGATTCTCTCGGCAGCAGCACAAGACTCCAGTTAGGTCATGTGAACACAAAGCCTGCAGGTTGTCAGCTTGCTCAACTGCCAAGGCCAGAGTTAGTGGGGCTGAATGCTGGCACCGGTAAAGCTCTGCCCGATGGGAATAAAGATCAGAAGTTTAAGATTCACCCTGAACGTTCAAAGCTCTGCCCGACGGGAATAAAGATCAGAAGTTTAAAATTCACCCTGAACGTTCAAAGCTCTGCCCGACGGGAATAAAGATCAGAAGTTTAAAATTCACAGAACGTTCACAGACTGAGTGGGCACATCACAGAAGCAGCGTGGGAGAGCCCGGGCTTTGGAGTCAGAGGTCATGGGTTCAAATCCCAGCTCTGCCAGCTGTCAGCTGTGTGAGTTTGGGCAAACTTCTCTGGGCCTCAGTGACCTCATCTAGAAAATGGGGATTAAAACTGAGCCCCCAGTGGGACAACCTGATCACCTTGTAGCCTCCCCAGTGCTTAGAACATAGTAAGCGCTTAACAAATGCCATCATCATTACTATTATCTCCTGCAAGAGGTCTTCCCTGACTGAACTTTTATTTCCCCTTTTCTCACTCCTTTCTGCCTCACCCTTGCCCTTGGTTTCACTCCCTTTATTCACCCCTCTCCCAGCCCCACAGCACTAGTGTATAAATCCATAATTTATTTCTTTGAATTAATGAGTTTCTCTCCCTCTAGACCTTAAGCTCTATGTGGGTAGGTAATGTGTCTACCAACTCTTTTGTATTGTACTCTATCAAGCGCTTAGTACAGTGCTCTGCACACAGTAAGTGCTTCATAAGCCTGTTGTTGGGTAGGGACCCTGTCTATATGTTGCTGACTTGTACTTCCCAAGTGCTTAGTACAGTGCTCTGCACACAGTAAGTGCTCAATAAATACGATTGAATGAATGAATAAATACAATACAATTAATTGATTTTTTTTTAATGGTATTTGTTGTGTACTTACTGTGTGCAGGCACTTTTCTAAGGCCCTTGGATAGATACAAAGCAATCAGGTTGGATATAGCCCATGTCCCACATGGGGGGTCTCAGTCTTAATCCCCATTTTACAGATGAGGCAACTGAGTCACAGAGAAGTTACACAGTAGATAAGTGACAGAGCTGGGATTAGAACCCAGACCCTTCTGACTCCCAGGACTGTGCTCTATCCACCAGGCCATGCTACTTCTCTATTGGTTGATTGGTGAAGAACATCTTACTATGTATACAGCTTTCTAGCGTGGCTCAGTGGAAAGAGCATGGGCTTTGGAGTCAGAAGTCATGGGTTCAAATCCTGGCTCCACCAATTGTCAGCTGTGTGACTTTGGGCAAGTCACTTAACTTCTCTGTGCCTCAGTTACCTCATCTATACAATAGGGATGAAGACTGTCAGCCCCCCGTGGGACAACCTGATCACCTTGTAACCTCCCCAGTGCTTAGAACCGTGCTCTGCACATAGTAAGCGCTTAATAAATGCCATCATTATTATTATTTCTAACCATTCACTTATCTTTCAGCAAAGAGTGTTTTGACATTGATGCTGAAAGGATAGGTGTTTCATCCAGGAAGAATCTGCCCCTTTCACACTCAGCCCTTCAACCATGAGGCAGAGGCCATGAGTTCTACTCCCAGCTCTGCCACTTGGCTGCTGTGTGACACTGGGCAAATCACTTCACTTCTCTGTGCCTCAGTTACCTCATCTGTAAAATGAGGATTGAGACTGTGAGCCCCACATGGGGCCAGGACTGTGTCCAACTTGATTTGATTGTATCTTCCCCGGGGCTTGGTACAGTGCCTGGCACATAGTAAGTGCTTAACAAAAACCATCATCATCGTCATCATCATGAGCCCCGCAGAAAATTTCCATTAACAACATTCAGGGAGTCAGTCAACAATATTCCTGAGATCTGAAAGAGCCCAACAACTATTCTATTAGAAAGCCCACTCAGACATGAGTCTCTTCTTTCACTCTTGCTTATTTTAGTGTCTGTCTCCCTCATTAGACTTTAAGCTTGTCGTGAGCAGGGAATGTGTTTTCCAACTCTATTCTATTGTTTCCTCCCTAACAGTACCCTGTTCTACAGTTAATAAGCACTCTATAAATACCATTCACTGATTGATTTTTGAAAGCAGGCAATGCCTCACCAACACCTACCACTCAAACACACCACACTAGGGTCTGAGCCATTTCAAAAATCATTCGTTGCAAAGATCCAGGGGAGGAGAAACCAACTTCAAGGTCTAGGGCACTGGGGAAGATGCTAGAAGCTGAGCCAGCCTAGCCAGTGTGTTGCATAAGGGGAAATTGCCTGTATCCTCTTAGTACTTGGAATTTATACAGTGCCTCTCACCCCTCACAAGTCACTCTCCGCATTGCTGAATGGAAAGGAGGTTAGGCCCGTTGGGGGGGGGGGAGGGCGGGATCATCAATCATCAATCGTATTTATTGAGCGCTTACTGTGTGCAGAACACTGTACTAAGCGCTTGGGAAGTACGCTAAATCTCCTTAAGAATAGCAGCAACAGAGCAGGGAGAGAAGCTGAGGATTCTTTACCCATCCTGAGTCACAAAGGAGTCTCTTCTTTCTTTGTGAACAAAGAGGACCATTTAGAAGTACCCCCTTCAGTGCTCCATAGACTTTAAGTTCCTCTGTTGAAGAAAGGGAAACAATGACGGCTAGTGAAAAACCACAGGCTGGGAGTCAAAGGGCTCTCATTTCAAAGGGCCTGGGTTATTCATTCATTCATTCATTCAATCGTATATACTGAGCGCTTACTGTGTTGTGGAGCACTGTACTAAGCGCTTGGGAAACACAAGTTGGCGACATATAGAGACGGTCCCTACCCAACAGCGGGCTCACAGTCTAGGAGGGGGAGACAGACAACAAAACAAATTAACAAAATAAAATAAATAGAATAAATATCAATCAATCAATCAATCGTATTTATTGAGCACTTACTGTGTGCAGAGCACTGTACTAAGCGCTTGGGAAGTACAAGTAGGCAACACATAGAGACGGTCCCTACCCAACAGTGGGCTCACAGTCTAGAAGGGGGTGACAGAGAACAAAACCAAACATATTAACAAAATAAAATAGAATAGATATGTACAAGTAAAATAAATAAATAAATAGAGTAATAAATACGTACAAACATATATACATTTATACAGGTGCTGTGGGGAAGGGAAGGAGGTAAGGTGGGAGAGATGGAGGGGGGAGGAGGGGGAGAGGAAGGAGGGGGCTCAGTGTGGGAAGGCCTCCTGGAGGAGGTGAGCTCTTAGTAGGGCCTTGAAGGGAAGAAGAGAGCTAGCTTGGCGGATGTAGAGAAGCAGCGTGGCTCAGTGGAAAGAGCCTGGGCTTTGGAGTCAGAGGTCATGGGTTCGAATCCCAGCTCCACCACAAGTCTGCTGTATGACCTTGTGCAAGTCACTTAACTTCTCTGAGCCTCAGTTACCTCATCTGTAAAAATGGGGATTAAGACTGTGAGCCCCACGGGGAACAACTTGATCACATTGTATCCCCCCCTGCGCTTAGAACAGTGCTTTGCACATAGTAATCGCTTAACAAATGCCATCATTATTATGTGGAGAGGGGGGGCATTCCAGGCCAGGGGGGCGTATGGCGGATATGTAGCTGGCCAAAAGCGAGTAAAATTGAGGAGCTGGATGTTCCCCAATACTGCAGGTGCCAGATCCAATTTTTCTTCATCAAACCGAGTAACTAAGCAGAAGCCACCATGAGGCCAAAATGAAAGGGTTCTGCTGAAGCGGTAGCAAGCCGAGAAGAGACGGCTCCATCTTCATGCCTCCTAAAGATGATTTCTTCCTTTGTCATGGGCAGCCATTGACTGAAAACGTTTGTCTGTGGGGTGTGATGTAACCGATCCAATTATCTGTTTTGAACGCCCAACTCCTCCTCTAAACTCCTTGTGGGAAGGGGTCCCATCGACCAACCCTGCTGGAGTGGACCCTCCCCAGCGTTTTGTGCGGGGCTCTTCACAAAGAAAGTGAGCGCTCAGTACATAGCAGAGATCAATCGATAACCAGCGATAGATAAGCAGTATGGCATGGGGACAGGGCAGGGGCCTGGGAGTCACAAGGTTTGCTGCCATTTGTCTGCTGCATGGGGACAGGGCAGGGGCCTGGGAGTCACAAGGTTTGCTGCTATTTGTCTGCTGCATGGGGTTGGGGTATGGGCCTGGGAGTCACAAGGTTTGCTGCATGGGGTTGGGGTACGGGCCTGGGAGTCACAAGCTTTGCTACATGGGGTTGGGGTACGGGCCTGGGAGTCACAAGGTTTGCTGCATGGGGACAGGGCAGGGGCCTGGGAGTCAGAAGGTTTGCTGCCATTTGTCTGCTGCATGGGGTTGGGGTCCGGGCCTGGGAGTCACAAGGTTTGCTGCATGGGGTCAGGGCAGGGGCCTGGGAGTCACAAGGTTTGCTGCCATTTGTCTGCTGCATGGGGTTGGGGCACGGGCCTGGGAGTCACAAGGTTTGCTGCATGGGGACAGGGCAGGGGCCTGGGAGTCACAAGGTTTGCTGCCATTTGTCTGCTGCATGGGGTTGGGGTACGGGCCTGGGAGTCACAAGGTTTGCTGCATGGGGTTGGGGTGCGGGCCTGGGAGTCACAAGGTTTGCTGCCATTTGTTTGCTGCATGGGGACGGGGCACGGGCCGGGGAGTCACAAGGTTTGCTGCATGGGGTTGGGGCAGGGGCCTGGAAGTCACAAGGTTTGCTGCCATTTGTCTGCTGCATGGGGACAGGGCAGGGGCCTGGGAGTCACAAGGTTTGCTGCCATTTGTCTGCTGCATGGGGTTGGGGTGCGGGCCTGGGAGTCACAAGGTTTGCTGCATGGGGTTGGGGTACGGGCCTGGGAGTCACAAGGTTTGCTGCATGGGGTTGGGGTATGGGCCTGGGAGTCACAAGGTTTGCTGCATGGGGTCAGGGCAGGGGCCTGGGAGTCGCAAGGTTTGCTGTCATTTGTCTGCTGCATGGGGTTGGGGTTCGGCCTGGGAGTCACAAGGTTTGCTGCATGGGGTTGGGGTACGGGCCTGAGAGTCACAAGGTTTGCTGCATGGGGTCAGGGCAGGGGCCTGGGAGTCACAAGGTTTGCTGCCATTTGTCTGCTGCATGGGGTTGGGGTACGGGCCTGGGAGTCACAAGGTTTGCTGCATGGGGTTGGGGTACGGGCCTGGGAGTCACAAGTTTTGCTGCCACTTGTCTACTGCATGGGGTTGGGGTCCGGCCTGGGAGTCACAAGGTTTGCTACATGGGGTTAGGGTACGGGCCTGGGAGTCACAAGGTTTGCTGCCATTTGTCTGCTGCATAGGGTTAGGGCACGGGCCTGGGAGTCACAAGGTTTGCTGCATGGGGACAGGGCACGGGCCTGGGAGTCACAAGGTTTGCTGCCACTTGTCTACTGCATGGGGTTGGGGTCCGGCCTGGGAGTCACAAGGTTTGCTACATGGGGTTAGGGTACGGGCCTGGGAGTCACAAGGTTTGCTGCCATTTGTCTGCTGCATAGGGTTAGGGCACGGGCCTGGGAGTCACAAGGTTTGCTGCATGGGGACAGGGCACGGGCCTGGGAGTCACAAGGTTTGCTGCCACTTGTCTACTGCATGGGGTTGGGGTCCGGCCTGGGAGTCACAAGGTTTGCTACATGGGGTTAGGGTACGGGCCTGGGAGTCACAAGGTTTGCTGCCATTTGTCTGCTGCATGGGGTTGGGGTACGGGCCTGGGAGTCACAAGGTTTGCTGCATGGGGACAGGGCACGGGCCTCATTCAAGCTCTCATCCTATCCCGTCTGGACTACTGCATCAGCCTTCTCTCTGATCTCCCATCCTCGTGTCTCTCCCCACTTCAATCCATACTTCATGCTGCTGCCCGGATTATCTTTGTCCAGAAACGCCCTGGGCATATTACTCCCCTCCTCAAAAATCTCCAGTGGCTACCAAACAATCTTCGCATCGGGCAGAAACTCCTCACCCTGGGCTTCGAGGCTGTCCATCCCCTCGCCCCCTCCTACCTCACCTCCCTTCTCTCCTTCTCCAGCCCAGCCCGCACCCTCCGCTCCTCCGCCGCTAATCTCCTCACCGTACCTTGTTCTCGCCTGTCCCGCCATCGACCCCCGGCCCACGTCATCCCCCGGGCCTGGAATGCCCTCCCTCTGTCCATCCGCCAAGCTAGCTCTCTTCCTCCCTTCAAGGCCCTACTGAGAGCTCACCTCCTCCAGGAGGCCTTCCCAGACTGAGCCCCTTCCTTCCTCTCCCCCTCGTCCTCCTCTCCATCCCCCCCATCTTACCTCCTTCCCTTCCCCACAGCGCCTATATATATGTATATATGTTTGTGCATATTTATTACTCTATTTTTTATTTATTTATTTATTTTACTTGTACATATCTATTCTATCTATTTTATTCTGTTAGTATGTTTGGTTTTGTTCTCTGTCTCCCCCTTTTAGACTGTGAGCCCACTGTTGGGTAGGGACTGTCTCTATATGTTGCCAATTTGTACTTCCCAAGCGCTTAGTACAGTGCTCTGCACACAGTAAGCGCTCAATAAATACGATTGATGATGATGATGATGGGAGTCACAAGGTTTGCTGCCATTTGTCTGCTGCATGGGGACAGAGCACGGGCATGGGAGTCAGAATATTTCCTTGCAAATACGTGCGAGGAAAATAAATAAATAGAGTAATAAATCCGTACAAACATATATACATATATCCAGGTGCTGCGGGGAGGGGAAGGAGGGAAGGCGGGGGGATGGGGAGGGGAAGGAGGGCCGTCTCTGTCCCTTACCTGCTGTGTGACCTTGGGCAAGTCACCTAATTTTTCTGTGCCCAAGATGCCTCAACTGTAAAATGAGGATTCAGTCTCTGTTCTCCCTCCTCTTTAGACTTTGAGTTTCATGTGGGACAGGGACTGTACCCCCAGACCTGATGATCTCGTATCTACTAAACTCTTACCAAGCAGTGTGGCTCGGTGGAAAGAGACTGGGCTTTGGAGTCAAGAGGTCATGGGTTCAAATCCCGGCTCTTCCACTTGTCAGCTGTGTGACTTTGGGCAAGTCACTTAACTTCTCTGGGCCTCAGTTCCCTCAACTGGAAAATGGGGATGAAAACTGTGAGCCCCACGTGGGACAACCCGATTACCTTGTATCTACCCCAGCGCTTAGAACAGTGCTTTGCATATAGTAAGCGCTTAACAAATACCAACATTATTATTATTAAGTACCGTTACTACAAAGGGAACATTTTTTTTCCAACTTGGCAATCAGGTAGTCCAGCTGAAAACGTGAACACAAAGCTATGAGCTCTGGGCCTAAAAAAAAATCCAGAGGGGACGAAAGGAAACCAGGCAGTGAGCATAAAATAAATTGACTATCCTCCACCTTTCCTTTCTAGTCTATTAGAGAAGCAACACGGCCTAGTAGAAAGAGCACAGGTTTGGGAGTCAGAGGACCTGGGTTCTAATCCCAGCTCCGCCACACACCTGCTGTGTGACCTTGGGCAAGTCACTTAACTTCTCTGTACCTCAGTTATCTCGTCGGCAAAATGGGGATCCAATACCTGTTTTCCCTCCTACTTAGACTGTGAGCCCCGTGTGGGACCTGATTAGCTTGAATCTACCCCAGGTTTAGTACAGTGCTTGGCACACAGTAAGGGCTTAACAAATACCACAATTATTATTATTCTCATTAGAGTCATTTTTCAAGAGATTCTGCTTGAGAAGAAGCAGGGAAGAGGGAAAACTGAATGGCTTGCTGAAGGAAAATACTGATAGTCCTGTATGCTGCTTAAATGGGCAACAAATAAGGAGATGCTTAATATGAAGCGGAAGGGAGAAGTTTTAGTGGCTGATCAGAGTCTTTGTAGGTCTAAGCATTTTTGTAAATCTTAAATGGGCAGCAGTCAAATAAGGAGATGCTTAATATGAAGCAGAAGGGAGAAGTTTTGGTGGCTGATCAGAGTCTTTGCAGGTCTAACCATTTTTGTAAATCTTTAGACAAGGACAGCTGGGGGATGGCTGAGGCCATAGTCCTCTCCAGTAAAGACCCAGAATCTTTCGAGGCATGGGGCCGCCGGAGCTCTCTGGCTAAGACAACCTCTGTGACAAGAATGCTGGAGAGTTGGGAAAAACAGCCGGCACAGTGCTATAAGACTGCAGAGAAATTGCTTCTCTAGGCAAGACACAGTGACTGGGTGATGAATCTGCAGGTCCTGGGTTCTACAATGTTTTGGTGGATTTTACTCTACAAAATGTTTGTCAGGTGAAGTCCTCCAAGATGACGGAAAGCAGCATTTTATAAAGCCTCCCAGCCGGGTTTCTACATAGTTTAAATTACGAAGTTTCCAGGCCTTACGAGCAGGGGGTGTCTCTGGTAAAGGAGGTGGGACTTTCCGTGAAGCTCGCTCGAGGGGAAGGAACCCAGGTTGACCATGGGAAAAAGTGTGGTTTCCTACATTGCCCCAGGCCATTTTCCTGGGCTCTGGAGCAGGGGAAGCAGAAAACACTTTTTTCTCTATTACCCCAGCTCATTTTCTGTAGCTCCATTCATTCAATCGTATTTACTGAGCACTTACTGTGCGCAGAGCACTGTACTAAGCGCCTGGGAAGTACAAGTTGGCAACATGTAGAAACGGTCCCCACCCAACAACGGGCTCACAGTCTAGAAGGGGGAGACAGACAACAAAACAAAACATGTGGACAGGTATCAAGTCATCAGAATAAATAGAAATAAAGCTAGGTGCACATCATTAACAAAATAAATAGAATAGTAAATATGTAAAAGTAAAATAAATAGAGTAATACTTTGGATCCGGAGGTCATGGGTTCGAATCCCTACTCTGCCACATGTCTGCTGTGTGACCTTGGGCAAGTCACTTAACTTCTCTGAGCCTCAGTTACCTCATCTGTGAAATGGGGATTAAGACTGTGAGCCCCACGTGGGACAACTTGATCTCCTTGTATCCCCCCCCAGCGCTTAGAACAGTGCTCTGCACATAGTAAACACTTCACAAATGCCATTATTATTATTATTATATATACAGGTGCTGTGGGGAGGGGAAGGAGGTAGGGTAGGAGGGTGGGGAGGAGGAGAGGAAAAAGGGGGATCAGTCTGGGAGCAGTGTCTGCAGCAGCAAAAACAGAAAAGTACATTACCCTCTACTGCCCTGCCTCATTTTCCCAGGATGATCCCTCTAGTTGTCGGGAAAAGCTGCCACTGCTGCCACTCTGCCACCATTGCCACACTCGGGGCTACGAGAGGGGATGAAGCTGGGCTGGACCTTCCCGGCAGGGCACAGAGAGCTCGGGGTGGGGGGTTCATGCTGCTTGAAGTTCATCTCTACATGGGCAGACGGAAGAGACAAAGCAAGAAGTCTTAGGTTCATTTTGTTTTTATGTAGAGAAATGATAAAAAAAAATAGCGTGACCTACTGTAAAAAGCACAGGCTTGGGAATGAGAGGTTCTGAGTTCCAATTCCAGATTTTCCATTGCCTGCTGTGTGACCTGGGCAAGTCATTTAACTTCTCTGTGCGGCAGTTTCCTCACCTGTAAAATGGGAATTTAGAATTTAATGGGTACTTAATTCTCCGTTCTCCCTCCTATTTAGACAGGACAGAAACTATGTCCAAATGCTTGGCACAGAGTAAGCACTTAGCAAATACCACAATTATTATTATTAATTATTAATAATAACAATAATCTCTTCCCTGTTTCTCCTCTCCTCCTTTTACATTTCCCTTCTTCTCCCCTTCCTCTTCTTTCCTCTTTCCCACTCTTTGGCCTTTTCTACCCAAACTGTTTCCTCCTTCTTGGTCTCTTTTATATCCTCCCATTTCAGAAATAATCTCTTGGGCTTGCGTTCTCCTCAGAGTCCTGATGTCAATTGTCTTTAATATGCCAAGCAGTGGTAGATACAATACAATCAGATTGGGTCAACTCACTGTGGGCAGGGAACACCACTACCAACTCTACCAACCCCTGACCTCTGACTCCCAAACCCGTGCTCTTTCCACTAAGCCACGCTGCTTCAGGGGAAGGAACCCACGGAAGGATTTGAGGACGGAGCCAGGGCCTTAGGGATTCGTGTGGGGTGAATTGTAATTTATTTGCTTCTCTTTACATTTATTTTATTGTATGTCTCCCCCTCTAGATTATATGTTTGCTGTGGGCAGGACTGTGTCTGTTTATTGTTATATTGTACTCTCCCAAGCGCCTAGTACAGGGAAGCAGCGTGGCTTAGTGGAAAGAGCCCGGGCTTGGGAGTCAGAGGTCGTGGGTTCTAATCCTAGCTCTGCCACTTATCAGTTGTGTGACTTTGGACAGGTCACTTTACTTCTCTGTGCCTCAGTTCCCTCTTCTGTAAAATGAGAAGAAGCAGCGTGGTCCTCTCCCCCTCCCCATCCCCCCCGACCTACCTCCTTCCCCTCCCCACAGCACCTGTATATATGTTTGTACAGATTTATTACTCTATTTACTTTATTTGTACATATTTACTATTTATTTTGTCAATGATGTGCTTCTAGCTTTACTTCTATTTATTCTGATGACTTGACACCTGACTACATATTTTGTTTTGTTTTGTTTTGTTTTGTTTTGTTGTCTGTCTCCCCCTTCTAGACTGTGAGCCTGTTGTTGAGTAAGGACCATCTCTATATGTTGCGAACTTGTACTTCCCAAGCGTTTAGTACAGAGCTCTGCACACAGTAAGCACTCAATAAATATGATTGAATGAATGAATGAATGGAAAGAGCCCGGGCTTTGGAGTTGAAGGTCATATGGCTCCTCCACATGTCTGCTGTGTGACCTTGGGCAAGTCACTTAACTTCTCTGAGCCTCGGTTACCTCATCTGTAAAATGGTGATGAAGACTGTGAGCCCCCCATGAGACAACCGGGTCACCTCCCCAGCGCTTAGAACGGTGCTTTGCACATAGGAAGCGCTTAACAAGTGCCATCATTATCATTATTAAAATTCATTCATTCATTCAGTCGCATTTATTGAGCTCTTACTGTGTGCAGAGCACTGTACTAAGCGCTTGGGAAGTACAAGTCAGCAACATATTGAGACGGTCCCCACCCAACAACAGGCTCACAATCTAAAACGCGGGGTGAAGACTGTGAGCCCCTCAAGGGACAGCCTGATTACCTTGTATCTGCCCCAGCGCTTAAAACAGTGTTCTAACTGTTCTTAGAACAGTATATGTTGCCAACTTGTACTTCCCAAGCACTTAGTACAGCGCTCTGCACACAGTAAGCTCTCAATAAATATGATTGATTGATTGATTGATTTGGCACAGAGTAAGCGCTCCGTGAAAAGAAGCAGCGTGGCTCAGTGTAAAGAGCCTGGGCTTTGCAGTCCGAGGTCATGGGTTCAAATCCCAGCTCCACCAACTGTCAGCTGTGTGACTTTGGGCAAGTCATTTAACTTCTCTGTTAAATGGAATGCCCTCCCTCCGCACATCTGCCAAGCTAGCTCTCTTCCTCCCTTCAAAGCCCTACTGAGAGCTCACCTCCTCCAGGAGGCCTTCCCAGACTGAGCCCCCTCCTTCCTCTCCCCCTCCTTCCCCTCTCCATTCCCCCCCCCCGCTTACCTTCTTCCCTTCCCCACAGCACCTGTATATATGTATATACATATTTATTACTCTATTTATTTATTTTACTTGTACATATCTATTCTATTTATTTTATTTTGTTAATATGTTTGGTTTTGTTCTACGTCTCTCCCTTCTAGACTGTGAGCCCACTGTTGGGTAGGGACTGTCACTATATGTTGCCAACTTGTACTTCCCAAGCGCTTAGTCCACTGCTCTGCACACAGTAAGCACTCAATAAATATGATTGATTGATTCTCTGTGCCTCAGTTACCTCATCTGTAAAATGGGGATTAAAACTGTGAGCCCCCCGTGGGACAACCTGATCACCTTGTAACCTCCCCCGTGCTTAGAACAGTGCTTTGCGCATAGTAAGCGCTTAATAATAATAATAATAAAGATGGCATTTATTAAGCGCTTACTATGTGCAAAGCACTGTTCTAAGCGCTGAGGGGTTACAAGGTGATCAGGTTGCCCCCCGCGGGGCTACCAGTCTTCATCCCCATTTTACAGATGGAACTGAGGCCCAGAGAAGTAATAATAATGATGGCATTTGTTAAGTGCTTACTATGTGCATCATCATCATCATCAATCGTATTTATTGAGCGCATACTGTGTGCAGAGCACTGTACTAAGCGCTTGGGAAGTACAAGTTGGCAACATAACAGTGCAGAGCACTGTTCTAAGCGCTGGCTACAAGGTGGTCAAGTTGTCCCACATGGGGCTCACAGTCTTGATCCCCACTTTACAGGTGAGGGAACTGAGGCTCAGAGAGGTTAAGTGACTTGCCCAAGGTCACACAGCAGACAGGTGGCAGAGCCGGGATTCGAACCCATAACCTCTGACTCCAAAGCCCGGGCTCTTCTCCACTGAGCCACGCTGCTCCAGAGAAGTGGAGGGACTTGCCCAAGGTCACACAGCTGGCAAGCGGTGGGGCGGGATTCGAACCCCTGACATCTGACTCGAAAGCCCGGGCTCTTGCCACTGAACCACACATTATTATTATTATTTATTATTATTACTATTATTATGAAAACGACTGATTGGACGCCACCGGCTGATGCAACACTTGTTGAACGCCCTGTCCCTAGCTGCCATGGCCCACACAGGCCGGCAGGTGGCAGTCGTTCACAGCGCTGATCCCACGGAAACGTTTCTTCCTCGCCTTTGCAATCGCCTCGAATGATGCAATTGACCTGGGCCTATTGCATCGTTTTGGAATATGACTTATGGATGGAAAAATCAGGAAGGAAGTCAGTCAGTCATTCAGTAGTATTTATGGAGCGCTTACTGTGTGCAGACCACTTGGAAGTCCAAGTTGGCAACATCTAGAGACGGTCTCTGCCCACCCAGCAGTGGGCTCAGAGTCTAGAAGGGGGAGACAGACAACAAAGCAAAACATATTAACAAAATAAAATAAATAGAATAAATATGTACAAATAAATAGAGGAATAAATACGTACAAACGTATATACATATACACAGGTGCTGTGGGGGGGGGGGGGGGGAGAGGAAGGAGGGGGCTCAGGAATCTCTGGGACAAGTCCTAACCGTTTGCAGAAGCATCACTGGTAAACTTAAAGAGTGTCTCGCTAATTTCCGTGGATACTTATTATTGCTATTATCATTATTATTTTGTTTAGGGCTTACTATGTGTCCATAATAATAATGGCGATGGCATTTGTTCATTCATTCAATTGTATTTATTGAGTGCTTACTGTGTGCAGAGCACACACTAAGCGCTTGGGAAGTCCAAGTTGGCAACATCTAGAGATGGTCCCTACCCAGCAGTGGGATCACGGTCTAGAAGGGGGAGACAGGGAACAAAACAAAACATATTAACAAAATAAAATAAATAGAATAAATATGTACAAATAAATAGAGTAATAAATACGTACAAACATATATACATTAATACAGGTGCTGTGGGGAGGGGGAGGAGGGCGAGAAGAAGGAGGGGGCTAAGGAATCTCTGGGACAAGTCCTAACCGTTTGCAGAAGCCGCACTGTAAACTTAAAGAGTGTCTCGCTAATTTCCGTGGATATTTATTATTGCTATTATCATTATTATTTTGTTTAGGGCTTACTATGTGTCTATAATAATAATGATGATGGCATTTGTTCATTCATTCAATCGTATTTATTGAGCACTTACTGTGTGCAGAGCACTGGACTAAGCGCTTGGGAAGTACAAGTTGGCAACATATAGAGACGGTCCCTACCCAAAAGCGGGCTGTTAAGCGCTCACTACGTGCAAAGCACTTCCCCTTCCTTCCCCTCCCCATCCCCTCACCTTACCTCCTTCTCCTCCCCACAGCACCTGTATATATGTTTGTACATATTTATTACTCTATTTATTTACTTTATTTGTACATAGCTATTCTATTTATTTTATTTTGTTAATATGTTTTGTTTTGTTCTCTGTCTCCCCCTTCTAGACTGTGAGCCCACTGTTGGGTAGGGACCGTCTCTATATGTTGCCAACTTGTACTTCCCAAGCACTTAGTCCAGTGCTCTGCACATAGTAAGCGCTCAATAAATATGATTGAATGGATGAATGAACATATAGAGACGGTCCCTACCTAATCGTCTCTATATGTTGCCAACTTCTACTTCCCAAGCACTTAGTACAGTGCTCTGCACACAGTAAGTGCTCAATAAATGCGATTGAATGAATGAATGAACATATAGAGACGGTCCCTACCCAGCAGTGGGCTCACAGTCTAGAAGGGGGAGACAGAGAACAAAACAAAACATATTAACAAAATAAAATAAATAGAATAAATATGTACAAATAAAATAAATAAATAAATAGAGTCAGGTGCTGTGGGGAGGGGAAGGAGGTAAGGCGGGGGTGGAGATGGGGAGGGGAAGGAAGGGGAGAGGAAGGAGGGGGCTCAGGAATCTCTGGAACAAGTCCTAACCGTTTGCAGAAACCACACTGTAAAATTTAGTTGTCTCGCTAATTTCCGTGGATATTTTTATTGCTATTATCATTATTATTTTGTTTAGGGCTTACTATGTATCTATAATAATAATGATGACGGCATTTGTTCATTCATTCAATCGTATTTATTGAGCGCTTACTGTGTGCAGAGCACTGGACTAAGCGCTTGGGAAGTACAAGTTGGCAACATATAGAGACGGTCCCTACCCAACAGTGGGCTGTTAAGCGCTCACTATGTGCAAAGCACTTCCCCCTCCTCCCCCTCCCCATCCCCCCTGCCTTACTTCCTTCCCCTCCCCACAGCACCTGTATATATGTTTGTACATATTTATTACTCTATTTATTTTACTTGTACGTATTTACTATTCTATTTAATTTATTTTGTTAATATGTTTTGTTTTGTTGTCTGTCTCCCCCTTTTAGACTGTGAGCCCGCTGTTGGGTAGGGACCATCTCTATATGTTGCCAACTTGTACTTCCCAAGCACTTAGTACAGTGCTCTGCACACAGTGCGCCCTCAATAAATACGATTGAATGAATGAAAGAATGAATGAATGAATGAATGAATGAAAACAAGCGATCAGGTTGTCCCACGGGAGGCTCACAGTCTTAATCCGTACAAACCATACAAAAGAATCTGCTCAAATTGTTGTTTTCATGCTATCCTTTCCCTTTTCTCATTCCCCTTCTACTTTTCTCTTCCCCTCTCTTAACTTTCCCTTCCTCCCTCCACAAACTCATGTTCCTCCTGGGACAGGGAGTGAAGACTGTGAGCCCCCCATGGGACAACCTGATCACCTTGTCACCTCCCCAGTGCTTAGAACAGTGCCTTGCATATAGTAATCGCTTAAAAAATGCAAAATCAAGCCACAGTGAGAATGTTAGCAGTAGAGGAGCGAAGTGTGCAGGCTGGGTTGTAGAATGCAGTAAGTGAGGTGAAGTAAGATAAGTGGGTGACATAGGAGAGGGAAAGGTTGTGGAGTGCTTTAAAGAAAATGGAGAGGAGTTTTTGTTTGACGTGGAGGTCGATGGGCAACCATTGGAGTGTTTTGAGGAGCGGGGTGACGTGTCCCAAAAGGTTTTGTAGAAAAATGATCCAGGCAGCAGAGTGAAGTATGGACTGGGGTGCCCTGCCTCAGCCTATCTCCTCCTGTTGCCTGGTGGCCTATATTTGGACCTCTCCCCTATTTTACATTCCAAATGTATCCTGTACCCTGGCCCTTGAGATCAGTCAAGACGCACCTCTTAAGAAATCCTCCATCATCATCATCATCAATTGTATTTATTGAGCGCTTACTGTGTGCAGAGCACTGTACTAAGCGCTTGGGAAGTACAAGTCGGCAACATCTAGAGACAGTCCCTACCCAACAGTGGGCTCACAGTCTAAAAGGGGGAGACAGAGAACAAAACCAAACATACTAACAAAGTAAAATAAATAGAATAGATATGTACAAGTAAAATAAATAGAGTAACAGATAAGTACAAACATATATACATATATACATATACATATATATATATATATATAGTGCAAACGTATATACAAGCAGAAGCGAATCATGGAGACAGCGGCTCCTCACTGGGAAAGGCAGGGGAGAAGATAAATTTAAGGTAAACAAACATTCCCCTTTAGACAACCTGGCTAGGAGGTGTAAGGTTCCATTCCACCACCCGAAAAGCTCTCAGCTTGGTGGCCGAAAGGCTTTGGATGTCTGTGGTGGTGGGACATCAGTGCTACTACATCAGAGTCACCATGCCAGTGGAGGCCCCAGTTCATACTCACAAGGCTTTTCCTTGTGGCATTTGTTGAGCACTTCCTCTGTGCCAGGCACTGTTCTAAGCACTGGGGTAGATGCAAGATAATAAGAACGGACGCAGTCCCAATCCCACACAGGGCTCACAGTCTTAATGCCCAGCGAAGCAGTGACTTACCCAAGGTCACACAGCAAAGTGGTGGAACCAGGATTAGAAACCAGGTCCTTCTGACATCTATCCACTAGGCCACACTGCAATGAAGCAGGTGGAACTGAGCATTTCTGGGGCAGATATACTACTTTGGTTTCTGGTGCGGATGTATCGCTCTGAGTGTTGGGTGTCTGTATGTGTGTGTGTGTGTGTGTGTGTGTGTGTGTAGCAGTGTGGTGTATTTCTCTTATTAAATGCTGAAGTAACCTGGAACAGGCTGGAACTTGGCTTCAGTAATAATAATTATAGTGGTATTTGCAGAACATTTGTTATGTGCCAAGCACTAACAATAATAATGATCTTGGTATGCTGCATTAGGTGCTTACTCTTTGCCTTATGCCAAGCATTACTTGTAATAATGATAATCATAACTGCGGTATTTGTTAAGCACGAACTACATGCCAAACACTGGTGGGGTAGGTGCAAAACAATCCGGTCAGACATAGTCCTTGTCCCACATAGGGCTCACAATCTGAGGGAGAGGACAAACAAGTTTTTAATACCCGTTTTACAGATGAGGAAACTGAGGCACCGAGAAGTGAAATGGCTTGCCCGAGATCACACAGCAAACATCTGGTGGAGCCAGGATTACAACCTGGGTTTGGACTCCTCGAACAGTGCTCTTTCCAAGCTGCTTTTCGGGAAATGGAAAGGTCCCAAAAAGAGAGTGCAGATATGACAATCATTTCAGGGCCGCAGGGGCCGTTTTGGCCCTGCTCTTGTGGGCCAAGGCCAGGAGACGCTGCAATGTCCAGCTGCAAACCCCAACCCCACCATTGTAACTCTGCTCCAAGGCCCCAGGATTTGTGCAACCTTTCCGTCCTTGACACTTTCAGAGAAGCAGCTTAGCCTAGTGGATAGAGCACAAGTGCGGGAGTCAGAAGGACCTGGATTCTCATTCCAGCTCCTCCACTTGTCTGCTGCGTGACCTTGGACAATTCACTTCACTTCTCGGAGCTTCGGTCATTGTTTTTGTCTTATGCTGCCGAGTCGTGTCCGACCCATAGTGATGCCACGGACACGTCTCTCCCAGAACGCCCCACCTCCATCTGCAATTATTCTGGTAGTGTATCCGTAGAGTTTTCTTGGTAAAAATACGGAAGTGGTTTACCACTGCCTTCTTATGTGCAGTAAAGCTGAGTCTCCGCCCTTGATTCTCTCTCATGCTGCTGCTGCTCAGCTGCTCTCTCTTTGTCACCATACCTCTGAATCTTAATCTTTCTGTTTTAATCTTTGAAGATTAATCTTAATCTTTTATGTTTCTTCCGCTTTTTCAGACAAGTTCCCTGGAGTTTCCTCCCATTGCAATTTTTAGCTTGCAAAAATCTGGTTCCCTTGATGAAGGTATGAAACTCATTTCCCTCACAAATTCAATGAAGCCCAAGTTTTCGGCCACCCAGGGCAAAACATTTAGGACAAGATCTTAAAGTTTACTCTGGCCTCTACCAATGGTGACAGAATTGGGGACTATGATTTGGACATAATCCACCTTCTTCCAACATTGCTTTTTTTTTTTTTTGGCAGTTCTCAGTTCATTGTGCCTTTTATCAATTTGGTCTGGATGCCCAGAGATCAACTGGAGGATGGTACATTTAAAAATGTCAGTAATAAAGAGGAAGAAACTGAAAAATAGCAGAAAAACTATCATTAAAATACACTATCACTCTAGCCATGTGTCAAATCTTAATTCTGCTGTTTTTTCCACCCCATGTGGAAAAATCCCAATTCTAATTTCCAATTTCCAATCCCAATTCTAGAAGCTGGGATTTCACTTTTCTTAATAAAATCTATATTAAGATTTTAATACAATGCTAAAAGTAGTTTTGGCTTTAATGATCAAAAAATCTTCCTCCAAGCAAGAAAATGATAGCAAGCAAGTTTCTTTGACCAGGGCCATGTTTACCCAAGTGTTTCCTATGTTCATTTGATCCAAAATTGTTCAATTCTCTCTTTCTATTGCTTGTCCCCTCAATGCTAACAAAATGGAGAAGAAAATGCTTGGTGGGAAATCATTCTGAGAGATAACACTGGGAGACTGATCCCAGGGTAGCCTGGGGGGCTTCTCAATCAGCTCTATAGAGTCATAATAATAATAATAGCATTTATTGAACACATTATATGCCTAAGTACTGCATTAGGATCTGGGTTAGCTACAAGACAATCAGTTCCAGAGCTCATAGACTAAAAAGAAAAGAGAGAGTATGTCCAGATGAGGAAACTGAGGTATGGAAGGGTTAAGTGACTTGCTCAAAGTCGTACAGCAGGGCAGCAGTAGAATTCAGTTCTCTTCACCCTAGACCACCTGCTTAGGTGAATCAGTCAATCTATCAATCAATCGATGGTATTTATTGAGTGCTTAGTGTGTGCAGAGCACTGTACTCTTGGAAGAGTACAATATAAGAGTTGATAGACACATTCCCTGCCAGCAGCGAGATTTCAGAGCACCGGATTAATCTCATCCTGACCCTGGTTCCTCAAGAGTCTGATCCTCTGAATCTCCTTGCAGCTCCAGGCTGGCAGTCCTTGTTCTTTCTTTAATGTCAGCCATTAGGGCCAGGGTCAGGGTGACGGTTGGCATGTCTCTGTGGGCAGCGTGGGGCACTTCCCTCGGTTTGGTTCAACCCACACTCAGCATGATGCTCCGTTCTAGTTCTACCAATTTGAAGTGGAAATCCCCAGGCTCTTGAATATTCAAAGAACCAGGGGCCAAGATGACAGAGCTCCGTGGAGAAGCAGCTCTAGTTTAAGCTGGGTAGAATGCAAATGATGGAGGAAATAATCCTCTGGACCTGAGATTTTTTTTTCTGTTTCTGATTCAGACATATGCCTCAAGCCCAGGCCTGTGCAGACCTCTGTTACGTGACAACAAAATTGAGTAAAGAGAACTTTATTCCCTTTTAGTAGTGCCGATGGGATATGGCCAATGTACTTTTGAGTATTAAATTTTAGCCTAACAAGGAAGAGGCCTGATGGAAGATCCCTTTGAATTATCTAGGGCCAACCTTATCAAGCAATTTGAGAATCCTTTCCTTAGAAAGTGAGAAGTACCCTCTCTCCTCCGGATGGCCACAAAGCATAGACATGAACCCTAGCCTCTGTTCTTCTAAACACTTCTAACCTCCCAATTATACTCTCTTTTTTTTCTTTTTAATGATATTTGTTAAGCACTTACTAAGTGCCAAGCACTGTACTGGGGTAGACACAGTCCACGTTCCACATGGGCTCACAGCCTTAATCTCCATTTTATAGATGAGGTAACTGAGGCACAAAGAAGTAAAGTGACTTGTCCCAGGTCACACAGCAAAGTGGCAAAGGCAGGATTAGAACCCAGTTGCCTGCTCTTTCCACCAGGCCACGCTGCTTCTCCTGGCCCTTTTCAGGATGGGCCAGTGAAAAGTAAGCAGTATTGTATCTGTAACCTTAATGAACCCCAGGATGAAAAGCTGCATCTCAGACACTCAATCCTTCTTGACTGTTTCACACTTTCTCTCTAGCCTGGGGCAAAGATTCACTCCGTGCCCTCTTCCTGCTGTCTGATAGTTATCATAATGTTTCTCTGTAATTAACAGCCTCACTGAAAACTTATTAAGGCTCCTTGTTGACACAAAGCTGAAAGATTAAGTTTTCAATAACTAGGCTTTGCTCATTACTTCATAGATAATTGCTTCCAGTTGTTTCAAAATATCCACCTAATACTTGCCCCATTGCAGACAAAATGGTTTAAGCCACATTTCTTTTGCCGTGGGGTTCAATGACATTTGGTACAGCATTCAAACAATTGACTACTCATAGCCTCCCTTCTGTCACCATAGCACTTATGTACAAATTTTTGTATTCTATTGTTTCTTCCTGTTGTGATTTTCTTTAGTGTCTATTTCCTCCCAGATCTCAGCATACTGCCTGTGGGAACTTCACTGTCTTTACCAGGTATCATGGGAGGTTTACTGGGAGAAGGAGGAGGAGGAGGAGGAGGAAGAAGAGGTACTGCAGGGGCTTCTGTAAGAAGATGACCCAAAAGGACAAATACCAAGGACCATTTTGCTTAAGGAGCAGAATGCCTTGATTACTGAGTCCTCAGACACTGAGAAAGCAGAGATCTGTCTGGATACAGTTGAGGTACTGAGACATCCTCCTTTAAAACATGGCCTTTTATAAGGTCATATGCTAGCCAGCTGACAAAGCCTCTAATCAAGTGATGAAGCATAACGTTTCTGGAGAGAAAAACAATAAAGTGTTCATTCCCATGAAATTCAGTTGGAAAAAAGAAGTCTCCTTCCTGAATAAAAGACTGAGACCCTGAAAATCTACAGATTGGCCCACTGATGGAGTGGATAGAGAGTAGATAAGGCTCCCCAGTCCAGTCATGAAAAGGAAGAATCAATCAATCAATCAATCAATCAGCTAATAGCGTTTACTGAGCTCCTGCTATGTGCAGAAGACTCTAAGTGACTGGGAGAGTAAAATAAAGATAGAGAGCCCATTGCTACCTTCGAAGAATTAACAACCTAATAAGGAAAACCAATGCGAGATAATTTACATATAGGAGGAAGAAGTAGTTAAATAGTAGAGTACGTAAATCAGTATGTAGAAGAGTGCAATGGGAGGTTGAATGTGCTTAGATGGTATGAAAGGGCTAAGATTATACTTGAAAGGATATGATCTGGAGAGGAGAAAAACTTACTGTTATTGCTGTATTCTTCAGAGTAGGACCATCAAAGACATGTGGAATCTATTCTTAATATCATGCAGGCACACAAGCAGCCTTTAATAATTGTGAAGAAATACTCAGTTACCAGATGTATTGCTATGAAAATTACTGGGTTTATATTTAGTTCTCAAACTGATAAGAATCACAAGACCATTTATTTAACATTTAAGTGGTCTCATGTGCTAGAGTCTAGCTGGAAGTAATCAGAGAAAGACATTTCTTCCCTCAAGGAACTTAACAATCTAAATCTAAGACAGACAAAATCAACACAAATATACATGAAGTAGGGGTTGAAATTAAGTACCAAGGGAAAAAAAAAAACTTTTAAAAGGTTTACGAGGTTTACTCTTGGCCAAGGATGAATATTCTCTTTGTTTTCCATTTTCTTTATAATATTGTGGGTGGGGTAAATAAAGCATGGGCAGGGTCAGAGTTTGTCCATTTTAATCTTTTTTTCTGTAAGATTCAAGAAAAGATTTATGAGTGGTTCTCAAACTGCCCCCAAATACCAATGCTGGCTATTCAAATGGGTTGTAAAGTCAGGCACATCTGTTGCATAGATGAGCTGGTAAAACAGGATTCCAGCAAGTTTGGACAAAATGAGCCTCTTATAATCTGTTTTCTGCCTGTCCTCCAGTGGAAGGAAAGGGTTGAGAGAATAGAAGCATTCCCTTCTGATCACCTTCTCAAGTCAGTCAGTACTTCAGAGGGGTGTGGCTTTAACAGAAGAACAAGACAATGGCTCCTGGTCGAAAATTATTAGATTTCTTGAAACCGCAGGTTCACACACTGCCAGAGATGGCTCACCTTTTTAGTCTTCCGAGGAAGATAAATTCAATCTCAAACTATTTACTACGTGGGCATCTTTCAAATTAAACTATTCAGAAATCCCATCTGCTTTGTGTGAGTGTGAATATCACCGTGGCTTTTGTAGGTTGACAGATTTCCTCAGCCCTAAAATTTTCCCAATACTCATCACCCCCTTGTATCCAGAGGAAGTGGCTCTTTCAGGCAGTTCTTGATTGTTTAAGATGGAGTCTCCCAAGGCCTCCAACTTCCAAAACAACACAGGGAAATGGATTTGGTGGGAAGAAGGGATGGGATAGTGATGGTTGCTGAGATGAAAAAGGCTTCTTGTCTTAAGAAGATGGGGCTCAAGAGCAAAGTTGTCTGCAGGTTGGGCATGGTGCAATGGACTGACAATAAGCCTGAAGAAAATGAAAGTTATGTACCAGCCTACACCTGGGAAACCCTACACACAACCAAATATTTTCTTTTCATTAGCAACCCAGAACCTAATGCAGTCTGAATTTTGTCACCGAGGCAGTGATAAAATTATCGAATAACCATCCCCGCTCCCAGCCCCACAGCACTTATGTACATATCTGTAATTTATTCATATATATTAATGCCTGTCTCTCCCTCTAAGATACAAGCTCATTATGGGCAGGAATGTGTCTGTTTATTTTTATATTGGACTCTCCCAAGGGCTTAGTACAGTGCTCTGCACACAGTAAGTGGTCAATAAATACAACTGAATGAGTGAATGAAAATGTACTGATAGACAAAGAAGTAGAAAACAGAATCTAATAGGTCAGCATACTCTTTGACAGACTGACAGTGTGCTGATGATGGGACATCAAACTCCACACCAAATTGAAGGTCTATAAAGCTGTTACACCATCCAATTTTCTTCCCAGATTTACCACAGAAGATACATCCCATTTCTTGAGCAGTTTCATCAGCATCACTGATGAACCAAGCTGAACATCAAATGGCTGGACAAGAATACCAACGAGGAGGTTCAAGAAGCCATCATTTTACACAGATCCACTGAACAGCATGCAAATAGTATGTAAGATAACAGGATACCAAATCAGCTGTTGAATGGTGAACTGAGAAGGGAAGCAGGTAAACCAGGAGGGTAGAATCAATGACACAATGAAACACAGTCTTAAGAAATTCATTCAGTCATATTTATCGAGGACTTACTGTGTGCAGAGCACTGTACTAAAAGTGCTTGGGAAGTACAAGCTGGCAACATTTAGAGATGGCCCCTACCCAACAATGGGCTCACAGTCTAGAAGGGGGAGACAGACAACAAAGCAAAACATGTGGACAGGTGTCAAGTCATCAGAATAAATAGAAATAAAGCTAGATGCACATCATTAAGAAAATAAATAGAATAGTAAATATGTGCAAGTAAAATAAATAGAGTAATAAATCTGTACAAACATATATATGGGTGTTGTGAGGAGGGGAAGGAGGTGGGGGGTGGGATGGGGAAGAGGAGAGGAAAAAGGAGGCTCAGTCTGGGAAGGCCTCCTGGAGGAGGTGAGCTCTCTATAGGGCTTTGAAGGGGGGTCCCAGGGTCGCAGAATTCAGGGGCTGGGGGTCCTGGGGTCACAGAATTCAGGGGCTGGGGGGTCCCGGGGTCATAGAATTCAGGGTCTGGGGGGCCCAGGGTCACAGAAGTCTGGGTCTGGGGGTCCCGGGGTCACAGAATTCAGGGGCTGGGACGTCCCGGGGTTGCAGAACTCAGGGGCCGGGGGGTCCTGGGGTCACAGAATTCAGGGGCTGGGGGGTCCTGGAGTCGCAGAATTCAGGGGCTGGGGGTCCCAGGGTCACAGAATTCAGGGACTGGGGGGTCCCAGGGTCACAGAATTCAGGGGTTGGGGTTCCCAGAGTTGCAGAACTCAGGGGTTGGAGATCCCAGGGTCGCAGAAGTCAGGGACTGGGTGGTCCCATAGAGAAGCACCTGGCTTCCAGCCCCACAAGCATCCAGTGGAACGGGACACTTCCCCATCCCAGGGCTCCTCACTTGGTGCAGGCAGAGTGGACTTTTCATGCTCCGGACAGAGGTGCTCTGAAGCCATCTGCTGCAAGTCTCAATCTTCTCAATAATGGCATTTGTTAAGTGCTTACTATGTGCAAAACACTGTTTTAAGCTCTGGGGAGGATACAAGGTGATCAGATTGTCCCACCTGGGGCTCAAAGTCTTCATCCCCATTTTACAGATGCGGTAACTGAGGCCCAGAGAAGTTAAGTGACTTGCCCAAAGTCACACAGCTGACAAGTGGCGGAGCCAGAATTTGAACCTATGACCTCTGACTCCCAAGCCTGTGCTCTTTCCATTGAGCCACGCTGCTTAGTGCAGCAGATAGAGCAGATTGGCAAGCGCCAATGGGGAGAGAATGTACTCTCCTTGAGCAGAGGTTTCATGATGCTCAGGTACCTAAAAAGCGAGCTCAAAAATGGAAAGCGACTGTGTGGAACAAACATTAGCACAGCAAAGAATACCGTTAAAATTTATTTATCTATCTATTTATTTATATTAATTTCTGTCTCCCTCTCTAGACTGTGAGCTCGTTGTGGGCTGGAATGTATCTGTTGTTCTAGTGAATGCTCCTAAACACCTAGTACAGTGCTTCGTGCACAGTAATCCAATTATCTTGTATCTGTCTCAGCACTTAGAACAGTGCCTGACACATAGTAAGCACTTAGCAAATACTATTATTATTATTATTATTACTGTCCTTAGTTTTCAAAGATGACTGAGGGTGAGATGCTATCTATGACTCTCAGTAAGGCTACGGACTTATCTGTGTTTGGCACTCGTTTCAGCATTTTGTACACTGAACTCTATATGTTGTCGACTTGTACTTCCCAAGCACTTAGTATAGTGCTCTGCACACAGTAAGTGCTCAATAAATATGATTGAATGAATGATAGTTCTTTATTATTATTTACATTAATTAATAATATTATGTATGTTGTATCATTGTTGAATAATTATTATTTCTATTAATTAATGGTATTTATTATATTATTATTTAATAATAATAATAAAGAACTATCTTTCAGTGTACACAATGCTGAAAGGAGTGCCAAACCCAGATAAGTCTGTAGCCTTACCGAGAGTCATAGATAGCATCTCACCCTCAGTGGAGTCATCTTTGAAAACTAAGGACAGTTCTATCTCTAGATACTGAATAATGAAATCTGCTGTGTGAAGGGTAGAATTACTAGGTGTATTTGGCTTCAGGCACCTCCCTTTTCCGACAAAGAGATGAAAACAAGCCTTTGTTCCTTGCGCTAACCTAAAGTTTAAAGGGTTGAAAAGCAAGTTGGGCAAAGAAAGCAAAATAATCTTGTGGGACTGCCACATCTGTAGATGGAAAGACAATAGATGATGATAGATAATAATGTGCTGTGCAGAGACTGCAAACGTACAAAAGAATCTGCTCAAATTATTGTTTTCATGCTGTCCTTTCCCTTTTCTCATTCCCCCTTTTACTTTTCTCTTCCCCTCTCTTAACTTTCCTTTCCTCCCTCCATGAACTCACGTTCCTCCTGGGGCAGGGAGTGAGACAAAACAGTGGTGGGCTGAGAGGCAGCACATTGTAAACTAGAAGCAAGGATTTTGCATATAAAGCCCACGGAGTGACTTCAGCATAATGCCAATGCTGTGCCTCAGCGCCTTAAACCAGAAGGCAGTTGCTAGGTAACCAGGTAACCAGTTTCCCGGTAGTCTTCGCTTTCCATAGTAACCAGCTATTTTCAAGATCCCCGCTAAGTCTGCCCACCTTGCGAGATGTTCTAGATGGTTTACTGGTCAGAAACCTGCATCACTGATGTCATCACCCCAGCAGACATTCGCCTACTTCTGGCTGTTACCTTTCCCCTTCCAAGTTGAGGTGTGGATGGAAGTCTACAAAGGAATTTAGGATAGTACAAGGCATGGCCTTGGCCCTCAAGGTGCTTACAACCTAATGTGGGACATCCGCAGGCATAAATTTGTTGCTGAATTGTACTTTCCAAGCACTTAGTCCAGTGCCCTGCCACAGTAAGCACTCAATAAATACAACTGGATGAAAGAATGAATACATTATCATCAAATAATCCCTCCTCTGCCACTCAATTGCTGTGTGACCCTAGGCAAGGCGTTTATCTTCCCTGAGCCTCAGTTTCCTCATTTGCAAAATGGGGATTCAATATCTGCTTCCCCTCCTACTTAGGCTGTGAGCTCCACGTGGAACAGGGACTGTGCCTGACCTGATTACGTGGCACCTCCCCCAGTGCTTAGTACAGTGCTTAGCACAGAGTAAGCCCTGAACAAATACTTCCGCAGTGATTATTATTCTTTTTAATTATGTTGGAACAGGAGAAAGAACAAGGATATAACTGGCAGTGGCAGATGAACAAATAAATGAATATATGCGTATTCATAAATCCTGAGGAAGGGTGTGACTATGGAAGTCTGAGGGTTGCATGACTTGGGGTGCAGGGAATTACTTGGGGAAAGTTGCCTAAGGGAGGTGAAATTTTATGAAGGCTTTGACTCAATCAGTGTCATTTACTGAGCAATTACCCTATGCAGAGCAGTGTAATAATAATGATAGTATTTGTTAAGCACTTACTATGTGCAAAGCACTGTTCTAAGCACTGTACTAAGTGCTTAGGAGAGAGATGTGGTCTGGTGGATTTGAAGGGGAAGGAAGTTCAGGCAGGTAAAATTGTGGAAGCCCCAGAAAACTTTTCCATGGCTACCTGTTCTCTAGATAGCTTCTAAAGGGGCAGATAGAACATTGTAATAATGATCGTATTTATGATAATAATAATAATGATGGTATTTGTTAAGTGCTTACTATCTGCCAAGCACTGTTCTAAGAACTGGGCAAGATGCAAAGTAATCAGGTTGTCCCACGTGGGGCTCACAGTCTTAATCCTCATTTTCCAGATGAGGGAACTGAGGCACAGAGAAGTTAAGTGACTTGCCCAGAGTCATACAGCTGACAAGTGGTGAAGCCGGGATTAGAACCCATGACGTCTGACTCCCAAGCCCGTGCTCTTTCCACTGAGCCACTTACTATGGACCAACCACTTAGCTAAGCATTTAAATAGTCACTAGAGAATCAGATTTGACACAGTCCCTTTCCCATACAGGCTAAGAGGGAGGAAGATCAGGTAATTTATTCCCATTTAACGGATGAGGAAAATGAGGCACAGAGAAGTTAAGTGCCTTGCCCAGGTCACACAGTAGGCATGTGGCAGGGGTGGGACTAGAACCTAGGTCTCCTGACTCACAGTCCCATGCCCTTTGTGGTAGGATCCCCTTCCACTCCTGGGTGATAGCCACTAACAGAATGGCAGGGCTAGCTGTCCAGAAAGACTGTCCTAGACATTCCCAATATTTATGTTCTTGGGTAACTACGTACTTCAACAAAACCAGAATAAAATAAAAAAATTGGCCTGTAACATCATCATCATCATCATCATCATCAATCGTATTTATTGAGTGCTTACTATGTGCAGAGCACTGTACTAAGCGCTTGGGAAGTACAAATTGGCAACATATAGAGACAGTCCCTACCCAACAGTGGGCTCACAGTCTAAAAGGGGGGAGACAAAACCAAACATACTAACAAAATAAAATAAATAGAATAGATATGCACAAGTAAAATAAATAAATAGAGTAATAAATATGTACAAACATATGTACATATATACAGCTGCTGTGGGGAAGGGAAGGAGGTAAGATGGGGGGATGGAGAGGGGCACGAGGGGGAGAGGAAGGAAGGGGCTCAGTCTGGGAAGGCCTCCTGGAGGAGGTGAGTTCTCAGTAGGGCCTTGAAGGGAGGAAGAAAGCTAGCTTGGTGGATGGGCAGAGGGAGGGCATTCCAGGCCAGGGGGATGACGTGGGCCGGGGGTCGATGGCGGGACAGGCGAGAACGAGGTACGGTGAGGAGATTAGCAGCAGAGGAGCGGAGGGTGCGTGCTGGGCTGGAGAAGGAGAGAAGGGAGGTGAGGTAGGAGGGGGCGAGGGGATGGACAGCCTTGAAGCCCAGGCTGAGGAGTTTCTGCCTGTAACATGCTTTTAAAATGCCATGTTTGTTAGAAAAATGAACTTAGTTATACAATTGCTTAGAGAACCAGCGTGGTTCAGTGGAAAGAGCCCAGGCTTTGGAGTCAGAGGTCATGGGTTGCCAACTTGTACTTCCCATGCGCTTAGTACAGTGCTCTGCACACAGTAAGCGCTCAATAAATACGATTGATGATGGGTTCACATCCCGGGTCCGCCAATTATCAGCTGCGTGACTTTGGGCAAGTCACTTCACTTCTCTGTGCCTCAGTTACCTCATCTGTAAAATGGGGATTAAGACTGTGAACCCCCCCGTGGGACAACCTGATCACCTTGTAACCTCCCCAGCACTTAGAACAGTGCTTTGCACATAGTAAGCGCTTAATAAAAATGCCGTAAAAAATTGCTTGTTGTGCTGTACTATGTCTAATGATAAACCAGACTGCATCCACCGAAGTGGTGATTTGTTGAAAAATCCAAGTGAAATTTCAATCTGTAGAATACATAGTTATATATTTCCTGGTCCATAGGTGCAATTGTCTCGACAATTGTTAGGTTTTAGATGCTTTCCATCTTATTTCTGAATTGAGAACATCTCCTTTTATCACTCCCTTATTTCCCGGAACACCTGGCAAGGATCAGCAAGCTGAAGAGGTTTTGTTTAATTAAAGTTGCCACTGTCATCTTCAATCACAGTTCAGAAAGACTTTTATGTTGTCAAAGCTGAGCATCCAAAATAGTAATATTAAACAATTTTCTTACACCACCAGATGATTTGACCTAATTTTCTCCTCCTTCTCAAAGAATCAATTATCTCTGGTCCCTGCTCAGGATCTGATCCATGTTATTAGGATACAAGCTTTTCAGAAAGTACACGGGCTCTATCTGGTTCCTCTCAAGCTCATTATGTCGGGCCTCAAGTTAATTATGTTAAATTTCAGCTCAAGGGAAGATCTGATTCGAGGTCAACTGCCGGAGCAAATATACCACACACCTCTTAGAGTGTGACTCTTTTATTGTTCTAGAATTTAGGCATTGTACTTCTAATTCTTAAGAGCAGGGACTGTGTTCACTAACTCTGCATAGGGTGAGCACTAGATAAATACTAGTGTTATATTGGCAGATTTTATCTGTACCGATAACTTGGGGGCCAGGCTAGAAAGCAGGCATTAGGCACACTACCTGAGTGGCTATTTAATAATGATGACATTTGTTATTTAGGACTCTGCCCACTCAACATTCTTACCTAAGGCAACTGCTCTTGCTGGAGTTAGGTGGGAAACATATTGGCGGAAAGTGCAAATTCAGAGCACCAGTTTCAATCTTGGGCAACTCCTTTGCACCTGTGAAGTCGGTTAATTCCAGCTGGTAGCCAAGGGGTGAAATGTGACTGTGAAGAGCATTGTCATTAGTAATTAGGGCCAGGCCTGAAGCCTGATGGGGCATTGCCATCACCTGCTCTCTCTTCCCCAATCGATCAGTGGTATTTAATATTAATAATGATGGTATTTGTTAAGCGCTTACTATGTGCCAAGCACTGTTCTAAGCACTGGGGTAGATACAAGGTAATCAGGTTGTCCCACATGGGGCTCACAATCTTAATCCCTATTTTACAGATGAGGGAATCAATCAATCAATCAATCGTATTTATTGAGCACTTACTGTATGCAGAGCACTGTACTAAGCGCTTGGGAACTGAGGCCCAGAGAAGTTAAGTGGCTTGCCCAAGGTCATACAACAGAGAAGTGACAGAGCCGGAATTAGAACTCCTGTCCTGTGACTCCCAAGCCCGTGGTCTTTCCACTAAGCCACACTGCTTCTCTGATTTATTGGGCGCTTAAGCTACGCAGTGCAGGGAGAATATAATACAACAAAGTTGGTAAACTTGTTTCTGGTCCAAAAGGAGCTCACAGCCTAGAGTGGGAGATAGATGGGAAAATGAATTATGGAAGTGTACATAAATGCTGTGGGGCTGAAGGTGGAGTGAGTATCAATGCTTATAGGGCACAGAGCCAAGTGCATAGGTGACACAGAAGGGAGAATGAGGGAAATGAGGGTTTAGTCTGGGAAGACCTCTTGAAAGAGATGTGATTTTAGAAGGGCTTTGAAGGTAGGGAATGTGGTGGTCTGTAACATATGAAGGGGGAGGGAATTCTATGCCCTAGGGTAGACAGGGTCAAGGGGTAACAAGGTGATAGAACAGGTCCAGTGAGTAGCAGGCATTAGAGAAGCCAAGGATATAGTAGGAAATTAGTACTTAGAACAGTGCTTGGCACATAGTAGGCGCTTAATGAATACCATCATCATTATTATTATTATTAAATCAGTGAGGTATGATAGGCTTGATTGACGTCTGTCTCCCCATGTAAACTGTAAGCTCCTTGTGGGAAGGATTGTGTCTATCACCTCTATTATATTATACTTTCCCAAGCATTTAGTACAGTGCTCTGCACACAGTGAGCACTAAATAAATACCATTCAACCCATCCTAAATCCTGTCAGTTCTACCTTCACAACATCACCAAAATCTGCCCCTTCCTCTCCATCCAAACTGCTACCACATTAATTCCAGCACTTTTCCTATCCCACCTCGATTAATATATCAGCCTCCTTGCTAACCTCCCTGCCTCCTGTCTCTTCCCACCCCAGTACTAATATGTTCTCCACTCTGCTGCCTGGATCATTTTCCTTCGAAAACGTTCTGAGCCTGTTTCCCCACTCCTCAAGAAACTCCAGTGATGATGATGATGATGATGATGATGATGGTATTTTTTAAGCGCTTACTATGTGCCAAGCACTGTTCGAAAGGCTGGGGTAGATACAAGGTGATCAGGTTGTTCAGGAAGCCTTCCCTGACTAGGCCTCCTCTCCTCCCACTCCCTTCTGTGTCACCCTGATTTGTTCCCTTCATTTATCCTCCCTCCCTGTTCCACAGCACATATGTATTTATCTGTATATATCTGTTATTTATGTATAACAATAATAATAATGGCATTTATTAAGCGCTTACTATGTGCAAAGCACTGTTCTAAGCACTGGGGAGGTTACAAGGTGATCAGGTTGTCCCACGGGGAGCTCATAACCTTAATCCCCATTTTACAGATGAGGTAACTGAGGTATAGAGAAGTTAAGTGACTTGCCCAAAGTCACATCTCTGACAATTGGATTCGAACCCATGAACTCTGACTCCAAAGTCTGTGCTCTTTCCACTGAGCCACGCTGCCAATATATATATAATATTAATTATATATTATAATATATTAATTATATATATTTTAATGTCTGTCTCCCCCTCTGGACTGTGAGCTTGTTATGGGCAGGAAATGCGCCTGTTATTACATTGTACTCTCCCAAGTGCTTAGTTCAGTGCTTTGCACACAGTAACCACTCAATAAATATGATTAATAATAAATAAGAACCACTGATTGATTGATTAGGAGAGGTTGAGTTGACTGAGTGCATTAAAGCTGATGGTAAGGAGTTTCTGTTTGCTATGCCAGTTGCTCCACGTTGCCTTTATGTACACGTTATACCAGGTGCCTTTCTCAACAGGAAAAACGTTTAAATAGGATGGCAAGCAGTGTGACCCCACTGGGCAACTTCCCCTTCTTCTTGAGAAGGAAAGGAACAAGCAGTACTCAGAAATGTAACCCGGTTTCGCTCTAGAAATCTGGCAAATTTGACTGTAAAGCATTACAGTTCCTCAGGCTTCAGAGTGACCTCTAAGTCATCCCGGCAATGACTGTAGCATGGCGGGGCTGGGGGGTTGGTGTGACTAACAGGTGCCGGGGAAATTTTGTTTCATGGCCAACTGTCACCCAGGCTCAGGAAACTTATTGTTCCACTTCTCGTCCTGGTCTCCTGTGACCAGGCAGGGGACGGGAGACCCGTGCTGAGCTCTGTGCAGGACTCGCCCCACACTTTGAGCCAGACAGCTCAAGGGGCGGGCAGGGTACACACTCAAGAAAACCGACCCCCTGCTTGCCA
Organism: Tachyglossus aculeatus; assembly: GCF_015852505.1. Lineage (NCBI taxonomy): Eukaryota > Metazoa > Chordata > Mammalia > Monotremata > Tachyglossidae > Tachyglossus > Tachyglossus aculeatus. The sequence continues at coordinate 45,142,570 of NC_052076.1, forward strand.
TAACCTACCGAATCCCCCGCTCTCTTGCCTCCTGCTGTGCCCTGTCTCCAGACCGGGCAAATGTCTGGATTAGAAATAGCATTTCCACGTGACCTTCCCTTCCAAAGGATGGGGCAGAGTGGAACACAACAACCTTAACTCAGCAGGTCCGGCAGTAACAGGAAGGCGACAGGCTGTTTTTCCTCAGATTTAAGGTTTGTATGCTCTTTCCGAGGCGGTCACTGTTGTTCTCACCTTCAGGAAATAACCCTCCTAGAGCCTTCATCTTTGAATCTGGAAGATAAAACACTGCTGTTCAAGGCTTTTCCCTTGAATAACACAGGGACTGGTACAGAATTCCCAGGCCTTCTGTCAGACCTGCTTGTTTGTCTGTCTGGGGCATATGACCCTGCCTTGTCAGGGCAAATTGATGAAAGACTGTAGTCACACCATGGCCTGGACCAATATCCGTTCAGTGAGGCAAGGACCTCAGATGAAAAGAAGACATCCTTTCCTTGGTTCTTCAAAGACCTCCAGGCAGTCTAACAAGGTTTTACTAATACAGATTAGGCGACACCAGAGGCCTAAATAATAATAATAATAATAATAATAATACTTCCCAAGCGCTTAGTACAGTGCTCTGCACACAGTAAGTGCTCCATAAATATGATTGATTGATTGATTAAGCACTTACTGTGTGCAAAGCACTGTACTAAGCTTGTTTTATTGTCTGTCTCCCGCTTCTAGACTGTGAGCCCGTTGTTAGGTAGAGACCGTCTCCATATGTTGCCGACTTGTACTTCCCAGGCGCTTAGTACAGTGTTCTGCACACAGTAAGAGCTCAATAAATATGATTGATGAATGGAGAGGTTAGAAGGTGATCAGGTTGTCCCACCTGGGGCTCACAGTCTTAATCCTCATTTTACAGAGGAGGTAACTGAGGCACAGAGAAGTTAAGTGACTTGCCCAAAGTCACACAGATGACAACTGGCGGAGCTGGGATTTGAACCCATGACCTCTGACTCCAAAGCCTGTGCTCTTTCCACTGAGCCATGCAGCTACTCTTCTTAATAAGAAGAGCATAGTGCTAAGAGTCAGGAACCTCAAATTCTAATCTCAGCTCTGCCACTGGCCCATTGTATGACCTAAGGCAAGTCACTTAATCTCTCTGAGAGTTTCCTCATTTGTAAGGCAGGGTAAAGATACCTGCTATACATACATCTTAGACTTTGAGTTTTGTGAGGGACTGTCTTCGATCTAATTATCCTGGCTCTACCCCAGAACCCAGGGAACAGTGTTTTACACATAGTAAGCACTCAATAAATATCATAATTAACCACACTCCTTCTTATTGTTATCATCTGCAGCTGTAAGTGTGTATTAAGATGCGGGGCAGTTTTAGGAGCTGGAGGAATTATGAAGAAGAATGCCACAGGCCCTATCCTCCGGGAATTTAGAACTTAACAGGAAGAAAAACCATGTAGACAAATCAGATTATTATCATCATCATCATCAATCATATTTATTGAGTGCTTACTGTGTGCAGAGCACTGTACTAAGCGCTTGGGAAGTACAAGTTGGCGACATATAGAGACAGTCCCTACCCAACAGTGGGCTCACAGTCTAAAAGGGGAAGACAGAGAACAAAACCAAACATACTAACAAAATAAAATAAATACCAGAAATGAAAAACGTGAAAGGGTAGTAGAGAAGCATAATGGCTCAGTGGAAAGAGAATCACTTGGGAATCAGAGGTTATGGGTTCTAATCCTGGCTCCTCCACTTGCCTGCTGTGTGACCTTGGGCAAGCCACTTAACTTCTCTGTGCCTCAGTTATCTCATCTGTAAAAATGGGGGTTAAGACTGTGAGCCCCATCTGGGACAACCTGATTACCTTGTATCTACCCCAGTGCTTAGTACAGTGCTTGGCACATAGTAAGTGCTTAACAAATACCATTATTATTATTATTAAGAGACAAAATAAACAAATCATTCAAAGAGGAATCAGAGCTTTCCATCAGCATTCTGAAGTTTCCCAAGGTCATGGGATTTTTTTTTTAAACAAATATCTGTGAAATGAAACCATTTTCAGACCTAGTCCCCAGGACAAGAATTTCCCAAATGGATGGTCACCTGACTTCCTCTTTGCCTGCAGGGAGCTCCACGGCCCAATAAGAACACAAGCCAGATTCTTATCCATGGAATCCCTGTCAATCAATGGCATTTATTCAATGCTTATTGTGGGCAAAGCACTGTACTAAGTGCTTGGGGGAGTAAGACAATAGAGTCGGTAGACTCTTTCCCTGCCCTCAGAGGCTTACTGTCTCCCTAAATCTGTTCTACGAGCCTGTTTTCCCAATCAATCAATCAATCAATCATATTTATTGAGCGCTTACTGTGTGCAGAGCACTGTACTAAGCACTTGGAAGTACAAGTTGGCAACATATAGAGACAGTCCCTACCCAACAGTGGGCTCACAGTCTAAAAGGTGGGCTCACAGTCTAAAAGACTGTGGTCATCCCAAGGTCATCTTTGGCCAGTAACAGGCAGTGATCCCACTGTGGGCAGGGATTGTCTCTCTTTATTGCAGTACCGTATTTTCCACGTGCTTAGTAACAATGCTCTGCACACAGTAAATGCTCAATAATACGACTGAATGAAACCAACCAGTCTCCCTGGCACGAATCTATAGAGCCATCCCCTTTGGCCGGTTTCTCTCTGACTCACTCTCCTCCCGCACCCCAAAATCTAATTGAACAACTCCCAGTAGTTTGGCCAGAGCCCCAAACCTGTGTTGACTTGTTCACTTCGACAGTGGCTGCACCCCACACTCCCGTGACTTTGGAGCTGTTTCTCCATCCTCCCTCTGCGCTGCTGATTCCATCTGTCTTGGAGATTTTTGGTGCTGAGGAGAAATCTCCATTGTACTCTCCCAAAAGCTTAGTACAGCACTCTACTCAATAAGCACTCAATAAGCAGCCTGGCTCAGTGGAAAGAGCCCGGGCTTTGGAGTCAGAGGTTGTGGGTTCAAATCCCGCCTCTGCCACTTGCCAGCTGTGTGAGTTTGGCAAGTCACTTAACTTCCCAGGGCCTCACTTCCCTCATCTGAAAAATGGGGATGAAGACTGTGAGCCCCCCGTGGGACAACCTGATTACCTCGTATCCACCCCAGTGCTTAGAACAGTGCTTGGCACATAGTAAGCGCTTAACAAATACCAACATTATTATTACTGACTGAAATACTTGTTTTTCCTCTTTCCACTCATTCACTTACAGCACCCTGGTTTTCTCTCTCTGCGATCTCCTCTGGTTTCGTCTTCCCCAAAACCCCCCAAAGGTCATCTCTGACTTTCTAATTGCGGTGCTCGGTTCTGGCAGCTGTTTTGACGTAGCCTGGTAACCAAAATAATCTTCTGTGGCATGTTTTTAACCCACACTTCCCTTCAAACTAAGGTCCGTGGGCGAAGCAGAGCAATCGCAAAGCATCTTGCATCAGCCACCCAGCCTGTACTTGCATGGGTATGGCAGAGCACTGCATGGGGAGAATAGCCGCAGGAGTTAATGGCTTGGAGCCTGGGAGAAGCTCTGGCATAACCGCTTGGGTTCACCTTTGAAATGGGGACTAATTTCTTCTCCCTTTGGGCCCAATTTTCTTTAAAAGAAATCATGCCGCACCTTTGTAGACACAAAGATACAGTGACTACGCCCAAATACCTGGCTACTTGTACTGAAGACAAATTTGTACTTGTGAGCATTAGGCTGCATTTGGGGCTGTAAGCCAGTTAGTGCTTTCATCTTCCCTGACTCAGGGAAGCAGCGTGTCTCAGTGGAAAGAGCCCGGGCTTTGAAGTCAGAGGTCATGGGTTCGAATCCCGGCTCCGCCACTTGCCAGCTGTGTGACTTCGGGCAAGTCACTTCACTTCTCTGGGCCTCAGTTACCTCCATCTGTAAAATGGGGGTGAAGACTTTTAGCCCCCCGTGGGACAACCTGATCACTTTGCAACTTTCCCAGCACTTAGAACAGTGCTTGGCACATAGTAAGTGTTAAATAAATGCTATCATTATTATTATTATTATCCAGGCTTTCCTTTCCCTAATCTGCCCCAGTAGGGTGTATATGGTCTATTCTGTATTTTTTCACTTAGGCCCATGCATAGCAACCACATCAGCAGCCCAATTAAGAGAAGCAGCATGGCTCAGTGGGAAAAGCCCGGGCTTTGGAGTCGGGGTCCTGGGTTCAAGTCCCTGCTCTGTCACTTGTCAGCTGTGTGACTTTAGGCAAGTCACTTAACTTCTCTGAGCTTCAGTTCCCTCATCTGTAAAATGGAGATGAAGACTGGGAGCCCCATGTGGGACAACCTGATCACCTTGTATCCCCCCAGCACTTAGAACAGTGTTTTGCACATAGTAAGCACTTAACAAATGCCATTATTATTATTATCTTCCAATTTGAATGACAAGAAGAGTGGCAGCTATAAAGTGTCTTGATTCATTAGCACCGAAATAATTGAAAGTTCAGATTAATTAATTAATCTAACGATTGATTGTATTCTTTGTTCATTCATTCATTCATTCAGTCAGTCATATTTAGTGAGCGCGTACTGTGTTCAGTGTGCATGTGCAAAACCCTGTACAGAAGAGGAGACGATCCCTGCCCTCAGGGAGTTTACAGTCTAACATGGTGGAGGGCCAGTGGGATAGACACAAAATATTTTACAGATAGGAGGAAGAAGAAGTAGAGAAGCAGCATGGCTCAGTGGAAAGAGTATGGGCTTGGAAGTCAGAGGTCATGGGTTCTAATCCTACCTCCGCCACATCAGCTGTATGACTTTGGGCAAGTCACTCAACTTGTCTATGCCTCAGTTCCCTCATCTGTAAAATGGGGATGAAGACTGTGAGACCCACATGGGACAACCTGATTGCCTTGTATCTCCCCCAGTGCCTAGAACAGTGCTTGGCACATAGTAAGCACTTAACAAATACCAAAATTATTATTATAGAAAAGCAGCATGGTTTAGTGGAAAGAGCACGGGCTTGGGAGTCAGAGGATGTGGGTTCTAATTCCTCCTCTGCCACATGTCTGCTGTGTGGCTTTGGGCAAATCACTTAACTTCTCTGTGCCTCAGTTACTTCATCTGTAATATGGGGATTTAAAGGGTGAGCCCCATGTGGGGCAAACTGATTACCCTGTGTCTACCCCAGTGCTTAGAACAGTGCTTGGCACATAGTAATTATTATTATTATTATTAAGAAACTGGAAATATATAGACTGTAAGGTTTTGTAGGAGGGAATGTGACTGTTATACTGTAATTTCCCAAGAGCTTAGTACAGTGCTCTGCACACAGTAAGCACTCAATAAATACAACTGACTGATTGACCGACTGACTTACTGAATGTGCGGTTGGGAAGTCTAGGTGGAAGTTGAGCATGACGCTTAAATAGTAGAGTAGTAAATTTATGATGATGATGATGACATTTGTTAAGCGCATTCGATGTGCAAAGCACTGTTCTATGTGCTGGGGAGGGTGCAAGTCGATCAGATTGTCCCACTTAGGGCTCACAGTTTTCATCCCCATTTTACAGATGAAGTAACTGAGGCATAGAGAAGTTAAGTGACTTGTCCAAAGTCACATAGCTGACAGTTGGTAGAGCCGGGATTTGAGCCCATGACCTCTGACTCTCAAGCCCGTGCTCTTTCCATTGAGCCATGTTGCTTCTCTAAATTTATATATACAAAAGCACCAAGAATACTATGAGGTCAAAGGTCTTGTGCATATTTACTATTCTATTTATTTTGTTAATGATGTGCATTTAGCTTTAATTCCATTTGTTCTGACGACTTGACACCTGTCCACATGTTTCGTTTTGTTGTCTGTCTCCCCCTTCTAGACCGTGAGCACGCTGTTGGGTAGGAACTGTCTCTATATGTTGCCAGCTTGTACTTCCCAAGCACTTAGTACAGTGCTCTGCACACAGTAAGCGCTCAATAAATACGATTGAAAGAATGAATGAAAGGCATGGATCTTTGATATTTGATATTTGATATTCACCCCACCCTGCACCCCACAGGACGTATGTACATTCATTTTAATGATTTATTTTAAATTACTTATTTATTCATATTAATGTCTGTCTCTCCCCAACCCCAGACTGTAAGCTCATTATGGGAAGGAAATGTGTCTGCTAATGCTCTTGCATTGTGCTCTCCCAAGCACATAGAACAGTGCTCTGCACATAGTAAAGTCAAAGTCTTCTAGACTGTGAGCCCGCTGTTGGGTAGGGACCGTCTCCATATGTTGCCAACTTGTACTTCCCAAGCGCTTAGTACAGTGCTCTGCACACAGTTAGCACTCAATAAATACGATTGAATGACTAGTAAACACCCAATAAATACCACTGATTGATTTATTGATTGATTGTATGGCTGGGAGCACCTAAGTGCTAAGGTGGTAACTGGGACCAGAGGAGAAGAAGAGCAGCATGGCCTGAGAAGTTGCATGGCCTAGTGAAAAGAGCCCAGGCCTGGGAATCAAAGGACCTGGGTTCTAATCCCAGCACTGCCAGTTGTCTGCTGTGTGACCTCGGGCAAGTCACTTCTCATTTCCATGCCCCAGTCACCTCATCTGAAAAATGGGAATTAAGACTGTGATCCCATTGTGGAACCTGGACTGCGTCCAATCTGATTATATTCTATATACCCCAGCTCTTAGTACAGTGCCTGGCACAGAGTAAGGGCTGAACATATACCATTAAAAAAAAGAGAATCAATCTAAGAAAGACTTTTGGAGGATTATGGAGGGTTTTGAAAACTGGGAGAGCTGTGTTCTGGAAGATTTAAAAAGGGAGAGAGGTCTAGGCAGGAAGATAAGGGTGATCTCTTTTTCGGAACAATTGGTGGGTCACTGATCTTTCAAAAAATGAAGGAGGAGTTTGCATACTCAAACCCCTCATCTCTTCTAGAGAATCCATTCAGGCTGCTTCTGTGAGCAACTGCTGAAGGAGCATTAACTGACTCTGCTCCAGGGTGAGGTTTTACTCCCTCCTAAGCCCGTGACTTGGTGATGAATGCCATGTCAAATCACCCTACCTGCAAGTCCCAATACCATTCCTCCAAACAGACAAATTACTACCTCCTGACCCTAAAACCATTTCTGGGGGCCAAGAACTTAGAACAATCCTTGATCCATAGTAAGCACTTAAATACCGTAAAAAAGAGGAGAATCTGCAATCTTCTAGACACCTTTGTGGGGAGACTCCCTAGAGGCTTGAGTCCATTTTCTTCTTCAGAGAGTCAGGAACGTTCTTTTCTCCCTTCTCCACCAGCAGGAACCACCGAAGGCCGGAACGGAGTATCAGACCTTTCCAGGTTGTCGAGAGCAGATCCTCTCCTTTGCTCACTCTTAATTTTCTGCTGGGCTTGGAAGTCAGGGGAGTCAGAGAGTTAGAGGGCTCTATTCCCAGCTCTGTCACTTGCTTGCTGTGGGCAAGTCACTTAACTTCTCTGTGCCTCAGTTTCCTCATCTGTAGAGTGCCCCGCTGAGAGCTCACCTCCTCCAGGAGGCCTTCCCAGACTGAGCCCCTTCCTTCCTCTCCCCCTCGTCCCCCTCTCCATCCCCCCAACTTACCTCCTTCCCTTCCCCACAGCACCTGTATATATGTATATATGGTTGTACATATTTATTACTCTATTTATTCATTTATTTATTTATTTATTTTACTTGTACATTTCTATCCTATTTATTTTATTTTGTTGGTATGTTTGGTTCTGTTCTCTGTCTCCCCCTTTTAGACTGTGAGCCCACTGTTGGGTAGGGACTGTCTCTATGTGTTGCCAATTTGTACTTCCCAAGCGCTTAGTACAGTGCTCTGCACATAGTATGCGCTCAATAAATACGATTGATTGATTGATTGATTGATTGATTAGAGTGATGATTCAATACCTGCTCTTCCTTCTACTTAACTTGTGAGCCCCACGTGAGACAGAGACTGTGTACAACCTGATTAACCGGCATCTACCCCATCACTTAAAACAGTGTTTAACACAGAGTGAATGCTTAACAAATACCATAGCAAGCCCCCTCCCCAGGACTTTTGTTCTGGATCTGGGCCTGGAATATTTTTGGGTAGGATATTTCAGGTGTTCCATTTGAGCAGAAGATTGTTTGTCAGTCTTGGGCTACTTGAATATTCTTTTCTAACCTAGGATTTAGGGCATCTTTATATCTTCTAATGAGGATCATTTAAACTTTTGCAATGACTTTAATCTAAATTTGGCACTTTCATCATTCCCAGATGGCTAATGTGCTAAGATAATTATTGTATTGCCCCAGAATGTCCTGTGGCCTCCTGGAGGGAGTGTATGAATGTCCAACAAGTCTCAACAGAATGAGCTCTCGCAACTTTCCAGATGTGTCTGCTGAGAGCCAAAGCACACTGTAGCATCCCAGGATTCATGCGGAAAATGTCCTAAAATGATCGGGGAATGTACTTTTCGGTACCAAACAAGCAGCAACAGAGACCTGTGTTGAAATGTTGGTAATGCTGGTAATACCCAGGGACAAATCTCCGAACCCATGAGCCATCCAAAAACCTAGGGAGAGGCCAGGGCTTAACCTAGCCTGCTCCGGATTACGACTCCCAACCTTTTCACTTGCTGAGGTTTTTAACTAAGTTATGCCTTTCTTAGCACTACTACTACTACTACTACTACGACTACTACTACTACTACTACTACTACTACTACTACTAGTACTACTAGTAGTAGTAGTCCCCTTTTAGACTGTGAGCCCACTGTTGGGTAGGGACTGTCTCTATATCATCATCATCATCAATCGTATTTATTGAGTGCTTACTATGTGCAGAGCACTGTACTAAGCGCTTGGGAAGTACAAATTGGCAACATATAGAGACAGTCCCTACCCAACAGTGGGCTCACAGTCTAAAAAAATATTTATTAAGCACTTACTATGTGCAAAGCACTGTTCTAAGCGCCGGGGAAGTTACAAAGTGATCAGGTTGTCCCACGGGGGGCTCACAGTCTTCATCCCCATTTTACAGATGAGGTAACTGAGGCCCAGAGAAGTTAAGTGACTTGCCCAAAGTCACCCAGCTGGTAATTGGCAGAGCTGGGATTTGAACCCATGACCTCTGACTCCAAAGCCCAGGCTCTTTCCAACTAAGCCACGCTGCTTCTGCTTCTCTATATGTTGCCAATTTGTACTTCCCAAGTGCTTAGTACAGTGCTCTGCACACAGTAAGCGCTCAATAAATACGATTGATTGATTGATTGATTGATGATGATGATGATAGTAATGGAACCGTGGACAGGGAACGTATCTACCAACTCTATTATCTTGTACTCTCCCAAGCTCTTAGTACAGTGCTCTGCAAACAGTAAGCACTCAATAAATATCATTGATTGATATTAAGCACGTACAATGAGCAAAGCCCTGGGCTAAGTGCTGGGGCTCCCAACAACCACTTGTATCAAAGAAGCAGCATGGCTTAGTGGAAAGAGCAAGGGCTTGGGAGTCAGAGGTCGTGGGTTCTAATCCCAACTCCACCACTTGTCAGCTGTGTGACTTTGGGCAAGTCACTTCACTTCTCTGAGCCTCGGTTACCTCATCTGTAAAATGGGGATTAAGACTGTGGGACAACCTGATAACCTTGTATCTATTCCAGCACCTAGAACAGTGCTTGGCGCATAGTAAGTGCTTAACAAATATCATCATCATTATTATTAACTGGCTTATGAATTGCTTATGGTAATGGATGAAGCAATAGAATCTGGAAATGTATTCTCAGAAGTGGAGACAATGTCTGGGCAATTCTTGCCACACTTTTATTCGGCCTCCCTCCCATCACTCTGAGTGAGTTGAATGCGCTTCTGATGCCTCTAGAGATGATAAGCTCCTTAGGCTACAAAAATGTGTCTCAGGTTCTTGAAAACTCTGGAAGCCAATCAGGATCCCTCTAGTCCATCAATTAGTGAAAGTCATTCCCCAGGCTGTGTTAAACCAATCCAGATTGTTGATGGAAAGACTTCATCCTACTTGGGTTAGTATTATTATTATTTCCTTCTGCCTTCAAGATATCTCCATCTGGATGTCTGCCTGCCATCCAAAACTCAATATGTCCAAGACTGAGCTCCTTATCTTCCCTCCCAAACCCTGCCCTCTCCCTGACTTTCCCATCACTGTGGATGACACTATCATCTTTACCGTCTCACAAGCCCGCAACCTTGGTGTCATCCTCGACTCCGCTCTCTCATTCACCCCTCACATCCAATCCGTCACCAAAACCTGCCGGTCTCACCTCCGCAACATCGCCAAGATCCGCCCTTTCCTCTCCATCCAAACCACTATCCTGTTGGTTCAATCTCTCATCCTATCCCGACTGGATTATTGCATCAGCCTTCTCTCTGATCTCCCATCTTCCTGTCTCTCCCCACTTCAGTCTATACTTCACGCTACTGCCCAGATCATCTGTGTGCAGAAACGCTCTGGGCATGTTACTCCCCTCCTCAAAAATCTCCAGTGGCTTCCAGTCAACCTACGCATGAGGCAAAAACTCCTCACTCTCGGCTTCAAGGCTGTCCATCACCTCGCCCCCTCCTACCTCACCACCCTTCTTTCCTTCTACAGCCCAGCCCACATCCTCCGCTCCTCTGCCGCTAACCTCCTCACTGTGCCTCGTTCTCGCCTGTCCCGCTGTCGACCCCCGGCCCACGTCATCCCCCTGGCCTGGAATGCCCTCCCTCTGCACATCCGCCAAGCTAGCTCTCTTCCTCCCTTCAAAGCCCTACTGAGAGCTCACCTCCTCCAGGAGGCCTTCCCAGACTGAGCCCCCTCCTTCCTCTCCCCCTCCCCTTACCCCCACCTTACCTCCTTCCCCTCCACACAGCACCTGTATATATGTTTGTACAGATTTATTACTCTATTGATTTTACTTGTACATATTTACTATTCTATTTATTTTATTTTGTTAATATGTTTTGTTTAGTTGTCTGTCTCCCCCTTCTAGACTGTGAGCCCATTGTTGGGTAGGGACCATCTCTATATGTTCCCAACTTGTACTTCCCAAGTGCTTAGTACAGTGCTCTGCACACAGTAAGTGCTCAATAAATACGATTGAATGAATGAATGAATGAATGCATAGTAGTATCCGTGCTATTTCTCCGGCATGGCACAGCCTAATGCGTTTTTGTATGTCATTTGGGAGAAGATCTACAGATGTTCAGCTATAGGTCACTGAGGACAAGTATTTGCTAGTTTGGGGGGACCAAGTTTCAAACAGCACTTTTGAGGTGGTTAGCAGGAGTGATGAATGCAATAGATTTTCCTCCTGAGGTTTTCGCCAGTGAATGACAGGAACAGAGGCAGATAAGCAGAGTGAGGCAGACACTGTCGTCCAGGAGCTGTACAAACATTGCCAAACTCTGCTCAGTCTTCAGAGTGGGTGATGTTTCAGATGTCTGAGAGTGTGGGTGATGCCAGGTTCTATTTGGGGTCAGGAAGCTTTGCAGTAAGGGATGGGATCCTTGGGGAACCCAGCTATCCTAGATTGAGGTCTGTTCTTCAGACTGGAGGGGATTTGCCTGAAGCATATTGAGGAAAATGCCCTGCATGGTTCTACAGCCAGCCAGTTACCACAGCGACTGCAGATACATCACCACCTCGCTGTGTTGGAAACATTTATTTATTTACTTATTCATTTATTTATTTGTTTATTTATTTTACTTGTACATATCTATTCTATTTATTTTATTTTGTTAGTATGTTTGGTTTTGTTCTCCGTCTCCCCCTTTTAGACTGTGAGCCCACTGTTGGGTAGGGACTGTCTCTATATGTTGCCAACTTGTACTTCCCAAGTGCTTAGTACAGTGCTCTGCACACAGTAAGCGCTCAATAAATATGATTGATTGATTGATTGATTGATTTACCTATGCTTCAGTCTACACATTCAGGGTCACTGACTGATCTATGGACCTGTTGCCCCAGAACCTGAGCATTCAGATGGAAGTATGAGACTGGGAAGGGAATTACCTTGCTTTGGGATGATGCTCCAATGAAATAACCTGTGGGGGCAGAGGTGGGGAGGTGCTGAAGAGGGGAGATATCAACCCTCCTTCAAAGACAAGAACCAGGAAGACTTTGTAGATTTCCCCCTGATGTTCTTTCATGGTGATGGGAGGACACTGCCATGATGCTCTCCCACTGGTCTCAGCAGTATCCCCTTTGTTGGACCCCCTTGGCTGGCTAGAGAAGCAGCGTGGCTCAGTTTAAAGAGCACGGGCTTTGGAGTCAGAGATCATGGGTTCAAATCCCAGCTCTGCCAATTGTCAGCTGTGTGACTTTGGGCAAGTCACTTAATCAATCAGTCAATTGTATTTATTGAGCGCTTACTGTGTGCAGAGCACTGTACTAAGCACTTGGGCAGTACAAGTTGGCAACATATAGAGACGGTCCCTACCCAACAGTGGGCTCACAGTCTGGAAGGGGGAGACAGAGAACAAAACAAAACATATTAACAAAATAAAATAAATAGAATAGATATGTACAAGCAAAATAAATAAATAGAGTAATAAATACGTACAAACATATATACCTATATACAGGTGCTGTGGGGACTCAATCAATCAATCAATTGTATTTATTGAGCACTTACTGTGTGCAGAGCACTGTACTAAGCGCTTGGGAAGTACAAGTTGGCAACATATAAAGACAGTCCCTACCCAACAGTGGGCTCACAGTCTAAAAGGGGGAGACAGAGAACAAAACCAAACATACTAACAAAATAAAATAAATAGAATAAATATCAATCAATCGTATTTATTGAGCACTTACTGTGTGCAGAGCACTGTACTAAGAGCTTGGGAAGTACAAGTTGGCAACATATAGAGACAGTCCCTACCCAACAGTGGGCTCACAGTCTAAAAGGGGGAGACAGAGAACAAAACCAAACATACTAACAAAATAAAATAAAGGGGAAGGGAAGGAGGTAAGGCGGGGGGGGGGGGGTGGAGAGGGGGAGGAGGGGGAGAGGGCCTCAGTTACCTCATCTGTAAAATGGGGATTAAGACTGTGAGCCCCCCGTGGGACAACCTGATCACCTTGTAACCTCCCCAGCACTAAGAACAGTGCTTTGCACATAGTAAGCACTTAATAAATGCCATTATTATTATAATTCAGGGTGACCACTGACAGGCTACTGCTCTGATTTAGACACTTGCCAGGACTGGGCTTGGTGGCTGCCTAGGATTGAGGGTTAGGGCTGTGGGTTAGGACTTTAGGTTGGAGCTCAGAACTAGGGCTGTTGATTGGGGCTGTAGGTTAGGACTGTCGGTTAGGGTTGAAGTCTGGAACCATTGGTTAAGGCTGTAGGTTAGGGGCGTGGGTTAGGGCTGAGGGCTAGGGCTGTTGAGTGGGGCTGAGGGATATGGCTGTCGGCTAAGGCTGTGGGTTAGGGCTGTTGTTTAGGACTGAGAGTTAGGACTGTTGGTTAAGGCCGTGGGTTAGGCTGCTGTCAGTGGCATGGCTTTGGTGCCAGCAGGATGGCAGGAGATTCTAGGACCACACCCCCTTTCAAAGTTCACAGCGCACCCCACCTTTGTGGCCTCTCCCTGTTCTCTCTTCTCCCACACCCACAATGTATGGTAACTGTTAAACGTTTACTATTTGTCAAGCACTATACTAAGCACTGGGGTGGATACAAGATAAGCATGTCCCACCCGGGGTTCACAGTCGAAGTAGGAGGGAGAACAGGTACTGAATCCCCATTTTGCAGTTGAGGGAAGTGGGGCACTGGAAAGCAACTTGCCCAAGGTCACAGAGCAGGCATGCGGTGGAAGCGGGATTAGAACCCAGTTCTTCTGATGCCCAGGCCCATGCTCTTTCCACTAGGCCACGCTGCTTCTCATGGAACTGGTCATATGTGTGAGGGTCTGTTTTCCCTTCTAAAAGCCTGCTTCCAGGATCAAGAATACTGTCACTCACAGTCCTCCCCCTTCTAGACTGTGAGCCCGCTGTTGGGTAGGAACCGTCTCTAGATGTTGCCAACTTGTACTTCCCAAGCGCTTGGTACAGTGCCCTGCACACAGTAAGCGCTCAATAAATACGACTGAATGAATGAATGAATGATGTGGCAACTATTTATTTACATAAAAATACTACTAATAATAACTGCGGTACTTGTTAAGTGTTTACTGTGTGCCAAGTACTGTATTAGGGATACAAAAAATCAGGTCGGACACAGCTCCTGATCCTTACAGGACTCCTAGTCAAAGTAGTATGAAACAGATCAATCAATCAATCAATCATATTTATTGAGCGCTTACTGTGTGCAGAGCACTGTACTAAGCGCTTGGGAAGTCCAAGTTGGCAACATATAGAGACGGTCCCTACCCAACAGTGGGCTCACAGTCTAGAAGGGGGAGACAGAGAACAAAACAAAACATATTAAAAAAATAAAATAAATAGAAAGGCCTAGTGGGTAGAGTTTGGGTCTAGGAGTCAAGAGGATCTGGGTTCTAATCCTTGCTCTGCCACTTACCAGCTGTGTGACCTTGAGTAAGTCACTTAACTTCCTATGCCCCAGTTAGCTCTTCCAGCTCTTAGGACAGTGTTTGGCACAGAGTACGCACTCAACAAATCCAATCATCATTATCATTATTAACTGTAAAATGAGGATTGAGAGTGAGCCCTGGGTGGGACAGGGACTGTGTCCAACCTGATTATCTTGTTTCTGATTATCTTGAGAAGTATTGTGGCTTAGTGGAAAGAGCCCGTGTTTGGGAGTCAGAGGTCGTGGGTTCTAATCCCGGCTCTGCCACTTGTCAGCTGTGAGACTTTGGGCAAGTCACTTAGCTTCTCTGTGCCTCAGTTACCTCATCTGTAAAATGGGGATTAAGACTGTGAGCTCCATGTGTGTTTACCTTGCATTTCACGCAGTGCTTAGAACAGTGCTTGGCACATAGTAAGTGCCTACAAGTGTCATAATTATTACTGTACTCTCCCCAGCACTTAATACAGTGCTCTGCACACAGTCAGTGCTCAATAAATACGATTTTTAGAGAAGCAGCATGACTCAGTGGAAAGAGCCCGGGCTTGGGAGTCAGAGATCATGGGTTCGAATCCCGGCTCTGCCAATTGTCAGCTGTGTGACTTTGGGCAAGTCACTTAACTTCTCTGTGCTTCAGTTACCTCATCTGTAAACTGGGGATGAAGACTGTGAGCCCCCCGTGGGGCACTGTGATCACCTTGTATCCACCCTAGCACTTAGAACAGTGCTTAGCACATTCATTCATTCATTCAATCGTGAGAAGCAGCGTGCCTCAGTGGAAAGAGCCCAGGCTTAGGAGTCAGAAGTTATGGGTTCAAATCCTGGCTCCGCCGCTTGTCAGCTGTGTGACTTTGGGCAAGTCACTTAACTTCTCTGTGCCTCAGTTACCTCATCTGTAAAATGGGGATTAAGATTGTGAGCCCCACATGGAACAACCTGATCACCTTGTATCCTCCCCAGTGCTTAGAACAGTGCTTTGCACATAGTAAGTGCTTAACAAATACCAAAATTATTATTATTATTATTCTTTATTGAGCGCTTACTGTGTGCAGAGCACTGTACTAAGCACTTGGGAAGTACAAGTTGGCAACATAGTAAGTGCTTAACAAATGCCATCATCATTATTATTATTATCTATCCCTGCACTTAGTACAGTCAGTGCCGGGCACATACCAATCACTTAATAAATACCAAGGGAAAAAAGTAGGAGAGAGAACAATCAATCAATAAATCATATTTATTGAGCGCTTACTGTGTGCAGAGCACTGTACTAAGCGCTTGGGAAGTCCAAGTTGGCAACATATAGAGACAGTCCCTACGCAACAGTGGGTTCACAGTCTATAAGGGGGAGACAGAGAACAAAACCAAACATACTAACAAAGAACAGACCTTGAATCCTCATTTTCCAGTGAGAAAGCTGAGGCACAGAGGAGTTAATCAGTCAACCAATCAATCGTATTTATTGAGCGCTTACTATGTGCAGAGCACTGTACTAAGCGCTTGGGAAGTACAAATTGGCAACACTTAGAGACAGTCCCTACCCAACAGTGGGCTCACAGTCTAAAAGTGATTTGCCCTAGGTCCCACAGTAGGCAATTGGCCGAGCCAGACTCAGAAGTCAAGTTCTCTGATTCCCAAGCCCTTGCTCTCTCCACTACGTCATGCTGCTTCTCTAAGTGCCCTTGGAATCCAGCCTACACCAACCTCCAGAAACTGGCTACGCCCCCGCTTCCCCCCACCTTGCTGGCATTAGCACATACCGAGTCTGAGTAACTGCATTAGTGCTAACAAGCCCCGTCAGGGCTGGGACATCAGGAATGGTTAATTCCTGGGCACGGAGTTGAGAGAAGAGAGAAGAGCTCCACGGCCTTTGCCAGGAACTTCGAGTGTGGCAACAGTTGGGGCCCCCACGGCCCTCCACATGGGGCGGGGGATCTGGAGGAGATCAGGCGACCCGTGCTTCCTGCTCTTGAAAAATGAACAAGCGGGGAGCCAGAATGGGGCAGAATTGTCCACTAGGGCCTAGTCAATCAATCAATCAATCAATCAATCAATCAATCGTATTTATTGAGCCCTTACTATGTGCAGAGCACTGTACTAAGCGCTTAGGAGGTACAAATTGGCAACACATAGAGACAGTCCCTACCCAACAGTGGGCTCACAGTCTAAAAGCGGGAGACAGAGAACAGAACCAAACATACCAACAAAATAAAATAAATAGGATAGAAATGTACAAGTAAAATAAATAAATAAATAAATAAATAAATAGAGTAATAAATATGTACAACCATATATACATATATACAGGTGCTGTGGGGAAGGGAAGGAGGTAAGATGGGGGGATGGAGAGGGGGACGAGGGGGAGAGGAGGGAAGGGGCTCAGTCTGGGAAGGCCTCCTGGAGGAGGTGAGCTGTCAGCAGGGCCTTGAAGGGAGGAAGAGAGCTAGCTTGCAATCAATCAATCAATCAATCATGTTTATTGAGCACTTACTGTGTGCAGAGCACTGTACTAAGCACTTGGGAAGTACAAGTTGGCAACATATGGAGACGGTCCCTACCCAACAGTGGGCTCATGGTCAATCAATCAATCAATCAATCAATCAATCGTATTTATTGAGCGCTTACTGTGTGCAGAGCACTGTACCAAGCGCTTGGGAAGTACAAGTTGGCAACATATAGAGACAGTCCCTACCCAACAGTGGGCTCACAGTCTAAATAACGCCATGGTCCTGGCAGAGAGCCCAGCTGCCATTTCTGGGGCATGAATTTATAAGGGGCTGGCCCTGGCCTGGACTCTGAAATGACACGGGAGAAGTTACTTGCAGGTTGTTGGGAAGAACCATGGCCTAGTGGAAAGAGCATAGGCATGGGAGTCAAAGGACCTGGTTTCTGATCCTGCCTCTGCTACTCGCCTGCTGTGTGACCCTGGGCAAGTCACTTCTCAGTGTCTCACTTCCCTTACCTGCCAAATGGGAATTCAATATCTGTTCTCCCTCCTACTTAGATTGTGAGCCCCATGTGGGCCTTCATTTTCTCCTATCTTGTATCTACCCCAGCTCTTGGCAAATAGTAAGCACTTAGCAAATACCATAATTATTGATGAAAGGAGAATCTCAGAGCTCTGAAGCTCTACAAGGTGATAGAAAGGATTCTCCCCCTTTTAGACTGTGAGCCCACTGCTGGGTAGGGACTGTCTCTATATGTTACCAACTTGTACTTCCCAAGCGCTTAGTACAGTGCTGTGCACACAGTAAGCGCTCAATAAATACGATTGATGATGATGATGATGATGATGTTTTTTGCTTTTTTTCGTAGTATTTGTTCAGCGCTTACTGTTCTAAGCACTGGGGTAGATGCAAGGTAATCGGGTTGGACACAATCCATGTCCCAAATGGGATTCACAATCTTAATCCCCATTTTACAGATGAGGAAGCTGAGGCACAGAGAAGTTAAGTGACTTATCCAAGGTCAAACAGCAGAAAAGCGACAGTACCAGGACTAGAACCCAAGTCCTTCTGACCATCAGGCCAAAGCAGGCTATGCTAAAAGCCCTCTTGGGTGAAATATTAGGCTCTTTAACCTCCAGAGCAAGGAAACAATCCCTCTGGCAGCCAATTTCCTGGGCCAGGTGGAAATAAGAAGCCAGAGATGGGCCACACAGGAAGGAGCAGCTTCTGCCAGACCAGAATCTGGTGCCAATCTGGATGTGTGAAGGGCTGCCCCCTCTTTTCCCACCTGTATTGATGGTATGGATGAGCTGAGAGCAAACTAGGGTCACCCTGGGGCAGAAAGTCTAGTCTCAGACGGAAAACTAGGTCGGAAGCCTGCCAACCCAGCCTATTGTCCTGGGAGCCCATCCCGGACAGATGAACATTAAGAACTTCTTACCAGGAGATTCCTCATCCTCCCTTAGATACTCATGCTAATGGTTAATAACCGCAGGGCTTAGATGTTTTTCCTCACGTCGAACCTAAATCCTTTATGGTATAGTTTGTTTTTTCCCTCTTGTTTGCCCTTAGTGGAGCTAGAGAACCGATAGTCACCATCTCCTGTATAATAATTCATCATTGGTTTGGAGAGCACTGTAGGTTTGAGGCTTTTTAAATTGGTATTTGTCAAGTGCTTTACTATGCATGAGGCACTCTACTATCACCTAGGTAGATATAAGCTAATCAGGTTGACCACAGTCCATGTTCCCAGTGCTCTGCACACAGTAAGCGCTCAATAAATACGACTGAATGAATGAATGTCCCACACGGGGTTCACAACGGGTATGGATGTGTACTTGAGAATTGGTGGAGGGATTGGGAAAAGACTACTCTTTTGCTTGGAAATCAGTAAAAAGGTGGACAGGCAACAGGTTTCACCTTTTCAGCTAAAGACCCTGAAATTCAGCAAAATGAGCTCAGTAATAATAACAGTGATGGCATTTTTTAAGTGCTTACTATGTGCAAAGCACTGTTCTAAGCACTGGGGAGGTTACAACAAGGTGATCAGGTTGTCCCACGGGGGGCTCACAGTCTTAATCCCCATTTTACAGATGAGGTAACTGAGGCACAGAGAAGTTAAATGACTTGCCCAGAGTCACACAGCTCACAATTGGCAGAGCTGGGATTTGAACCCCTGACCTCTGACTCCAAAGCCCGTGCTCTTTCCACTGAGCCACGCTGCTTCTCAGTAGGCGGTAGGCGCCCCCCCCCCCCCCCCCCCCCCCGGTTAATATCTGAAGTTTCTGCCAGTTAAAAAGTGTCATCTTTGCACTTTGCTCTTTACACTTTTGGCACTTGGTATGCACCCCATCCTTAGCCCCACAGACTTATTTATGTACATATCCCTAATCTATTTTATGTCAGTTTCCTCCTCTAGACTGTAAACACCTTGTGGGCAGGGAATGTGTCTACCGACTCTGTTATATTGTACTTCGTAGTAATAATAATGGTATTTGTTAAGTGCTTACTGTGTGCCTGGCACTGTTCTAAGCTCAAGGTGTACATACGTGACTGAACTCCTTATCTTCCCTCCCAAACCCTGCCCTCTCCCTGACTTTCCCATCACTGTTGACGGCACTACCATCCTTCCCATCTCACAAGCCCGCAACCTTGGTGTCGTCCTCGACTCCCCTTTCTCGTTCACCCCTCACATCCAATCCATCACCAAAACCTGCCGGTCTCACCTCCACAACATTGCCAAGATCTGCCCTTTCCTCTCCATCCAAACCGCTACCCTGCTCGTTCAGTCTCTCATCCTATCCCGACTGGATTACTGCATCAGCCCACTCTCCTATCTCCCATCCTCCTATCTCTCCCCACTTCAATCCATACTACACGCTGCTGCCCAGATCATCTTTGTGCAGAAACTCTCTGGGCATGTTACTCCTTTCCTCAAAAATCTCCAGTGGCTACCAATCAACCTGCGCATCAGGCAGAAACTCCTCGCCCTGGGCTTCCAGGCTGTCCATCCCCTCGCCCCCTCCTACCTCACCTCCCTTCTCTCCTTCTCCAGCCCAGCCCGCACCCTCCACTCCTCCACCGCTGATCTCCTCACCGTACCTCGCTCTCGCCTGTCCCGCCATCGACCCCCAGCCCACGTCATCCCCCGGGCCTGGAATGCCCTCCCTCTGCCCATCCGCCAAGCTAGCTCTCTTCCTCCCTTCAAGGCCCTACTGAGAGCTCACCTCCTCCAGAAGGCCTTCCCAGACTGAGCCCCCTCCTTCCTCTCCCCCTCGCCTTACCTTCTTCCCTTCCCCACAGCACCTGTATATATGTTTGTACATATTTATTACTCTATTCATTTATTTTACTTGTACATATCTATTCTATTTATTTTATTTTGTTAATATGTTTTGTTCTCTGTCTCCCCCTTCTAGACTGTGAGCCCACTGTTGGGTAGGGACCGTCTCTATGTGTTGCCAACTTGTACTTCCCAAGCACTTAGTACAGTGCTCTGCACACAGTAAGCGCTCAATAAATATGATTGATTGATTGATTGATTGAAAGAGTTCAGGTCTGTGAGTCAGAAGACTTTAGTTCTAATTCCAGCTCTACCACTTGCGTGTTTTGCGTGTCGCGTGACCTTGAGCAAGTAACCCAACTTCTCCGTGCCTTAGTTTCCTCACTGTAAAGATGGGGATAAGAATTCCTTTTCTCATATTCCCTAAGACTGAACGCCATGTGGAACAGGAACTGTTTCCAGGCTGTTTATATTGTACCTACCCCGGTGTTTCGTATGTTTGGCATACAGCAAACACTTAAATACATATTCTCATTACCATTACTTGAATATTTTTGAAATAATTTGAATTATTTGAGAGTTCACCTCCTCCAGGAGGCCTTCCCAGCCCGAGCCCCATTTTCCTCTGCTCCTCATTCATTCATTCATTCAATCAACCGTATTTATTGAGTGCCTACTGTGTGCAGAGCACTGTACTAAGTGCTTGGGAAGTCCTCCTCCCCTCCCCATCTCCCCTACTCCCTCTCTCTGCTCTACTCCCTTGCCCACCCCACAGCACTTGTGCATATTTGTAGATAATTATTCTATTTTATTAATGATGTGCATGCATCTATAATTCTATTTATCTATTTTGATGCTATTGACGCCTGTCTACTTGTTTTGTTTTATTGTCTGTCTCCCCCTTCTAGACTGAGCCTGTTGTTGGGTAGGGATTGTCTCTGTTGTCAAATTGTACTTTCCAAGTGCTTAATACAGTGCTCTGCACACAGTAAATGCTTAATAAATATGATTGAATGAATGAATGGGACATAAGAGGCTGTGAAGTTGGAACCTGTTAGGACCTAGCGTGTACTAAAGTATAGGGAAGCAGCATGGCTCAGTGGAAAGAGCCCGGGCTTGGGAGTCAGAGGTCATGGGATCTAATCCCGGCTCTGCCACTTGTCAGCCATGTGACTTGGGGCAAGTCACTTCACTTCTCTGTGCCTCAGTTACCTCATCTGGAAAATGGGGGTTGAGATTGTGAGCCCCACGTGGGACAACCTGATCACCTTGTATCCCCCCAGCACTTAGAACAGTGCTTTGCACATAATAAGAGCCTAACAAATACCAAAAAAGTGCAGAAACCAGGTTCCTACCTGATTTGGATCCACTCACAGAGATTTACTGTATAAAAGTTTAGATATGGAAGATGACTTGGGCCAATCACGAACCTCTTCACCACAGTAGGGACAGGAAGTGGTAAATTGTATTCTATCATTGATAATTCTAGAACTCTTCTCTCCAAGACCTGTATTAGGAGTATGTGCTGCTCACCTACACTTCCTTGATAAAAAAATCTTGACACAGAAACAGTAATAATAACATGGTATTTGTTGAGTGCTTATTTTATGACACTCTTCTAAGCCCTGGAGTAAATACAAGTTAATTAACTTGGACACAGGCCCAGGGGAATACAATCTAAATTGTATTCTAGACAATCTAGAGAAGCAGCTTGGTTCAGTGGAAAGAGCACAGGCTTTGGAGTCAGAGGTCATGGGTTCAAATCCCAGTCCGCCACTTAGCTGTGTGACTTTGGGCAAGTCACTTAACTTCTGTGTGCCTCAGTTACCTCATCTGTAAAATGGGGACTAAGACTGTGAGCCCCACGTGGGACAACCTGATCACCTTGTAACCTCCCCAGCACTTAGAACAGTGTTTTGCACATATTAAGTTAATAAATGCCATTATTATTATAAATAGGAGGGACAATGGAGGATTGAATCCCCTTTTAATAGATGAAGAAACAGAGGCCCAGAGAAATTAGGTGACTTGCCCAACATCACACAGCAGCCAAGTGGCAGGGCAGGGATTAGGACCCAGGTCCTTGGAGGCCGAGGCCTGTGCTTTTTGCACTAGGCCGTAATTCTTCTCAAGAATAAAAGGCAGGCTCCCGGCAACTACAGGAAAACTAGCCAGCCATCCTAAATACCTCAAATTTGAGTTTTTTCCTCAATGTGAGTGTGTTACTAATAATAATATCGATGGCATTTATTAAGCGCTTACCATGTGCAAAGCACTGTTCTAAGCGCTGGGAGAGACACAAGGTGATCAGGTTACCCCACGTGGGGCTCAGTCTTAATCACCATTTTACAGATGAGGGAACTGAGGCTCAGAGAAGTGAAGTGACTTGCCCAAGGTCACAAAGCAGACGTAATAATAATAATGATGGTATTTGTTAAGCACTTACTATGTGCGAAGCACTGTTCTAAGCACTGTGGGGGATACAAGGTGATCAGGTGGTCCCACGTGGGGCTCACAGACCTAATCCCCATTTTACAGGTCACACAGCTGACAAGTGGTGGAGCCGGGATTAGAACCCATGACCTCTGACTCCGAAGACTGGGCTCTTTCCACTGAACCACACTGTACAGTGTTGTAAATGTACTATTAACCCCTCTTGAGCTTTTGTAGTCCGAAACAATGGGGCCAAGAACAGAAGCCATTCCATTCTGCTGCTCCAACCATCCAACGACAATAGTCTGCCTCTTCACCAGACTGCTCCTAGCTCAAGCACCCCAGTGGACTTCAAAGTCACCGCACAGCTGTACAAACAACAGGACAGTTCACAAACAAAGGACAATCGTGGGGAAATGCTTTCTGAACTTTGAAATTTCGCTTGGGGCGAGTCCAGATTCCTTTCCGAGTCACATCAAAAGAGGACCAAACCCACCTTGCCAGGGTTTATTTTCCCAAAGATCAAAATGGTGGGAGGTGAGGTGGTTATGTTGAGGGGTGGTGTTTCCTGGCTTTGCTTGTTCCTAACCTTTGTCCCCCTGGGAAGAGTTGGTTCTTTGGCTGATGGGACTTCACTTTTGAGACAATTATAAGATTAGCAGGTAGCAGAGGGCTCCCAGTTGCATAAAATGGGCAATCATCGCCTGAACATGCATCTTTCCCATTTTTTTTTTTTATGGTATTTGTCAACTGCTCACTCTTTGCCAGGCCCTGTACTGTCTTATATTGTACTCCACCCCAAACTAAGTGCATTGCGCTGCACAGAATAAACATTCAATAAATACGACTGAGTGTTTAAGAACTAGGGAAGATACAAGATAATCAGGTTGGGCACATGCCATCTCTCTCATAGGGCTCACAATCTTAATCCCCATTTTGCAGGTGAGTTAACTGATCTACAGAGAAGTTAAGTGACTTGTCCAAACTCACGTAAGAGACATGTGGCAGAGCCGTTGGGGATGACTGTCAAAGCTCCTAAGTAATGACAGGCTGGTGGCTTGTGTTCTCAGGGTTGTTAGCCTGTGTACTTAATATATTATTTTCCCTGTGTGGATTATAGTGTAAAGGCTGCAGGAGGAATATCAACAGAAGGCACTGGCACTGTTCTGAAATTACTAGGTTTGCAGGATCCAACACTTCAACTTTTCCTCTGAAGATTGGCAAGGGAAGAAGCACAACTTCCAGTGTGATCCCAAAATCATTTCATATTGCCATAAGGTGACGAGAGACTTTTGGAAAGTGTTTCTGAAAATGGAGGTGTTTTTGAGGGAGGTTCTTGGAAAACGTGGAGAAAAGGTCCACGGGTTTTAGCAACTGAGTGGCCAGGGGACTGGATAGGGGTAATGGGACCAAGATGGGCTGATTAAACTATCTGATGTGCTGTGTATTTAAGGTGAGTCTATATTAGCCAATTGTCCACTTTAGTATTTACTCACCTGGTGGTTTTACTGATCCAAGAGCAGTTACCTAGGTTTTGTGGGGGGCCAAATGACCCCAATAAAGGATATTACTGCAGTCCATGTGGTTGGGAGAGTTTTAGTTGTTGGACTATTAAAAACCAGCATCAATTCCCTGGCAGAGTGCTAACCTTCACCTATCAAGACCGCACGGGGCCGATTGATCCTGAGTACCCAGCCAGCACTAGAGGGAGGAGACAGTGTGGCTGGAGGATGACTGGAGTCACGTAGCACTTCTGATCTTTAGCAACAACAGAAGTTCTGGGCCGATCAGGGGTATTTTACTCCCAACCTCTTAGTACAGTACAGTGCTGTTCACACAAGTGCTCAATATAATACTACTGACGATGAATAGTATTTAATGATTATCTACTATGTGCAGAACCCTGAACTAAAAGCTTGGGAAAATACAATATAATAGAGTTGGTAGATGTGATCCTTACAAAGAGATTAATGATAATAGTAATGGTATTTGTTAAGTGCTTACTATGTGTCTGGCACTGTACCAAGTGCTGGGGTGGCTACGAGCAACTCGGGTCGGATATGGTCCCTGTCTCGCGTGGGGCTCACAATCTCCATCACCATATTACAGATGGAGTAACTGAGGCCCAGAGAAGTGACTGGCCCAAGGGCACAGAGCAGACAAGTGGCAGAGTCGGGATTAGAACACATGACCTTCTCTCAGGCCCCTGCTGTATTCACTAGGCCACGTTGCTTCTCTGGCTTTACAGTTTACAGAGAATGACAGAGCAATTCAGGCTTCATTAAGCCTCAGCCCTGTTTCTCAACCTCACCACCCACCTTAGGAGCCTCATAGCACTTCCCAAAAACTGGTCAGGCTGGCAGTGGGATGATTTGGGGTGCATTTCTCATGGGCTAGCCGAGAGGCCCACATTATCCTGTCCTCCAGCCAAACCCAAGCAACCAAAGCCATTGTTTTCACCCCAAACCTGATCTATTTTTCACCTGATATTGTTTTCACGCTGCTTAGAGAAGCAGCGTGGCTCAGTGGAAAGAGCACGGACTTTGGAGTCAGAGGTCATGGGTTCAAATTCCAGCTCCACCAATTGTCGACTTTGGGCAAGTCACTTAACTTCTCTGTGCCTCCTCTGTAAAATAGGGATTAAGACTGTGAGCCCACTATGGGACAACCTGATCACCTTGTAACCTCCCCACGCTTAGAACAGTGCTTTGCACATAGTAAGCGCTTAAGAAATACCATTATTATTATTATTATTCTCTGGGCCTCAGTTTTCTCACCTGGAAAATGGGGATTAAGACTGCGGGCCCCCAGTGGGACAACCTGATCACCTCGTCGCCTCCCCAGCGCTTAGAACAGTGCTTCACACATAGTAAGCGCTTAACAAATGCCATCATCACTATTATTATTATATATGTTCTACTTGCCAATCCCCTTTCAGTTGGAGTGTTAAGGGAGCAGGATGTGGGTGTGGGTGGGAGCTTCGGTCGCTTTTGGTGTATTACCTTTAGCTCAATACACAGCAGGTTGTCCATCAGCGGGGTCGGGGGGCACTGTCCATAGCACTTGGGGGTTACAACTCCAGGCCTGCAGTGGTCACGGAGGGGGACCTTCCATAGCATTGATTTGGGGGCTATAGCTCTAGGCCCTACAATGTTCAGGGCCGGTGGTGGTCGGGAGCCGTCCGTGGCATTATCGCCCTCCCATCCCGCAACTCTGCTCTTATGGCTGCTGCTTCTCCATTAGGCAAAACACATTTCCAGCCATTTCTAGACTGTGAGCCCACTGTTGGGTAGGGACCGTCTCTATATGTTGCCAATTTGTACTTCCCAAGTGCTTAGTACAGTGCTCTGCACACAGAAAGCGCTCAATAAATACGATTGAATGAATGAATGAATCCTGAGGCCCCAGCCAAAACCAGGCTTCCTACCTAATGGCACACCCACCAAGCCAGCCTCATTCTCGTGCAGCAGCAGGCCGGTGTACCGCGGGCTCTACTTGTACTGTGGACGCTGTGTTTCCCAACATGAACCCTGCCATCTTCCT
This sequence comes from Tachyglossus aculeatus, assembly GCF_015852505.1. NCBI lineage: Eukaryota > Metazoa > Chordata > Mammalia > Monotremata > Tachyglossidae > Tachyglossus > Tachyglossus aculeatus. The sequence continues at coordinate 45,168,815 of NC_052076.1, forward strand.
CCGGCATCCATGACAGGAGAAGGCTGGCCATGGAAGAGCCCTTCTAGATCCCGCTCTCTCAGGATGAGAGGCAGAACGGTGGCAGTGGGCTTGGGTAAAATGGAAAGGAATACCAAGAAAAGTGGGAAACATTCTTGAAGAAACAAAATACACTTTTGTGAAAGACGAGAGAAGACAAGAAGCGGTAGTGGTAGTTACAATGCGGATTCCTTTGCTAAACAGAGCCTGGGGGGAGCGGGGGAAGAGGACCAGAACCATCTGAAAGTAATATTTGTTACCCATTAACAAAAGGAATATGAAAAAGATACATTGCATCAAAATGTGTCATTTATAAAGCAAAAGGATTATTAATCAAGTTACTCTTCACTGATAATACAGTGTTTGAAGTTAACCTTAGGATAGCTAATGCACATGGGAATGCAAATATACTAAACAGCATTTAAAAAATATTACAACTAAACAGATTTACCTTTCAAGATAAATACAAAAGTCTCCTACAGCATCCTCAATTAGTAAACCATTAGAAAAAAGCAATAAAGTTCAACAAAAGGCCTAGTAGTTATACTTATGTTGATTTAATTTATCCCAGTAAAATAAAAAACACATGAAAACACCTTAAAAAGACCCCAAGGAGCCAACCACCCACCCCACCTCGTTGTCTTCCCAGAGTCGGCCAGTATGTCCCTCAGCAGTGTGTGGAGTCCAACACCATACTCTGGGAAAGAACCTTTTTATAAAAGAAAAGCAATAATGATTGCAGTTTTTGTTAAGCATTTAGTATTGTGCCAAGCACTGTACTAAGTGCTGGGGTAGATATAAGATAATCAGGTCCCATATGGGGCTCACAGTCTAAGAGGAAGGAGAACAGGAACTGAATCCCCATTTTGCAGATGAGGTAACTGAGGCACAGAGAAGTTAAGTGACTTACCCAAAGTCACATAGCAGGCAAGTGGCAGAGCTGGAATTAGAACCCAGGTAGTCTGACTCCCAGGGCCGTGCTCTTCCCATTAGGTCACTCTACTTGGGATACCTTGGGATCAGCCCTGGGATCTCATTTGTCCTTTAATAAACAATTTCAAGGAATAAGAACTGCTCCAATTCCTATTCCTGTTGTCCCCAAGGTAGGAAAGGAAGGGGCAGGGGCATTCAACTGGGAGAAAGGGGTTCCTGGGGAGCAAACTGGAGAAGGGATTCTCGGTCAGAGCCCTGAAACAGAGGGGTGAAGGCAGGCACGGAGATCCTCATTTATTTCATCTCCAACTTGATCCCCAAGATGTAGTCTTGTCCCACACGCACCACCCAGGGAGAAACGGGACTGAATTCATTCTGGAAGGCCCTCTCTGACTTCAAATTCAAAGCACAGTAGTTTGTCCCAAAATGACACCCTTTAGTACTTTGGTCTGACCCAAAGCCACCCCCACTATTGATTTTTAAAGACTGAGTTTCAATAGCTTCAAGGTGGTCTATTTGTTTACCAACTGAAAGACGCCACCAATGTCACTTGACTTAATCTTGTACTAATGGCACCAGAAAGCAGCTTTCTTAATTTCTACTTCTAGAAGAGACCCCCTACCAATAGATGCACACAGTTTCTTAGTGATAGATTGGAAATTAGAATGGTTTCACGAAGTAGCATCATGTTTAACTACAACCTGTTTATCTAGCCAAGTCCTCCAAGATGATCATTTAAGCTTTGTGGCTTCTCACAAACTCAACCATTTTTTAAGTGGTTTATAGTCATCATCCTGGCAATATCCCACAGCAGAGGCAATGGGGCGGGGGACGGATACTGATTTGATTTTTCAGAAATATTCTCTCCATCTGCGTCCCACTACGACCGCACTACCTCATTACCTGGGAATGGGGGAGTTTTAATAAAGCTTCAGCGCTCCCCCTTTCTCCCACCATCTTCTGAGATCCGGCGACCCCAGCTCCAAACCCTTCTTGCGGTGGGGGCAACTGGGCTGGGGAAAGATTCTGATTTTGACTTTGAAGAAACATTATCTCTGTCTCTCGGGGATGGTTTGAATACATTTTCGGATCCTGTCAGCAGAAACCGAAAAGAGAACATGGGTCATAACCATGTTGTAAGTTACTCCCTTCAACAGAGTGAAGGATCACGTGAAGGCACCCAGGAACTGCCGTGATCCAGTCAGACGGAGCTTAGGGTGTGGACCCATCACATTCTCAACTCAGCTTCAAACCCCACAGCCTCAGAACAGCCACCCACTTTCTGGAGCATCCATTTCCCTGCCTCTATCCGCGGGCAGAAAATTACTGATGTTTGACAAGAACTCCAGGAACAGGATGGATGACAACTGTGTTCCAGCAGCATTTGGGGTCCATACCATAGAACACATTTCACCACCATGCCCGGGTCACAGATGGCCCCGGGCGTTCTTGCTAACTTCACACCAGTAGGACCACATTTCACCCGTTACACCAGAACCAGTGGTCCATATGGTGGCTAAACAACCTATCCCTGAAGGATCTGGGCCAAGTGGCAGGGGACTCTTAGATCAGCAACTGAGAGAATTAAGAGAAAAGAAAGACGGGGCCCAGTCAGACCTGGAGAAGAGTGGCCCATCTAAAATTCACACTTGCCTAAAGTTGCCCCCTACTTCAGTCCTTTGTTCCATGAAGTAGACTAATACGGTGGACACCTAATTTCATTTCTAGTTCAGTGATAGAGTCAAATGCATTTTTATCACCCCCACTCCTGTTTTCACACCACAAGGTTGAGCATCCAGTTGCATTAGATTCAATATGATAAACGATTTCAGGACTTATTACGGTCACACAAGAGGGAAGAAATTTAGTAAAGTGTGTCTTTTCATATCCCACAGCAAAGGCAAGATATGACACTACAGTAATACTGGGGAAAGAGGGATCGCTGGCATCTTCCTTACAAATCCATTCACTCATTCCTTACAGAAAGAGGATGGCCTCCAATGAGTATTTTCCTCGCAGCCTCCTCAGTAGTGTCAAACAGAGCAAAAAAAAAGAAACTGATACACGGAGTCTGGAACAAACCCATACGGTTCCTTGCCCTTTAGCAGTTGAGATCCCCTTGGCATTAAATAAATAGTGACATTGTCTCCCTGGGTTGCACACGTCATAGTCTGCAAATTAAATCATGTGCTTCCTGATCAGAGGGATTACTTCGAACAAAGTTGCCTCCCCCTGGATTCTTACACCAAAATTATAATCCCACACTTGGAGATACTGCTCACTGCACTAATTTTATGCTACATGCTCAAACCTTACCACAGAGATGTGGCTGGGATCTTACATGTGCTCTGCAGAAAGCAAAAAAACAAAAATCTACGGTTCAAATGGACAGGAAAGAGGTAGAAAATGGGCCATGGTGCCATGTGAGTCATATGAAAAAAAACGACTAGAACTTGGAATTGGTGTCAAAGTGGCCATTTAGAGGACATGCAGTTCCAAGTTGGTTAGACGTTAGATAGCACATCTAGATAACAGTACATGAGAGTAGAACGTCTGTGGAGTCTTCTTCTCTGGAGGCAACTCATTTCAGCATTGCTTTTCTTAAACCCATTGATCTCTGGTCCTACCTTCGTACTGTTGGCTGCTAAGAAAACTAGTGGACAACTAGGTAGGAATGAGAGTGTTATTGTCATACAACTTTGGTAAACTCCGGGCTCTATTTTCCTGGGGGAATCTTGATACATTTGGGCTAGTTGACCATTTGGACTGTATCTTCCCTTATATCTGAACATTCTCTCCAAATTCTGCTTTCCATCACCATTCCCGATGCCACAGAACAAGTCAGTTCAGAACAGTGGTAAATCGCCAGCTTCTTCCCAACTAAGGAAGCAGGAAACGGAGCCTAAGTGGCCTGAAATCTAGAGAGGTGCATTTTCTTCCTACTGGAGTTTTCCATGATTTTATTTAATTGCTTAAAAAAGAAGGAGCAAATAAGTTGCAGCTAAGGCTTAAAAGAGCCTACTAAAGATTTAGGTTCCTTCTACGTAAAGCGACAGACAGATTCCTTCCATTCCTGGACTTTCCTAATTCAATGAGTAGAACAGGGTGATGGAATAGTATATGCGTGTCGGTATTTACACTCGAGGAGTCAAAGTGAAATCTCTCTTCTGTCCCTACAGGAAGCCTGAGACGGCACCTAATTTGGGTGAGTACCACCAAACCTTCTTAACAGGCATCTTACTTGGAAATCCAACTCCAGGGATTGGTACTCCTGGAAAGAGCATGAAGCTGACCAGAGAATGGGGCAATGGTGTCACCCTCACGTACTTACTCAGTGCCATCTGGGTGCATGGGGCACAGCCATTCCCCTGCATGAAGTGGAAATATGAAGCACATAAACCGTTCTCCCTCCTAGACTTGGCCCCCAAGTTTCACCATTGCAACCTATAGCCTGTATGGGCTCCAGCACAGCCAACGGACATGATGCTTGCCAGTTTCATCTGCATCAGGGATGGGAAATTCACAATAGGAAGATTTTACTGCCGCTCAAGGTACAGCACACATGCATGACCCTGAAAGCTCCCACTTAGGCATCAAAACTTTTGCTCGTTGGTGTCCCAGGCCCAAGGATCATCTAAGATTTGAAGCATGTGCAGTGAGAGTCTGGAAGGTGAACTACTGCTGTGCTCTTGACTTGGAAGGTCACAAACCTCTGAAATCGATTCCCTGGCACACACACAGGTTCACAGGAATAGCCTGCATGTATACCGGGTGCTGACGGATCCAGGCTCATGCAATCCCGCTCTGTGTGAACAGGAGCAATGCTGGAAAGCACAGGGGTGAACCAAGGAAACACAGAAGTCATCTTCAGTGGTTCCTCAGAGAACTCTCTGGATCTCACCACCCCAACCCATTTTCCCATTTCCCATTTTCCTTTCGCCCCTGGGGCACTGGCCAAGGAGCCTCTAGGGTAGACCATGGATCTCTCTAGCAAACAACTTCTGTAGTTTTCAGCTGTTAGGTCCTCCTGACACTCAGAGGAATACCTGTAATGGTGAGCTGACAAGTTCCAATAGATGGGAGAAAGTTACAATCTTCTGAACAATATTTTCTCCTGAAAAAATTTCCATTTGAGAGGCTGTGGCTTACTCAATTATTGCCTTTTTTTTTTTTTTTTTTTACAGAGCTAACAAAGGAAAGGGAATTAACTATGTCATCAAGACAACAAACATAAATCCAGTGGATTACAGTTTAACTAGCATCACTATGTTTATGTCAATAAAAAAAACCCCAAAAATATTACTGCTGGGTGACAGACATGGGAACATCAAACACCAGTCAAAAATCAGTGCAAGTCCACATTTAAAACTAGGATTGTCTCTAGTCTCAGTAGTTTCATCCACTTGTGCCCAGACGTGCTTGGTCTAAAGAAGATTGCCTTCCTTGCAGCTTGTAACAGTAATATCGGCAGCGCTGTGTTGCATTAAAAAAAAAAAAGAACGGGACAGAGGAGTGCTGTGTCACTTGGTGATGGGGGAAAGGGAGGGTTGGTTCCTTCCAGAGCATGAGTGTACTATTGACAGCATTGGATAAAAAATATGTTTTCTCTCTCCTCCCCACCCCTTCCAAAAAATAATTCACATCAATGGCATCCATTAGTCCTAATGAATAAAAAAAAATACAACAAAACTGGGTGGGTGGAGAGGGAGAAAACACCCCACCCAATAAAATGAAGTCCAGCCATCAAACACACAGAGTCTTATCCCTAAAAATCAGCGATGACTTCTTGCATGTCTCTGGAGGCCCATCGGAGGTATCTAGTGGAAATGATTCCTGGACTAAATTCGTACCACGAGTTCTTCAGAGCACCACTCAGCTGCCCGGTCTGGGGAGAGGGAGAGAGAAGATGAAGGAGGCCTCAAAGGGGCGGATAGCTGTCACCCAGGTGACTGGATGGTGACACTGCTTTGACAGGGGAGTGGAAGTGATTTGTTTTTAGACTTTAAAAATAATAAATGCGTATTTTCTCTCTCTCTCGGTGTCTCTCCTCTTCTGCTTATGATTCCTGTGGGACTACTTCCATGAGCTTCTGGCACAGGACTGTTACAGAAACTGTTGGGAAGGAAACAGAAACAGGGTTATTCAGAGGGACGTGTCAATATTGGTATCCCTTTCAACACAATCCCAACACCCCCTTTCTATTTTCCTTTTTAAGGTTCCCCCAAACTAGATTCATCAAGTAGGCTGACCTAAGCCATCCAACTCTTCAGAGCCAAATCAAATCTCTGGTTCAAATCTTACCCTTGGTTCCATTAACAGAGATTCTCAACTAGCTTAACTGAGTGACCATGGTAAGAATTTAGGAATACTAATGATGGTGATAATAATGGTATTTGTGGAGCATTTATTGTGTGTCAAGCACTGTTCTAAGCACTGGGATAGGTACAAGATCATCAGGTTGGACAGAGTCCCTGCCCCACATGGGGTTCACAGTCTCAATCCCCATTTCACAGATAAGGTAACTGAGGCAAAGAGAAGTTAAGTGACTTGTCCAAGGTCACACAGCAGACAAGTGGCAAAACTGGGATTGGAACCCACATCCTTCTGACATCCGGGCCCATGCTCTTATCCACTAGGCCATGCTGCTTCCCAAGGCACAGGGCAAAAAACAAAAAACACACTGTCGGGAGGATTTTCCACAGGCCAATCCCTCAGTTAAACACATCTGGATTACCATCTGGATATACTGAAAGAGGTGGCAAGCATGCCAAATAACCCTGTGCCAACTCTGCTTATTCCTCAGATGAACTGATAATCCATGGTCCTTTTTAGTTAAATTCGGAAGAATGGAGAGGCATAAACATCAGCTCCGTCCACCTAGGCGGAGGTATAAGCACAGACACAATCTATATGCACGGACATAGGCTAAGCCTGCAAGTGCAAATTAGCCAGATATTTCATTTGGGCTTATCAGATCTATCCAGATAATTTGTTTGATATCCAGATATGTTTTAACATCACATGTGGGTATATACTGGTGAACATATATGATCCCTTAAGAAACGACCCACCACTCATTCTCTTCCCAAACCCCTGAATGCAGTAGCTCTGTTTGGGCTCTTTGCACCTGAAATAAAGTGGGCAGAAGCTATTCCTAGGGATTCTGCTGCCACATGGACCAAAAGGCTCAATCTGTTCAAATGATTTATGAGGAACATATCTGGCATGGGAGCCCGAGGAAAATGCTTCTGATTAAAATCAGAGGATTTTGTAAAACTTGTTCCTGAAATGCTGTCAAATACTTGTGGTTTAAAAGCTCATTACTCTGATTTTGATTGATATGGTGATTATAAACTTGGTCCATGTGTAACTGGCTTTTCCAAGACCCCAGACTGGCACATAAGGAAAAAGACAAAAACAAGTCCCAAGACCTTGTTTTTAAAGTGTACTTTCCTTGAACCATATCGTTGCATTTTATAAGCAACATTTCTTTTTCTCCAGTTTTTAAGTCTGATTGTTATGTTAAAGATGGAGGTAGGGTGTGGGATTTAGAAACTGAGCAATGCTGCTCAAATTCCCTGAATCAGTTGTTCGGGCAGAGAGCTCAACAGGGACCAGAGTGTCCACTCCTTAAAATCCTTGGGTCAAATACTCTAAGTTGAGACATCAGAAAAATTGAGAAGCAGCCCTGGGAGTCAAAAGGTCATGGGTTCTAATCTAGAAGCAGCGTGGCTTAGTGGAAAGAGCATGGGTTTGGGAGTCAGAGGTCATGGTTCTAATCCTGGCCCCGCCATTTGTCAGCTGTGTGACTTTGGGCAAGTCACTTACCATCTCTGTGCCTCAGTTACCTCACCTGTAAAATGGCGATTAAGACTGTGAGCCCCAAGTGGGACAACCCGATAACCTTGTATTGACCCCAGTGCTTAGAAAGTGCTTGGCACATAGGGCTTAGCAAATGCCATCATTAGTATTATTAATCCCGGCTCCACTGCTTGTCTGCTGTGTGACTTTGGGCAACTCACTTCACTTCTCTGGGCCTCAGTTACCTCATCCGTAAAATGGGGATTGATGCTGTTAGTCCACATGGGGCAGAGACTGTGTCTTGATTGTTTGTATCCACTTGATTTGCTTGTACCCACCCCAGCACTTAGTACAGTAATTGCTTAACAAATACCATAATTTTTTAATTTATTAAAAGTTAATAAAAGTCTGGGCATCACCTAAAAGGTCCCTATGGGAGACTGCCTCCCTCTTCTCATCCTACCGCATGCTCCTGAGTTATCTCAAGCCCCTCATGGGCTTGATTGATTTGCCACTTTAAAGCACCTGGGGTTGCCACTTTATTCTGTTCCTGTGGGAGGAAGTCTAAAATGTTCCTCTCCTCACCCCACTTAACAAGGATGCTGCCATTAGTCCTTCAGGGACTGGCACACTTGCCCAAACTGATGGGCAGGAAGCCCTGGAGGTTTATCTGTTTGGAAATGGTAACTGTTCCAGGGCTTCTCTTGGTAGGTGTCCCAGTGGCAACATTAAATCATTACTGGTTTCTTGTACAAAATACAAATATTTCCTTCCAAAGCAATAGCCAAAGGAAAGGCAGTCCACACCGACCCATCAGCCACCTCTAGGACTTCCAAACCTTATTTATACCTCACCTCTGTATCAGTAATGCAGTCAATCTATTCTATTTACCCCATCTGTCTCCCCAGTTAGAGTGCAAGCTCCTTGTGGACATTGTTACACTGTTATGTTGTACTCTCCCAAATGCTTAGAACAGTGCCCTGCACACGGTAAGAGCTCAATGAACATGTGACAGGGAACATGTCTCATACTTCTGTTGCCCACTGCCAGGTGTTGAGAACAGCGCATTGCCCCTAGTGAATGCTCAACAGATACCCTTACTCACTACTGACAGTAATAATAATAATGATAATGGCATTTATTAAGCGCTTACTATGTGCAAAGCACTGTTCTAAGCGCTGGGGAGGTTACAAGGTGATCAGGTTGTCCCATGTGGGGCTTAATCCCCATTTTACAGATGAGGGAACTGAGGCACAGAGAAGTTAAGTGACTTGCCCAAAGTCACACAGCTGACAATTGGCGGAGCTGGGATTTGAACCCATGACCTCTGACTCCAAAGCCCGTGCTCTTTCCACTGAGCCAAGCTGCTTCTTGTAGGGAACAGGGCAGTGGGGGACAATCCTGGGGCCTTACAGTACTACTTGGGGAGCCTGCACTGAAAGATACCCTTTGTATTCCAGTATAACAAGGTCCAACCTCACTCTGTTGGAGTTGTCGCTGCTCCTGGTCTCCTGGGCTTTTAACCCTTGTAGGGCATGGGACAGTAGCAATGTCTGTGATGGGTTGGTTAAGAACGAGCTGTCGCATGGGGTACTGGCTGCACTTCTGGGAATTCAAGCCTCTCCCCACTGACCCGTTCACCTCTATGGCCTGGCCTGAATTCATTCACGAAAAATGGGAAACAGCGAGAAAGTCCAAATAATCTCCCGCCCCGCTTTAGGTGAAAGGGGATCTCTTGCTCAAATTATTTTCCCCTCGGAAAATGGGCAGCCTGGGCAGGGTACTTACAGATGCCTTGGAGAAGCCATTTGGGCTTGTTTTTCCACCAGACCCCGAAGAAGTAGACAGGAATCCCACTGAGGATGATGACAAAACCAATGGCACATTCCACTGGAGTTTTCCAGAAGGAAACCGCTATCAGGAACAGGCAGGCCAGAATGAAGAAGATGGGTAAGATGAGATTCACCTGGAGACAGGGAATTAAGAAACAGACATTCACTAGGGGCAAAAATAAAAAAAGTCAAGAAGAGTTCAAGCCTGGATCAAGAGGAAGTTGGGACTACCCCTCCTTTCCTACCACTCCTCAATTCTAGGCTTCAAGAACACAGCAGGTCTTCATGGTGGTCCCCCAAGCACAAATTCTCATCATGCTTAGAAAGAGGCAAGTGACAGGAGGGGAGGATTCCTGCTGTTTATTTTCTTGGAGGCCAGAAAACAAGGACATGTTAACCCAGGGCATCCTTGACTAGGCTCTGGGTATGGGATCGTGTAAAAATATGCTTGAAATATGCCCTGCTTCCAAGGGAAAGTCTGGCAGGGAAACGATAATTGGAGCTGATCTAAGAGCCAGAAAACAGTATTCTATTGCCCACCCTTCCTCTACCTTGCCCTAGGCCTGGATAAGCAAGCCCCTTATCCATCACCCTTGAGTTCTGCAAAGGACTAAGGAATCAATCTGGAAACCTTTTCTCAGACTGTAAGGCTGATTTCAAAGCGTTCAATCCTGTGTTCAGGAAAGAGCTTTCCTGCCTCTGTCTATGGCACTGGTCTTGAACTCATAGTCCTAGAGAATCATTGGGACAATTAGCATGGGTCCCAGAAAGCTCAGAGGATACACAGAAATGCTTGTAAAATGCCTGCTGAGCTTTGTTATAAGGCACCTTGCATGTCCCTACAAGTCAAGCGCCAAACACAGGTAGGGTTTTATGTATCTGCCCCAGGCAGGATTCTGGGTACATCCTGGATTTGGCCAGGCAGCGATTTACCTGGTCCAAGGGGCGATCATTTCCCCTTCAATGTGCCAGTTTAAGACCAGTTTGAGTGTGAGTCTGAACCCCAAAATTCTTTAAACATTGAAAAATAGCTCCAGGGTAGCTCACAGACCACCCAGAAATGAAACTGGGACATAACCGGGCCTCAGAAAGAGGGTTGAAGGGAAAGAGAGCTCGCTGGGTTTTCAGTTTTGAAAAGGTAGACACCCTAATTGGAGTATTTATGGATGGCAGAGGGAATGCAAGGCAGAAATGGAAGCCTACTATACTAGTATCTGGGTCAAAGGGAAAAAACATCCGTCCCAACACAGGTTGTGGCTAATTCCCAGCAAGGGAAGGCACAAGCAAAACCCGACACTTTAGGTGGGACAGGAGGAGTGGCTGTAGACAAGGGACAAAATAGGTCTAAATAAACAAGCAAACACACACCGATGACGCACCAAACGTTGGCCAACAGATCAAAAGCTGAAGCAAAAAAACTCCCTTACTCAATTTGGATGGTTCTTTTTTGGGTCTGCCTCTTAACAAGACACCACCTCCGACCTGAGTTCATCATGTTAACCTTGCTTGGTTTCACACTGCACTGTGCCAAAGAAAGTTCGGCTTGCACGTCTTCAGGAATCACGCTCACAGCCGCCTTCCTCTTTCTCTGGAGACCTCGAACAATGGGATAGATTCTTAGCTGCCGAGCATGGACTAGGTGGGATGCTGCCAGAGGTGGACAAGATGACCTCTCATGGCCCCTTATTGTCCTGTGGGCTATCACTTCCTTCACCTAGGGCGCAGTTGGCTACACTGGCAGTAATGGTGTGTCCTGGCTAGGACAACTCCTAACCCTCATGCCCATAATAATAATAATAATGATGGCATTGATTAAGCACTTACTATGTGCAAAGCACTGTTCTAAGTGCTGGGGAGGTTACAAGGTGATCAGGTTGTCCCATGGGGAGCTCACAGTCTTAATCTCCATTTTACAGATGAGGTAACTGAGGCACAGAGAAGTTAACTGACTTGCCCAAAGTCACCCAGCTGACAATTGGCAGAGCCGGGGTTTGAACTGATGACCTCTGACTCCAAAGCCCGGGTTCTTTCCACTGAGCCATGCTGCTTCTCACGAATGCCCACGGGAAGCAGCGAGGACTAGTAGAAGGAACATGGGTCTGGGATCAGACGACCTAGGTTCTAATCTCAGCTCTGCCACTTAGAGAAGCAGCGTGGCTCAGTGGAAAGAGCACGGGCTTTGGGGTCAGGGGTCATGGGTCGAATCCCGGCTCTGCCAATTGTCAGCTGTGTGACTTTGGGCAAGTCACTTAACTTCTCTGTGCCTCAGTTCCCTCATCTGTAAAATGGGGATTAAGACTGTGAGCCCCCCGTGGGACAACCTGATCTCCTTGTAACCTCCCCAGCGCTTAGAACAGTGCTTTGCACATAGTAAGCGCTTAATAAATGCCATCATCATTACTATTATCTGCCGTGACCTTGGGCAAGTCACTTTACTTCTCCGTGCCTCAGTTACCTCATCTGCAAAATGGGGACTCAATACTTGCTCCCTCTCCTACTTAGACTATGAGCACCATGTGGAACCCGATTATCTCGTATACATCCCAGCACTTATTACAGTGCTTGGCACATACTAAGCAGTCAACAAATACCACAACAAAAGTTATTATAATAAAAATAAGCATAACAATTACCGTATTTGTTAAGTGCTTACTATGTGCCAGGCTCTGCTTTAAGCGATAGGGTAGATACACAGTATTCGGGTTGAACGCAGTCCCTTTCCCACATAGGGCTCACAGTCTTAATCCTCATTTTACAGATGAGGGAACTGAGGCACAGAGAAGTTAAGTGACTTGTCTAAGGTCACACAACAGAAAAGTGGCAGAGCCGGGATGAGAACCCATGACCTTCTGACTCCTAGGCCCGTGCTCTATCCACTAGGCCACACTACTTCTCTAGTTATTACGTCCATTTAGGTCAGTGACTTGCAAGTTCTCTTTAAAAAAAGGCCCAAGAAACACCTTTACCAAATCTTCTCAGCCCATAACCAATCTCCTTTTGGGGAACATGGGTTTGGATTTCCCCTGGAGGTAGAGTTTCTTAGATGGGTGGGAGGTGAAAGACATAGCTTCAGAGTTCCCAGTTCTCTCGCTACAGGTAGCGACAGGATGATACATAGTTTTCTCATTTCCTCCCCTATCCCGTGGGCCTTAGGCCGAATTAGAGGGAACCCATCCAAGGGTGAGCAGGTTCCTGGTGCCCTCTGGCCCAGGCAAATTCCGGGCCTCTCCCAAGGCTGGCAATTGGAAGGTGGACACCTGCCAATAAGACACTGGGCAGGAACCAGAAACTGGTGCTGGCTGGCACGAATACCTGCTCATTTCTCTCCAAGATGCTTCTAATATCCAATTTGTACCTTAGCAAGCACCTGTCTCCTTCTGGTCCTTCTTCCTTCCCACATTTCCCATCAACATATCGTCCCATATGGAGAGGGGGGGTCTTGGTCTTTCATCTATCCCCTCTGTCCAGAGGCACAAACTCACAAAATGTCCAGATGTCTCCGATGTCTCAGAAGGGGAATCATGATCTGAGTCAACAGGCTAATACAAGTTCCCACACAGACAGGCTGAGAGTCAGTAACTTCAGCTCTATAAAAAGGGAGCCCTGGAGGCCTTCTTGAACAAATGCTCAGAAACCTCAAACATGATGCGTTCAGCACTGCTGAGCTCACCCAATGATCCTAGGCTTTTTCCTTTTTTTAAAAAAAAAATGTTAGTTGTTAAGCACTTACTATGTATTAGCATGGCTCTAAGTGTTGGGGTAGATGCATATTTATGAGGTTGAGCACAGTACCTGTCCCACATGGGACTCATAGTCTAAGTAGGAGGGAGAGCAGGTACTGAATCCCCATTTTACAGATGAGGAAACTGAGGCACTGACAAGTGACTTGTCCAAAGTCACACAGCAGAGCCAGGGTTAGAACAAAGGTCCTCTAACTTCTAGGTTCATGCTCTATCCACTAGGCCATGCTGCTTCTTTAACTACCCTGCACGCAACTCCATTGCAGGAAGGGGACAAGAGCTTTGAACCTCTCAATCTTCTCACCTTGATGGGTCTCTCCAATTCCGGTTTCTTAAAACGCAGCCAAATCATGCCAATGATCGCCAGGGCCACACAGAGCCAGTTGAAGAAGCTGAAGAAGTTGATTACAGAGAAGATGTCATTGGAGAAAGCGTAGAGTAGGGTCATGGCACACTGCAAACCAAAGAAACAGAAGTCGGGCATAAGGTTGGAAGGAGTGGGAAGGCCTTTAGGAGGGGACAAAAGAGACACTAGGCTTTCGGGAAATTTAGGATTAATTACACTGGACTGCTTTAAGTTGTTTCATTTTTTGGATACAACACAAAGTCAGAGAGGCTGCCACAAATAAAAACAGAGACTTGGGGAAGTGGCATTTTGGATACAACACAAAGTCAGTGAGGCTGCCACAAATAAAAACAGAGACTTGGGGAAGTGGCACAGGACAAAAGGGTTGAGGTTTACTTGGTCAACAAAATGTGGGGGAAAACCACTAGGGATGTTTTTTGTATCAGTCCCGTGTGGACAATCCTGTATGGGCAGCATCTTTTTCCCTAAACGTATTTCCCTCATTTCACAATGTTTGTCAATTCTATTGGAATAGCAAACCCAATGCCCAGGAAATTTGACTAATTAACTATTCTGGAACAGTGCATAGCTCAAGGCTGACAAGAAGTAGGTGATCATTTCCAGTAATAACCATGAGAAGCTCATGGTAAACAGCAAACTCAATTCACTATTTTCCACCAGCAGAATTCTTCTATTCCATTTGCTGTGCTTTCCCTGGCCCTCCTGATGGGACATTTTTGAATGCTTCAGGTTTGTGAGGAAGCCTGCAATGGGAAGACTACCTGACAGAAAATGAAGAGCATGGGTCAAAGAGGCAGGAGTCAGAGTTCTAGTCCCATTTCGGGTATTGGCCTGCAGTGTGACTTCGGATAAGTTAAACCTCTCTTTCTCTCTTTCTTAAACTGCAAAAATGGGAAGGTTAATCCACACCTCAGAGGGATGTTGTGGGGATAAAGTGAGATAACTTATAGGGAAGAGAAGTGAAGGACTCAGCCATAGGCAATTCTCAGTTTTTCAGATAATGGTTCTCCAGTTTATGGACCATCCAAGTCTCCCTCTTTTCTTCTTCTTTCTGATGAGCCTCTACAGGTGCGCCTGGAGGAGCGCTATGGTGAGAGAAGAGAGAAGAGGAGGGAAGAAAAGTGGAGAAAAGAAAGTGAGGGAAGGAAAAGCAAGGTGGAAGAGGAGGAGGAGAAAGAAGGGGGGTATGGGATGAACTGAAACAGGAGAAAGGAGGAATGCAAGACGAAACACAAACTAGTCCATTTTAATTGCTTGCCAGCAGTTTCCATAAAATGTTTTGGGGGGAAGGAGATTGAAGCCGTCTGACTAAAACTAAGGTTTGTGGTAAATCTGTGGATTTCAATTATCCGTATGCTTCTTCTTACTCATTCCCATGGGTTGGGAGTTGGTTTGATGCTTCCTCCAGACACTCAATGTGAATGGGAGGGATGGCACTTACTGTGAATATGAGGGATGGCACCGGTGTAAGGAGTCGAGGATGGATCATGGACAGAACCGAAGGCAGGTGGCCCTCCCGGGATCCCACGAAGAACAATCTGTAGCATAGGAAACTTACAGTCACTCTCCTCACCACATCCAGTGGGTGCTTATGATCCTGACCAACGTATAGGCATTTATTGTCCACTTGCAAAACACACCCTATACATCCTCCAATACACTAGCTCCAATAGATCTTTTTCGGTCTTGTGGTGGATGAAGGAACTCTAAGCCTGGCCTTTCTTGAGGTTTGGCAGGTAGGGCCTTATACCAAATCAAGCAATCAATGACACTTATTGAGGACTTACTGTATGCAGAACACTATGTTAAGTGATAGGAAGAGTTCAGTACAGAGTGGGTAGACACGTTCCCTGCAAGGAACTTACAATTTAGAGGGGAAGGCAGGCATTAAAATAAGTATATAAATTAGGGATATGTACATTAAGTGCTGCGGGGGGGATGGGACGGGACATAAATATCTAGTGAATCAGCGTGGCTCAGTGGAAAGAGCCCGGGCTTTGGAGTCAGAGGTCATGGGTTCAAATCCCGGCTCTGCTAGTTGTCAGCTGTGTGACTTTGGGCAAGTTACTTAACTTCTCTATGCCTCAGTTTCCTCATCTGTAAAATGGGGATTAAGACTGTGAGCCCCCTGTGGGACAACCTCATCACCTTGTAACCTCCCCAGCACTTAAGTGCCATTATTATTATTATTATTATTATTATTATTATTATTATTAGAGATTAGAGGGTACAGATCCAAGTGAATGGGTGATGCAGAGGGATGGTTTTGGTCACTGGAATCGTTTTCCTAAAGATAGTGGCCCCCAAACACCGGAGGGTTTGAGGGAGATTTCAAAGGCGCAGAGTACAGGGGAGCCAGAAGTGTACCTAGAAGATGTGAAAAGGGATCCATTGACAGAGCCAAAGCAGGACAAACCCACGAAGACAGGAATGATCCAGGCCATTACCCCTAGATGATAGTTGCCAAAGTCCTAGAAGAAAAACAGAAAGCAATTAGCCCCTTATTCAGTAAGTAATTTCCCAAGATATTTCCCAGTTCCACAGATAGGTTATTTAGGGTGACAGAAAGAATAGAGTGCAAAACATTGGAGGCCTGGTTTCCATTTCAACTCCTCTGATTGGAAGCCTCCTTACCCTCTCAAACTGCTCAGTTGTTCCATCTATACAATGGGGACAGTATTACTTATGAATCAGTCACTAAAGCAGATGACTTCTATTAAAGCTAAAATGGGCACATTATTTCCATTATTATCAGTAGTATTGCTAAGCACTACTAACCTGCCTTCACAAGAATTCCAACTCCCTGCACACTTTTAAATGCCCCAAGGTGGAGCAATCCATTTCACTTTCATCCCTGCCAAACTGCAGCTGGCTCTCGAATGAGCGGTGAAGGACACAAGGAAGAACAGGAAGCAGTAAGCCGCAGTCACAGGGCAGAGGTAATAATAATAATAATGATGATGATGGTATTTGTTAAGTGCTTACTATGTGCCAAGCACTGTTCTAAACGCTGGGGTAGATACAAGGTAATGAGGTTGTCCCACATGGGGCTCACAATCAATCCCCATTTTCCAGATGAGGTAACTGAGGCACAGAGAAGTTAAGTGACACGCCCAAGGTCACACAACAGACAAGTGGCAGAGCCGGGATTAGAACCCCACAACCTCTGACTCCCAAGCCTGTGCTCTTGTCACTAAGCCACGTGGCTTCTCATTGCTGAATTGTACTTTCCAAGCACTTAGTACACTGCTCTGCACACAGTAAGCCCTCAATAAATACGATTGAATGAAGCAACGGTTGTCGCTGAGGAGGTTTGGATGACGGAACGTGATCAGCTCGAATGTGAATGGTATGTGAAACCACTCGAAGGGGCTCTGAGAAGAAGGAAGACTGTATTTGGTTCCATGCATCTCTGGAAAGTGTGGTCGCTCTGGCAACTTTGTGCTCTTCTTAATATGTTGGGGCTCTAGTCTGTAACCACTTTCAAGCTCCTTGTGGGTAGGGAATGTGTATAACTACTACAGTAGCCACCACAGGCCTGGAAATCAGAGGACCTCCACTCTAATTCCAGCTCTGCCCATTGTCTGCTGTGTGACCCTGGGCAAGTCACTTTTCTCTGTGCCTCAGTTACCTTATCAGTAAGATGGAGTTTAAGACCATGAGCCCCCTGTGGGACATGGGCTGAGTCCAACCTGATTATCTTGTACCTACCCCAGTGCTTAGTACAGAACCTGGCATATAGGAAGCACCCAAAAAATGCAATCGATTGGTTAAAGAAAGTGTGTCTAATACCACACTATTTCAACCATCACCTTCATTTTATTATCTTAGAAAACTCTCCCCTCAGAATAGGCTAAAGAAAGTGTGTCTAATACCACACTATTTCAACCATCACCTTCATTTTATTATCTTAGAAAACTCTCCCCTCAGAATAGGTTAAAGAAAGTGTGTCTAATACCACACTATTTCAACCATCACCTTCATTTTATTATCTTAGAAAACTCTCCCCTCAGAATAGGTTAAAGAAAGTGTGTCTAATACCACACTATTTCAACCATCACCTTCATTTTATTATCTTAGAAAACTCTCCCCTCAAGGACTTAAGCAGGCTCCATCTATTCTGTTTGAGAATCAAACTGAAATAAACCATCTACCCGACCAACCCAGCAACCCCAAAGAGGCAGTTTTCTCTCTCCTCTCCTCCTTTCCCTAGCTAAATTTAACACAAATGTATTTGCTACTTGTTCAAGCTCGCACAGGAGATCAAGCGTGCAGTACAATTATAATGCATCCAGATGTGCAGGCAAGAACGGGAGGGAACAGTCCAACCCTAAGTTTGGAATTTCAGCTTTGATCACTAACTAGAAAGATCTGGTCACTGAATCATCATTGTCAAAAACACATATAAAAGTTTTATATGTATAAAAACACGTATAAAACTATGATCCCTTAAGGGTCCTCTTTCTGGACTTTGCCTCAGAGAATTCGAGTTCACTCCCTATTAACCTAATCTCTACTTTCAAATCAGCCCTCAGAGAGAAAAGTGAGCTGGCACCTCTTTCCAAGCCCTTCCTCCCTGCACTCATTCAATTTGTGGCTCAGTGGAAAGAGCATGCATGGGTTTTGGAGTCAGAGGTCATGGGTTCAAATCCAGACTCTGCCAATTGTCAGCTGTGTGACTTTGGGCAAGTCACTTCACTTTTCTGTGCCTCAGTTACCTCATCTGTAAAATGGGGATTAAGACTGTGAGCCCCCCGTGGGACAACCTGATCACCTTGTAACCTCCCCAGAGCTTAGAACAGTGCTTTGCACATAGTAAGTGCTTAATAAATACCATCATTATTATTATTTGTTGAATACTTACTGTGTGCAAAGCACTGTACTAAGCACTCAGGACACCCTTTGAACCCCAGGGCTGAAGTTCACAGTTCCTCAAGCCCACTCAAAGAAGGGGTCATCCTGTACCTTATCCCCCCTTCTCCCAACTCAGCATGTGCTCTCCCCTGCCTGTTGCTGATTATATTACACTGTCACCCAGGAGGGCAGAGAAGTACTTAAAAATATGCCAGGGAGGAAAGGGTATGTGCAGAGTTACGGGTACTCTAATGAGCACTTAGTACAGTGCTCTGCACATAATAAGCCCTCAAAAACCACTGGTGATAAGGAGGGGCACCAGCAAGAAGAGGAAAATGCTAATAGAAACCATTTATTAAGGGAGTAGCCTGGGCCAGAACAAGTTACCTGTTGACTACCCTTATCAATTGAAGCTATTAGCTTGAGGGAGGGGTGAGCCAAGTAGATTAAAACATTTAGGAGTTAATTATCATAATTCATCCTGAAGTATCTAGTACTTTCATGTTAGATAAGCAAAACTGCTTTGCAAACCCTTTCAACATCTAAATTACAGCACCCCGGGTTCCAGCCCAAAACCCTCTTGCTGAGAATACCACCTGGCTGAGCGGATTGGCCTTTTTTTAAAAATGGTTTTTGTTAAGTGCTCACTATGTGTCCAACACTACTCTAAGAGCTGGGGTAGGTGCAAGTTAATTAGGTTGGACCCGGTCCTTTTCCCGCATGGGGCTCACAATCTAAGTAGGAGAAAAGGTAACCTCATTTTACAGTTGAAGAAACTGAGGCACAGAATTTAAATGACTTGCCCAAGGTCACAAGGCAAGCATTTGGCAAAGCTGGGATTAGAACCCAGGCCCTTTTGCCTCCCATGTTCTCGCCACGAGGTTTTTCTGCTCCCGAATCATTTGCTGCAGATTCCAATCCGTTCGGGACAGTAAAGCCAAGGAAGGAGGCCTCCTCAGAGACGATGGGGCCAGGATTCTCGCTATCTTACCACTGCCACAGCTTCCGATGTCAGCATTTGCTCCGTCGACAGCGTGGTGAAGTAAGCCAGGTTAGTCAGGACATAGACCAAGGTGACCACAGGCAGTGAAATAATGATGGCCAGAGGCAAGTTTCTGAAATGAACAGGCAGAAGAGGGACACCGTAACACACCAGATCCTGGGGTCCTGTTGTGGTTCTTGAACAGATTACAGAGCCAGAGGTGGCTGCCCTGATGCCCAGCCTTTCTCTTCATTATCGGGTCAGAGCACTTGGCCAGACCTTCCATCGCCACCTGACCGTCACTCAATATGCGTTTCTCCTCTCTCTTCAGGAAAAAATTTAGGAATCCATTCATTCAATCATATTTATTGAACGCTTACTGCGTGCAGAGCACTATACTAGGTGCTTAAATTAAATTCCAAATTGCCCGAATGACATCCTGCAGGTAACCTATGACCTTTTGGTCAGTGGGCTTTAATGTGTAGCACAAGTGATGCCCACCTCCAACATAAGGAGAGAAGACAGTCTCTTGGGATAAGAATGCCCATTCCCATCCAAACTAAGGAGCAGCACCATCTATCAGTAGCTCTTCCTGGATATGGGGCAGCTGTCTAGCAATAGCTGGGCAGGCCCGTGGGAAGGGGGCTGAATGACTCCCATCTCTAATGTTCCGAAGCTTTGGGACAGCCCTGAAGGTTAGGGAAACAGTCTAAATTTATTCATATCACTCTCGGCTGCGGTCAGCAATCAGCTAGCTGCCTCTCCGGACGCAGCATCAACTGCCCTTACCAAGGAGAAAACAGGCCTGCCTCATTAGGCAATGGTGAATATTGACCCAAAAGACCAAAACCCAAAGTGAGGAGAGCATTCCCCTTTTATAAATAGTAGAAGCGAATACAAAATTTTTGTCTCTTTGCCAGTTAAGGCACATTTCTCTCTGGAGAAAAGAGGATTTGACTTCGGGGTTATTTAGTGGTCACTCAATTAGGATTCTTTTATACACTCCTGTGATTATAATGAGAAGCAGCGTGGCTCAGTGGAAAGAGCATGGGCTTGGGAGTTAGAGGTCGTGGGTTCTAATCTTGGCTCCGCCACTGGTCAGCTATGTGACTTTGGGCAAGTCACAACTTCTCTGTGCCTCAGTTCCCTCATCTGGAAAATGAGGATTAAGACTGAGCCCCATGTGGGACAACCTTGATTACCTTGTATCCCCCCAGTGCTTAGAACAGTGCTTGGCACATAGTAAGCGCTTAAATACCCACATTAGTATTATTACAATGTAGAAACAGACTCATAGCATTCACTCCCATTTATGTGTCGAGCTAATTTGTAAGTAATCAAATAAGTCCAGAAACAGCTGTTTTTCAAGGGCCACCTCAACTGTAGAAGATTCAGAGGTCTGAGAAATAGAAAAGCAGAGACCCAGTTGCAAGGGGGCAAATCATAGTTGCTTACATCATCATCCTAATCAAGTAGGGTTTAACCTGAAACGCCTTGTGAGTTGTATAAATATTATACCCTCTACACTCAGATCAGAAAATGGCTTTACAACATTTTGCTAGAGAAGAAATCCTTTCCCTTTACCTCTCCCCCAGGGTGCAACACTGGCCTGTCTTTCAGCAAATCCAACCCTTTGGTACCTAATACATGTCACTCCATGTTCTGCCAACCTTGGGACTTGTTTCGTGCCCTCAGTCTGGAGCAGTCCAGGCCAATGTTTGCGGCAGAAAGATAGCAACTTTATATTCACGGTCACAACCTGCTTGACTACCACGCTCTCCAAAGTACAGTCTTAGGAAACACTAATCCTAGGTTGTGCTTTCTGAGCCGGAAAGGTGCCTGAACCCAAGGTTTGGGTGGATGAGAGGAGAGGATGGATGACTAAAGACGAAACCGGGGGTATTGCAGAGTACGAGAATATAAATATTGGGGCTGCTTTGAAAATCAAGGAACAGAAGCTGATGGTGACTTATGGAGAGTTAAGGGAAAGCAAGAATCTAGGGGTACTGTGAAGCTACAGACGCTACTGTTTCTTTCCAGGAAGGCATTGTTTTTGAAAATAAATTATCTAGTGGAAAAATTCCCCTTATATGTGAATGCACATGGGAGAAACCCAATATTACGGGAATTGCACTGTGCTAAAAGACTCTTGCTTTTGGAGCCACAAACAACTACTCTCACTCCTGGGCATCCTGGTGTCAGCAGGCTTGCCTGATTGCAGTACTAGGAACACACACGAGGATCTCTGTGCATGGGATATTCTTTGTCCATGAGCAGTCATATCATCACTGCCATCTTTGCTGGCAGTGTCTCATCCCTGAGAAGAGCACATTCTGGTCTTAGGCCAGCAAGTGGATTACATAAGAGTGTAATTTTACCCCCCAGCCTGGGCCAGCTCAAGATAATGCTTGAGTCCTTTTGACTTGAACTGCACTATGACAGAAAATGCTGGCATCATACTTTCCTGAAGTCTCCTGGGACTGCGCAAGGTGCAGGGTGGGACCACCGAGATATGGGGATTTTGTTACAGACATTAGTGTTTTCTGACCATTGCCTGCGGTACTCGAGGGGAAACAGTATGAAAAATCTAAAAGCAGCCCATAAAACATATCTGGATCCCACAAGGGATTTTAGCAAAGAAAAAGAAACTGGGAAATCACTGACCCAATGTGGTGAATGCTCAGAGGAAATGTGTTTATGCACACATCCTTACTTAAGCACCCTATTTTGTGCACTTGGAAACTTTGATTTGTGTCTATTATAAAAACTTGGTCACTGAGTACAGGAACTGAATGCAGGTCCAAGGAAGCCAATTAGAAAAATGCAGGCCTTGGAGACAGAGGCGGAGTAAGTTAACTAAAACACAGACACGCAGAAAGAAGCCCCAGAGGTGAGTGATGACTGAACTGCCTTTCCCAAGAGCCATGCCGACTACTTAAAAGTGGTCCTCGGCCAACACAACCCTACACCTGCAGGTTACCAAACACCTCCCACTCCAAAAACCCTTCTGCTGGGGGAGGAGAGGCCATATGCAAGTCAGGACTGCACAATTCACGAGTTAATACCCTTTCCCAAGGCTGAGTTCAAATGATTTACTTAAGTAAACGGCCATTTTTTGTCCTGAAGTCATTCTTGGAGAAGCACTGTGTTTAGTACAACAGCAGCCTTATTACTATGGATCAGTCTCTCATTCTAAAGACACACTGGCAATAATATACAAACACCCTGTTTTTCCCTCTCGGAAAAAACTATGTTCCTTGACCTTGTGTTCCTGTGATCAAAATGCCAAAGAGTGGAGCTGTGGGGGATCGAGGCATTTCTGGGCAAGAAAGAGGAACTCTGAGACCCTTTAGATTCTACTGTGGTGAGGTACGTTGCTGCTGGGAATTCGAGGCACACAGGTTGGGTAGGGACCGTCTCTATATGTTGCCAACTTGTACTTCTCAAGTGCTTAGTACAGTGCTCTGCACACAGTAAGCGCTCAATAAATACAATTGAATGAATGAATGAATGGGAGAGGAAGTTGGGTGAGGCCAAGGTGGAAGCAGAAGTTGGGTGAGCCCACAGAAAGTTTCACCCTGAAAATGAGCTGGGCGGCCGGGAGGGAGGGCGCGAGTTTTGTTTCAGGGAAGGGTCTGCTCATCCAGGCAGGATTTTAGTGAAATCTGTGAGAGTTTGGTCATTTAATTTAAAATAAATGTCTTGGTTTCACATACCTGTAGGGGTTTATCATCTCCTCTGTGACAAAATTCAAGTAATTCCTGTAATTTAAAGGATAAGGTTAAAATATTCCCCTCCCACCAGGCTCCACAGAAACAAAACGAGTAATGATGGCTGAGGGAAACAGAGTGAGGCCTGGAGGAGAATACACCTCCCCATCTCACCGTGTGCTCCTCAGCTCTCTTTCCCCCCTTGCTATGAGGAGGCAGCAGGGAGGAGCGATACGGTCTGGGATGCCAGGATAGGGGGAGGGGAGGGGAAGGTGGGGGTTGGGGGAACATCACACTAGGAACCAGAATAAAAGGATATTCTGAGTGCCCACCCCATCCTTCCTACAGATCACAGCTTAAATCACCAACAGTGATGGGAGCCAATGGTTTATTCTGAATTTAGCTTCAGCCAGGAGTCTCGGGGCAACTTTTAAGGTTCCTTTCCTTCTCACTTGAGCAGTTTGGGTGCCTCATTTCCCTCAACCCCTTCCCTGCATGGATAAAAAGTCTGGCAAACAAAGGGGTTCCGAAAAAGAAACTCTCTTGAAGGCCTAGAGGGAAACAAAGGGGAGGCAGGGAAGGGTCTGCTAGCACATCCATGTGATGCCCATGTCATTACCCTTAAAAAATAAAAGGGCTAATAAATGTTTTAAATAGGGATTTATGAATTTCAGGAGATGCATTGAGAGACTCAGTGAAGTCAGTATGGGTGCTAGAAAACCACAAAAATACCTCAAGGGAAAAAGCCAGAAGCAGGGCTGCATAACCATCACAAATATTCATCAGCTACTGGCAGAGACCAGGAAGAAGAGGGTCATTAGAGACTTGCCCCTGACTTATTTTATTTTGTTCCCGGGAGTGAGTGGGTGAAGGACCACTTCCCTATCCTGCACCCTCTGCCCATCCACCTGAAATAGCCTCTGGCTCCTGGATGGCCCGTTCTCAATCCCTGCTACAAACTGCCTTATGTCCCCCGGGAATTTGATTCCTTACCCTCTTTCTGACCCGAAAAATCAACCAAGCATGACTCTCCGGACCCATTTCGCCCACACTCTACTCGTACTCTAAAACTCTGTGATAGCACCTCTAGTTTCTGACCCCACAACAGGTACAAATGACCTGAACGGCTGCAGCTGTTGAAATCCCCTTGTTTGAACTGAATTCTTCACTGTAGGGCTCAGGAAAGTCACATCAAAGATGCTTGAAATGGAGACTATTTGTAACAGCCCAAATAAATAGCAACACTTTACAGACTAGGTGGCAGTTAGCCCTGAAGTGTCTAAACTGTTCTGCTCACCATCACCATTTGGTGACTGGGTCTCCAGAGGTTACATTCGATAAGGAGCACAGCACTGCATTTCAGTTTGCAAGAGAGGGGAGAGCAAACTTTCTACAAAGGAGTCACATGTTCCCCCTAGAATGGTAAAGAGTGAAGTAAATGTCCAAGGCATTCCAGTATCTTACCAGCCACCGTAGGCGAAGAGGCCACTGTACAAAGCCAGCACGATATTTCCAACATCTAAATTGGTACCTTCGAATGAGAACTCTGGATTCAGGTTA
Organism: Tachyglossus aculeatus; assembly: GCF_015852505.1. Lineage (NCBI taxonomy): Eukaryota > Metazoa > Chordata > Mammalia > Monotremata > Tachyglossidae > Tachyglossus > Tachyglossus aculeatus. The sequence goes on from NC_052076.1 coordinate 45,193,612, forward strand.
GACACATTACCTGCCAAAGTCAAAAGAAAAAGATAGAATACAATATCAAAATACAATTCCAGAGGGGTTCGAAAAATGAAGCAGGGTTGATGGGGGACCAGTCTGCTATTGCAGGAGAGGGGTCATTTGCTTCTCCAAGAGATGATGAAATATACAAACAGGTTAATGGGACACAGAGAAACTCTGGTGGTAACAGCTTTGGTCATACCACTCATTTACTTACCAATTTGAATTAAGATCTTAAGAGCCATCCTCAAGGTAAATACTACTTCTCATTACTACCTATTTGGGTTGCAGTGTGTACAAATGAGCTGTCGATCACATCTGCCTTTCACCTCCTCCTGACCTGAATCTGTATTTGGGAAGAATACATGACTGGAAAAGGCTCTCATTTACACTGATTCCCTGAGGCTGGTGTCCAGGCCCTAATGTAGTCCACAAACACATATTCAGAATGACTTAGATACACAAGCACGCAGTCTTTCACCAGCGCTGTCTGTTCTCACAACACCTGCCCTGGGAACAAACCATTCCGAAAAATCATAAAAAGAGGAGTTGCTGAAGCAATGAAGCTGAATGCAAAAAACTGTGGGAGGTGGACTCAGGAGCCAGTCTAAAGCACTGAGAGCTTTATAGCTTACCTCAGAGCACGGAGACAGAATCTTTTCAGAGGCGCCAATAGGCAGCTGCCAACTGAAACGGTTTCCCTGCTGTAAAACACATCTTAAAAGAGCCCCGGCAAGATGTTTCCACCATAAATTCAAAGTCCATAGCCAAGGTGCCAGAGTTGTGAGCTATTGCCAAATCCCCCGCCCTAAGGAGAGCCAGGCTGGATCTCTACATAATTAGACTACTTAATTAGATATTTAGATGGGGAGAACTTTGGAAAATTTTCTCTAGAACCAACTTATCGCCTGAACACTGTGGTAACTGCAAAGCGGGGGGTGTGTTTGGAGAAGGGAAAGAGGGGAAGAGAGGCTGAGCTGAAATTTTGTGGCAAGGTGAAACTAAGGCCTGCAGGCTTGGCAGTAACGAGAAAGCCCAAGTAGCTTCCCCAGGCATAGAAGGCCCTTTCTAAACTTCAACTCTAGCACTCCACTTTATGTGGCACCAGTCACAGATTTAAAACTAAGTCAAACACTGTGGACATTTGTTGGAGAGTACCCACTGAACCTTAGCGACTGCAGTGGCTACTGGGGATTTTTACACCCGAGGATGCCCACCAAACCAGCACGTGGAAATGCTATCCACAACAAATGGTCACTGCCTAGGCTAGATCACAGCCTCAGCGTGCAGACATCGACCCAAAGTCTCAGCCGGATCTATGTCCTCGGATAAAGGAGAGTGGTGCAACACACTAAAACTGTTTGCAGACGTGATCCCAGCCTGTAGTTGATGGTTTTTCTGCAGGAATGAAGGAATATTACAAACAAACACCCTGTGAAACCACCTGAGGGATATCTCAATCTCAGCTCTGCCTTAATTTGCTGGACGATCCTGCATAATTGCTTTAACTTGCCTTGGTCTCCCGACATGCAAAAAGAGCACTGACATGATCATCTACTGGACACGGTGATTATGAGGAGTAGGTGTTTTATTAGAAACTATCATCGGAAAGAGCCATAGAAATCTTATTAAAGATAAAACTTTGTAATTTCATCCAAAATGAAGGCTGCATTGAATTGATAAGGACAGGATTTCCTAGGGATAACTGCTACCATGCTGGAATCTCCAAGAAGGGTGGGAAGGGAAGTGAGTTACAAAAGTTCTTGTTATTTGTCTATTTCTTCAATAAAAATGAGGAAAATAAAAATCACGCCCACCCAAGCCCCATGGTTTATTTATTTTAAGATCTCTGAAGTTGTTGGGTTTCAGACCTTTTGATCTTAAACCTAACATCCCGATCTGGAGCACACAGATGAAGAGCGGGAAGAGCGCCACTTCCTGCCCCAATGAAATAGGGGCTCTCTCTCCTTTGAAATGAAGAAGCAGAGGCCCAGAAGTGTAGGATCTATCAGACATGTGAGCATCTGACCACCATGTGATTTGACTTGAGGCCCAGATCTGTTCTAATCATGAAAACCATCAAATCACAGTGGCAGTCAGAGCCACTGTGATTTAACCCTTGAGTTATGGAGGAAGAACTGGTCAGACAATTCAGAGGAAGAGAATGTTCTTAGAAAGAGCAGTCAAATCCACTCTCTTGCAGTGTCCATGCTCAGGATATCACAGTACACTCAGTTCTGCCAGAAAGGATAGAATGTGACATCGGCAAAACGGTCCCTATCTCTGCCAACAGCCTGCACACAGGGTGATGTGGTGTCGGAAGAAGTGGCTCTGCATATATTCGCAGCATCAGACCTGGGGTGAGAATGACAATGTGACTTTTCCTTAACATGGGGGTCTCCAAGAATGCCACTGGGTGAAACACACTTTTTCCATCAGCAATAAGTACTTAATGAGCTTTGAAGATTCACAGAGCTATACTAGAGACTTGGGAAACACAGAGAAGAAAGACACAATCCAACAGTGGGAGAGATAGATTATACCAGTTGAAAGGGGGAGAATGGATTCCAGTAAAGACCCAATGAATAAGCAGAAACAAGTACACTAGTAGAAATAAATGAGTGCTGAAATGGCAGGAAGGACATGAAGGCTGAAGGGTTAATCAGGGAATGGTTTTTTTTTAGGACAACTTTGGAAGGAGGGAGGGACACATCTGATAGCAGGGAGAACAGAGGCACCTTTACAGTAAAGAGTGTTATGAATCCATCACCCCTTGGGTTAGTAAATGCAGGAGATGTTGGGAACTTATGCTTCCTTGGAGGAGATAATTGCAAGGAAGCTACCTTCTGCCCAACCTCTAGATACACTTCAGTGTGTTGGCTTTACTCTTGCGTATGCTGGAGTCCGCTGCATATGCTGCTTCTTTGCTGGGGCACAAATTGAGGGGTTCTTTGAGCCTGCTTCCCCCCAACCCCAGGGAAGAAAGAGTGGAGAGGAGAAAGAGGGATGTGGGAAGGTAGGGAGAAGTGAAGGTGCTTAATTAAACTATGCTAAACTTACTGTGGATTTTCTCCACCTCCAATAAATCGAGGGATGCCAGCTGTACCCAGTGTCCAAGGTAGGGTTTCAGGACCCATATGTAAAGAGAGTGGTGGGGGACAGGGAAGAGAAGGGGATGGGACCTGAAGCAATTGCAGGTACAGCTGGGAGAGTGAAGGACTCAGCCTTGGAAAGAAAAAATTGGATTTCCCCAATTTTTGGAGTTGTCCACGACAGACTGGGAGAGCTACCAAGGCCCTGAGGCGCAGTTGAAGGAAGTGGGGGAAAGCAATAAAGGGGGGGGGGGGGGCAAAAAAAAAAGTTCTGCAGATCCTGGCTTGCACGTGAAACATTCCCTTCCATCGGTTACTTCAGGATTAGTCCAGGAATTCTGAATCATCTGACTTAAGGAGAACTCTGGAGCAAGAGAATATACTCTTTGGGATTGTGGACCACCCCTCACACCCCCACAGAGCTAATCTATGTCTGAGTCCAGAACTGGTTCAACAGCCTTTCCAATATTTATGACTAGAAATCTTGAAAGGTCACATTAACCATCTGTTCTGCATCTTTACTGAGGTCAAAACAAAAACAAGTGCCATGACCTCTGACTCCAAAGCCCGTGCTCTTTCCACTGAGCCACGCTGCTTCTCTGAACCTAATTAAGGCAACCAGACTGGATTTTGGTTTTATTAAAATTAACCTAAATCCTAGTAGAAAATAAGGAAATGAGAATATCCATGTGCGGCTTCAGAGTCAGAGGGTATGGGTTCAAATTCCGGCTCCACCATTGTCAGCTGTGTGACTCTGGGCAAGTCACTTCACTTCTCTGTGCCTCAGTTCCCTCATCTGTAAAATGGGGATGAAGACTGTGAGCCCCCCATGGGACAACCTGATCACCTTGTATCCTCCCCTGTGCTTAGAACAGTGCTTTGTACATAGTAAGCGCTTAACAAATGCCATCATTATTACTAGCTGGTTATGTACAGTGAATAATTTCCGAGATGCTTACAACTTGGGAATGGGAGACCCAAGATGTCACAATCCTCTTCTTTCCCTCTGGTAAGACTGTCAGCGGACTGGGTCAACTGCCAGAAGGCGAGAGGATGAACTAGATGATGTCAAGGTCTCTTCCAGCTCTATTTTTTATTAAGTTCCAGGTTTACCAACTTGCCCAAAATGGAGACAATCTGGAAAATCCTCCTAACCAAAGGATCCGAGTCATGGAGGCGTTCTTTTTCTTTCCCCCAAGCCCTGGTGGGACTCTTTCAAGGTAGTTTAAGTGGGAAGACGATCACACCCAACAAGAAGAAGAGAGTTCCTTTTCTCTCCGGCTTCTGACTGGACTCACGCAAGCTTCAGGCCCAGCAATAGAAATGAGGAACTTGGAACACAAAGACACCCATTAATTTGGATAGTGCTCACCTTGCAGAACTAAGAGATCTACTATTTCACTGAGGCAGTATTCTGTGATCTGCCGGACCCGCGGTAAACTTAAAATCCCCAAATCTATGCTTCCAATTCATGAGTTTAACACTCAGGTCAGTGAGAGAAACCCAGCAGGCCAGAATGAGTGGGATTTTTTTACTTGCTGCCGCATACTGAGAACCTGGGGCAGGGCTCCATTTGGATGGACTGGTTTTTTCTATTTCCTAATGATTACAGTATCCTCTCACTATCGCACTTGGAAAGTTTCCAATACTTTACCAGTCTCGTCTATGGAAGGAAGAGTCAGAGGCATACCCAATCCATTCCTAGCTCGGGCAGTGGCTAATATGTGGAAGGTAATCTGCTACATGTCAAAACTCACCTGTGCTGGGCAGCAGTGGCATGGGAGAGAATCAAAGGCGGAGACTCAAGTTTACTGCGCGGAAGGAGGCAATGGTAAAACACTTTCGTATTTTTAACCAAGAAAACTCTATGGTTACACTACCAGAATGATTACAGCTGGAGGTGGGGCATTCTGGGAGAGATGTGTCCTTGGAGTCGCTCTGGGTCAGAGACGACTCGACAGCATAAAACTAGGACAATGATCACACTGGGGCAACCACACACTTTTCCCACCAGGATAAACTGCTAACAAGCAGCAGCAAAGGGCTCAGATTCATGGATGAAAACTTCTTCACAAGTACACTCAGAGACAAACATAACCCATACATGCTGCCCACATATTCAAATCCACGGAGTGTTTGATATTTTTTCTTTCCCACAGACTAAATACTGTAAGGATGCTGCTGTTTTAGTTTCCAGTGATCAAATAAGGCCTGAGAAACAGCCTTCTATACCATTCTCTTGGTGGTATCATTATTATTATTATTATTATTATTATTATTGTATTTGTTTAGCTTTATGTGTCAAGCACTGCTCTAGGCACTGGTGTAGACACCAGACAATTGTTCTTTCCAAGCACTTAGTACAGTGCTCTGTGCACAGTAAGGGCTGAATAAATACGATTGATTGATTGAATGAATGAATGAATGAATGAATGAAGGTCCCTGTCCCACATGGAGCTTGTGGTCTAAGAAGGAAGAAGAACAGGGATCGAATCCCCATTTTACAGAGGGGGAAACTGAAGCCCAGAGAAGTAACTTGCCCAAGGTCACAGAAGAAAACTGGCAGAACAGGGACTAGAACCCAGGTCCTCTGACCCCCAGGCCGGTGCTGTCCACTAGACCACACTGCTTCATTAATTACCTGGCTCTATCTTCTCCTTACTGTAACTCCTTCCTGCTTTCTCTCTCCCACTCTCCATGTCTGCCTCTTTTACTGGATGGAGCAGATGGGAACTCCTGATACTGATGACGGGCCCAAGTGTATATACTGTAGCACGATGAGGTTATCACAAATTACTATTCCCCACGCACACCTTTTCTTGTGCAATTTTCTTCCCTTTGGAAAATGGGGTCCTAAAAGCATAAAACTTCTGCTCCTTTGGCTCCTTCTGCTGTGTGACCTTGGGCAAGTCACTTAACTTCTCTGAGCCTCAGTTACCTCACCTGCAAAATGGGGGTTAAGACTGTGAGCCCCACATGGGACAACCTGATCACCTGGTATCCCCCCAGCACTTAGAACAGTGTTTTGCACATATTAAGCACTTAACAAATGCCATCATTATTATTATTATAAAGCATTTCAACATTCGCAGCAGCAGAATACTATACTGCGGGCTGAAGGTTTTTTTAGATTTTATCTGGCTTTAGAGGCATGGAGCAGAAACATACTGCTAGGCTTGGTTTCAGGGACACCTATAGCTCTAACAGCACAAGATCAAGTCAGTATGTCTTCACTCATAGACGTGATCCTGAAACACAGAAGGATTCAAGAACGCTGTGGTGAAAACTATGCTGGTGAACATCAAGTCATTAAAAGACCCTTCCTTTACTGACCCACTTCCAGGGCAGTGGCTTTGGCTGGTCTGATGGGTAGGGAGTCCCCTTACCGAGCCCCACAGCACTTATATAAACATCCTTATATTCCACCATTTCCCCTAGCTGTAATTTATTTTAATTTCTGGCTCCCCCCGTAGACTGTAAGCTCTTTGTGGGCAGGGATCCCATCTGCCAATTCTGTTGTACTGCACTTAAAAGCACTTAGTACAGTTCTCCGCACATAGTAAGCACTCAATAAATACCACTGATTAATTGGTACCCCATTCAAGTGCCTAGTCCATGATGTTTCAGATGGTTGGCACTTGGCTCCAAAAGGCACAAGGAGGCTCTGTTAGAAGTCAAGATTAGAGATCACTATCCAGCTTAGTCCAACTTCCAGAGCAGGCTTTTATTCCATGCCATGCCTAATAAATATGGCACCAAGACTATAGTTTTGGTCTCACTCTGTTCAGCTTTGTAAAATGCTTTGAGAGTGGAAGATAAAAAGCAACTGTTATTATAATTTATGGCAGTTTCTCCAGCTTTACTGTTGCTGGGGAAAATAATTCTGGCAAGGTGATCTTTGGCTAAATAATAAGCTTCGAAGAGGCCTTTCATGGCAGGGACCTTCAACATGCACTTCGAAAGCCCTTTTGCCAGAAGTCTGTGCTCCTATCACTTTTGGTAATGGGCTGTTTCTAGTGATGAAGAATGTGGAATTCTCAGGGTTTAAATACTTTCCTTAACTACTCCCATTCTCCTAATAACTAAAGTTTAGTAGGGTTTTTTTTTTTCCACTTTTGGGAAGGCTGCCTCAAACTCTTTCAAACCCCCTAGGGTAACAACAACAGCATTCCTTTAGTGCATCAAATACCCTAAGAGAATTAATACAACTTCCAAAACAAAAGCCTTACTCATTCCTAGGACAGTATTAGTTATCAGAAAAGTTGGGGTTATTATTAATAAAAAGTAACGTTTTTTTTAATCAAAAGTTTAACAATAAGACATACTCTTTGGGGCCTTTAAGGTAACAATTAGTAACATTCCTTTAGTGTCCCAAATGGCTTAACTGGACTTCTAGAGATGCGTAACTTAGGAACGGAAAATGGCAGAGGCATTTGGAAAATTCAGGCTCAATATTCTTGGTAACTATAGAGTGCAGGCTCAATTCATATTATTCCTCTATGGCATACTATTTACAATCTGGGTAAATTTTAATCCTTCCTTCAAACAAAAGAACCCTTCTTCTAAACTTCTGAAGCCGGGAAAGACTACTGTGAACCTTGTGAGCTAGTTACTCAGCATGCTCACACTCACTGATAGCAACTTCAGAATTGTGGGAAGCTATTTGTCTACTGTCAAGGGGCTGGCACTGATTTCAACTTTAGCATATTGAAAGCATCCGGGCCCACTCCAAGCCCCACTGTCCTTACAGAGCTAGATGCAAGGTAAAGTGGCCCTGTGAGTTTGGGCTTGGCCCATGGACTGCCTGTGGTCCACCTCTAGTTTGGAGGATGCAGTAAACTTCCCTGCTTTTTCCAATTGTGCACTGATCTAATAATGTCTGCAGCATTCTCACTCTGATGCCTGGTTTCGTCTCAGCACCTGGGGTCTTCAAAAACAAAAAAAAAAAATCACTCCCCCTGGAGTCTTTACATGTGACATTCTTGATATTCATTCTTTTGGTGTGACATTTCATCCAAGGGCATGAATTCTATTTCTCTGGGAGAGAGATTAGTCATACTGACTAGCCAGAGGACAGCCAAGGATGGGCATGGAGGGGAAAAAAGATATCACTTTTCACACGTTTCACACTTTTCACAGGTAGCAGCAGACTGCAGATTACTGCAAGGAATTGGAGCCAGCACTCACAGGAGAATAATAAGCAAGGGCATTTTAAGAGTCAAGGTAAAGAACAAACTTCTTGACAATGAAATCAAATTGGTTGAAAAATCAGTTTCCAAAGGAAGCAACTGATCGGTACAGTGCATTGCACCTGGCGGGCACTCAAATAGTAGTACGACTAAAGCCCTCATTGCCAATAGCTTATAGACTAGTTTAGAACAAGTATTAGAAATTGCAGAGCAAGGACTATCTTTGGGTCCATGAGGTGACTGTAGGATAGACCAAAAGATTTTTCTTTAGTGCCCAGTAAGTATCATTAAGATATTCTACAGAATCCTCATTTACCTTTCCTTCCAGTGTCTGGTCAATGACAGTAGAATGAGAAAGGCAGGGTAATTAAAAGAAGGAAGGGGCACCGGCAGTTGCTTTGAGCACCACCTCAAGTGGGTACTCCGATTTTGACACCTGTTTACATGTTTTGTTGTCTGTGTCCCCCTTCTAGACTGTGAGCCCATTGTTGGGTAGGGACTGTCTCTATACGTTGCCAATCTGTACTTCCCAAGTGCTTAATACAGTGCTCTGCACACAGTAAGCGCTCAATAAATATGACTGACTGAATGAATGAACTCACTTCAAAGCACTCCATCCAAGAACCCTTCATAATAAAAAATTATAATAATAATTATGGTATTTGCCACATACTGGGGTCAGAGACAGTCCCTATCCCACATGGGGCTCACAGACTAAGTGGAGGAATAACAGATACTGAATTCCCAATCTACACATGAGCTGAGGCATCAAAAAGTTGCCCAATGTAACTCAGCTGGCAAGTGGCAGAGCCAGAATTAGTACTCAGCTAACTCCCAAGCCCATTTCATTCCACTAGGCACTGTTGCTTCCCCATAAGGCCAGAAGTCCAGTGGTTCCTGAAACACCTGCTTTGAATCCTGCCTCATTGTCTCTTGCCAGACCAACTTGGAGCAGAAGCCCCTTTGCCCCTGAGGAACCTTCAGAGCTGATTCAGCACAGTGGTTAGTAATCAACTAATCAATCAAAGACCATGTTTGAAGCTGTGGGTTCAAGCTGTCTATCCTGTCTCAACTGTGTGTCTACAAGGGAGAGGAGGTTTCTGGGAATTTATTTACCCCAGGACTTGGCACAAAATTTCAAAAATAGTAAGCTCTTAATAAATACTATCACTACTATTAATACTACCACCACCTATGACTGCATTCAAAATCATTAGTGACCACACTATTCTGATTAAGTGCTTCTACTTGGACTTAATTCACTCACCATCAGGAAGTGATCGTTTAATGCAGATAAATTCCCATTTTTATTTCCTTCTGTATTCATTTCCCTTCCCCCCAGACAGAACAACTAATTCCTGATTCTTAAATGCATTCATTCAATCATATTTATTGAGCACTTACTGTGTGGAGAGCACTGTACTAAGCGCTTGGGAAGTACAAGTTGGCAACATATAGAGATGGTCCCTACCCAACAACGGGCTCACAGTCTAGAAGGGGGAGACAGACAACAAAACAAAGCATGTAGACAGGTGTCAAAATTGTCAGAACAAATAGAATTAAGGCTATATGCACACCAACAAAACAAATAGAATAGTAAATATGTACAAGTAAAACAGTAATAAATCTGTACAAATATATACACGCTGTGGGGAGGGGAAGGAGGTAGGGCGGTGGGGATGGGGAGGAGGAGGAGAGGGAAAAGGGGGCTCAATCTGGGAAGGCCTCCTGGAGGAGGTGAGCTCTCAGCATCAGCAATATGGGGATTGCTCTTAGTTGTATCAATCCCTATCTGGAGGGAGAAATTGAAAGAGATAGTGCTAAGGGGAAAAAAAAGCAAATCACTTCTACAGCAGAACTCACAACATCCAACTGAATGGAATGCATTTAGCTAATTCTCTCTTCCATTTTTAAGATTTTAGGCAGGGACAATTTAATAACTCTTCCTTTCTCCCCAGTTTTTCAATAAGACAGCAGGCTGACATGTTATTCACACCCAAAAGAACACATTTATTTTCCCAAGGGCTTTGGTAAGCATACAAGTTGAATGCTCACCAGGAGCAATTTGTGGCCAAGGATGGAGAAACATCACCAAGCCGGGTTCCTAGCTACAAGCCGAATAAGGTCTTACTGAAGTCAATTAACTTATTTTGCACTAGAGCCAACCTCTGAGGAGAATCTACTGCTCAGTCTCAATTTTTAGGATCACTTTGATCAGAACAGCTAAACCCCTGTAATGTCAGGGAGTTGGCTGAGCTCAGTGGTATTAGCATGTAAATATAAACCTTACTAATCCAACTCTGGAGCTCTTAGGCTCAGTGCCTGTGAACAGTTCCCCATTTTCTGCTTAAAACAATCTTTCCACCCATAGATCTTAAAGCTTTCCCACAATCTCTCTGTGCAGTAGTAATCCTTCTCATGGGTAAGTAAAATACCTCCTCACCACCTTCAGTTCATGAAGAAAACTAATGGTAAATCTAGAATGACAGTGATTTGCCTTTGAGGATACTATTCCAGAGACAGATAGTAATAAGCAAAGGGCTAAGCAGTGCCTTGAAACCCTTTTTTATGCTATTTGTTAAGTGCTTACTACGTGCCAAACACTGTTCTAAGTGCTGGGGTAGATACAAGGTAATCAGGTTTGACACATTCCCTGGCCCACATGGGGCTCACAATCTTGATCCTCCTTTTATAAATGAGGTAACTGAGGCAGAGTGAAATGACTGACAAGAGGCAGAGCCAATTCTAGAACCCAGGTCCTTCTGATTCTCTATCCACTAGGCTACATTGCTTCTCTCGAGGCAGAGTTACAATTCTGCCTTTTTAAAAAATATTCAGATTTTGGGTAAGTCACAGTGGCTATATAGTACCAAAATGATTAACGATTACTATTATCACTATCACAATAATATTTGTTAAACACTGTGCCATAACACTGGGCTAGATACCAGATTATCAGATCAGACACTGTCTCTGCCTCACAAAGGGCTTGCCGTCTAAGTAGGAGGGAGAATAGATATTGAATACTCATTTTACAGATGAGGAAACTGAGGCACAGAGAAGTAGCATGGCCTAGTGGAAAGACCACAGGCCTGTGGGTCAGAGGAGCTGGGTTCTAATCCCAATTATGCCTTTCAACTGCTGTGTGACCTTGGCAAATCACTTAACTTCTTGTGCCTCAGTTCCTTCATTTGCAAAATGAGGATTCAATACCTGTTCTCCCTACAACTCACACTGTGAACCCCAGTGTTGGACCTGATTATTTTGCATCTACCCCAGCATTTAGTACAGTGCTTGATGCATAGTAAATGCTTAATACCATTATTATTATTATTATTATTATTATTATGAGACTTGTCCAAGGTCATTCAGCCGGGATGTAGCAGAGTCAGGATTAGAACCAGGTCCTGACTCCCAAGCCCTTGCTCTTTCCACTAGGCCACGCTGCTTCTCGTGCCTACTTGGATATTAATTACAAATTTACGTGTTAAGCCCCGGGGTAAATACAAAATAGATAGGACAGAGTCTCAAATGGGGCTCAGAGGCTAAAAGGGGAGGAAGAATAGGAATTTTAACTTCATTTTATCAACTGAAGAAAATGGGATATAGAAATTAAGTGATTTGCCCACGGTCACACACCAGACAAGTTGCAGAGGAGGGATTAGAATCCGAGCTCCTGACCCATGCTTTGTCCACTAGACCATACTGGTTCCCTGCAAAAAAGCCATTTAAACGAATGTCAGAAGTCCCCACCATCATCCTATTCAGGGGAAGACTGTGTGGGGGGCTGAGGGAGAGGGTGTGATGGTGCGTGAAGAGGCTTGGAGGAGGAAGGAGACGTACAGGATGCTCCATGTGGGCCACCCCGGATACTCCAGCCAACCGAAACACCCACTCTGGGACCTTCGTATACCGGAGCTGGGTTTTGGCCAATAGGACTCTATTTCAACACCGCAGCTATGTCACTTGAATAAGTAGAGCCACAGGGGCAAGAAGATTAGCTCAAGTTTGAGGTCATATGCTTGTGTAGACTCCTGGGAAGAGGAGGGTTAAGCAGGACAGGTACTTCCCTTCTCGAGGTAGGCTAATACCTCCTCGACGGTAGTAGGCTCCTCTTGTGAATCCCCCCTGTGAGTCACTAAGTAAAACAGGCTCCACTTACTATTTCAGTAGCTGGCACCACCACAAAGGCTTTAGGTGTGAAGGAGAGGGTAACTGAGCAGAGGATAGCCCAGGTTAGATAAGGTGACTAGGCCTTGCTCTCTGTTAGCAGCTTCCGGCTGAGTAACTACACACTCTGCACTCTGGGCCTCTGGCCATGTCTGGAAGGTGCCAACTCAACCACCATGCCAAGAGTGGTAGGCTGGTAAAGTCAGAGAGCTCTCTGTTTCTTCAGAGGCAAACCTCCCTGGGCACCCTGAATCAAACTGGGAAGCTTTGTTGCATCCTGTCTGAGGATGTTAATGCATCTTTTCTCTCCTGAAATCACCCACCATTTCCTTTGTGCATCTTGAATATTGCACTGTTCAACATCCCATTCAAATCTGCTCAATCCTCCCATAATGGAGCCAGACTCCATCTATAAAGCCATGTCTAATCAGGGCTGAGGATACAGAATCCCCAATGGGTTCTGTGTCTAATATGCTTCCACAGGGGATTCTACATTGCTCCAGTTGTAGACATAATTTACATTCCATGGGCAGATCTCCCCCAGAATTGGTTTCCAAGTCTGAGATTTTTTTTTTAAACAGTTGTTAGCTATTAGAGTTCTCTGAAGGAATGGCCTCCACAAATAACCAATCCTCCAGGGGAATATGGGTTCCCATCAACTAAATTCTCCAGTAGGAGAGGAATGGCAAAGAGTTATTAGAATAGCTAGCCACAGCGTGCCTTGGTCATATGACCCTATGGGACATCAAACCAAGAGCTACGGTTCCTCCAAATTCCTTCTCTTTTAACCTTGACCAGAATGAACGTGGGTGGAGAAGGGAAAATGGCAAATTCCCACATCATGTTCCATTCCGCCACCACTCCATCCCCAGTTTCTCTGACAAAAATTTTCCTTGTGGTAAGATCTTCAACCAGTGGAAAAATGTTCTCAGCTGATGACTTTTCCTTCTCAACTGAGCTTTAATTCAGCTGGGATCAGCCCTAAGAACTCCAACTCTGTTCACAAAGAGACCACTAAATAGCCTGAGGGCACTAATTTTCAGTCAGTGGTAACTCAGGAGAGCCTTCAACATGTGACAGAGGGGAAAGGCTGAACATTGCAACTGAAACCCCCAAGGCTAGCAAAGCCCTTCTGTGCTTAAAAGCTTGACCAAGGTTTTAGGATTTCTCTTGGGTCAGGATCTTGGTGGGAAAAAACAACCACCCCCAATCCAAACACAAAAATTTCCAAATAAAGCTTCTATCTAGAGAGCTAATGGGCAGCTCTGATACTATATCAAAGCAAACTGTGTCTCTGAGAAGGAAATGATCATCCTGAGAGATAGATGCAGGGAGGATTCCCACGTGCCCGCTTTCCTAAACTGCCTGCCACTTTGAGTATTAATCCCAACTACACCTAGAAGGACAACACACAGACTATTAATACCTTGTTCTTTCCTGTCATTTCCTGACAATGGTTTAAACCTTCATAGATCCTGGGAGAAGGCTAAGCTCTTGCTCTCATGATCCGTCTCATTCTCCAGTCCCAATCACGAAGGCTCTGGTGTGAACCTTTCCTCCTTATTTACGAAAGGACTTCATACTTGCATTTTCTATTAGTAATGTATCTTTCTCTTACCATCCCCATGTGTTTACTGCCTCATTATCTCCTCTGCTACTGAGATCCCCTTTCATTGCATCTGACCAACCCATTGCATTGGAATAGGAAAGACAGCACAGAAAAACCAAACTTCTCCTTTTTCTAATATGGAGACCTAACAAGTCATTCAATCAATGGTATTTAGTGAATACTTACTGTGTGCAGAACACTGTACTAAAAGCTTGAGAGTACAATACAACAGAGTTGGCAGACACGATCCCTGCCCCCAACAAGCTTACAGTCTAGAGAGGGAGAACGACATTAATAAAAATAATTTATAATGAACTAGGGAAGTGTGGCAAGTCCAAAGGAAAAAAATTCAATTAACAAGGAAAAAAAAAATCCTATGTCCAAAATGTAACTCTCACTAAAACCAAAAGGTAAGTCTTTTCACTATGCTTATATCTATCTGAAACAATTCTGCAGGGCCTTTTTGATAAAGGTTAAGATGGTCACTCTCCCTGGGTATTCAGCATCATAACTGAGACACAGATACAGAAACACAGAGAAATGCAGAGGTAGAAAGAGACTCACAGAGACAGTCACACACAGAGGGAGAGACAGAGACACACAAACACAGAGAGACACAGAGAAAGGGAGAGACCAAAACCCAAGCTTCCCACATACACGATTTGCTTTGCTAGACAATAGCTCCACCAATGATTCTTTCAGAGAAAGGAGAACAGTGTATAGCTAGACTGTAACCAGGCTCTTTCCCTTTTCCCCCTCCCCTGCTTTCATTAAAGACAATAGTTACATTAACATAAGGCTAGTGGGTGCCTGAACTCAATTCATTACACAGTACTTGAGAGTTAAAGCCTCCCACTCTGTCCTGAACTGACCCAGCATTTCTGCACATATAAAAAGCCTTTATCACAGGCACCTTGAACAGCACCATAAAGGCAGCTTCAGGGCCTGGCAGTTTTAATAACCAACTTTCTTTGGTAGCCTTAGTCAGCGTCCTTATGTTTGTTTTCTTCCTTTTTTCTTTGTTAAACAAGGCCTCCAGTTCATTTTAATTCAGTCTGGAGGGTTTAATTTTTTCCCCCCGCTGGGAAATCTTCAACAGAACAGTGTGGGAGTTACAGTGTTCTTGCTTAGCCTGACCCACTTTGCTGAACAATGAAATAATTCTTAGAGATCCGATCCAATGTTCAAAGAGGCTTTCCTGGCCAAGGGATACTAATCTCCTTTCAGCTTTCCTCCTCCCTTAGTTTGATCCACTCTGCTCTAAAATGTCTGCTGAAGTCCTGGCCAGCCAGTCTGTGGCAAACTATCGTCTCCTTGAGATTAGCAGGCAGTTGTCTCTGCCTGTAAACTCTGTTATGTACTGAATCTGCGATGCTCTAGACCAGAAGCCTCCTGGCTTTAAGTACTACCAGAGTCACTGTAGCATGATCCACCAGCCACGAATGTGAGAGCAATGGGGCATAGTCAAAGGCCAAATTTTAAGAATTCCAGGCTTAGCTCCCAGATCCAGTTATAACAAGATAACCCTCCTTGCTAATGACCGTTATTTGGATTGTTCTCTACCAAAGATCTTTGGGCCAAGTGACTGCTATCCTGGACACCTGTCAAGACAGCAAACAAATAAGCAACTAATAAACTGAGTTCATTCATGACCAAGTTCTGCCCTGCTCTCAGATCTTAAAGGCTACTGCATCAGCCCACTTCAATCCATACTTAACGCCGCTGCCTGGATCGTCTTTGTCCAGAAACGCTCTGGGCATGTTACTCCCCTCCTCAAAAATCTCCAGTGGCTACCAATCAACCTACGCGTCGGCAGAAACTCCTCACCCTCGGCTTCAAGGCTGTCCATCACCTCGCCCCCTCCTACCTCACCTCCCTTCTGTCCTTCTCCAGCCCAGCCCGCACCCTCCGCTCCTTGCTGCTAATCTCCTCACTGTGCCTCGTTCTCGCCTGTCCCGCCGTCGACCCCCAGCCCACGTCATCCCCCTGGCCTGGAATGCCCTCCCTCTGCCCATCCGCCAAGCTAGCTCTCTTCTTTGCTTCAAAGTCCTACTGAGAGCTCACCTCCTCCAGGAGGCCTTCCCACACTGAGCCCCCTCTTTCCTCTCCCCCTCCTCCCCCTTGCCTTACCTCCTTCCCCTCCCCACAGCATCTGTATATATGTATATATGTTTGTATGCATTTATTACTCTATTTTATTTGTACATATTTATTCTATTTATTTTATTAATATGTTTGGTTTTGTTCCCTGTCTCCCCCTTCTATACTGTGAGCCCCCTGTTGGGTAGGGACCGTCTCTATGTTGCCAACTTGTACTTCCCAAGAGCTTACTCTGCACACAGTAAGTGCTCAATAAGTACGACTGAATGAATGCATGAATGAAAAGGGAACAAAATTTTAAAGAAAGCTCTCATGTCTTCTGAAGAAGCAACCTTGTCATTAACAGGTATCTGTTAATTCATTTTCTCCTGTTTATAATTTGTGTAAAATGCAGACTTGTAAATGGGGTAACCCCAGGAGGAGAATTGAGGAAGAGAGAGGAGGGATGATCAACGTTAAGGAACACTTTTCAACTCCCCTCACCCGTGAAATGAAGTGTCATGGGAACAGTGCACCCCCTTCCACCTCCTCAGAGCTGCAGCCTGGCCAAATCATTGCAGAAATATGTTCAGCTTGGCTCGTGCTTTCCTAGGTCAATGGTTGCCAGCCAACAGCCAGGTCAAATGAGCCTTCAGGCTACGGCAGCTTCTATAGAGACAGACTCATTTGTCCCCCTTCATAAATTTGATTTGAATCTGAACACATCCATACAAAGAACAAACAGACCCTCTGTAGGAACAACACCTATTGTCTCAACCATATGTTCCACAGGCAAAGGTGTTTCTGGTAAGTGACCCTTTCCTCCTCCTCTACCACATCCCCCAATAATTTATCCTGCCCTTATGTTAATATTTCTGGAACAGGACTCCTGATATTAGAATTAGTGATTAGGAGGCTGATGGTCAGATAAAGGCAGCTCTGCTTCTGCCTCTCAAATGGGGCTGGAGGGGAGGACACTTCCACCAGCTAAGAAAGATGGTAATTTTTGCTGAAGGAGACAGAAGGGTCCTTGGGAACACTGGATAAGCATCCTGTTTGGGAAACTTGGTTCCACTGGGACATGACACTCATGAATGCCTGAGGGAACCAAAAAAAGAGGCTTAACAACAGGGATTTCCTAACCAGTCACAGAAAATGCTCCCTGGTCTAATCCTAAGGCACTTTAAAACATATGCCAAACCAGAGAATTCTGCTTCAAATAACGATAATAATAATAATAATAGTATTTGTTAAGTGCTTACTATGTGCAAGGCACTGTTCTAAGCGCTGGGGAGGTTACAAGGTGATCAGGTTGTCCCATGGGGGGGCTCACAGTCTTAATCCCCATTTTACAGATGAGGTAACTGAGGCCCAGAGAAGTTAAATGACTTGCCCAAAGTCACACAGCTGACAGTTGGCGGAGCCGGGATTTGAACCCATGACCTCTGACTCCCAAGCCCGGGCTCTTTCCACTGAGCCACGTTGCTTCAAATGTTCTGGTCCCCTTGGTTTTGCTTTCCCACTCCCTTCAACTCACCTGCTGAGAAGGCATGACAGAGATACAGGAAGGAAGTCAGAGTGGCAGACTTTGAGGGGCCCTAACCTGAGGGCTCTGATCTGCTCTACATCAGAACTCAGAACACTGTACTTTTCAGGAATGAATTTTTCAGTAAAAGGTTCCATTTTTGCCCTGGGTAGTCCCTTGAAGTCTTGCCACCTGATGCCCCAGGCCCCAGAACAAGAGGGAGGAACATGCAGATACCACAAACACGAGAGCCCCACCATGCTAGCTGCTCCTCCAAGTGGGCCCCAAGAATCTTAGGTTCTTGTCTTAAGAACCTAAGATTCACCTTATCATCTTGGCTTAAAAAGATCATCTCAGATTTTGCTAGCATTCACCCCCAAACCCTTACCTCCAAATTGCTTCCAAATAGCCAGGTTGGTCAGCAGTGGGAAAAGGGGGCGAGGGCAGGTCAGCCAATATTGGGGGGTTCTGGGTCTGCCTGGGCTTCCCCACAGATAAGCACCATCCAGACCTGCTGCAAGGCCAAACTATTGTTTGCAGGTGAGCCTAACTGTGTCCAAAAAACACCAGTTTCCAATCTCCTTCTCTGAGTATTAGATAAGGCCAATAAGCAGCAGGGGATATGCAAACTGATTCTATCATCTTTTGCTCATATTGAAACCTAGGTCCTTTATTCTTGTTACACTCGAAGGACCCCAGATTGGAGCCATAGGGACCTAAGGATCCCCTGAATTAGTCCCAAGAGTCTCATGGAATGTCTATAGCTGGTTCCTGGAATACCCTACAAGCTAACCACCTGCCCAGGGCTGTATTATCTGACACAAAATGTTGCCTGCCCCATTTTGTGACTAGCCTGGTGGGCAGTATTGAGAGGGAGGGAGATGGGGGGAGGGAAATGGGATATTTGGAGTCGGGTAACACAAGACAATTGGAGAAAGGTTCCCTTGGCTTGGATCGCTAGAAGTATAGATGACAAGGAAAAAATGTTTGCAAATAAGATTCCAAAAGAGAAGGCAAATAAAAATGGTAAGTAGGAATACAAATAATTCATAGCCATGTAATATTGTGGAGTCACATTCCTTTGGATAAAGGGTAGGTGGCTCAGATACCACAAAGAACATAACTGATGATGCCTCTGCCTAGGCTGTTTTTTAATTTATTCTTTAGTTATCTACATGGGGATCAAGTTACACAGGCAAAAAGTTTTGTTTTTAAAGGGATGAAAGATAAGCAAAGCAGTGTGGAAGTCAGGAGGCAGGGAGAAGGAAAGCATCAAAAGGACTTAATGTTCTTCCAGAGCTGAAGGCATTCATCTGAAAAAAAAAAATTCTGAATAAAAGCAACAAATTCTGCAGAGACAGCAATGTCTCCAAAAGGTCATACGGGAATTAAAATGTGGTGGGGGGAGGGGGCCGAGTGAACGCGCGTGGTGGCGGGGAGGGGATGATTCTTAAGCAAAGCAGAACCACAAACTATTGAATCCTAATTCAGCAAAGAGTTCTTTAATTGTCTGAATGAAATGTCTACAAAATAAGGTTTAAAAAAGTCTTGTTACAGTTCAGTGCTGGGTAATAAACACCTAGCACTGAACTGAAATTTAATAATAATAATAATGATGGCATTTATTAAGCACTTACTATGTGCAAAGCACTGTTCTAAGCTCTGGGGAGGTTACAAGGTAATCAGGTTGTCCCACCATTAAACATTTACAAAATTAAATGTAATTCCTCCAAACTTGACTTTTCATTTACCAATAGATGTTGTCATCCCAACGGTGATTTCTCAGAAGCTAAAGAAGATCCAAGATAAACTGCGGTAATCTTAAGAGACTTTTAATTTGATTTTTTTTTCATGTGTCAACAAGCACTATTCTAAGTGCTAGGGTAGGTAATAATAATAATAATAATAATAATAATGGCATTTATTAAGCACTTACTATGTGCAAAGCACTGTTCTAAGCGCTGGGGAGGTTACAAGGTGATCGGGTTGTCCCATGGGGGGCTCACAGTAGATACAAGTTAAACAGGGCAAATACAGTCCCTGTCCCACATGGGGCTCACAGTTTAAGTAGGTGGGAAAACAGCTATTGAAACCCCATTTTGCAGTTCGGGAAGCTGAGGCCCACAGAAGTTAAGTGACTTGCTCAAGTTCACACAGCATGTAAGCGCCAGGGCTAGAATTAGAACGCAGGACCTGACTTCATCCACTAAGTAGTGGAGGTTTGAAAAATAAACATGTTACACACTCAGGCTGAGAAATAAAAATCTACCCTGTGGACCTATCAGCACCAAGCAAACCTGTTGGCAAGTTAAAAAACAGAAGAAAAAAAAAACAGAGTCAGAGAATCTGGGTTCTAAATTCCAGCTCTACTGCTTGCCTGTTGTGTGACCTTGGGCAGGTCACTTCACTTCTCTATAACCTCAAAATGGGGATTCTGTCTCCTTCCTATTTAGACTGTGGGAAAGGGACTGTCTCCAACCAAATTGCACTGTATCTTCCCCAGCACCGAGTACAGTACTTGGCACAAAATAAGGGCAAAATAAATACCACAATTATTACATTATCATGTATCCAGCCTGAGTTAATATCTGTGAATGGTCCTTGATAAATGAAAACAGCCTTGTCCCTGAAAGCAAGGTGCCTGAATTCTTTTAACCACGGCTGCATGAGGAATCACAGCTGTAACTGTAGACAGTTGTCATTATATTATATATATAATATGTATATTATATGTCAAGTGCTTAGGAAAGTGCTCTGCACACAGTAAGCGCTCAATAAATACGATTGAATGAATTATATAATATACATTATTTATATTAGTGTCTGTCTCTCCTCTAAACTGTAAGCTTGTTATGTCCAAGGAATGTCTGCTAATTTTGTTATTGTGCTTTCCCAAGCATTTACTTCAGTGTCCTACACATAGTAAGCACTCAATAAATACCACTGATATCTTGTCACCTCTGTGAAAGATGTCATTTTTCAAAAGCTAAATGGTACTTTAGCACTTATGCATATAAGGTTTCCAAAACTCCTTAAAGCTTGGATAACATTTTAAAAGGCTTTGACAGGAAACTCTCATTGCTCTCCCTCCGGGGTTTGAAGAAAAACCCACAGCACACAGTAAGTCTGATATATAACTAATTCAATGATGGAACTTGTCCTGTGGTGTACCAGCAACAGACAGATCAGGATTTGTCCAGGAAATCCCTGATTGTTGATAATATTCAGTATTTGCCTTTCACATACTGCTGAATAAGCTCTAAAGAAACTACTTGAAAGCAGACTCCTGGGCACTTCAAAATGCCTACTGAGGCATCCAAAATGGAAAATGAGATTAGTACGCAATGTCCTTAGCAGGGGTGGGAGACAGGAGACAGGAGACAGGAGAAAGGAAGAAAAGAACCAAGAGAAGCTAAGTTTTAGGTGGAGATCAACTTCAGAAAACAGGGAGACGGGGATGTGTCCGATTCACTTGGTAATTTATATCAGTAATTTATTTATATAATGTCTGCCCTCTCTTCTAGACTGTAAGCACCTGTAAACAGGGAATGTATCCACCAACTCTGTTCTACTGTACTCTCCCAAGCATTTAGTACACTGCTCTGCACACAGTAAGTGTTCAATAAATATTACTACTGTGACTGATGTTTCACTTGTTGGAAAGGCAATGCTGCATGGCTTCAAAATTAAATTGTAGCCAGAATGGTTATGATCAAGGTTTAAAATAAACAGGCTTCAATTTAGGAAGAAACTCAGTTATGCTGCAAGAGATGGACTCAGTGATACTGGCTCCAATGACAACAGTGTAGGCAGGTTACCCCTAAGATTCAATTTTCGGAGATTTCAACGGTGTCATGGATGCCTTATTATCATCGCTGAAGTCACGCCTGTTTAAAGGAAAGGTCAAGCAAGAATTTCAGGACGATAACCATTTTACATTTTACCTGTTGCAACGGTTGGCCAATGGAGACGAGGAGATTCTTTGGTCATCATCACTAAGTCTGAAAGAAGATAAAACCCTAAGAAAGCAAAAAGCTGTACTCACCCTTCCCAAGTTGGACAAAGCCAAGGAGAATGATCAGGGCAAGAGCCAGGAGTTTTGCTGCTGCAAAGGCATCTTGGACCCGCGTGGCAGCCTTGACGCTATAACAATTCACCGCTGTCAGTAACACTAAATGGGGGGGAGGGAGAGAGGACATTTAAAAAGAGAGAGAATAAATTTTTTTTAAAAAAAAAAAACAGTTAATTCAACATTAGACTGCATTCTAGCAGTTGACAAAGGGGATCAAGGGAAGCAACACTGACTCAGGCAATCAGTACTTTGCTGAATTCCTTACGCCTAGTCCGATGGCCTCATATTACCTACTTGAGATGTTTACTTGGAATTTTGTAGGGTGGCAGGATAGGCCAGTGGAAAAAGCCTGGGACTGGAAGCCCTGGGTTCTAATCCCAGCCCTGCCATTAATGAATCGCTTCTCTGTGCCTCCATTTCCTCATCTGTAAAATGGGATGCCCCTCTCAGGGTTGCACCTGGAGAGTTTCCAGTACTCTACCAGTCTCGACTACAGGAGGGGAAGTCAAGCAAAGGCATACCCATTCAGCAGCGTGGCTCAGTGGAAAGAGTCCAGGCTTTGGAGTCAGAGGTCATGGGTTCAAATCCCGGCTCTGCCACTTGTCAGCTGTGTGACTTTGGACAAGTCACTCTATGCCTCAGTTACCTCATCTGTAAAATGGGGATTAAGACTGTAAGCCCCATGTGGGACAACCTGATCACCTTGAAAACTCCCCAGCACTTAGAACAGTGCTTTGCACATAGTAAGCGCTTAATAAATGCCATCATTATTATTATTCCTAGCTTGGGCAGTGGCTAGCGAGTGGAAGGCAATCTACTACAAATCAAAACTCACCTGTACTGGGCAGCAGTGGCATGGGAGCTAATCAAGGGCAGAGACTCAAGTTTATGGCATGGAAGGAGGCAGTGGTAAACCACTTCTTTATTTTTACCAAGAAAATTATATGGATATACTACCAGAATGATTGCAGATAGAGGTGGGGAGGCCTGGGAGAGATGTGTCCATGGCATCATTATGGGTCGGAAACGACTAGACGGCGTAAAACAAGACAAAATGGGATGGGATACAACACCTACTCTCCTTAGTTTTTAAGATTTTTGAGCCCTGGGGTGGGACAGGGACCTGGGGGACTTGATTATCTTGTATCTACCCCAGAACTTAGGCCTGTACTTGACAAAAAATAGGCACTTAAATTTATAATCTGGCAATCCTGTGTTTTCTTTACTCTTCTAAGGCAGCATCTGGGAATTCAGAATTGACTGGAAAAGACTTGCTTCATATTTCCCCATCCTATGGCTCAGAACAAAATGAAAACTGTGATCTGAAAGACCCAAGCTACTACAGGTCCCAAAGATCAAGAGGTTTTGAGCTTCGATCAACCTTTCAATTTGACATAAAAAAATATATACACAATTAAGGGAAAATGAGGTAAAGCTCTTAGGGGAAAGAGGTTCTAAACAATATTTGGGTCCCTTCAATTCCCTGCTTGCCTGAGATCCCCAATAAGCATATCAGTTTAGCATCTACTTCCTTTGTTTTTCCAGCACTACCTCTGACCCTGACTGATACAATTATGGGGCTGGAGAATTTTATTTTTCAAAAGAAAAGCATTAATCAAGCAGTTATTTTCACCAACCACCATTTTTACATTGTGACAAACAAGAAGCTATATTATGTTGCTGCACATAGGAATGGTTATATACTGAACAGGTTTATGTATGTGTAAATATTGACACCATAAATGCTTTACAGAATCAAGATCAGAAAATGAAGACAATTCCCAACTGCAGTTCATATCACTGCTACTTCAAATTCATGCCTCTCAATTTTGAATGTAGAAATCAAGGAGCAGGCGGCTAACTGCAACTTGACATTTGTGTCTATTGCTCTTAAAGAGATCTTTCTGTTAACTGCCTTACTGATGTTGGATTTTACACCTTTTATTAGAGTCCAATCTGATTATATGAAAATTTTATTAAACTTTAAAACTATAACATATTATTGGATCTAGACCAGTCTATGAAAATAGAAAATAAGGGATGGAAATTTAACAATATCAGACTTTGAGCAATGGAATTTCTTCTCAGATTTTTTTTTGTATTTTCTTAGCCACTTGGGGATGGCATATAGAGGCACAAAAAGGAACAGGGAGAGAGAAAGAGATGCTGGAAGCCTGAGAAGATACTCCAAACGCGTAGATATTACCTCTTGCCTCTACTACATTTGCATTTTTGAATATTCTTGGCTGCAAGTTGTCCATCAAGAAGGTGAATTACCACCATAGTAATAATTATGGTATTTGTTAAGTGCTTACTATGTGCCAGGCACTGTACTAAGTGCTGGGGTAGGTACAAGATAATTGGGTTGACAGAGTCCCTGTCCCACACTGGACTCACACTGCATTTATGTACATACCTGTAATATATATTACAGGTGTAATATATATATAATTTATGTATATATATATATAAATATATTTAAAATGAGTGGAGGGAGATGTAGTGCTCTGCACACAGTAAGTGCTTAATAAATACGATTGAATGAATATAATAATAATAATGATGGCATTTGTTAAGCACTTACTATGTGCAAAGCACTGTTCTTAAGTGCTGGGGGGGATACAAGGTGATCACGTTGTCCCACGTGGGGCTCACAGTCTTAATCTCTATTTTACAGGTGACAGGCTCAGAGAAGTTAAGTGACTTGCCCAAGGTCACAGCAGACATGTGGGGGAGGCAGGATTAGAACCCATGACCTCTGACTCCCAAACCCAGGCTCTTTCCACTGAGCCACGCTGCTTCTCTGAGCCACGCTGCTTGTTTCAGTTCAGTTTCGACATCAACCGCCCGACCAAACTCCCATGAAGGCTTTAAGGAAACAGGACTCGTTTAAGTGCACTTTCCCGACTTTCAAGTTTCAAGAGGTGGGAAATGACAGACAGCAGGTGAGGGTTGAGCTACAATTGGCAGCTTGTTTGCCTGAGTGAAGGGTCTGGTTTCCACTCCTTTACCTCCCCCCTCCACTTCGCTTCCACTTGGTCAGCCTCTCCATCACAAGCAAGCGAGGGGGAAGATTGCATCATTCATTCAATGACGAGGGGAGAGCGGAAAGGGGCAGGGATAGGCCGGGTAAGTTTCTGGCACTATGACTATTATTGTTGTGAAGATGTGTTAATTCAGGAAGAAATGGCATGCTTGACTCCCTCAAACCGGTACAAAACGAAACCGCTACGATGTGCTTGTTTTTTTATTTTCCATTCCCAAACACGTGGTCCAAAAACATAGCACGGCTGAAATCTAGAGGCACATATGGAAAGCATGTGGCTCTACTGCTTCCAGATAAAAATGCCGCTCTGCTCTGTGGACTGTACTTTCCATACCTGGCCCTTGGAGATAAAGAATGAAAGTAGGTTATGAGCCAGGAATAGACATGTACACCTCTCCCCAGGTTTATTTTTTCCTTAGAAAGCTATTTCTTTCATGGTTTCTTATCCACATCCTGTTTCAAGGGGATATCAAGTATCTCAACTTCTGTCGGTACCCTGGCAGCGGGACAGTAAGGGGTGAGTTATCAAAGGGCTGCAGGAGTTGGCAAAGAAGAGGATTTTGTCCAGTCATCCTGAAGGCAAAAAGCACAAGCTTTATAACAAGAGGTCTGTCTCGTTAACACATTACTGGACAGTAAAAGGGCCCATCAATTTAGCGAATCTCTCACTGAAACAATTTTTTTGATAATACACGCAGTCCTTTGTTGAATGACCCAAGGTAACTAATCATTTTGACCGAGGAAATATTCATTGCAGAAACCTGGGACCATGTCAACTTCTCTTATGACCAGTGGCATTCGTGAAGCGCTTACCTTGTGCCAGGGACGGTGCTAAGCTGTGTCATCTCAAAAGGACATTATGTTAGGCAGATCCCAAGGCTTCCCACATCTTTTTGCTCCAGGTCACCTAGGGCCTTTCCCCACCACTTGCTCCTAACACACTGAAGTTTCTGCCAAATTATTAAGGTGAAAAAATCCTTGCCCCATTTGTATCAGTCAATTTATTTTTTATTTTCCATTCCCAAATACGTGGTCCAAAAACATAGCACAGCTGAAATCTAGAGGCACTAGATTTCTAAATTTCTAAATCTAAATCTAATAAATACTAAATCTAGTATTTATTCTGGGCAGGGAACTGCAAGAGAACAGTAGAGTTAGTGGACCCCATGATCCCTGCCCTTAAGGAGCTTAGAATCTTGTGGGGGAGACAGACATTTAAATAAGGTCAGCTAGAGGGAAGCTCAGTAAATAGTATCTGTGGAGCAGAATGGCCCTGTGGAAGACGCACATGCCTGGGAGTCGGAGGACCCGGGTTCTAATTCTGCTCCTCCACTTGCTTGCTGTGTGACTGTGGGCAAGTCATTTAACTTATCTGGACCTCAGTTTCCTCAACTGTAAAAATGGGGATTCAATACTTGTTCTCCCTCCAACTTAGACGGTGAGCCCCATGTGGGACAGGGACTGTATCTACCCCACCCCTTATAACAGTGCTTGACACAAACTAAGCACTTAACAAAATCCATTATTTTTATGATATTATCATTATTATTAGAAGGCCTACTCTGTGTAGAGCACTACACTATGCACCTCGATAATAATAATAATAATGATGGTATTTGTTAAGAGCTTACTATGTGTCAAACACTGTTCTAAGCATTGGGGTAACAAGTTGATCAGGTTGGAGACAGTCCTTGTTCCGCATGGGGCTCACAGTCTTAATCCCCATTTTACAGATGAGGTAACTGAGGCACAGGGAAATTAAGTGACTTGCCCAAGGTCTCACAGCAGACAAGTGGCGGAGTTGGGATTAGAGAAGCAGTGTGGCTCAGTGGAATGAACACGGGTTTTGGAGTCAGAGGTCATGGGTTCAAATCCCGGATAAAGGTTCTTCCTAGGTGGGATCATTATCCTTCATTTTAAATCTCACATAGCTAAATTCCAAGTATTCTTCCCTCTGAGACAGTGTTTAGTCATACAAGACACTTCGATTTTCTGCCTCTCAGCTCTTTACACAAACAATCTATCAATATCCGCTATGCACCAATCCTCCTGGCTTGGTCCTCTCAGACCCACTTTTTCCAGATTGGGAAGTTAACTTTTTACTCTGTGAACGTGCTTATTTTTTGGATACTACCCAAGTTATTTTAATTTCTTTTTAGTGAGCTTCATAGTCTCAATTTAATACAACACCGTTTTTTGGATTATTATCCTATGCTGGGGAAGGTTCAGCATTCAAAGAGAATCTGTTTTCACTTAAGTGAAAAGCAAGAAGAGAATAAAAGTCTAATGAAAAACAACCCTCCCTCCCGATGCCTTCCTTTATGTAAATCTAGCTTGGGTCCCTTTAGGATCAGAATCAGTAATACCCCCACAGGTGAGGGGTAGTGTGATAGGTAATCTGCTCGATTACTGAATTACGGAGCTGGGCACCAGGGGTACTGGTGAGAGGGATCCACCCAGCAGCAGGGAAAATCCTGGGGAGAAGCTGGGAATGAAGCAAAGTGAATTCTCCCCTCCCGGATGCACCGCCGCCTCAAATCACCAACCGGAATGGGGTGAATCTCTGAGCAGGGAGGAAGGTAGGTTGAGTCTCTATGCTCAGAAAGTCTCCAAATCACTGTAGTTGCAGGGGCTGCAGTGGTGGTAGCAGCAGCAGAAAAAGGAGGAGGAGGGGAGGGGTGGGGGGAATAGGAGAGGGTGCATCCAAGAGGAGGGAGGCGGGCAACCCAGAACTAAAGTCCTGTTCTGAGTAGATCCAACCCTCCCTCCATGCCAACAGGAAACCTGCTGGGCACCACCTTCAGGATAGCCAGTCCCAGGCCAACCAGACTTTTTCCCTGGCTTCAGCAGGGTAAAGTCAAGCATCTGGTAGCGAGGGTCAGAGGGCAAGCAATGCCCCAGTGCGAGGACAACACAAAACTAATTTTATGATACACAGGCAGGACCTCAGGCAAATATTTCAAGAACGAATGGCATTTGGGAATTAAGGTTCTGATTCTGTTGGCCAGTTTATTTAGAACAAGTCAGTAAGGCTTAAATTCACCGACATCCATCCACAGTCACTGTCAAAAGGCTGGGTGTCAGCGGAGCCTCAGAAGTTACACCATGATTCTTATGCTTGCCCCTGACTAAAAGCCCTCAGGATAGCAATCATGAAACTTTTCTAGCCTACCTTCAAGGGTGTAAAATCGTTTAATTCTGTACCATTACTTAACAGCTTCAAAGCACTCTGTAGAGCACAGTTAATTAACCCTTCTTCCCCACATAGCTCAAAAAGACTTCCTTTACCCCATGAGTATATTAAACTTCAGTACTCATTTTATAGACAGCAATGACACACACTAGACTGCGGTCTTCAGAAGGCAGCATTAAGCCTGGGAGTAGAATGCAGGAATATTTAATTCCACAATTCTAACTGCCAGACCACATTTAAGAAGTGAGTGTTGAGTTCACAAGTGAGAAGGGACATTTTAGAGCATGCTTCCTTTAGCAAATCAACTCTCCTAACCATGTCTGGGGCATGATGTACTCCTGGGTGGTAAGAAGAGGGTGGGGGAGAAGAGGAAAAGAAAAAAAAAAAAACAATAGGTGCTTTGAAGCATGACAAGATCTCAATAGATGTGAGCAAACTTATAGACTGGCCCAATGCAAATTATCTTCATAAAATTCTTCGGCAATTTTTGTTGTTAATGGGAGATTCAAGGAAGGAGGGGACGGAAATGGAGGAAATGGGGAGGATGATTAAACATGTTTCTTTGACATGAAGCTTGTAGGTTGGCATATTCTTGGGCATACTTATAGTGTAATACAGAAGGGAGACTGGTCCTCCCTAAAATTCTCTTCCATCTAAAATATGGGGAGGAAGAGACACTTAAATCAGGAGCCATTCAGTTTGGGATTCAGGCTATATAGGTTTTAGCCTGCAGCCTGGCAACCCAGAATATTAAAATGCTTGTATTTTGCTCAGTTCACATAACCTGACCATATGCAATCATTGTTATGAAAACACTAAAATAATTATACCCAGATGTCCACTGGGGTTGTATTTTTGCACAACTCCATGCTAAGGATAACACACACTGTATACACACAACTGGACACTGCATATGCACAACTTTCTTCCAACATCTGTGTAGCGCTGACTCCAAATGGACTCAAGCTGTGGGAAGAAGGCTCCCTAATTTCGTATCACGGGTCCTAACTTCAAAATCAGCACATACACAAGTTGTGGTGGGATTGAGTGTGCCTGGATAATCAAGAAAAAAAAATGGCAGTCATAGAATTTCAGTGATTCTAGGGGAATAATTAGTCCTATAAAAATCAATCCCCTTGTGACTTCCAGTCTGCCGGCTCCAGGACACTGGACACTGCACCATCCCAAAGGTTGTTTTTTGGACTTACTTCCCTGAACCCTGTCTGCAACAGTGCAGAGTTGCGCAGCTCCACTGAGGTTAGACAGAGACGTGGGGGAAAAGGAGAAGGAAGGATGTCCTGAGATTTCATTTTCCATTACTTTTCTGAAGTCCCTTTCTCCCCACCTATGGAGGGAGAGAGATGTTGGGAATGAATTGGATTGACTGGGTATTCAGATGCATAGAGGTTTGAGTTCCTTAGTTGGGGGAAGGCAGAGGGCAGTTGAGGGCAGAGGGATGAAAATTTTGAGGCGGGCTAATTTAAGCCCAAAATATACTCTGGCTAAATTATCAGACGATTTTTGGGAAGCTTGGAATTTAGAAATATCAAAAATTATTTTGATAATTTGCATAGTACACCAATGATGTATGCTATCCCTTCATCCAATTTTGCAAAATGCCCTCTGCAGGGACCAAATTCTATGAATAGAAAAAGTAGCTATCCCTTTTATCACACTGGTTGGCTTATACTATAGGAGTAAATTGTGGTTTCATTACTTCATCATTTGTCTCATTGGTCCTTTCTCCTCTGCCCCACAACACAAAGAACAGCTCAAAATTAAGTCTGTAATTGCCTGAGGCTGAAGAGATCGGTGATTTTAAAAGAAGGGGGGGGTGGGGACGATATGAGATAGGTTTCCTGTGGGTAAAGCAAGAAAATCCTCCAAGTTACTTGAAATCTGAAAGATGGCTCACTCCTTTGCTGCTTGTTATTAAAATGAAAAACTGAAGGCCATGGGCCAAAGCCCAAACAACATTACTCAAAGAAGAGTATTTCCTCCCCTGCTTTTTTAACAGAAATACTGTTATCTGACCTGGGTACATTTTCTTCCAGCAGGGAAGTGTTCAGGTTTCAGGAGTGAACTTTTTTCTCCATATTGGAATTGATGGTATTTGTTGAGATCAAGAGCCTGGGAGTCGGAGGACCTGAGTTCTAATCCTGGCTCTGCTGCTGTGTGACCATGGGAAAATCATTTTATTTCTCTGTGCCTCAGTTTCCTCAACTATAAAATGGGGATTCAATACTTGTTCTCCTTCCTAGAGTGTGAGCTCCATGTAGAACAGAGACTCTGCCAACCTGATTAACTCGTAGCTACCGCAGCACTTAGAACAGTGCTTGACACATAGTAAGTGATGGCAAATATAACAGTAATAAGAAGCTGAGAGCCTAGTGGGGAAGATAGACATTAAAATAAATTATGGATAAGTGCATCAGGGCTATGGGGCAAATATAAGTGCTTAAAGAGTAGATTCAAGTGCATAGATGACACACCAGGCAGAGGGAGAAGGGAAAATGACGGCTTAGTCGGGGGAAGACTTCTTGGAGGAAATGTGATTTTTATTAAGTTTTTGAATATGGGGAGAGTGGTAGTCTGTCATATATGAAGGGGAAAGAAGTTCAGGTCAGAGAAAGGACATGAGCAAAGGGTCGGCAGTGAGGCAGATGAGATCGAGGTATGGTGAAAGAGTTGGCATTAAGAGGAAAAAAAAGTGTGTGGGCTAAGTTGTAGTAGGGAAGCAGCTAAGAAAAGTAGGAGGGGGGGGGAGAGGATGCATCCAGTTTTTCCAAAACAAACAAACAAAAATCTAAGGCTCAGTTTACTCTCCAAATTCCAAGGCCCAACTCCACCTGGAAACTCACAGGGCAAGGCTTACCCAGAATTTGCAGCCCAACATGCCCCAGATGACACAACTTCTAGGAGGCAAGCATCTTGACTTGAGCTTGGATTTTCACAGCTCTGGAGCTGAGCGAATGGTTGATTTGTTAAGTCAATCGCTAAGAGATCTTTTCGGAAACCAACCTACCACACTGTGACCGAATAACTCACTTAACTGGAGATTCTCCAAAAGATGATATCGTCTTTACCCGACTACCCACTATAGCTGTCATTAGGGATCAAGCACCATCTTCAGATTTAGCTTCTGCCTAGTAAACAGGGGAAGGCTTCAAGTATCCGGGTCATTGAAACTACTATGGCTATAGTCTATTTCCTCCTGTCCATAAATTAACTAATAATAATAATTACTATGGTTCTTGTTAAGTGCTATGTGGCAAGCACTGCTCTAAGCACAGGGGTACATTTGAGTTAATCAGGTTGGACACAGCCCCTGTCCCATATGGGGCTCACAGTCTTTATCCCCATTTTACAGATGAGGGAACTGAGGCCTAGAGAACAATAAATATTATTAGTAGTAATAATCATTTAATTAAATCCCTTCGGGATGGTCAACACCCTCTACCCTGCAACTCCCTCCAGCTTCATTATGATGGACCACCACTCTTCATATCTTTAAGTCTTGCTTAGTAGAAAGAGTACAGGCTTGGGAGACAAGGGACCTGGGTTCTAATCCCACCTCTGCCACTGTCTGCTGTGTGACATTTGAGCAAGTTGCTTAATTCCTCTGAGCCTCAATTTCTTCATCTGTAAAATGGGGATTCACTCCTTCCTTCTTAGACAGGGAGCCCTACTTAGATAGGGACTGTGTCCTACCTAATTACCTTATATCTTGACAAGGAACGTGACCTAATAGAAAGAACACACTCCTGGGAGTCAAAGGCCTTGGGTTCTAATTCTGGCTCCACCACTTGTCTGCTAGGGTGGACAACTTCTCTGTGCCTGTTTCTTCATCTGTAAAATGGGAATCCAATACTTGTGCTCCCCGCTACTTAGACTGTGGGCCCCTTGTGGGACAGGGACCGCATCTGACCTGATTAACTTGTATCTTCCCCAGTGCTCAGAATGGTGCTAGACAATTAATAAGTACTTAAATATCATAGTTATTATAATTATTATTGCAATACCCAGCCCAGATAAACAGTGTGTTACTGGGAGTTGGCAGAACCAATTGCTAGAAGATATTTTAAAAAAACCACGCCCCCCCCACACACAACAGGAGAGCTCACACCACATCAAGCTGGAGGAGCCCAAGCCCAAGCGACAGAGGATCTGGGTTCTAAACCTGGCTCTACCAATTGCTTGCTGTGTAACCATGGGCAAGTTGCTTAACTTCTCTGTGTCTCCATTTCCTCAACTGTAAAATGGGGATTAAATACCTGCTTTTTCCCTCCTACTTAGACTGTGAGCCCCATGAGGGACAGGAACTATGTCCAACCTAATTAACTTGTTCCTAACCCAGTGCTTAGAACAGTGTTTGACACATAGTAAACACTTAAATACCAAAAAAACCCCAAGCCACCCACTCCCACACCCCACCAAGAAAAAACCTTGACTGACTGGAGAATTCCCACCAGACCTGTCTGCTTTTTTGTCCCATAGTAGGCTTCATGAGGAAGCAGCACTGGTGATAGCCCCAGAAAGTGTCTACTATGCCCTATATCAGTCACGGAGAGCCCATCTAGTAGCTCCCAGGGTCTCACCAGCTCCAGATGAGGATTGTTGATTTCTCCTAATGCTGTGAAAAGTGGCAAGGGGAGATAAATGAAGGCAGGGCAGCCGGGGATAGAAAGCTGTTGCTGAGCAGATAAACATAAAACAGATCAAGGAAGTAGAAGAAGAGCACTTCTACTCTTTTTAGGATAGCAGTGTGCCGGATTGAGGGGCACCAAACATGGATTCTAGACTAAATTCATTAAACTCCCCGGACCTGCGTTTTTCTTCATTTCTGAAATTGAGCTAGATTTAGGGGATAGGTGACCCCACCCATCTCACAAGATTGTTGTGAAGAAAAGTCAGCAATTAGGATGAGAGCTGTCAGATTAAATTCAAGAACCACATTATGTGGAAGGGGCTGCAAGCCTTGTCAGGTAAGAAATTGTAAAAGATACTGCCACCCTAATAGCAAAAGCCAGCATAAAGATGGAAAATGAGCAATGGAGAGAAGAGGGGAGAGGCAGAAAGGGAAGAAACTTTTGCTACACTAAAATAAAGTACCCCAAGTACAGTCTAACATTTTGCCATTGGTGGGACAGTGCTACATTTCAAAAAATTTTTAAAAATGCCATGAGTCATGAGTCATATCTACAAAGCAGCCCTCAGGCCAAAGGAAATCACTGATCATCTTTTAAGTGACAGATTCACAAATCCGATTTTCATAACTGCCAGGGGCACAAACTTCAAATTTTCATCGAATTTCCCTATTAAAGGCCATGATGGATCACACACACCCACACAAAAGGTAGGCATAACACAAAATAGATCAGTTTATGTTAATTTGATGAGTAAAGACAGGACAAAGCCATTCTGTCATCAGCTTTAAAACCATCCTGAAAAAGTGCTCAAGTGAACACGACAATCTATTTCCCCACCCCTCAACACTTGAAATTGACAGAAATACTCCCAACTTTTAGAATCCAGGGAAATAGACTTTACTTAAATTAATCAAGGGTATTTGAGCACTTACTCTGTGCAGAGCCCCATACTAAGCACTTGGGGACAGTACAATACAACAGAGTTTGTAGAAATGTTCCTGGCCCACAAGGGGCTTACAGTACTAAATGAACTGAATTCCTGGATCTCAACAGCTGAGTTCTGCTCAGTTTTATAAGGGTAGTGGAATTGTAAACAAATCCCTATTACACAGTTGGCTTCCCTGTTTTGGGGTTTTTTTTCCCCAGAATGCTACATCCAAGGAACAGGATGGCTTTAGTACCATTGTAACAATAAACTCAAAACTTCAGATATAACCACCTTTCAACAGTGCATAAGCACCTATAACTTGAGTAGAATTTGGAAAGGGATGGAGAAAAGGATGGTAGGATTTCAGAAACAAGTCAAAAAATTACGAAAGGATTCAGCCAAAAGTTAATTAAAAAAAAGTCCAATCACCACAGTCCCTGCAGTTCCAAGCAGCCAAAATACAGTAAATGTGTCTCTTTGGTTTTTCTTTCTCTGCTGAGTGAAATATGTGACTGGAAGCAAATTTTCAAAGTTTTTAGGTATTTGATGACTCCACCTTCAGAATGTGTCCAGAAGAGGAACATCATCTCAACAAGGGACACTCTAATTTCAGTAAACAACACAGCTTTCTGGGAAACAAGAGAGCAGGTCTTCCAAGCACGATTTACCAGTTGCATCAAAAGATTAACCTCTATAAAAGTAAGAAAGACACAGGTACAGGGTAGATAGCCCACCACTCCGCTTCAGCCACTATCACAACCTG
The DNA here is from genome assembly GCF_015852505.1 of Tachyglossus aculeatus. Lineage (NCBI taxonomy): Eukaryota > Metazoa > Chordata > Mammalia > Monotremata > Tachyglossidae > Tachyglossus > Tachyglossus aculeatus. Next base: position 45,227,933 of record NC_052076.1, read on the forward strand.
GCTCTATGTAAGTCTCACTCTTAGCTGAGAAAGGAAGTGTAACTGCAGTTTGCATAGTCCTTGGCACCTATTCTGAATTTCAGAGAGCAGGGGTTCTTGTCCCTGTTTTATTACTTAACCAAGACTAAAGCTGGTCAGTAACTCAACTACACTGTGCCCCACAGATAAAATGGAAATAAAATGATCTGCCCTACATTGGGAGGACAAAACATGTAAATGTTTTGGAAAGGATTAGTGCTACAAAAATTCATGTATTATCTCAGGAGAAGATAGCTAGAATCAATCACTACTAGTGAGTCCTTTCTATGTGCAGAGCACTGTAATAAGAACTTGAGGGAAGCACAACAGAATTGGCCGACGTGTTCCTTACCCATAATGAGCGTACAGTCTAGAGAGGGAGAAGACATTAATATGAATAATTTATAATGTACAAATAATATTTGTAATACTATACTAATAATAATAATAATAATAATTATAAAATAATACTATAATGCAGTGCTGTGGGTTTGGGGTGAATAGCATATAATAATAATAATAATGAAGGCATTTATTAAGTGCTTACTATGTGCAAAGCACTGTTCCAAGCGCTGGGGAGGTTACAAGGTGATCAGGTTGTCCCACATGGGGCTCACAGTCTTCATCCCCATTTTACAGATGAGGGAACTGAGGCACAGAGAAGTTAATTGACTTGCCCAAAGTCACACTGCTGACAATTGGCAGAGCCGGGATATGAACCCATGACCTCTGACTCCAAAGCCTGGGCTCTTTTCCACTGAGCCATATGGCAAAAGGTCACAGATCCATGTGCACAGATGACACAGAAAGGAGAGAAAGCTAGAACCACCCAGAACAGAGTTGGGTAGCCCATGTAGTAAGAGTATTAATTATAAAGTGTCTGTCTGCAAAACAATGCATTAAGTACAAGGAAAAGATGCAAGTTTAAGAATTAAACCCAGCCTCTGGGCCCCAAGGAACTCACTAAGAGGAAACTGATGACAGATGACTCAGGAAAGAAAAAGTGATTAAAGAACATTGAAAAGATAACAAACCCCAAAAGAATAATACAGGGGAGAAATGTTCAGGCTCCTCCTGGCTCAGAGTTCAAGGCACAAAAGTCACAGCTGCAGCATAGAGAAATACTGTATAAACAAAGTTGAGATCCTTGGGTTTTGCAGCCCACCTCAGAAGAGGATGAAGGACGCAACCTTAAAAGCAAATCATGAGGCATTTTGGCTTGTTGTGAAAGAAAAGGGAAAGCCACTGGAGGTTGAGAAGTGGAAAGATGTGTGTTGAATGATAGTGAACTAATAGGAGAGGAAGGGATGTGCTCCTGCCAGCAGGACAATAATAATGATGACATTTATTAAGCACTTACTACATGCAAAGCACTGTTCTAAGCTCTGGGGAGGTTACAAGGTGATCAGGTTGTTCCATGGGGGGCTCACAGTCTTAGTCCCCATTTTACAGATGAGGGAACTGAGGCCCAGAGAAGTTAAATGACTTGCCCAAAGTCACACAGCTGACAATTGGCAGAGCCAGGATTTGAACCCATGACCTCTGACTCCAAAGCCCAGGCTCTTTCCACTGAGCCACACCGTTTCTCTAAAGGCACTTGACTTGTCAAGTCAAGGCACTTATCTTTGCAGTAGTGGTGACGGCCTATGCTGAATCACTTTGGGTCCCCTTTGCCCATTGGTACACATTGTAAGACAATTCAAGAGAAAAGGCACTGGACAATGCAGCTGAGGTGTGTAGGGGCTGAATGGTGAGGGCTCACTTATGTGTTTGGGGTGAAATTAAGTTAACTCAATGAAGCAAGCCTGGGTATACACAATTAAGAGCTCATTGATGTCACTGAACTTTAAGTATGGGCATCCCTCAAAATACAAACAGAATGTATATGTTGGGGAACAAACTCACTGCACATTTGTATATATGGAGTTCTGAATCAAGTGTAGGAGAGCTGCTTTTTTGAAAAAAAAAAAAACAAACAAAAAACAAACAAAAAAAATGTGGGTAGGGGAAAGAAGAGCACCTGGAGGGTGAAATCACATCCCCACTCTGCAAGCTCAATGAAAGCAGCTGTTTTCTACATCAGTGAGTGAATGTGTGTGTGTGTGTGATTGCCTTTGATTAATCTCATGCAACAGACTGAAAACGGAGTGGATAAAAACATGGGAGGGGGAGGGGCTCCTAGGAAAAGAAATGCATCACCCATTCAACAAGTCAATGGGAAAATAGAATTTAATAAACAGGAGTCTGTACTTGACTGGGAAATGACAGCTGGGTATTTGTAAGACCTCTTAAGAGACCAAACAAATCAGAAAGGTTAAGTTACAAACAAAAAGCTTTGCCAGCTTCCAACAAAAGAACTAATAGACTTCAGCAATGAATGCTTCATTAGTCGAAACACTACATGCTCAAAAAAAAAAAAAAATCCATCTGCCAAAAAGTGTGCTGGAACAATTTTTTCTCTATAGGCTTCCCACAGGCAAAGTGAGAAACTAAGAAATTTGGTGACTTTGATCCAGGATGTCAAACAAAAATTCTGGCTAAAAAACAAAAACACACACCTTTTTCTCAGCATTAGGTTTGGGTCTGAATTACTGAAAGCCTCAATTTTCCCCACTGCCTGCACAGCCAGAGGAACAGAGGACCAACCCCAGGTGGTCGGGGGAGAAGTGAAACAGACTTTAGAAGCACAGCCATGCATTGTCTTGGCCATCCTGAATCATTCCATGACTATGGAAGGGAGGACTTGAAAATGAAAATCTTTTCCATTAATAGACTTTTGTCTCTTTTCTCAATCCTACAAATGAACAGAATGATTTTTTAAAAAAAGGGGGGGGGGTGTAGTTTTATGCCTTTTATCCTTGCTAAACTACTCTCACTTTTATTATTAGAAACTCGCTGAGTTTTCAAGGACCCCTGGGGCTTCATCAGGACACTAAGTGACCATACTAAACTCATAAAATATCTATCTGCACTGTAGGTTACCAAGGCTAAACATAAAAGTCGCTTAACACAGAGTTGTGGATGGTTTATTCTCAAGCAGTATGGTCTACTGGAAAGAACAGGGGCTTGAGAGTAAAAGGATCTGGTCTCTAATCCCAGATCTGTTACTTGTCAGCTGTGTGAATTTGGGCAAGTCACTTATCTTGTCTGTGCCTCAGTTACCTCATCCGTAAAATGGGGATTAAGACTGAGAACCCTACGGGGGACAGGGACTGTGTGAAACCCGATTATCTTGTATCTAGCCCAGCACTTAGTATCACATCTGGCACATAGAAAGCGCTAATATCACAATTATTATTATTATTATTACTCATGCCAGAAATCTAAACACTCTCAAAGATCATTGATTTCTAAATGATTCATTCATTCAATCTTATTTATTGAAGCGCTTACTGTGTGCAGAGCACTGTACTAAGTGCTCGGGAAGTACAAGTTGGCAACATATAGAGATGGTCCCTACCCAACAATGGGCTCACAGCCTAGAAGGGGGAGACAGACAACAAAACATGTGGAGAGTTGTCAAGTCATCAGACTAAATAGAAATAAAGCTAGATGCACATCATTAACAAAATAAATAGAATAGTAAATATGCACAAGTAAAATAAATAGAGTAATAAATCTGTACAAACATATATACAGATGCTGTGGGTAGGGGAAGGAGGTAAGGCGGGGGGATGGGGAGGAGAGGAAAAAGGGGGCTCAGTCTGGGAAGGCCTCCTGGAGGAGGTGTGTTCTCAGTAGGTCTCATGATCTTATTTAGCTTCTCCAGTTCCTTGAAGTTGGAGGGACAATGCCAAATTGCTACAACCTTGCTATGCCAAACTGCTATAACTTCACAAGTAACTTCCAAGAAAAAAAAATTCCAATTAGATCTTAGACTGAAATCATATTCCTTGGCTAGGCTCATTACGATTTTCACAGGCTGGCTGGTGAAGTCTGATTTTCATTTCAGTTAAGCTCAGCCTGTCAATTATAGTTATTACACTTGGTCACGGGGCTCCACAGATGTACAAAATCCCTTCACCAATCAATACTATTTGTTGAGTACTTCCTGTGTTCACTACAGTGCCTGCTTTACTTTGCTATTGCTTCATTCTTCTTTCCAAAAAGCTGTTTCAAGAATACGACAACAGGTTCAAACTACTCTTAAGTTATTTTCCTCCGCTCTCATCCTATCCACTCTGATCAGTCTATACTTCACGCTTCTGCCCGGATCATCTTTTTGCAGAAACGCTCTGGGCATGTTACTCCCCTCCTCAAAAATCTCCAGTGGCTACCAGTCAACCTACACATCAAGTAAAAACTCCTCAGTCTCGGCTTCAAGGCTGTCCATCCATCACCTCGTCCCCTCCTACCTCACCTCCCTTCTCTCCTTCTCCAGCCCAGCCCGCACCCTCCGCTCCTCTGCCACCGCTAACCTCCTCACTGGGCCTCGTTCTCGCCTGTCCCGCCGTCGACTCCCGGCCCACGTCCTCCCCCTGGCCTGGAATACCCTCCCTCCACCCATCAGCCAAGCTAGCTCTCTTCCTCCCTTCAAAGCCCGACTGAGAGCTCACCTCCTCCAGGAGGCCTTCCCAGATTGAGCCCCTTCTTCCTTTCTTCCACCCCATCCCCCCCGCCCTACCTCCTTCCCCTCCCCACAGCACCTGTATATATGTGTACAGATTTATTACTCTGTTTTACTTGTACATATTTACTATTCTATTTATTTTGTCAATGAAGTACATCTAGCTTTACTTCTATTTATTCTGATGACTTGACACCTGACCACATTTTGTTGTCTGTCTCCCCCTTCTAGACTGTGAGCCCGTTGTTGCGTAGGGACCATCTCTTTATGTTGCCAACTTGTACTTCCCAAGTGCTTAGTACAGTGCTCTGCACACAGTAAGCACTCAATAAATACGATTGAATATCAGATAATTGCTTACTGAAGGCACATCTCCTCCAAGAAGCCTTCCCTGACTAAGCCCTCCTCTCCTCCCACTCCCTTCTGTGCTGCTCTTACTTTGCTCTTTCATTCCTCCTCCCTCCCATCTCCACAGCACATTATACATCTGTAATTTATGTTTATTTTATTAATTTTATTTTAATGTGAGTCTTGCCCTCTAGACTGTGAGCTCATTGTGCACAGGGAATGTGTCTGCTGTTATATTGTACTCTCCCAAGTACTTGATACAGTTCTTTGCACAAAGTAAGTGCTCAATAAATGACTGAATGAATTTGTCCTTTTATAGGTCACTTCATCTCAAGAGCTCAGTATAAAGAGGGTTTTTGGTGGCTTCCAGGCCTATTACTATAACAAGGGGAAGAAGGTTTTCATGAACGACAACCACACACACACACACGACTTAAAAGTTTTCCAGTCTCAGTTTCAAAATAATTTCACTTTCCTGCTTGAGGTAGGTGATTTTTCCAATCCTCATTTTTAGACAGAAGAAGTGAAGGGGAGAAAGACATAGTGACTTGGCCAATTTATAGAAAATGGATCTAGGAACAGAGTTTAGAAGCCTGACTCCCATAGCAGTTTTGTTATCTCTAGACTTATGTTCTAGCCCAAATAGCAAATTAATCTGATTTTTTTTGCTTCGAAACCCAGTTCAATATACCCGGGCACTTGGTTTCACACTTTTTCTATTACTCTGGATTACCACGAAATGGCTCCACACAATTAATCCCCAAATAACCCATGACATGCCACGAAGTACTAGCTATCACTACTTAATTAAGAATTGGACATACTGCTTTCAAAGAGACGAAGACTATGGTAAATTGGCTTTGCAATGTAACCCAACAAACCATTCCTAAAAAGCAGAGGAAGTGGCATATGCTCAAGTTCATCAAGTTGCTCATTCAGCGTGGCTCAGTGGAAAGAGCACAGGCTTTGGAGTCAAAGGTCATGGGTTCAAATCCCAGCTCCACCAATTGTCAGCTGTGTGACTCTGGGCAAGTCACTTAACTTCTCTGTACCTCAGTTACCTCATCTGTAAAATGGGGATAAAGACTGCGAGCCCTCCAGGGGACAACCTGATCACCTCGTACCTCCCCAGAGCTTAGCACTGTACTTTGCACATAGTAAGCGCTTGATAAATGCCATCATTATTATTCATTCAATCGTATTTACTGAGTGCTTACTGTGTGCAGAGCACTGTACTAAGCACTTCCAGGCGCCCTAGTGATGCAAGGGAAGCAGAGTGGCCTAGTGGACAAAACACAAGTCTTGGAGCCAGAAGGTTGGCATTATAATCCCAGCTCTGCCACTTGCCTGCTCTGTCACTTTGGGCAAGTCACAACTTCTTGTGCCTCAGGTTCTTCAACTTCAAGTTAGGAATTCAATACCTGTTCTCCCTCCTGCTCAGACTGTGAGCACCACCTGAGCCAGGGAGTGAGTCCAGCTCTATTAACTGCTATCTACCCCAGGGCTTATTACAGTGCTTGGTAGTGGAGAAGCAGCGTGGCTCAGTGGAAAGAGCCCGGGCTTTGGAGTCAGAGATCAGAGGTTCGAATTCTGGCTCCGCCACATGTCTGCTGTGTGACCTTGGGTAAGTCACAACTTCTCTGAGCCTCAGTTCCCTCATCTGTAAAATGGGGATTAAGACTGTGAGCCCCCCATGGGACAACCTGATCTCTTTGTAAGATCCCCAGTGCTCAGAACAGTGCTTTGCACAAAGTAAGTGCTTAACAAATGCCATCATTATTATTGGTACATAGTAAGGGTTTAACAAATACCTTAAAAAAGGACTGGAAGCAGGGAAAAGCCTCTTCCTACTCCACTCCAGATCTCCTCCTGAAGCAGTGAGTTCAGCTTCTTTTCACCAACTCCAGGGTGATAGGAAGGATGCTAATAGACTGTTTTACCCGCTAATCCATAGGTTTTGTGGGGCTAAGGAATGAAATTCCTCTCGCCTCAGATCATTCTGGGAGGAAGAACTCAGATGCTCACTCCATCACCCTCTATTCCTCAGTCACCAGCAGGTAAGTGAGATGGAATGCACCTGGGCAAATCCCAGAACATTGGCCTTACTCCCTATATCGGTAAATGGTATTTATGGAGTGCTTACTGGAGCAGAGCATGGCGTAGCGAAGGGAGCACAGGCTTGGGAGTCAGAAGGTCATGGGTTCCATTCCTGGCCCTGCCACTTGTCTGCTGTGTGACCTTGGGCAAATGGCTTCACCTCTTTGGGCCTCAGTTACCTCATCTGTAAAATGGGGATTAAGACTGTGGATTATGTAAAAAAACAAACAAAAAACCCAAACACATGTGGGACAAGGACTGTATCTACCCCAGTGCTTAGAACAGTATCTGGCACATAGTAAGTGCTTAACAAATACCATCATCATTATTATGGTTACACAAAATAGTTGGTAGACATGATTCCTGCCCACAAGGAGTTTATAGACCAAAGGGGTGGGGGTTGGGAGGGGAAGAGAGACAGACAGAATAAAATTACCAGCAGGATATATGTCTGTTATATTGTACTCTCCCAAGTGCTTAGTACAGTGCTCTGCACACAGAAAGCACTCAATAAATATGACTGAATGAATGATATTTTAGTTTGGCTTGCAACCATGGCCAGGTCTGAACTAAATTTGGATGAAAGAGATTCCAGGAAGTCTACCCCAATCCTTCTGTGAAGGATTCCCAGGAAGCCAGGGCAGTTTCTGGGTTTGCATGTTAATGGATCTGATCCTGTACAGATTCAAGAGCCCTGAAGCCTCTTACTAGATTAGATCCTTTAGTCTATCCTGAGTTAGCCCATTCCCCTCCAAACTGGTCAAAAAAACCAACAACAAACAAAAAAAACAAACACCCACTAGCATTTAGGTATGGACATGAGGAGAAGTTTGTGGAGGGCTTCCCTATCTTAGAACACTGAATGAGGGACAGGATATACTACAGATCCAAACATACTAATTTTTCTCATCTTAGCTAGCACCCCCTCACACATTTCCTCCAGTTTTTCCTTACATGGAAGGGAGGGTTAGAGGCTTGAAGATTTGAGAAATGGGGGGGGGGGTGCAGTCTATGTAAGGGTAAACAGGTCAACACCTTTATAAAATCAAGAAATTCTCCATCATGCCATTATTTATTCTATACAAGGAATCCAGCTTCTTCCAAAATTTAATGGAAAATATATACAGCACAATATCAGATAATTGCTCTCCCTCACTTTAAAACCTATTGAGGACAACTCCTCCAGGAAGCCTTCCCTGACTGAGCCGCTGCTCATACTTGCTCCTTCATTCATCCTCCCTCCCTTCCCCACAGCACATATGTATACATATGTAATTTACTTATCTATTCATTTATTTATATGTGAGCTCACTGTGGGCAGGGAATATGTCTGATGTTCTTTTGTACTCTTATCAAGCGGTTTGCAAACGATAAGCACTCAATAAATACGACTGAATTGAATGAATGAAAGAATTAACACGTTAACAGCTAGTTCTACAATTTCCTCAAATTCCTGTCCATTCCAACGAAACTCCTTGTCTTGATTACAACTATTTGACTGATACGAAAAAAGACTAACAACTGAAAGGTAATCTAGGAATAATTTCCAGGCTTGCAGGAGAAAAGACTTCAATTGTGGTATCTATTGGACACAGTCTGTGTTCAAAGGCACTGGGGAATGTACAACAGAGAGGTAGAAGACAGGATCCCTGCCCACAGTTTAACAGAAGAGACTTGGGAAGTTGACACGACTGTTTTTAAACCCTGACACAAATTGGGAGTATTTGTCAGTGGGTCATTAGCAACAGTTCAAGCCTACTGTAAACACCACAAATCTGTGCAATGTAATGTTAAAGACTGGTAAAAATGGATGAGATTTGAAAAAGTTAGAGGGACACACGGTTTCATGTTTCCAAAAATAACGTCTACCTAGATATAGGAAGTTTGAATACACCAAAAACAAAAGAAGAAGCTATGTAAATTGGGAATGTTAGGGAGTAACAGTACCCTTAGGATTGAGTCTCAGGAAGAGGGCAGTGATTCAGAGTTTCCTTTAATTTATTTAATTTCCAGAGTTCATAGAATTGCTTTCAGACAAGTGTTATGTGAGAAGAATAAAAATGTTAAGGCCAATAAGGCCTAAAAGCGTTAACTTCAGGCGTAAGTTCAGCAACTGGTTTGTTCATCAGGCGCAAAACTGCTCAGAATACCAACGCTGTTCTGGGGGAAAGAAGTATGACCCTGGCAAAGACTATTTCAGAATTTACCATTTATACTAAAAATTATGCTGTCTGATTACTTTTTTTAGAATTACAATTAAAGCTCTATCCTCTGATGTGTCAGTTAAATAGCCCCTAGACCTTTCTATCTGCATGCTCAATGTACTTTAATTTTTTCTCCCTTAAAAAAAAATTTATCATTGACTAAGGATTTCTGCCAGTTTTAACCTCTGAATCCATATAAAGTCTTGGAAAGGCAGCTAGTTCTAATAGAATAAAGCACTTAAATGAGTTGTAACAAATCATAAGCTCTTATCTCAATTCTCTGCCACTGATTTGCCTTGCAGTTTTAGGTTTTTCAACACTTCATGTCCCAGTTTCCCGAGGAGGATATCGTCTTCCTCCTTCCCATATCCCGGATATGGGTCAAGTTTGTAAAATGTTGAAGAGTATGGATGGGACAAACATAAAATGTTTGTCCACTAAATTCCACAAATCCAGGAGGGGGGAGGGGGGCTCCCGGGAAACTTTTAGATGGTAGAAACAAAATTAACAAAAAGAAATCCTTCTTCTTTTTGAATGGTCAATCTGAAAGTTGTTAAACACGAAGTCATTCAGGATGGAGCGGCAGATTCACGTGTAGGTTAAATAAAATGAGGTTGTTTGCAATGAATTATAAGAAAAGACTGTGAGCCTGTTGTTGGGTGGGGATTGTCTGTTGCTGAATTGTACTTTCCAAGTACTTAGAACAGTGTCCTGCACGTGGTAAGCGTTCAATAAATACGATTGAATGAGAGAGGGGACTTGAGATGATTCATTTTTAACCAAAAGACCGAGCACGGAGGAGGGAAGCTATTACACATAACTGTTCTCTAAGCATCTTGTTAGCAGGCTTGATTGATCTAACCCCATGCTCCCTATGTCCTTATAAAACATATTCTGGGAGAAATACTAGGTCAGATATTACTGGGCAGTGAACAAAACTGAACACTAGTGGTACTAATAACAGAATTTATTAAGTGCTTACTGTGTGCAGAGCACTGAACTAAGTGCTGGGAGAAAATGCACAAGGTGGGAATTAAGACATGGTCCCCATCCTTCAAGGAGCTCATTATCTGAGACTTTAAACGGGGAGAAGGGATTGGAGACCAACACAAAAGGAGTGACAAATTAAAATATAACAGTAGACAAAATAGGTTCAAAGTTTCATTTGAGAGCATGTGAGAGGTTCAAAACCAATTAGCAGCAAAGTAATATGAAACATGGTTCTAGTCCCCACCACCAGTTGTCTGCTGTGTGAGCATGGGCAAGTCACTTAACTTCTCTGTGGCTCCATTTCCTCATCTGTAAAACGGGGATTAAATCCTATTCAGAATGTAAACCTCAAGTGGGAAGTGGACTGTGTCCAGCCTGGATATCTTGTATCTACCCCAGCACTTAGTACAGTGCCAGACACACAAGTACCACAATTTTTTTTTTATCATTATTACCGTGTGCCAACTACAGCACTACGATAGTCTTATACGAAAGACACGAGATAATCAGGTTGGACACAGTCCTTGTCCCATATGACATTTGATTTCTCATTCCTTCTAGGGATGTTCCTGCTAGGGTACAGAATGCAATGAATAAGGGTACTGCACCCTGGTAAATCCACCCAAAGGTTTTGTTTTGTTTTTTAACATGCAAGATGCATTTATGGCTGATGCAGTACCAGTGCCATAATCCAGAAGGCAATAACCTTGGGAGTCTGGTTCTGCCAATTAGCTGCCTGCTGTATGACTTGAGCAAGTTACTCAACTTCTCTGTGCCTCAGTTTCCTCCTCTGTAAAACAGGGATACAATCAATAGCTGACCACCCTCCTACTTGGATTGTGAGCCCCATGTGAGGTGGGAACAGTGTCTGACCTGATTTAACCTATACCTACCCTGATGCTTAAAACAGTGCTTGACACATACTATGCGCATAATAAAAATAGTCGTTCCTGAGGTCTTTACCATCCATACTGTTTGGCTATATTTCAGAATTATCACCTAAGACTTGCGGGTTGCCCTTGACGGCCTTCGGTCAGAAACCTTCACCATTCATTCATATTGAGTGCTTACTGCGTGCAGAGCACTGTAGTAAGCACTTGGGAGAGTACAATACAACAAAAAACAGACAATACTTGCCCACAATGAGCTATGTCACCACGGACAGCATGGCACCAAAAAGACAGAACTAGTGGTATTTTTTAAACATTTACTTCATGCAGATCACTACTATGCACTTGAAGGATTACCACAGAGAAGGATGACATGATCCCTACCTTCAAAGTTCTTTCAATCTAGCAGGGGAGATTACAGGTGGAAGGAATTGAGAATAAGATATTTACACGTGATATGAGAGTGAGGTTAAGCCAGGACTCCTGGAGGTTCGTGGAGCAATATTCTTTCTGTATTTCCCTTCCATTTTATCAGTTGTACCTATTTTTCCTGAGTAGATCAGATGTGTGTGCTTGCCCCTATTAAAATTGTAAAACTTTTTGAGGGCTGGGGTCTTGCCTTTTTACTTCCAATGCATCCAGCGTGGCTTAATGGAAAGAGCACGGGTTTAGGAATCAGAGGTCATGGGTTCTAATCCTAGCTCTGCCACTTGCCACCTGTGTAACTTCGGGCAAGTCACAACTTCTCTGTGCCTCAGTTACCTCATCTGTAAAACGGGGGGTGGGGGGGTAAGAATGTGAGCCCGGTGTAGGACAACCTGATAACCTCGTATCTACCCCAGTGCTTAGAGCAGTGTTTGGCACATAGTAGGCGCTTAACAAATACCATCATTATTATTATTATCTTCCCAGGCTGGGAGTGCATACAATAGATTTTAAATCAGTGTGTTATTGATGGAACTCCAGAAGGGGAAGAAGTACTTTGTAAAACCATGAGCTTCTTTCACTTTACTCCCTGTAAAGAGCCCATGGGGTTGAAACTCTATTTTCTCAGGCCTTATGGTAGTTAGCCAGAGTGTCCGTGAAGATATCTCCCACCAAGAATTCTGTTTCATGCCCACCACAACCCTTTTCATCGGATAAATGACTGAAGTGTTGAGCGGGCTTCATTGGAATATGCTTCATTGGAAGATCCCTTCTTTCCTCTCCCCCTCGTCCCCCTCTCCATCCCCCCGTCTTACCTCCTTCCCTTCCCCACAGCACCTGTATATATGTATATATGGTTGTACATATTTATTACTCTATTTATTTATTTATTTATTTATTTTACTTGTACACTTCTATCCTACTTATTTTATTTTGTTGGTATGTTTGGTTCTGTTCTCTGTCTCCCCCTTTTAGACTGTGAGCCCACTGTTGGGTAGGGACTGTCTCTATGTGATGCCAATTTGTACTTCCCAAGCGCTTAGTACAGTGCTCTGCACATAGTAAGCGCTCAATAAATACGATTGGTTGATTGATTGATTGATTGGATGCACATTTTACTGACTAGCTGAGGCTAATAAGTACATTTCCAATCCCCAACCCCGGTTTACCAATTCCAGAAGAGCAGGTTTGGCTAGAGTATAAAGGTCTGACAAGGCAGGAAGATGCTGAATGAATGACTATTCACTTTCACCGGAGACACAAAACCACCTGCGGTAGCCCGAACTGCAACTCGCTCGTGGGCCCACTGAAAACCCTGACCTTTACAAGGAAACCCCCAGTGGTTTATTCCACGGGAGGGGGGGAAAAGGGCACTGCCACCCCCCAACTGATATCAACCCACGTTCTCTTTCAAGAGCCCAGTCAGAGGTCGTTGATTCTAATTCCGGCTCCAGCACTTATCAACTGTGTGGCTTTAGGCAGGTCACTTCACTTCTCTGGGCCTGTAACCTCATCTGTAAAATGGGCATGAAGACTGTGAGCCCCACAGGGACAACTCAAGGACCCTGTATCTACCCCAGCGCTTAGAACAGTGCTTGGCACTGTTCATCATCATCGGATAGCTTCCCAGCGCCTAGGACAGCGCTTGGCACATGGTAAGTGCTTAACAGACAGCATCATCACCAACGGATAGCTTCTCAGGGTTTATAACAGCGATTGGTACATAGTAACCACTTAATAATAATGATGACATTTGTTAAGCGCTAAGTGCCATGCACTGTTCTAAACACTGGCGGGGGAAAATACATGATAATCAGGTTTCCCCTAATGGGGCTCTGTTCTGCTTACTTAAATAGTATCATTACCTTCGGGTAGCTTCCCAGCACTTGGCCCATAGTAAGCACTTAAAAATTACCATCATCATCATTACGACTACGATTAGAGGTAGTAATAGTAAGTGGTGAAGAAAAACCATCATCATCAACAGTGCCTGGCACATAGTAAGCACTTGATAATACCAATGATGGTATTTGTTAAGCGCTTGCTACGTGCCAAGCATTGTTCTAAGCGCTGGGGGGATACAAGGTAATCCGGTTGCCCCACACGGGGTTCACAGTTTTTATCCCCATTTTCCAGATGAGGCCCAGAGAAGAAAAGTGACTCGCCCCAAGTTACCCAGCTGACAAGCGGCGGGGTCGGGATTCGAACCCACGACCTCTGCAACCTAAGCCCGGGCTCTGGCCAATCTCCAAATGGCCGCCTCCTCCTCCCCATCACCATGGCGACCATCAGGCTGAGCCTGGGATACAGAAGCAGCGTGGCTCGGTGGAAAGAGCAAAGGCTTCGGGGTCAGAGGTCACGGGTTCAAATCCCGGCTCCCCCAATTGTCAGCTGGGTGACTCTGGGCAAGTCACTTCACTTTTCTGGGCCTCAGTCCCCTCCTCTGTAAAGGGGAGGGATGAAGACTGCGGGCCCTCCGTGGGACAACTTGGTCACCTCGTAACCGCCTCGGCGCTTACGGCAGTGCTCTGCACATGGTAAGCGTTTACTACATGACGTTATTATTATTATAATCGTACTACTCACGGACGCAGAGGCAGGCCACCAGCTTGGCGGCCTCCTCGGGCACCGGGCAGCTGGGGAAGAGGGGCTTGATGAGGTAGGTGGCGAAGACGAGGGCCACGATGTACTGCGAGGAAGGGCGGATGATGAGCAGCTCGATCCACAGCTTGAGGAAGGCGGGCAGGGAGCCGTACACCTCCAGCATGTAGGCGTAGTCCCCGCCGGACTTGGTGATGGTGGTGCCCAGCTCGGCGTAGCAGAGGGCGCCCACGATGGAGAAGACCCCGCACACGGCCCAGATGAGCAGGGCCAGCCCCGGGGAGCCGGCCTCCTTCAGCACCCCCGTCGGGGTGACGAAGATGCCCGACCCCACGATGGTGCCGATGATGATGGCCACGCCGTTCAGCAGGGTGATGGACCGCTGCAGGGCCACCCCGTCCGGGCCCCCCCCCGCCGCCGCCTCCTCCTCCTCCTCCTCCTCCCCGGCCCCCAGCATCTTCTCCCGGGCCTGCCGCTCCTCCTCCTCCGGCCCCGGTCCCGGCCCCGGCCCCGGCCCGCCCGCCGAGCCCGCGCGCCGACGCTGCTTCGTCGGGCCCGACATCGTGGGCAGGACAGGGAGGGAGGGGGGGAGAGAGAGAGAGAGAGAGAGAGAGAGAGAGAGAGAGAGAGAGAGAGAGAGAGAGAGAGAGAGAGAAAGGGGGGGGAGGGAAAGAGGAGGAGGAGGGAGAGGAGGGGGAGAGAGAGGAAGAGGAAAAGAGAGGATTGAGAGAGAGGAGGAGGGAAAGAGAGGATTGAGAGGGGGAGAGAAAGAAGAGGGAAAGAGGGGAGAGAGAGAGGAGGGAAAGAGGGGAGAGAGAGAAAGAGGAGGGAAAGAGGGGAGAGAGAGGAGGGAAAGAGGGGAGAGAGAGAGAGGAGGGAAAGAGGGGAGAGAGAGAGAGGAGGGAAAGAGGGGAGAGAGAGAGAGAGGAGGGAAAGAGGGGAGAGAGAGAGAGGAGGGAAAGAGGGGAGAGAGAGAGAGGAGGGAAAGAGGGGAGAGAGAGAGAGGAGGGAAAGAGGGGAGAGAGAGAGAGGAGGGAAAGAGGGGAGAGAGAGAGAGGAGGGAAAGAGGGGAGAGAGAGAGAGAAGGGAAAGAGGGGAGAGAGAAGGGAAAGAGGGGAGAGAGAAGGGAAAGAGGGGAGAGAGAAGGGAAAGAGGGGAGAGAGAGAAGGGAAAGAGGGAGAGAGAGAGAGAGAAGGGAAAGGGGAGAGAGAGAGAAGGGAAAGGGGAGAGAGAGAAGAGAAAGGGGAGAGAGAGAAAAAGGGGGGGAGAGGGAGAAGAGAGAGGGGGAGAGGGAGAAGAGAGAGGGGGAGAGGGAGAAGAGAGGGGGAGAGGGAGAAGAGAGGGGGAGAGGGAGAAGAGAGGGGGAGAGGGAGAAGAGAGGGGGAGAGGGAGAAGAGAGGGGGAGAAGGGAGAAGAGAGGGGGAGAGGGAGAAGAGAGGGGGAGAGGGAGAAGAGAGGGGGAGAGGGAGAAGAGAGGGGGAGAGGGAGAAGAGAGGGGGAGAGGGAGAAGAGAGGGGGAGAGGGAGAAGAGAAAGAGGGGGAGAGGGAGAAGAGAAAGAGGGGGAGAGGGAGAAGAGAAAGAGGGGAGAGAGAGAGAGGAGGGAAAGAGGGGAGAGGGAGAAGAAAGAGGGGGAGAGGGAGAAGAGAAAGAGGGGGAGAGGGAGAAGAAAGAGGGGGAGAGGGAGAAGAGAAAGAGGGGGAGAGGGAGAAGAGAAAGAGGGGGAGAGGGAGAAGAGAAAGAGGGGGAGAGGGAGAAGAGAAAGAGAGGGAAGAGGGAGGAGAAGAGAAGGAACAAAAGAGAAGGAGCGAAAGAGAAGAGGAGAGAAAGGTGGAGGAGGAGAGAAAGAGTAGCAGGAGTTACCCCTAACCAGAGATCCACGCGATCCTTCCCCCCGCACCTGGGCCAGAAGCCCCAGTCCTCGTGAATGACTTTTATTATCCCCGGAACCGGCATGGGAGGAGAGGAAGAGGAGGAGAGCAGGAGGAGGAGGAGGGAGGGAGGCCTGCTTCCCCCCACCCCTCGGCGGCTCCGCCCCCTCCTCCTCCTCCTCCTGCTCCCGCTGCGGTTGCGACTGGTGCAGCGCCGGCCCCCGGCTCCTCTTCGCCTCGTGTTAGCCCAGAGCGAAGAGGGGAAGAGCGAGGCCCGGGTGCCACTGGCTCCCCCATTCATTCAGTCGTATTTATTGAGCGCTTACTGTGTGCCTAACACTGGACCAAGCGCTTGGGAAGTTCAAGTCGGCAACATCTAGAGACGGTCCCTACTCACCAACGGGCTCACAGTTTAGAAGGGGGAGGCAGGCAACAAAAGAAAACATGGAGAGAAGTGACACCAGCACGGACAGCGCCCCACCTCCCGGACGCCGGGGTTTCCCAGATGCAAGACCAGTCGTATACTGGTCTCATTATAATTAGTATTATGGTATTTGTTAAGCAATTACTATGTGCCAAGCACTGCTCTATGCTAGTCGTCTAGACTGTGAGCCCGTTAAGTGATTTACTTCTCTGTGCCTCAGTCACCTCATCTGTAAAATGGGGATGAAGACTGTGAGCCCCATGTGGGACAACCTGATGACCTTGTAACCCCCACCCCAGCGCTTAGAACAGTGCTCAGCACCTAGTAAGTGCTTAACAAATGCCATTTTTTAGTACTAGGTTGTCCCAGGTGGGGCTTGTAGTCTTCATCCCCGTTTTCCAGCTGAGGGAACTGAGGCACAGAGAAGTGAAATGACTTGCCCAAAGTCACACAGCTAAGAAGTGGTGGAGGGGGTATTAGACCCATTACCTCTTTCCACTAAGCCACACTGTTTACACATGCATACAGAAGCCCCGGGAACCTGGCTAATCAAGCCCCAAAGGCTGCAGGGTTCTTACCGGCGGTTCCCTTGGTGTTACTGCCTTTTCATTCATTCAGTTTTATTTATTGAACACTTACTGTGTGCAGAGCACTGCACTAAACACTTGGGAAAGTATAGTGCAACAATAAAGAGTGACAATCGCTGCCCACAATGCAACAATAAAGAGTGACAATCCCTGCCCACAATGAGCTCACAGCCTAAAGGAGGGGAAACAGAGATCAATAGAAATAGACATCAATACAGGTATCAGAACCATTTTGCGGGAGCGGACAAGTGTGGATGAGATATTGGTGTCCTTTTGGCCCCAGCCTGTCATCGCTAACACATAATACACTACACACCCTGGACAACCACCCATCTTGTTCTTCCTACAGTCCTCCATGGAATGGTGATAAATGTTGCACATACTGGTAACATATTTAGGGTTCCAATAAAAAATCATTTATTTCTTGGGTTTGGGGGTGGGGGGCACGGTGAAGGATGGCATCCAGGATTTGGACAGTCTCATTTCATAGTCCAAGAAATGAAGAAGCAGATACACTTTTCCTCTCTGTCAAAGCAGTATGAGATTGGCCAAATAGCATTTTCAAAGTCCCCTTTTCCCCCACATCACCCATAGCCAGGGAGGACTTAACTGGAGGTGAACTGAGTCTTGCATTTCCTCCCCAAAGAAAGTGATGTTAGAAATCGGGTGGCAGAGAATTCCACACCATACTGATTTTTATTCAGAGCCATCTGCCAAAAGGCTGCCCATCCTTTCTGTAATGGTGGTGAAGCTGGGTCTGGGCCTTTCAGGTTTTGTTTTCACAGATTTCGGGGTGTGGGACGGGAGACAGCTAAAACCTGGGAATTAATCTGATACTGAGGGGGTTCTTTTTCATAATGGAGCTGACTGGGGGGTTGGGAGGGACTTTTTTCCCCCCACAATTATTTTTCTTTATTTTCTCTTTGATGTTCTGGTTTCTCTTCATTCCCATTCCTTCAGTACCTCTTTGACCACAAATAGGCCATTCTATTTCAAATTTATTCTGGGAGAAAACTGCCCTCATATGTAAAAGGTTTTCCTGCATCACAGTCCCACATCCTAAATTCCTAAATGAACACTTTAAAACTCTAATTAGCCTTTCTGCAACATTGTCTATTCTCCATTTGTAGGCAAAGAGCGTTGAACAGGAATTAGGTTTTAAAGAGCGGTCAAAATGTGCCACCTACTGGTAGGAGGGCGCATTTTGCCATAAGTTTAGAAAACACTGATTGAAAAAATATTTCATTCATAGGACTATCATTTCAAGGGTGATTTAAAATAAAGGGCACAGTAAACCAATAGTAAGACAGTTGCCTAATTCTACTTGTTTTAAATGGTCAAAACTGAACTGCACTTCATTTAGAAATTCCTGAAGGCGTGTTTACCCACTTGTCCATTAATTCCGAGTACTGGGAAGTGTCTATTCGGTAAATATTTACTATATGGTTATCGGTTTATGGCAGAAAAAAGTAAATTTTGATCCAGTGACCTCTTTTTCCTCTTTTCATTCCACATGATCTACATTCTTAGCCACCTAAGTCTACTTAAAGTCTCCCCCTCTCCATCCCCCATCTTACCTCCTTCCCTTCTGCACAGCACCTGTATATATGTATATATGTTTGTACATATTTATTACTCTATTTTACTTGTACATATCTATTCTATTTATTTTATTTTGTTAGTATGTTTGGTTTTGTTCTCTGTCTCCCCCTTTTAGACTGTGAGCCCACTGTTGGGTAGGGATTGTCTCTATATGTTGCCAACTTGTACTTCCCAAGCGCTTAGTACAGTGCTCTGCACACAGTAAGCGCTCAATAAATATGATTGATTGATTGATTGATTAAAGAACTGCCCTTTGGTGTGAAAACAACCCTGTTGAACGTATGATTATACAGATCTCCTGGCTTTGCAAAAGGAAGTGGCTTCCTTGAAAAAGAGAACATTTCTAAGATAGTGGAACATGGTATCTGAGTAATAAGATAGGAGGGAGAGAAAAATAACCCAAAATGAACTGGGTTCTAATCCTGGCTCTGACATGTGCCTATTGAGTGACCTTGGACAAGTCACTTAACTTCTCTGTGTCTCAGTACTCTCATCGGCAAAATGGGGTTTCAAATATCTGTTCTCCCTCCTAGTTAGGCTGTGAGGCCCATGTGGGACCTGGTTATTTTGTATCTACTCCAGTGCTGATTACAGTGCTTGGCACAGAGTAAGTGTATAACAAATCTGACAATAATTATTTTCACATTTTCTCTACCTTGCCTGTGCTTTTCTTATTTTTCTCTCAACAGGTGTTGCCAAATATCTCATTCCTTTAGCGACAGAAAGATCTGGATTTTATGGTTAAACATAACAACGTTTTTAGGGGAATATAATAATAATTTTGATATTTAAGTGTGTACTCTGTGCCAATCACTGTCCTAAGCACTGGGGAAGGTACAAACTAATAAAAGCAGATACAGTCTTTGTCCCATATGGAGCTTGTTCTACTAGACCATATATTCAGGAGCGTAGTATCACATAGTGGGTACTTATTAAGCACCACAATTAGTATAAAAGGGTTTGATGGAAGACCTGCTAAAAGAGATTACCAAATGCAGCAGCAGCCTGCTGCTCTGATTGAGTCATTCCCACCTGAAAGCCTTTTTTATGACTCCTGACCTGACCTGGTTTAAAGGCCCACTAACCATGTATCCATTCATTTACCAAATAGTATTATTAGATTCCTACTATGGACAAGGAAAACTACTAGAATGATGATTTAGGTATGGTCCCCAGTCCCTAAGGGACTCACAGTCTAAGATAAGGGGAAGTAGGAAACCGGGGAAAAAGAAACACTGAAATGATAAAAGCGGCAGCAACGAAAATAGAAGACAACTAGGACAGCTTTCACTGACTGTAAATTTGTTGTGGGTAGGAAGTGTGTCCATTGTTGTTTTGCACTCTTCTAACCACTTAATACAGTTCTCTGCATACAGTAAGTGCTCAATAAATATGACTAACTGACTGGCTGACTTATAGCCAAGCCCTGACAGTTTAGTTTTTGGCCAGCAGCTTCTACAGCCATCACTGCCTTCTTCAATCCCTGGGAGAAACTTTCTTTCAGTGGGGTGCAGCCAAACTAACACATAGGAGGATAGGTAATAATATCCCTCTTTGGAAGCGTATGTGAAAATGATTCCCACATCTTCATAAATGACCTCACCATTTACCCCAAGCCACGTATTGGGTGAAAACTGGACTGAATGTGTGCCAGTGGTGTGAGTGGTATTGTTCTAGGGCTTACACACCAGGATTTAAATTGCATATTTGGATTAAATAAATTTGGTAGATGTGGCAAGTAGATTTAATATGCCTATCCTGGAATACAGTTAAGTAGTGTTCTTTCAATATTATCATAGTGGGGCTATCTTCATCTAAGAGTCACATTACCAATTTAATGGCTGGAACTCCAGAGGAAGCATGATAAATGCAAAGCTACATTTCTAGGCACTGTTGAGTGACTACTTTTAGAGTGAAAGGAAAATGTTGATACCAACATTATTCTTATTATCATCCTCAAGCTCTAAGGATAACTACATTTATCTCTTAGTTGTTCTTCTCTTAGAAAGTACAAGATTAGAGCTGACATAGTTATTTAGCATTTAAATAATTGATTGTGTTTGTGTGACCACCCAGATTGGATTATCTACTGTCAGCCACTTTGCAATTTTCCCTCCCTGATTATCCTCAAGGGACTGCAAAGAGAAGGGCTTTTATTGGTGGGACCCCTTCTTAGCAGATCATCAAGTCCCTACAGTTCACTAATCTCAGTAATGAATAAAGTGATAACCTATACTAACAAAGTGTTTTCCCTCTATAGTTAGGTCTGGGAGATGTTATCCCTGGAGGGTCATGCTGCAAAGGCGTACCTTCATTTTCTGGTGGTGGGAGTGGGGTGCCACAGGCTTCCACGAGGAAGGGCTCAGAACTGGTGATTGCAGCTTTATCAAGAAGGGATCCCACATTTGTGATCTCTAGCGCAGACCGTGTCAACCAGAGAGAGTCACACTGAAGCAGCATGGCATCAAGTGGATAGAGCATGGGCATTGTTCAATAGGGGACTGATATCTTTAGTTAATATTTTGGGAACCGTTACTTTGAGAATACCCTCTCAGGGTCGGGCCTGAAGAGTTTCCAGTACTCTACTAGTCTTGGCTATGGGAGGGAGAGTCAAGCAGGGGCCTATCCATTCCATTCGTAACTTGGACAGCGGCTAGCAAATGGAAGGCAATCTGCTGCAAGTCAGAACTCCCCTGTGCTGGGCAGCAAGGGCATGGGACTCAAGTTTACCGTGTGAAAGAAGGCAATGGTAAACCACTGCATATTTTTACCAAGAAAACTCTATGGATACACTACCAGAATGATTACCGATGGAGAGAGATGTGTCCATGGAGTCGCTATGGGGTCGGAGACAACTCGACAGCATAAGACAAGACTTTGAGAATAGGAATCAATATCCTTTCCTCCCAGTTCGTTCTGCGAGTTCACAGGACTCTGACTAGGCTTTGTGGTATTTCCATTTCCCAAGTTCCACATAACGTTAAAGAATAACAGTTAAAAAATTAGAAGGCAAAGAAATTTACACGCTGAAAGGAAAGGAGTCACCCAAACAATGAAACAAATATGTAAAATATGCGTAACTCTCCTTACCATTAATCGACATTTGGTAAAGACCGTATTAAACTTGAACTGTGAGGGATTGTGTCCAGACTGATTATCTTCTATCTAGCCTGCTGCTTAGTGCAGTGCCGGGCATAGAGGAAATGCTTAACAAGTACTCTAAAATCTAATGTTCTATATAATTCTGATTCACTCTCTCCCCCACCCCTTAATTTGTGAGTACCTTCTGTGAAATGTAGGAAATTGAAGTCGAATTCAGTCAGGAGAATCTGACATACTTTATTCAAAGTTGTACATGATGTTCACGTAACTGTAAGTAAGCATGTTTCTCCCTTTATTTTAACATGAAGAGAGTTCCTTTTGATTTTTTGTCAGCTGCTATATTTCTCCAACTGAGCTTGGCCCCCGAGTTACCTTTGTTTTCCACAAAGAACTGAGTTCCTAGTATTATCCCAGGGGGTGGTAAATCCTTCCCGCAAAAATAAAGCAAGGTTACGTGATCAACTGGGTCTCAAAAAAGAACTGATATTTCTGAATTTTTTGCTCTTTTATTTGTATGCCTCTGAAAACCAGTGATGATGGCTTTGACTACATAACCTTAAAGTATGTTTTAGAACAAGAGTCTTCTACAACTCAAAGAAAAGGTACCCTTCTACTATCATTCAAATCCAATCCTGCAGAAACTGAAGGCTTCCAATGATATTTTTAATCTGTTCTAAAATTCTGTTTCAGGTATGGAAAATAGGACTAATAATAATACTGATGGCATTTGTTAAGTGCTTACTATGTGCAAAGCACTGTTCTAAGCACTGGGGGGATACAAGGTGATCAGGTTGTCCCACGTATGGCTCACAGTCTAAATCCCCATTTTACAGATGAGGTAACCAGGCCCAGAGAAGTGAAGCGATTTGCCCAAAGTCACACAGCTGACAAGTGGTGAAGCCGGGATTAGAACCCATGACTCTGGCTCTCAAGCCCGTGCTCTTTCCCCTGAGCCATGCTGCTAGTTAGACATCACATTAATGGTCAGCCTAAGTTGTTTGTAACTTCCATGCCAAAAATATTGAATTAAACATAGAAAAATTCCTTTGTCATAACTACCTGCATGTCTAGACTGTGAGCCATGCTGCTAGTTAGACATCACATTAATGGTCAGCCTAAGTTGTTTGTAACTTCCATGCCAAAAATATTGAATTAAACATAGAAAAATTCCTTTGTCATAACTACCTGCATGTCTAGACTGTGAGCTTGTTATGGGCAAGGAGTGCGTTTCCCAACTCTGTTGTATTGTACTCTCCCAAGCACATAGCACAGTGCTCTACATGGAGTAAGTGATCAATAAACACCTTTAACAATGACGACAATGTGCAGCCAATTCCTTTCTTGTACATAAAGTGTTCAAATTTCCCAGTGCTTAGAACAGTGCTTTGCGCATAGTAAGAGCTGAACAAATACCATCATTAATTAATTAATTAATTCCATGGAATGTCAACCTTCTATTTTAAAATGACGATCAGCAAAGTATGGGAACCTAGTGGGGAAACTTCCCTAAACTCAGAATGAAGTATGCCTACAGTAACAAATTTTCAGAAAAGTCAGACTTAAAAAAAATGTTTTAAAGAGTGACTGTTGCATTAAAAGTTGAACAACTGGTCAATTCAGTTATATTGAATAGTTATATTGCATTAAAATAGCAAAATGTGTGTTAGGTCATTTCATTTCATGTGTGAGATGCTCACTAACTTAGAGGAACTAAAACAGATAACTTTCTGTGATCCCTTCTGCAACAATAGTTTCAAGAACATTTACATTTTTCTAAGTGACCAGTTAAACATGGCTGTTTATGTATTAATAATAATGATGATGATGGTATTTGTTAAGTGCTTACTATGTGCCAAAGCATTGTTCTAAGTGCTGGGGTAGATACACGGTAATCAGGTTGTCCCACGTGGGGCTCACAGTCCTAATTAATCCCCATTTTACTGATGAGGTAACTGAAGCACAGAGAAGTGAAGTGACTTGCTCAAGGTGACACAGCTGATAAGTGGTGGAGCTGGGATGAAAATCCACAACCTCTGACTCCCAAACCCAGCTCTTTCCACTTAGCCACACTGCTTCTCTATTCCTCTTGAGGATTTGCAAATCCTGAATAAATTAAAAAACCCATTTATTCTGGATTTCATCTTGTGTGCAATGACGTTAATGTGAAAACACCTGACAGAGGCATTGACACATTAAGTGTGTAAAATCTACATGTAAAAATAAGACCCTTCCCTTTCTTCCCTTTCGGGGTTATAAGATAACTTCCTGTATCTCTCTGAACAGGCAGGTTCTCCTTCAGACAAAAGTAACATTGCAAATCTTTATATGCAGACATGAAAGACTGTTATTTCAGATTTGAGTTAAAAACATAATACCAGTATTTGCATGTAGTGATAATAATCAGCTGTTTTATTCTATAAAGAATAAGCCCAAGGAAGTTTAGGTTAATTTTGTTGCTAGCATCTGCCAGGATATTATTTAGCAAAGAGTGAGACTGTTGATTGCTGATATCTCCAAGTAGGAAATCTGCAGTTAGTGAAAACAGAATGTAGATCTCTGTCAAAATAAACTCCATACATAATGTGATTTCTCTTTTTTGCCTGGGGACAACATTTGGAGACTAAATGCTTAAAAGCATTAAAGTGCTTATTAAAGCGCTTAATAAATGTCATTATTATTATTATTATTATTATTATTATTATTATTATTAGTCCAGTGCTCTGCACACAGTAAGCACTCAATAGACATGATTTAATGACTGAATGGTGCAAAAAAATTGTATTTATTTTGTTAATATGTTTTGTTTTGTTGTCTGTCACCCCTTTCTAGACTGTGAGCCCTCTGTTGGGTAGGGTCCATCTCTATATGTTGCCAACTTGTACTTCCCAAGCGCTTAGTACAGTGCTCTGCACACAGTAAGCGCTCAGTAAATGCGATTGATTGATTGATTGATTAAAAATAATATTCCTCATCCCCAAATGAGCCTTCTTTCCTCAGAAAATTAATCAACATTTACTTCTTATATTGTACTTTTTTTCTCCACGTTGACTTTACTTGGTTGTAATGAAGTATAAAACATGATTATGCAGTCTTTGGGTGGAACATGTTTACCCTATATTGTAAGCTTCACGTCTAGAACTATGGTATTGCAAATTCAATCATTCATTCATTTGTATTTATTGAGTGCTTACTGTGTGCAGAGCACTGTACTAAGCACTTGGGAAGTACAAGTTGGCAACATATGGAGACGGTCCCTACCCAACAAGGGGCTCACAGTCTCCTGGCTGATATTGATGAACCAGGGGCCTCTGCCAAGAGACTTCCTCCTTCCACCTCCCGAATAGTTCCTGCTCTATGTTCACCTGGGGTATCGCAATCCCAGACCAAGAGGAAATGACAAGAGTGAGGTGTCCCAGGAATGAAGCGGAACAACGGTCAGAGGAATGCCGTTGACAGGCAATTTTCAAGCATAAAGCAGGTCAGAAGTCATTTGGTTAGTCAGTCAATATTGTTTGAGGCCTGCCTACTCCTAGGCACTGAAAGAGTTACTTTAGTGAGTGGTAGAGGAAGAACAAGATAATGTTCTGGACTGTGAGTTGGGTAAGGACTGTCTCTATCTGTTGCAGATTTGTACTTCCCAAGCACTTAGTACAGTGCTCTGCACACAGTAAGCACTCAATGAATACGATTGAATGAATAATGTTATAAAGGAGCTTACAACTGAATGGACTTCAAAGCAGGTTGAACAATGAAAATTAAAATCCCATGCATAAATCTTAACGAAAAACTAGAAAATCTGGTGACTTTTAAGGAAGAACAATGAAATTTCATTTGGGTAAGAAAAATAAATCTTTAGAAAGTGCTTCGTTCATTTTTTTTTAATAATGCCAGATCACATTTGTTCAATTTATAAGACAAATTGTTTGAAGCAACTAAGCTCTTTTCACAGACATCTCCTTACTTCTTCTGATGGTGGTTTAGAAATTCAAATATTGCATTGTCCATGTAAGGCCAGTTCCTTAAGTTGGTTTATGAAGAATGATTTGAGATTTTGTTTCCTTGCTTCATGTACGCTGCTTTTGGAAAGACGAACGGACGGTCCGATTCATCAAAGGCTGAAGTGGGCGAAAGTTGTTTACCATCTTCTTTTCCTCCTCACCCAGGGCAGAAAACAGGAGCATCCGAAATTCTGCCAACTGGTAAAAAAAAACAACAGTGAACCACAGTCAGTGTAGTGAAATGAATAAATGAACACACTTCTCCTTTCACACTTGAAAATTTGTGTTTGGGAAACTCCAAGAGATTTAATCAATCAATCAGTCAATGGTATTTACTCAATACCATTAGTCAGTTAATCAATTAGTCAGTGGTATTTGCCTGTTTACTTTTTTGATGTGTACAAATCTATAATTCTATTTATTTACACTGATGCCTGTTTACTTGTTTTGATGTCTGTCTCCCCTTCTAGACTGTAAGCCCAGTGTGGGCAGGGATTGTCTGTCTTCATTGCCAAGTTGTACTTTCCAAGCCCTTAGTTCAGTGCTCTGCACACAGTAAGTGCGCAATAAATATGATTGCATGAATGAATGAATTTACCTAGTGCTTACCGTGTGCTGAACACCGAACTAAGAACTTGGGAAAATACAACAGAATTGGTAGGCATGTTTCCAGCCCACAAGGAGCTTACAGGCTAGAAGGGGAAACAGAGGTTGATATAAATGAATAAATTATGGATATGTACATCAGTGCTTTGGGGCTGTAACAGGTGCCTGAAGGGTACAGATCCAAATGCATAGGCAATGTAGAGGAAAGAAGTAGTCTGGGAAAAGAAAGATTAATCGGTCAAGACCTCTTAGAGGAGATGTGGCCTTAGTAAGGCTTTGAAGGTGGGAAGGGTGGTAGTCTGTGGTATATGAAGTGGGAGGGAGTTTCAAGCCAGAAGGAGGAGGTGGGCCGGAGTTGGTAAAATAGGATTGAGGTACATTGAACGGTAGAGTATAAGCTCCTTGTGAGCAGGGAGCAGTAAGTACTCAATAAATATGATTGATTGATGTATATATGTTTGTACATATTTATTACTCTATTTATTTATTTATTTTACTTGTACATATCTATTCTATTTATTTTATTTTGTTAGCATGTTTGGTTTTGTCTCCCCCTTTTAGACTGTGAGCCCACTGTTGGTTAGGGACTATCTCTATATGTTGCCAATTTGTACTTCCCAAGGGCTTAGTACAGTGCTCTGTACACAGTAAGCGCTCAATAAATACGATTGATGATGATGATGATGATGATTGATTGATTGATTAAATGATTGAAATGAACATAGTGCTACAGGGAAAGGATGGTCAGACCTATGGTCCATGCAGCCCAGTATTCAATCTTCAATAGCGGCGGAGCAATGTATGGGAAGGGACAATGGTTAGAGATATATCTTTGAACACGCTTAACTTTTCAGCTCGTCGTGGGCAGAGAATGTGTCTGCCAATTTTGTTATATTGTTATATTGTACTCTCCCAAGTGCTTAGTACAGTGCACGGCATGCAGTAAGTGCTTAATAAATATGATTATCGATTGATTAATGGATTCTCCGTAATAACTCATCTTGGGCCTCTTGTCCACAAAATATTCCAAACCCTGCTTGAACCTCTTTATCTTTTCGTACTGCCCAATTTACTCTGGTAATGAATTCTTGCTGTGCCTGACCTCTTCTCAGAACCTTCCCCTCCCCACCAGCATATTTGTTTTTGGCCATTAAACTTCACCACTGATGACATAGCCTCAGCAGGCAGAACTGGAACTAGAATCCAGTCCTCTGATTCCCAGAGTGATGCTGTCTCTGCTGGGCCAATGCCAAGTCTGGTCAGTGTCACTCAATAAGTACTATTGACTGACAGACCAAATTATTCTCAACATGGTTTTAAACAGTAGGTAGGGACCAGTGTGATTGGTATCAATCCAATTTTACAAAAGTAGATATTGAGTCCCACAGCAGTGATGTAATTTCCCTAAAGACAAACAATAAATTGGAAACAAAGCTGGTATAGGATTCCAGGTCTACTGACTCTTAGTCTAGTGTGCTATTAGCCCAGGGATGGACAGTCATTGGTTGGATTCAATCAAACAATCAATTCAATCAATCAGTGGTATTTATTGAGCACTTACTATGTGCAGTGCAGTACGCTAAGCACTTGGGAGAGTACAATACGATAGAGTTGTAGACATGTTCCCTGCCCTCGAGGAACTTCCAAACTAACCACTTCTGCCCTATATATTAATCAATCAATCAATCAATATTTACTGAGTACCTACTGTGGGCAGAGCATTATACTAAGATCTTGGGAAGAGAACAACAGTTAGTAGACTGGAAATCTGCCCTTAAGGAGTTTACAATGTAGTTGGGGAGACAGACACTAAAACAATTACAGGTCGAAGGAAGCTATGAAATCTGAAGACGTGTAGAAATGTTATGAGAATTAGCCAAAACATTGTCCAAGAGATCAACTAACCTCAGACACAAAGAACATATGTAATCAATGAGTTCCTCTGGTGAGAGATAGTCTTCATGGCAAACTTGGGCTTTGGCTAGTATCAAATACGGAAAGGCAATTGCAGAAGCTGGTAGGACCGTCAAGTTCTTCTGGACAATCAGTAAAACTCCCAAGCTTTTTAGAAAACAAATTTTAAGCATGACTTACCTGATTCTGATCAACCTCTATGGCTTTTTTCTTAATTATCCAAGTAACCGATTCCGTAAGTGGTGGGGTGGTCAAAGACCCCGAGTACGTCCAATAATCCAGACAGGAAGGTAAGAGGCAAGATGGATCAAATTGGCCAAGGGCAACCTGAGTACCCTAGCAAACCAATAACAGTGGAGTTTGGGTTTCATTCACATTTCAATAAATAAAATATATAAGAAATTATTTAAAGATGAGTCAACACAGTTATTTGAATTGTGATCCAGTACAATAGAAATAATACTTTCCTGGTGATATTTGTTGTGAGGAGCCTAATATTGATTTAGGTATGGGATGGGAAAATCCAGATGAATAATCATCTTTCTTTACTTGAAAATTCCGATATGAAAAAGACTTTTCTACTTGAGGTGGCTGACATTTTTCACACAGGAATGGTACCTAACTCAGCCTTGGCAGCCAGGTATATTAGCGTGTAACCATGGCCTAAAATAAATCAGGCAAGGCCTAACGGAATTCTGAAGTCCCCTTAAAAGGGATTTAATCTACTCTGCCTTTCATTTCTATTATGTTTTGATTACTGTTCAAGGCATTCATCAGTGTGTACCAGCTGCAGGGAGATTCCTGTGTTCTCCCAGGTCAGTGATATGAAGAGCCCTGAGGTAGGGTTGAACATGATTAGGAGGGAGAAGGAATTTATAATGTGGGTAGGGAAAATTTGTAGTACAGATTGATGAGTTTTTTCAACCTGTCTCCAGGGAGTTATAAGATGTACACTGGGGAGACCTCGATTTGGACTGTAATTTCTGGCTTTTGCCCCTCAGGACGGAACCAGGATGGGCAAGTGCTGGTTGGGAGCAGCCTACTAGTCACCAATAAATTTGATCTAGCTCTCACTCAGTCCAGAAAGAATAGAAAGCTATGCAGTGCCATCACTGCAAACAAAAATATCTATACCAAGTTTATTAGTATGTTCATCAGCAATTAACTGTGTTGAAATTTCTGTGGAAATGGCACAAAGGTTCTTTCTACAATGAATATCATCATCATTTTGTCTGACCAGTATTGTGAACACTGAATATTTTATCTGTGAGGCACTCAGTACCTTATTAAAACTCATTATGCGGTCCTACAATAGAAATGATTCCCCCTCTCTGCACTAGACGCTGAGATGTTATACAGAGAAAGAATTAGGACAGGAGTAGCCAGCCCACCTTCCTATTTGTTCAGATTGCTTTGCAATAAAATATTTTAATTCCCCTTAGTCCAGAAGATATCTACAGATCAAAATCTATGACCCTAGGAAGGCTACATCTTTCAAAAAATCTCTTAAGAATGAGCAGAAGTGATAATAGTAGGAAATTAAAAAATGAACCCATACGCTAAAACAATACTGCTTGTTTCAAGAGGCGTCACTTCATTTGTGATCCTCTGATCTAAGGGGGGGACAGATCACCCAAAACTAAACAATTGGACTCAATCTTTGAAAAATTCTAATCGTTGATATCTCCCTAAGTCACAATCAATCATCCACAACTTCAGTTGTTGCTGACTTCGGTAGAGCTAGGGTTAGGGATAGAGGTTAGGGTTCAGGCTAGCTATTAGACATAACAGTAATGCCCAAGAAGCAGCGTGGCTCAGTGGAAAGAGCATGGGCTTTGGAGTCAGAGGTCATTGGTTCAAATCCCGGCTCAGCCAGTTGCCAGCTGTGTGACTTTTGGCCAGTCACTTCACTTCTCTGGACCTCAGTTCCCTCATCTGTAAAATGGGAATGAAGACTGTGAGCCCCCCGTGGGACAATCTGATCACCTTATAACCTCCCCAGTGCTTAGAACAGTGCTTTGCACATAGTAAGCGCTTAATAAATGTCATTATTATTATCATCATTAACAGTAGATGGTCTTACTGATGGTCTGTTGACAAATGTTTGATACGTCATTGATGTTTACAGAGAACTGGGCAGTAATGTGATTAGTTAAATCAATCAATCATACTTATCAAATGCTTACTGCGTGCAGAACATCTTACTAAGTTCTTGGGAGAGTACAGTAAAACAGAGTTGGAAGACCCGATCCCTGCCCACAATGAGCTTACAGTCTAGTTAAATGAAAATAGAATCAATTTATTTTAATCTCTCTCTCTCTCTCTCTCTCTCTCTCTCTCTCTCTCTCTTGCTTTCTCTTTCTCTCTCCCCCACCCCACACAATAAAAAAACAACTACCCATATCATAAGCATCTTTATAAGACCGCTGGCTATTGGTTCAGTGGGCAGGGCCCTGCTTTAGGAATCAGTTCAGGCACCTGCTATTTAGAGCTCCTATAGAATTTTCCTCTGAATGTTTCATGAATAAGTGCATTTGAAATTCCTCTATCTTGAGATTTCTGCGGAGAAAATGCATTCTCCACTCTCTAGAAGAACAATAATTTCCTAGGCAGATCGACTGTTTGATAGCGGTTCACTTAAAAAGTACTTTATCATCAAGAGGCAAACAAGCATCTGTTCAAAATTCCCAGTGGATTAAACAGGGCAGAGCTACAAAGGTGAGAAGTAGAAAGAGCAAGGAATGATCAAATCAGGGCTTGAAGTGCCTGATGTGCTGGTCTCAGCAGGTGGTGGCATTTTTAGTCAAAGGCTCCCAGCATTTTCAGGGAAGGAAAGCGGGGACCCTGAGTAAACAGCCCTGCACATAACCTCAACAGCCCTGTGATTTCAATTCCCACAGAGATGTTCTCTAAGGACTATGAGTTGTGGCTTTTTTGTTGGACAGGATCCCAGTTTTAGCTTAGTTTTTCAGAATCAAGGAAGAGGATGAAGGCCCTGGGATTCCATTAAATGGAACGTGCAAGGTTCTCAACTTTACAGGCAACAAGTTTAGAGGGGAAAGTGAGGTCTGCCCTCTTGGCCCAGATTCTTGGCTCCTTCAAGGTAAGAGCCAAAGGGATCAAACAACCACATTTGTACTTCGCTCTGGGAAGGGGAATGTTTTCCTCAGCTTTCATCCAGCAACAATTTACCCTATTGTTTGGACAGGTTTTGACCTCATCCCTGACTAGATCTGAATGGGCCCCTGAAATCTTTACGTCCAGGAACTCTCTTTGCTTCTTATACATTTCACTTCTTGTTTGCTACTAGATAAATAAATACAATTTCTCAGAATCTCCATTCCACCTTCACCCGAGGGTCACAAAGCTCAATGTAAATCAATGTTGGAGAAAACCCCCCAAAATATCATTGTTGTCATTATTAACGCAAAGCTAATTTTCCCAGGGGCCAAGTTTCCTCCCTCATAGTACATTAGATGCTCTGAGAGGAGGACTAAATCTTTCAGATCACTGTGGGACAGTTTGATGTTTAGCAGTTGTGAAACCACAACGGTTAAGACAATGTGCTAAACCTACTCTTGGAAAATCTGGGTTCAGTACCATATTGGCTTCCTCTTCTATGAAATGTGATGATGCCTACAGAAAATGCCTTATCGATATGGCGGCAAAGCCTTGATTTGATACTTAATTTTGGTTGGGTAAAAATTTGTAAATTCAGATCTATTCCAAAATACATTTCTTACCTTATGCTTAATTTCTGGTAACACATCTACCAACTTCTGGAGTCCTCTGTGATGTGCTCCCAGCTGAATGATGTAAATACAGGAAAATACTAAAATCTGCTGTTATATTAGAACTGCTGTTATATTAGAAAAAATAAACATGACAATCCCCAGTACCCAATTTTTTTCACCTTTGGAAAGCCTCTGAACATTCCCAGTTATGATCTGCTGAGCTATTACCTTCAAGAATACTCCTATTACAGCCAAACCATTTTCTCCCATTACAGCTTCTTCATAACTTCTGTATTTGACAGGATTCCAGTGTACTAAGTGCAGCTGAAATACAATTGAAAGATGCTTTAAAATCTCCAAGATGGGGCAAGTAAACTAAACAAACCACGGATGTATAGTCCAAAATGCGGCCTATTTTGCTGTTCCCTGAACCCTGTAACACCTTCATTCCCCTGCTCCTCTCTTCTACTTGCTTTCCAAACCTGCCTCCCTGTTGTTGTTGTTTTTCCAGGGCTACCATCCTCTTCCTTCTTCCTCACTCTTCCTTTTTCCACCAATCCTCGAGGGCCTGCTTCTTACAGGAGTGAAGGGCAAGAGAAGAGTGGGCATGATCCAGGACCACCTGACTTCTAGGGAGTCAGAGATGCCTCTAAGGATTGCAGAAAATGCAGGAAAGATAGCAAGAAACTGCAAAGCTGGGAAAAGCCCAACTGCATTAATGCCGTTGGCTGGAACATCAGTGTTGGGAAGACTTCACGATGTCAGGCTGTCCTTCTCACCGCTTTAAGTATCACCTGCTTGATCCCCCTTGCTCGAGTCAGGCCAGGACAGCACCATCAGAATGAAAGCCCCAAAATCATCTGCACCGTCCTAAACCAGGACATCAGCTGCTCAGATGAAGTTGTCAGATTACCTAGGGCCAATCGACGTTGCAAGTGGTGGTGACTTTCTCCTATCCTCCTCCTTCCTTCCCGAGTCTCTTCTCCCTCCCTACTTTTACACAGTCTGTCCTTTGGAATCAAATGTTTCAAAAATGCAGAGTATGTTGAAACATTTTAGAACAGAGACTTGAGAAAGGTTGTTCTGAAAATCCAATAAGTAGGTAAATAAGTTCATGGAGAATCTACCTACCTCTGCTGGGTAGACTTGATTGTCCACTGAGTGTTCTGAGCCCCAGTCATTTACGGCTCCCCAGTGGAAATGGAACTGCTTTAGTCTGTAATGGTTGCCCAAGGGTCCTCCACTAATTCCTGGAAAATTAGACCAGGCAAATCTGTTTCAGTACATTCCTTATTACTAGGTTTATTGGGTTCGAAAAAATTAGCTTTCTTCTCAACTCCTCCTAATTACTGTGAAACCTGGTGAACGCGTTCGGTAGGTTATACTGCCTTTGTTTAACTTGGCCACTTTTAAAGGGCACTAAGTTTCACTGCAGGCTGATCTGGATGAAAAACAATACAGAAGCCCAGTGTTTATTCAAGAATGTTCCGTACCCCTGGCTCTTCCTTCTAGTCAATGTGGCGGATCAACACGTATTCCTATGGTATTTTATTAGCTGCCTCCTGGTTTCTTCTGGGAAAATTTCCTTATGTGCATTTGAAACCCTTATGAATGCTAGAAATAAAGAAAACGTACATTCTTCCTCATTTTTTTCCATTTCAGAGCAAGTCGGTAAGTCTATGACTTTGTTTCTTCACTGGAAACAAAGACAAAAAGATTCTCCCCAGTCCCAACTCTTGAACATGCAAAATAAAACATGTAAAAAGAAATGCAAAAAAAAAAAGACTATAGGAGAAGCAAGCAGATTTTTCCGTTAAATGGAAAGTAGCCTGAGCCCTGCTCCTTGAGACTTTGGGAACTTGTGTCAAAATTCGGTTGTAACGGTTTCCACAGATTCCCACAGGAACTGAAAAGCTA
This sequence comes from Tachyglossus aculeatus, assembly GCF_015852505.1. Taxonomy (NCBI): domain Eukaryota; kingdom Metazoa; phylum Chordata; class Mammalia; order Monotremata; family Tachyglossidae; genus Tachyglossus; species Tachyglossus aculeatus. Next base: position 45,261,827 of record NC_052076.1, read on the forward strand.
AGAGGAGAGACAGACAGACATTCTGAAATACCTTTCTATCAATCAAGCAATGGTATTTATTAAGTGCTACTGTGTTCAGAGCATTGTACTAAGCATTTGGGAGAGTGCAATACAATCGAGTGGGTAGACATGATCTGGGCCCACAGAGACTGGGGGGGAGATAGATACATATTTACTATTCTATTTATTTTATTTTGTTAATATGTTTTGTTTTGTTGTCTGTCTCCCCCTTCTAGACTGTGAGCCTGTTGTTGGGTAGGGACCGTCTCTATATGTTGCCAACTTGTACTTCGCAAGCGCTTCGTACAGTGCTCTGCACACTGTAAGTGCTCAATAAATACGATTGAATGAATGAATGAATAATAAAATCAGTTACAGTTGGGTGTGTACATAATCAATCAATTAATCATATTTATTGAGCGCTTACTGTGTGCAGAGCACTGTACTAAGCGCTTGGGAAGTACAAGTTGGCAACATATAGAGATGGTCCCTACCCAACAGTGGGCTCACAGTCTAGAAGATATAATAATAATAATAATAATGTTGGCATTTGTTAAGCGCTTACTATGTGCTAAGCACTGGGGGGAATACAAAGTGATCAGGTTGTCCCATGTGGGGTTCACAGTCTTAATCCCCATTTTACAGATGAGGTAACTGAGGCTCAGAGAAGCGAAGTGACTTGCCCAAGGTCACACAGCAGACATGTGGTGGAGCCGGGATTCGAACCCATGACCTCTGACTCCAAAGCCCGTGCTCTTTCCACTGAGCCAGGCTGCTTCTCTTATGTACTTATGTATAAGTACATAAGTACTTAAGTACATAAGTACCTAAGTGGTGTGAGTGGGGTGGACATCAGTGTGCTAAAGGAGTACAGGCCCAAGTACATAGGCAACATTAGCTACAATTTGAGTTAGGGAGTGTGACAAGAAATGCCTTTTGGTCCCAGGTCTTGACCTCCTCAGGGCTGCTCCAGTTTGAAGTCCAGCTGTCCAACTGTTTATGGACAGGGAATCAATCAATCGTATTTATTGAGCGCATACTATGTGCAGAGCACTGTACTAAGCGCTTGGGAAGTACAAATTGGCAACACATAGAGACAGTCCCTACCCAACAGTGGGCTCACAGTCTAAAAGGGGGAGACAGAGAACAGAACCAAACATACCAACAAAATAAAATAAATAGGATAGAAATGTACAAGTAAAATAAATAAATAAATAAATAAATAAATAAATAAATAGAGTAATAAATATGTACAACCATATATACATATATACAGGGAATGTGTCTACCAACTCTGTTATAGTGTACTCTCCCAAGTGCTTGAGTAACAGCATGGCCAAGTGGACAGAGCTCGGGCCCCAGACTCAGAAGACCTGGCTTTTAATCCTGTCTCTGCTTCAAGTCTGCTGTGTGACCTTGGGCAAGTCACTTCACTTCTCCGTGCCTCAGTTACCTCATCTGTAAAATGGGGATTAAGACTGTGAGCCCCACGTGGGACGTGGACTGTGTCCAACCTGATTATCTTGTCTACCCCAGTGCTTAGTACAGTGCCTGTAGACTTTGAGCCCACTGTGGGCAGGGATCATCATCATCATCAATCGTATTTATTGAGCGCTTACTATGTGCAGAGCACTGTACTAAGCGCTTGGGAAGTACAAACTGGCAACACATAGAGACAGGGATGTCTCTCTTTATTGCTGTGTTATACTCTTCAAGCGCTTAGTACAGCATTCTGCACACAGTAAGCACTCAATACATGTGATTGAATGAATGAATGAATGCTGGGCTCACAGTAACAAACACCATTTTAAAAAAAATATAAAAAACACTTAGTGCAGTGTTCTGCCCACAGAAAACCCTCAATAAAAATGATTGATTGATTAATTGATCCCAATATTCTACTTCTAAATTCTTGGCTAGGATTGAACTCTTCTTGCAGAACTACAACACCACTATGGCTCTGTGTGTGTGTGTGTGTGTGTGTGTGTGTGTGTGTGTGTGTGTGTGTGTGTGTGTGTATGTGAGAGTGAGAAACAGAGAGAAAGAAATGTGAATGCCCAGTGTGTAAAGGGCATGAAATGATGATGCCCAGCTGGGACCTTGGCAAGACTCCCTCAAGTCACGGTGGTCATAATGGCCAAGGGTGGTTTCTTCTTATCTGTCCTTGCCTCTCTAGATCTTCTTCTTGTTGGACTCCCTATGGGAAGGCAGGGAGGGCTTTAGGGAGCCAAGCAAGAAGAGAATCAGTAGTGGCCAATTAGGTAAGAAAAGAAAATGGAGCTACTGCAACAATGTGGTTTTTTATGGTAATTAAGTTCTTACTATTTGTCAGGCACTGTACTGTGCTCTGGGGGTAGATACAAGCTAATCAGGTTGGACACAGTTCGTGTTCTGCATAGGGCTCAAAGTTTTAATCCCGATTTTAACGGAGGCACAGAGAAGTTAAGTGATTTACCCAAGGTCACACAGCAGGCACATGGTGGAACCGGGATTAGAACCCAGGCCCTTCTGTCACCTGGGTCAGTGTTCTATATACTGGGCCACCCTGCTTCTTATTGCGGGAGAGGAACTGGGAAAAAATGTAGACACCTGGCTACTTAGATAAACAGGTGGAGAAGCGCAGCGTGGCTCAGTGGCAAGAGCCGGGATTTGAACCCATGACCTCTGACTCCCAAGCCCGTGCTCTTTCCACTGAGCCACACTGCTTCTCACTTACCTACTTCTCTCTCTCTCTCTGTCCTTGGTTTGAGGTCAGAAATCATGGCGGTTAGTGATGCTGACCATGCTGCACTTCCCCATCTGTTTATCTAAGTGTCCAGGTATCCTGGTGTCTAAATTTTCCCCCAGTTCCTCTCCCACACTGAGAAGCGGGGTGGCCCAGTGTATAGCGCTTGGGAAGTACAAGTCGGCAACATCTAGAGACGGTCCCTACCCAACAACGGGCTCACAGTCTAGAAGGGGGAGACAGACAACAAGACAAAACATGTAGACAGGTGTCATACTGACACTGGCTATTTCAAGAAGATAACTATATAAAAACTGATAGTTTAAACTACATTCAAGCTTATAGTACAAACCATGAATTCTGGAGACAGTATTAGTGTTCTGGAAGTTAAACATTTTACTGCAGGGTTATAGTTACCGTTCTGGTTTGTCCAAGCCATAAAGTCAAGTCTCTGGAATGCCCTCCCTCCGCACATCCGCCAAACTAGCTCTCTTCCTCCCTTCAAAACCCTATTGAGAGCTCACCTCCTCCAGGAGGCCTTCCCAGACTGAGCCCCCCTATTTCCTCTGCTCCTCCTCCCCTCCCCATCGCCCCCACTCCCTCCCCCTGCCCTCCCCTCTTCCCCTCCCCACAGCACTTATGTATATTTGTACATATTTATTACTCTATTTTATTAATGATGATGTGTATATATCCATAATTCTATTTATCTATTTTGATGATATTGACACCTGTCTGCTTGTTTTGTTTTGTTGTCTGTCACCCCCTTCTAGACTGTGAGCCTGTTGTTGGGTAGGGACTGTCCCTATCTGTTGCTGAATTGTACTTTCCAAGCGTTTAGTACAATGGTCTGCTCACAGTAAGCGCTCAATAGATACAATTGAATGAATGAATGAATTAAAAATATACGTAACATTGACACAGGCATAGCTAGACTAGAAATTGCCAAGGACCAAATTTTGCCAACCTCACTTTATCCTCGGCTCAATCCTGATCCTGACTCACCCAGCCCAAACCTGGCCCTATTATGATCAGAACTGGACGGGGCCTGGGGCAACGCGGCTAAGGAACGCTGCATTCATGCAGCGAACATACAAATAATCGATGATCTTAAGAATTGCTCGGACTAGAAGTTTCAATAGCCTTCCGGATGAAAATAAGAAAGAGGAATCTCTGAGAGGTTAAAAGGTGATGGCTGAAACTGACTCCAAACCCTCCGCAGAGTCTGGCTGAATCGGACCCATTTGGAAGGTTGGATTCAGGACTCACAAGTCATGATTTGCTCTAATTTGCGCTGATTTACTCCCACCTTTTTTTACTAAAGCAGCTCCATGGCTCAGTATCAGTCAACATCTGCCAAACTAGCTCTCTTCCTCCCTTCAAAGCCCTTCTGAGAGCTCACCTCCTCCAAGAGGCCTTCCCAGACTGAGCCCCCTTTTCCCTCTCCTCCTCTCCATCCCCCCTGCCCTACCCCCTTCCCCTCCCCACAGCACCTGTATATATGTTTGTACAGATTTATTACTCTATTTATTTTACTAGTACCTATTTACTATTCTATTTATTTTGTTAATGATGTACATTTAGCTTTAATTCTATTTGTTCTGACATCTTGACACCTGTCCACATGTTTTGTTTTGTTGTCTGTCTCCCCCTTCTAGACTGTGACCCTGCTGTTGGGTAGGGACCGTCTCTATATGTTGCCAACATGTACTTCCCAAGTGCTTAGTACAGTGCTCTGCACACAGTAAGAGCTCAATAAATACGATTGAATGAATGAACGAATTTATTGAGAGCTTACTATGTGCAGAGCAGTGGATAATAATAATAATAATAATGGCATTTATTAAGCGCTTACTATGTGCAAAGCACTGTTCTAAGCACTGAGCATTGTTCTAAGTGCTGTTGAAGTGCTTGGGAGAGTACAATATAATCAATCAATCAATCAATCGTATTTATTGAGCGCTTACTGTGTGCAGAGCACTGTACTAAGCGCTTGGGAAGTACAAGTTGGCAACATATAGAGACAGTCCCTACCCAACAGTGGGCTCACAGTCTAGAAGACTTATAACAGAATTAATAGACGCATTCCCTGCCCACAACAAGCTTACAGTCTAGAGGGATGCTCCATCACAACACCTTATAAAAGAGAAAATGATTCCATCCTCATCGCCAACAAGGAGGAAATCCTATGTTTCAATATCACTGTAAGTATTCTCTTGAACACAAACCTTTTACTATCAAAGATAATAATAACAATAATAATGGCATTTATTAAGCGCTTACTATGTGCAAAGCACTGTTCTAAGCGCTGGGGAATTTACAAGGTGATCAGGTTGTCCCACATGGGGCTCACAGTCTTAATCCCCATTTTACAGAGGAGGGAACTGAGGCACAGAGAAGTTAAGTGACTTGCCCAAAGTCACACAGCTGCCAAGCGGCAGAGCCGGGATTTGAACTGATGACCTCTGACTTCAAAGCCCGGGCTCTTTCCGCTGAGCCACGCTGCTTCCCTACTTCCCAAGCGCTTAGTACAGTGCTCTGCACACAGTAAGCGCTCGATAAAAGATGAGGTTCTATAAAGCGTAGAAAGTTTACCAATGTGAGAAGAGATGACATTCGTTCCAGCTACTGAGGAACTTACCATTGCAGTTAGAGCAACAAGAAATCACGAAGCAGCTGGAATTGATAGCATCCCTATTGAGATTTCTAAACCTAAAGGAGTCATCCTGCTTAAACATTTCTGCAGTTTTTTCATAAAAATATGGAACACTGAGAAGACATTATGGGATTTCAAAACAGCCATTATCATCACCAACTTCAAAATGGGAGCTAAAAGATCAGAATGCAGTATCCACTGTGGCATCTCATATAGTGGAAAGAGCCCGGACTTGGGATTCAGAGGTCGTGGGTTTTAATCCCGGCTCTGCCCACTTGTCAGCTGTGTGACTTTGGGCAAGTCACTTAACTTCTCTGCACCTCAGTTTCCTCATCTGTAAAATGGGGATGAAGATGTGGGCCCCATGTGGGACAATCTGATAACCTTGTATCTATCCCAGCACTTAGAACAGTGCTCAGCACATAGTAAGCGCTTAACAAATACCATCATTATTATTATTATTATCTCACTGGTTTCCAGTGCTGGCAAGATCCAAGTCAGTGTCCTGGACCAGGTATAAAGGGAACATTGTTGACTGCAGTTACCAGAATTGCAATGAGATTTCAGAGCATGGAGTAGCAGTGGGGACATGATCTTCACAACACATTAGATACAAGGAATGCACAGGTCTCATAGCATTTTCCTAGACTTTGAAAAAGCATGTGACATCTTCAGCAGTTATGAACACTAACAACTTAGCAAATTTGACAACATTAAGAAGTTCATCAAGCTTTGGAGATTGTTCCACCATGGCTTGGCTGGTCATGTCACCCCACCCTCAGCCCCACAGGACTTATGCACATACTTGTAAATTACTTATTTGTTTTCCTGTTTGTTTCCCCCTTTAAACTGTCAGCTCACTGTGGCCAGGGCTACCAACTCTTCTGTACTATAATCTCTCAAGTGTTTAGTTCAGTGCACTGCACACAGTGAGTGCTCAATAAATGCTACTGATTGATTGATTGGTTGATTGGTGCCACAAATAGGAAAGCCCTAAATGATTTTTTTAATGGCATTTTGTTAAGCATTTACCATGTGTCAAACACAATTCTAGGTGTTGGGGTCAGGGCATGCTAACTAGGTTGGACACAGTGCCTGTCCCTCAGGGGGTGCACAGTCTAAGCAGGAGAGACAACAGGAGAACGGGGGCACAGAGAAGTTAAGTCACTTGCCTGAGGTCACACAGCAAGAAATTGGCAGAGCCGGGATTAGAACCCAGGTCTTCTGGCTCTCAGGCCATGCTCTTTCCACTAGGCCATGCTGTTTCTCATGGAATGGAGATGGGTAATGGCTCCTACTCCAATAGGTAAAAAGCTAGATTGGGTAGTAAGTCCAGTGCTGTTCAGCTTCTCCTATGAAGCTCTGCTAGAAGATATACCATGAAATCTGGCTGTTGTTGTTAGAATACACTTCTGATCGTGTGCAATAGTGTGGCTGGGACTGAGGGTACCACATCGGACTTTTCAGCCACTTTGGATCCCCAGCTACTAGCCTCACTGAAAGAGAGACACACACATTCAAGAATTGCAGCGTGCAGATGAGAGTGCTGAAGAGGGAAGGATCATCATCATCATCAATCGTATTTATTGAGCGCTTACTGTGTGCAGAGCACTGTACTAAGCACTTGGGAAGTACAAGTTGGATATCCCCAAGAAGACATGTTGGTGATTGTGAACCACCCCAACAAGTCATCCTGACATTGTGAAATGAAGAAAATGGGGGTAGCTTCATTCAGTAGGGAAATGTTATTTGCAATCCAAGATCTCCACTGCAAACCAAAAATTGGAATGCCATTGTGGAATTCTGAGCAACAAAAATGACACAATGCACTAATAGACAAGGGAGCAGAAAATTGAATCAAGAAAGAAGAAAGTCAGTTATCCTTTGGGGGAACATCAGATAGGGTGGCAATGGTGCGTCAGGCCTCAGACCAATCTGAAGTGCTCAGAGCTGTAGTGCTGTTCACCCTACTTTTTATTGTGTGGTCTAGGCTCGCTCAAATACCTCTACTCGGTTCTTTGAGCAATTACATCAGCGGCACATCTGCTTTGCTCCGCATCACCTGGCAAGATAGACTCCCAAACAATGAAGTTCTGGAACAAAATCAGTTTATTAATATTGATTAGAGGCTCACCTCAAAATAGTACCTTGAGGAGATTATGTGAGCACTAGGACACCCAAATAGCAGCTGCTTGGTGAGCTGAAATGTAACTGCCAAAATTCAGGGGAGGGTGGAAATGCTTGAAGGAGCAGACTCAGACAGTGTAATACCACAGATAAAAGCTGTCACCTAATGACAGTAAAAGCCCTGGTTTAATGCACTGCAGTCCTAAAAGAGTAGCATTTTTTTTTTGAGCATAAGCTTGAGAGGATCATGAGAAAATAAGAATAGCACCAGGAGGTTTTGCAACAACAAACATAAGTAAAACAAGGGGATGACCTTTGTGTGTGCATTATTTGGTGGGGATTCTGAGTTTTGCAGCGGTCTGTTCAGCCACACTTGTATTCATAGGTCAACTTCACTGTGAGGGGCAGCATGTTCAAACTTAAAGAACTGTATCTACCCAGTTAACTTTTCTTCGAACAAAACTCATTTTACAACGAGATTGAAATGCAGAGGGGATAGGAGGTGCTTTCTCAATGCTGAAACAAACGAGAGTCATTCGCTTGCACAAGGTACTGGGGTCAGGCCTTCAGTTAACAGGAAATTGGATACCTTGAGAGCCATTGTGGGCAGGGAATGTGTCCGTTTATTGTTGTATTTTACTCTCCCAAGTGCTTAGTACAGTGCTCTGCACACAGTAAGGGCTCAATAAATACGATTGATTGAATGAATAAATGAATGAGGTTTGAGTGGATCACCTTTTAGACTGTGAACCCACTGTTGGGTAGGGACTGTCTCTTTATGTTGCCAATTTGTACTTCCCAAGCGCTTAGTACAGTGCTCTGCACATAGTAAGCGCTCAGTAAATACGATTGATGATGATCACCTAGGTCTAAGATTAGGCACTTCAACACAGTCAATCAATCAATCGATTAATCGTATTTATTGAGCGCTTACTGTGTGCAGAGCACTGTACTAAGCGCTTGGGAAGTACAAGTTGGCAACATATAGAGACGGTCCCTACCCAACAGTGGGCTCACACCTGCCATTCCTATGGAAAATCCATCCCCACCATAAAACTGTGAAAAAATGGAAGTCTTGGGAAAATAGCTTGGTTCTGGGAGTCAGGACATCTGGGTTCTAGTCCCACCTCTGTCACTGATCTGCTGAGCGACCTTGGGCAAGTCACTTGCCTTCTATTTATTCTGATGACTTGACACCTGACCACATGTTTTGTTTTGTTGTCTATCTACCCTTTCTAGACTGTGAGCCCGTTGTTGGGTAGGGACCGTCTCTATATGTTGCCAACTTGTACTTCCTAAGCGCTTAGTACAGTGCTCTGCACACAGTAAGCACTCAATAAATATGATTGAATGAATGAATGAATGAATCTGTAAAATGGGGATAACATATTTGCTTTCCCTACTTCTTAGATTGTAAGTCCCAACCAAGTAGGGTAGGAACTCTAACCTATCAGATCACCTTATATCTCTCCTAGCCCTTAGCACAGCATTTGGCACCTAGTTAGGATTTAATAAATACTGAAATTAAAATAATAATTATTACCAATTTAAGAGAAGAGCCTAAATCTAATAATCTAAATAAAACCAGGAAGTGTATTCAAAGGAAGAGGGTTTTCCAATGTTGATACGTTACAGAGCAATGGTTTAATTTTGCAAAATTGGATAACAAGAGGATCACAAGGAGAAATGTGAATAAAGTTGATTTTTTTATTGAGGAAGGCTAAATTAAAGTGAGGCTAATGGTCAGGGAAGGAATTGCAAAAAATTGCGGTGAGACGCAGTGTTATTTTTGAAAGAACCACAGTGCCATCTGTAATCAAGTAGCTACACAGGCATAGGAGTAAATTGGAGAAAGAGAGAGAGAGAGAGAGAGAGAGAGAGAGAGAGAGAGAGAGAGAGAGAGAGAGAGAGAGAGAGGGTTTTTGGGAGGGAGAGATAAATCACAGCCTACTGGGTTCTGGACAGGCTGAAACGATAAAAGTGTGGTATCATGCTGGTTACAGAACTCAGCAAATCAGAGTGGGGGTATGTTCTCTAAAGTAAAAACAAATAAGACTTCTATAACAAATAGGAACGAGAGATCAGATCCTCGTACTGGTGTAAAGACTTGTTTTTCAGTTCCTTATCCAAGTTCTGAGCACAAAAGAGATACAAAAGTTAAATGAAATGGATGTAGAGATCAGCAGGTAGATCATTTAAGGGCCCTTGGACTTAGTTCCAGCTCTGCCAACGACTGTGAGAAATTGGGGGTCATTTAACTCCATCTCTGTTTATCCATCTCCCTGCCTGAGATATAACTGTGAGTCATATTCCCCCACTGTATAAGCTGTTCCAGTTTTCCATCCCAGTTTATTCTGACTTTTCCTCATTTCCTTCTCTTGTCACCCAGTCAGTCAATCTCTCCTCTTCTTCTAGCCTGCCTTTCCTCCTCTCTTCTCATCTGCCTGTCTGCCTCTCCCTCTTCACTCTCTTCTCCCTGTCACCAAATCCCCATTCCCCCTTTCTCACAGGTCCTATTCATCCAGCACTCCTTTACCCCCTTCTTGTCTTCTCTCCTTTCCTCCTTACTTCTATTACATTTTTTTAATGGTATTTGTATAGTGCTTCCTATGTGCCAGGCATTTTACTAAGCAATGAAGTAGATACAAGCTAATCAGTTTGGACACAGTCTCTGTCCCTCACAGAGCTCACAGTCTTAATTGCTATTCATTCATTCATTCAATCATATTTATTGAGTGTTTACTGTGTGCATTCATTCATTCATTCATTCATTCAATCGTATTTATTGAGTGTTTACTGTGTGCAGAGCACTTGGGGGAGTACAATACAACCATAAATAGTCACATTCCCTGCCTTCAATGGGCTTACAGATGAGGTAACTGAGGCACAGAGAAGTGATCTGCTCAAGGTCACACAGCAGACCAGTTGCGGAGGTGGGATTAGAACCCAAGTCCTTCTGACTCCAGGCCTATTCTCTATCCACTAAGCCATGCTGTTCATGGGTCTCACAGTCTTAATCTTTAAAGATAAGGAAATTGAGGAACAGAGAAGTTAAGTGACTTGCCTGAGGTGACACAGTGGACAAGCGGCAGAGCCTGGATTAGAACCAAGGTCCTCTGACTCCCAAGAACATACCCTTTCCATTAGGCAATGTTGCCTGCCACCTTCCTTCCGCTAATTGCCTTCCCTTCGGTTTTGCCCATATACTTAGGTCTGTATCCATTAAGAACTCTGAAATTCACCCATCCTCACCTCCACAACACTTACGTACATATCCACTCGTAATTTACTGTAATATCTTTCTCCCTCTCTTGTCTATAAACTTCTTGCATGTAAGGATTGATTCTACTTACTCTATTGTACTGAACACTCCCAAGTGTTTAGTACAATGCTGCACAAAGCCCTCGGTAAATACTACTGATTGATGATTTCCTCTTATACTTACCCTCCCTTCCTTCATCAGTGTCTATCCCAAATGCTAAAATGAGTTTTTCAGAGAAATGGGCAGTAGTCAGATGAATTAAATGGAAGAAAAATTAGAATCAATGTATTCAGATCTGTGTGTGCGCACACACACACACACACTCATTTACACACAACCCATGAAGAAAACCAACCACATCACAACTAATGTTGAAATAGTAGTAATTGTATTTAGTGAGTGCTTGCTGTGTGCAGAACACTGTACTAAGCACTGGGAAAGAGCATACAGATGGGAACTAAACAAGGACTCTGTTCCTGGAGGGACTCACAATTTACAAAGAAAGCCAGCTGTTGGCAACTACTCTGGGAATCAGAAGACCTGGGTTCGAATCCTGGTTCAGGCTATAGCTGACAAAACCTGGCGACGACCTCACGTACGAGCAGCAAAATGGTCTGGTAGAAAAAGCACGGTCCCGGGAGTCAAAAGACTTTGGTCTAATCCCGGCTCTGCCACTTGTCTGCTGAGCCACCTTGGGCAAGTCGCTTAATAATAATAATAATAATGATGATGATGATGATGGCATTTGTTAAGCACTTACTATGTGCCAAGCACTGTTCTAAGCACTGGGGAAGATACAAGGTAATCAGGTTGTCCTATGTTGGGCTCACAGTCCTAATCCCCATTATACAGATGAGGTTACTGAGGCACAGAGAAGTCAAGTAATTTGCTCAAAGTCACACAGCTGATTAGTGGCAGAGTCAGGATTAGAACCCATGACCTCTGAGTCCCAAGCCCGTGCTCTTTCCACTAACTTCTCTAACTTCTCTAACTTCTCTAACATAACTTCTCTATACCTCAGCTCCCTCATCTGAAAAATAAGGATTCAAAACCTGTCCTCCCTCCTACTTCGATTGTGAGCCCCACGTGGGACCTGATCATCTTGTATTTACCTCAGTGCTTAACAAATACCATTATTATTATTATTATGCCCTTAGCAATCTACTTCACTCACCCATCTACTTGCTCATTCGTTCCACCCCCAACCCCGCAGCATATCTTTAAATTATATATTATCATCATCATCATCAATCGTATTTATTGAGCGCTTACTATGTGCAGAGCACTGTACTAAGCGCTTGGGAAGTACAAATTGGCAACACATAGAGACAGTCCCTACCCAACAGTGGGCTCACAGTCTAGAAGGGGGAGACAGAGAACAAAACCAAACATACTAACAAAATAAAATAAATAGAATAGATATGTACAAATAAAATAAATAAATAAATAGAGTAATAAATATGTACAAACATATTATGAATTCTTTATATTAATGTCTGTCTCCCCTCCTAGACTGTAAGCTCATTATGGCAGGGAAAGTGTATCTTAATTCTGTTGTATTCTCCCAAGCACATAGTACAGAGCTCTGTACATAGTAAGTGCTCAATAAATACCACCGACTGACTCTATCCTATGCCCCAGTGGGATCATGGAATGCAGGAATGAGAGAGTGAGAGGATCTGTGCAAACCACTAGCACTGTGAGCAATTCCTCTGTGTAGATTCCTTGTCCTGAAGTCTCAAGGCTGAGACGCATCTGTTATTCCTCAGGGAAATCACCTTCATCCTCACAGGACTTTGTTCTCGCGATGACAACTCCTAGCACTGTGTTTAAAGGGATTTGCTTTAAACAGAGCTCTTCAGGGGAAGACACAGAAATGAAAAAGGCTCTCAAAAGGGTGGTTTTCGTTACATCTGACTTTTTAATTAAGGAAGATCCAGCTGGTTACACTGAGAGGAGTAAAAGGAGTGAGACGGAGGAGATTTGTTTCCTGGCAAGTTTTTGGAACCAGCTGTCTCAGAAGGATAAGACTGTGAGCCCACTGTTGGGTAGGGACTGTCTCTATATGTTGCAAATTTGTACTTCCCAAGCGCTTAGTACAGTGCTCTGCAAACAGTAAGCGCTCAATAAATACGATTGATGATGATAACCAGAAACTCAATTTAGAGACGAGCATCCTCCTGTGGTAGAATGGAAGGTAGCTAACAGCACAATGAAAAAACAGCTGGGGTTGGGGACTTGTTCCTTGCTGCTTGACAATCCTGCCTCAGAGAAGATGCTGGCTCTTTTGCTGATTTGCTCTTCAAGGCAATAATAATAATGATGACGGTATTTGTTAAGTGCTTACAATGTGCCAGGCACTGTACTAAGCGCTGGGGTGGATACAAGCCAAGCGAGTTGGACAGAGTCCCTTTCCCGTGTGGGGCTCATACTCTTAATCCCCATTTTATGGATGAGCTAACTGAGGCCCAGTGAAGTGACTTGCCCAAGGTCACACAGCAGACATGGGGTGGAGCCAGCAGTAGATGAAAATATATAAAATAAATAAGTAGATTATTAAAGAAAAGCCATTCAACAGGGTCTTTCCCCCTTCATTAATTTGGAAAGTGTCTTTCTTTCATTGAAATAGAGCAGTTTACCAAAATGATTGGTAGGACAGGGAGAGGAGACAGAGCAGAAGGGGATTTATTCATCCTTAATGCTTAGCCAGAATCATGAGGCCGAGTGAACATATGCATGGGATAAGGGTAACAAACAATGAAGGTTGCGTCGTGAAGCAATTATAACTCCTGGCATCCCAGAATGTCTGAATTGTCTGCATAACATCCAGCTACTTGTAATCAGAGGATTCACATTCCCATTTTAACTACTTCTGTGTAACTGCTGTCATTTTGGGGGAGTAGAATTCTTGACTGTCGTTCTGCTCCCTGGATCTCCAACTCCAATGCCCGTCTTCCAGTTCTGATGGACAAATGTCAGATGCATTGGCAGGTAGATTTTTAAGCTACTACTTACCTCACCTAGCATGCTCAAGGGGTGAAATAGATATTAGATGATGATGGTAACAGCATAATAATAATAATAAGGGTATTTGTTAAGCGCTTACTCTGTTCCAGGTACTACTGTACTTACTCTGTTCGAGGTATTACTCCATTTATTTATTTATTTTATTTGTACATATTTATTCTATTTATTTTATTTTGTTAATATGTTTTGTTTTGTTCTCTGTCTCCCCCTTCTAGACTGTAAGCCCACTGTTGGGTAGGGACCATCTCTATATGTTGCCAACTTGTACTTCCCAAGCGCTTACTACAGTGTTCTGCACAGAGTAAGTGCTCAATAAATATGATTGGATGAATGAATGAATGAAGGTACTGTACTAAGTGCTGGTGTAGATAGAAGATAACTGGGTTGGACACAGTCCCTGTCCCAGAATGGGCTCACAGTCTTAATTCCCGTTTTACAGATGAGGGAACTGAGGCACAGAGAAGTGAAGTGACTTGCCCAAGGTCACACAGTAGACAAGTGGTGGTGCCAGGATTAGAACCTATGACCTTCTGACTCCCAGGCAGGCCTGAGCTGTCTCCATTAGGCCATGAAGATTAGCCAAGTCTCTAAGCAGAGAACTGTTGGCTATGAAATGAGACGGAGTTTAGGCTAGAGGGAAGTCACGGGCAGAAGGTCGGCAGGGAGACAGGTGATATCAAGATCTGGAGAGTAGGTTGGCATTTGTATTTGTATCATATTTGTACTAATTCTGTCCTCCACTGGACCTCCACTATCTGCCTCCTTCGCTCTTTTCCTCGAGCCACTGAATGCTGCTGGCAGAAATCTAAACACCAGGCCAACCTTGTCCACTTTAAGTTTGTCCTTTCTTGCCCTCTCCTCTGCCCAGCAAAACTATTTCTCTTCCTTTATTGACACCCATGCCCATCACCCTCGTCAGCTGTTTCGGACATTCAACTCCCTTCTCAAGCCCCCTGTCTCTCCCCCTCCCCCATCCCTCGCCCCCAAAGATCTGGCCGCTTACTTCATTAGGAAAATTAACACCATCAGGTCTGAGCTCCTCCAAATCACCCCTCCCCCTCCCCCCTCCTCCCTCCTCCCAGTCTCCCTTCTACTTTCCCATCCTTCCCAACAGTATCTTCATAGATTTCCTCCCTTCTCTCAAGTGCCACCCCCTCCATGTAGGCATCAGACCCCATTCCCTCCCACCTTATAAAAACTTTTACCCCTTCCCTCCTCCCCTCCTTAGCTTCCATCTTCAACTGCTCACTCTCCAATGGCTTCTTCCCCTCTGTCTTCAAACATGCCTGTGACTCCTCCATCCTAAAAAAAACCCTCCTTTGACCCCACAGCCCTCTCCAGTTATCACCCCATCTCCCTCCTACCCTTCCTTTCCAAACCCCTGGAGTGAGTTGTTTACACTTGCTGCCTCAAATTCCTCTCCTCCAATTCTCTCCTGGACACCCTCCAATCCTCTCCTGGACCCCCTCCAATCTGGCTGCTGCCCCCTCCACACCACTGAAACCGCCCTCTCAAAGGTCACCAATGACCTCTTTCTTGCCAAATCCAACGGGTCCTAATCCATCCTATTCCTCCTCGACCTCTCAGCTGCCTTTGACACTGTCGACCATCCCCTTCTCCTCTACACGTTATCCAACCTTGGCTTCACAGACTCCGTCCTCTCCTGGTTCTCCTCATCTCTCTGGCTGTTCATTCACAGTCTCCTTCAAGGGCTCCTCCTCGCCCTCCCACCCCCTAACTGTAGGCATCCCTCAAGTGTCAGTTCTTGGTCCCCTTCTATCTCTATCTATAATCACTCCCATGGAGAACTCATTCGCTCCCACAGCTTCAACAATCATCTCTATGTGGATGACACCCAAATCTATATCTCCTCCCCTTTTCTCTCTCCCTCCAGGCTCACATCTCCTTCTGTCTTCAGGACATCTCCACTTGCGTGTCCTCCCGCCGCCTAAAACTCAACATGTCCAAGACAGAGCTCCTTATCTTCCTTCCCAAACCCTGTCTTCACCCTGACTTTCCTGTCACTGTGGACAGAACAACCATCCTAACCCGTCTCACAAGCCCACAACCTTGGTGTCATCCTTGACTCCACTCTCTCATTCCGTCACCAATGCCTGCTGGTCTCACCTTCACAAAATCGCCAAGATCTGCCCTTTCCTCTCCATCCAAACCACTGCCACGTTAGTACAATTCTCCAGTGGTTGCCTATCGACCTCCCTATCAAGCAAAAACTCCTCACTATTGGCTTCAAAGCTTTCCATCCCCTTGTCCCCTCTTACCTAACCTCCCCTCTTTCCTTCTACATCCCAGCCTGCACACCCCGCTCCTCTGGTGCTAATCTTCTCACTGTGCCTCATTCTTGCCTGTCCCACCATGGACCCGTGGCCCATGTCTTCCCTCTGGCCTGGAATGCCCTCCCTCCTCAAATCGACCAAACAATCACACTTCCCCCCTTCAAAGCCCTACTGAAGGCTCACCTCTTCCAAGAGGCCCTCCCAGACTAAGTCCCCCTTTTTCTCAGCTCCCCCTTCCCTTCCCATTGCCCTGATTTGCTCCCTTTCCTCTACACTCCCTCCCTGCCCCACAGCACTTGTATATATGTGTACATATCTATAATTCTATTTATATTTATGCCTGTTTTATTTGTTCTAATGTGCATATATCTCTCTAATTCTATTTTTACTGATGCTACTGATGCCTGCTAACTTGTTTTGATGTCTGTATCCCCCCTTCTAGACTGTGAGCCCGTTGTGGGCAGGCATATTCTCTCTTTGTTGCTGAATTGTATTTTCCAAGTGCTTAGTACAGTGCTCTGCACACAGTAAGTGCTCAATAAATACAACTGAATGAATGAATGAATTTATATTAATGCTTGATTACTTGCTCTGATGTCTGTCTCCCCCCTTCTAGATTGTAAGCCTGGTGTGGGCAGCAATTGTCTCTATTGCTGAATTATACTTCCCAAGTGCTTAGTACAGTGCTCTGCACACAGTAAGCACTCAATAAATATGGCTGACTGAATGAATTTCCAATTTTATTCTTTTATGAGCACTATTTGTAAGTAGTTTTGGTGTGTCTATCTCCCTCTTTAGATAGTGAGCTGCTTGCAGGCAGGTAATGAGTATCTTGTTTCTGTTGTACTCTCCCAAGTGCTTACTACAGTGCTTTCCATTCAATAGGCACAAGGTAAATGCTACTGAATGATTGATTGATTGGTTGGAAGAGAGATGAGTCCCAGACACTCACTAATAAACTTTTGAGAGGCAGCGTGGCTCAGTGGAAAGAGCACAGGCTTTGGAGTCAGAGGTCAGAGGTTCAAATCCCAGTTCCACCAACTGTCAGCTGTGTGACTTTGGGCAAATTACTTCACTTCTCTGTGCCTCAGTTACCTCATCTTTAAAATGGGGATTAAGACTGTGAGCCCCCCATGGAACAACCTGATCACCTTGTAACCTCCCCAGTGCTTAGAACAGTGCTTTGCACATAGTAAGCACTTAATAAATGCCATTATTATTATTATTATTATTTTGAGGTAGGATCCACCACAGTCTGTTTCTGTTTGCCTTGTTTGCCTTTCCCTTTGTCTGTCTCTCATTTGTTTCTTTCTTTCTCTGGCTTATGAACTGCTCTCAAATCCTTCTTTCCCTTCTACTTTTCCACCTCACATTCTTGGATCTTGGATTCAGTCTCTAGAAGTGAACCCCCTACCCTTTCCCTACAACATTCCACTTCAGGCTCAAGAAAATCTGGGCATTTTATGTTAGGAAAAATGGACTAATTACACCCACATAGTACTGATATGGTGGTCTTGGCCTCTACGTTTAACCGGTGGTCTTTAATGAAACATGTTAGTTAACTTTTGAAGCATCGGCATGCATTTGGGCAGAAATTCTATTTCTCTCAGTTACTTTTCCTCCTCCCATAAAGCCATTTGATTTTTCCCCTTTCCTTGACTTTCTGTGGCTTTGACATTCCAGAGATTAATCTTACAGTTACTTCTAAAATCCTTCTCTTTACAGTTCCTGGCCAGGCATTTTGTATGGAAACTTTGCATGCTCTCATGCTTCAGGTCCCAGAGTCTCAGCAGTTTAAAATACTGGAGTTTTACAGAAATTTTCCACAGACTCTTTCCAGTGTTTGACCTTGAATCTCTGGCCCTCATCCATTGGCATTTCACTATCAGAAGGTGAGATAATCCCAAACCTTGAACAGACTGCAGTTCATCCTCACTGATTCTTAGGTTATGCACTTTTCCAATTCTCATCTTTCTTTTCCTTAGTTTGTTCACTGTGTCATTCTAACCTTTTCCTTGTCACCCAACTCTCAGTGTCATTGATTTTGATTTTGTTTGATTTTGTTCTGACGACTTGACACCTGTCTACATGTTTTGTTCTGTTGTCTGTCTCCTCCTTCTAGACTGGGAGCCCGTTGTTGGGTAGGGACCGTCTCTATATGTTGCCAACTTGTACTTCCCAAGCGCTTAGTACAGTGCTCTGCACACAGTAAGTGGTCAATAAATACGATTGAATGAATGAATTGATTTCTCTTTATTCTGGTTTATTTAATGGTACACGATTTCTGCATTTTCACTTGGTGCTTAACTTGGTATTTTTTTGTATCATTGTATTTTCAATATCTTCCTTTTCCCCCACCCCAAATCATTCCAATGTATAGCATTGAATAACCAAGGCAGAGAAACAGGGAAAAGTGGAAGAGAGGACTGGAAAAGAATTTACAGTGATAGAGGAGCCAAAAAAAGGAGGAAGCTTGAAATGAAAATTCTCCTCCCTTCTACCAAGCTCTGAGCCATTTTACAACGTATTAAGGCAAAAGCTATATCCTTAGACTACGAGCTCTATGTGAAACATGGACTGTGTCCAACCTGATTGTCTTATATCTACCCCAGCACTTAGTACATTGCTTGGCACACTGTAAACATTTTAACAAATAACACACACAAAAAAAGCACAAATCTGTAAATTCTGATAAAGAAAGTTTGGTTGGGGAGGAGGTCGAAACTCTTTACTAAAATGAAATTTGGAGGGTGGGGGGGAGTAGTTACCAGTGGATTTTTGGCATGATATTGTTGTCCCCCTTAGAGCAATCAGAATTGAAACAGTTTTTCATAGACTTCTTTTTTTTCTGAGTTCTGGGTGTTTCCACAAAGTCCAGAACAAGTACTCCAAGATTTAGGATTAACTTCTCTGAGTTTCTTGATGGTAATTTTAGGTGCGCTGGAGGCAGGGTATTTTTAGTAGGGAGTTGGGGAGCTAGTATTTCAACTTTAATAAAGATGACACAGTCCCAATCAATCAATCAATCCAAAATGGTATTTATGGTACCAATGGTATTTATTGAGTATTTACTATATCCAGAGCACTGTACTAAACACTTGGAGAGTACAATATAAGAATGTTGGAAGATGCTGTCGTGGATAGAGCATGAAGCTGGGAGTCAAAGGTCATGGGTTCTAATCCCAGCTCCGCCACTTGTCTGCTGCGTGACCTTGGGTGAGTCATTTAAATTCTCTGTGCCTCAGTTACCTCATCTGTAAAATGGGGATTGAGACTGGGAGCCCCACGTGGGACCAGGACTGTGACCAACCCAGTTTACTTGTATCCACCCCCGTGCTCAGTACAGTGCCTGGCACATAGTAAGTGCTTAACAAATACCACAAATATTATTATCATCATTACCCACAAGGAGTTTGCAATCTAGAGGGGGAGACAGACATTAAAATAAAGTAGAGATAGGAGAAGTGGCAGAGTATATGGATATGTACATAAGAGATGTGGGGCTAAGGTTGGGTGAATATCAGGTATTCCTGCTAGTGAACAGATTGCACTGAGCATGTAGGCAGGCAAGGAAGCAATTGTGAGGTGACGGGAAAGGTATTTTTAGCTGCAGGACCCAAGGATTGTCCACAGTATAATGCTGATTCTGTGCCGGACAGCCATAATTCATCAGGCAGTTGCCTTGGTAGTCCTTTCTGTCTTTACTGACCTCATTCACTAGCTATTTTCAGTACTACTGCTGGCCCTGATCATCTCACTGGTTGCCCTGGGTGGTTCTTTGGTTAAATGGCATAGCCCAACAGACATTCCCCTCCAAGCAGAACTGGAACTAGAACCCAAGTGTCCTGACTCCCGGAGATGTACTCTTTCCCCTTCCTTCGTAGTAAGGCTTGCCCTGCATATGATGACTGCATTAGGGACTCAGATAATTAACGGCAGAAACAATGCGGTCATGGGTGAGTGCGTTTAGCTGAAAATTACCTTGGGCCCCTACAAGGTAGTTGGCCCTATGCAGGATTATAAAAACGTAGTTGTCCTACCATGTGATTCTTTTGTTTGTGTTAAGGATGAAAAAAAGGAATAATAATCATTACCTGCAGAAATTATCATCACACAACCCTTAAATTAGATATAGACACAGTGACCTAAAAGGCTGAAGAGTATGAATGTGTTTTCCTCTTAGATTTGCACAGGATTGGTGAAAACTTGTTACAAGCAGGGGAATTTGTCTGCTAATTCTGTTGTACTGTACCCTCCTAAATGCCGAGTATAGTGCTCTGCATATAGTAAGCACTCAATAAATTGTTAGAGTGATGCATTAGCAGAGATGTTTCTAGGTGGGGCTTGGGCACTCGGACCATAGGAGGAGAGAGATAGAGAGAAAGAGAGAGAGAGAGAAAAAGAGAGAGAGATTGATTGAATATGTGCATAATTGCTGTGGGGCTAGGAAGGGGTGATTACCGGTGAAAATCCAAGTGTAATGGCAGTACAGTAGACAGTGGGAGAAGAGGAAATGTGGGCTCAGTTGGGGAAGGCCTCTTGGAGGAGATGTGCTCTTAATAAAGGTTTGGAGGTGGGACGAGTGATCATCTGTCAGATATGAAGGGGGTGGGTGTCACAAGCCAGAGGAAGACCGGGGGTGGGGGCCGTTGGCAGCATTATAGACGAAACTGAGGTAAAGTGATGAGGTTGGTGTTAGTGGGGCCAAGTGTGGCCAAGGGTTTTAATTACTACTCCTGCTGGGGGTGGAGTGGGGCTGCCTTCCCCCTTGGCATTAGACACAGGGTTACTATGCAGTTGGCAGGAAACATGGATGCAGAACAGAGGGTGCAAACCGTTTGCCAAGGGGAGCCAGGGTGAGAGTCCCTTGCTCCCAGAATCCTGGAGGATCTTCGATATTACCTAATAATAATAATAGTGGTACTTGTTAAGCACTTACTATGTTCCAAGCACTGTTTTAAGTGCTGGAGTAGATACATATTAATCAGGTTGGACACAGTCCCTGTCCCACACGGGGCTCTCACTCTTAAATCCCCATTTTACAGATGAGGTAATTGAGGCCCAGAGAAGTTAAATGACTTGCGGAGGTCACACAGCAGACATGTAGAGGAGCCGGGTCCCTTCTGCTGTGCTCTATCCACTAAGCCATGCTGCTTCTCTAACCAGTGCTCAGACAGGTCTCCTCAATAATAATAATAATAATGTTAAGCACTTACTATGTGCCCAAGCACTGTACTAAGCGATGGGGGAGATACAAGATAATCAGGTCCAAACACATGGGTCCCCCAGGCTAAGTAGAAAGGAGAACAGGTACTGAGTCCCCATTTTACAGATGAGGGAACTGAGGTTCAGAGAAGTTAAGTGATTTACCCAAGGTCACACAGCAGACAGTTGGTGGAGACAGGATTAGAACCCAGGTCCTCTGATTCCCAGGCCTGTGCTCCTTCAACTAGGCCATGCTCCTTCTTTAAGGCAGCTTCCAGTCAGAGATCCTCCACGTGAATCAGGCATGAGCTTGGTTTGAGAAGAGAAACTGAGAAAGCAGCCAGGGTAAAGGGAAGAATTGAACTCATGCTGTTTACTACTATTTTCTCTAGCAGGAACAAAGACATCTTAGGGACACACACAGACACGTTCCGAGCAAAGAAAGATAGTGCTCAGAATGTTAATCGGCATCAGAAAAGATTTTAATTCTAAGAGAAAACAAAACATCCTTTATTAATCTCTAAAACTGGCAGTTGGTTAATGAACACAGTCTGATCAGTTTCTTTGAATTCTGGACAGAAGACTGTTAGACAGACATGGTGTTCATTCATTCATTCATTCAATTGTACTTATTGAGCGCTTACTGTGTGCAGAGCACTGTACTAAGCGCTTGGGAAGTACAAGTTGGCAACATATAGAGACGGTCTCTACCCAACAACGGGCTCACAGTCTAGAAGGGGGAGACAACAAAGCAAAACATGTGGACAGGTGTGGTTCTGTGGAGGTTCTGAGGTGTTTTCAGAGCGAGGTTATGTCTCAGCAAACTTTGCCTCACCCTTCTTCCCCTCCAAAGCCCATTTAGTTGTGACCCAGGTCCAGGGATTCAAATCCAGTCTGACTCCAGATAATTCCTGATCTGGAGGACCCTGGGCTTCCAGGGCAGTGCTAGTCTAGGTCTGGAGCTTTGGATCACCTCTGGAAGGCCTGGGAGTCCGTTGGGGATCCCTACTACCAGCCTAGAATATAGAGACGGTCCATCCTCTCCCCACAACACCTGTATATATGTATATATGTCTGTACACGTTTATTACTCTATTTTACTTGTACATATTTATTCTATTTATTTTATTTTGTTAATATGTTTTGTTTTGTCCTCTGTCTCCCCCTTCTAGACTGTGAGCCCGCTGTTGGGTAGGGACCATCTCAATGTGTTGCCAACTTGTACTTCCCAAGTGCTTAGTACAGTGCTCTGTACACAGTAAGCGCTCAATAAATATGACTGAATGAATGAATGAATGAATGAACTGCCTGGCCAGACCCCATTCCCAGATCCAAGGCCTGGCCTCTTGGAGTCCTTCAGGACCCACTTAGAGCCTGCCAGGACCTCAGGGATCTCCCAGACTCTCCTGGGATCAACACCTCTGGGCCCAGGGAGACAGGAGGGAGGGCAGGAGCCAAGGTTGGAGCAAGTGCCCCAAACGTTTTTCTCACCTGACTCCTCAGTGGAATCATCAAACTCAACCTGGAACAAGTAGCCGGTGTTCCAGACACGGCGGCAGCGAGATGGATCATAGTTAATTTTCAAGTGTTTCAGGTGAGGGTCGTAGACACTGTCTCTCCACTGGATACGGATAGGAGATTGTCGAGTGCCTCCTGGAATCGACAACTGGCTTTTCCAGAGCGGATGTACTACGGCAGGGACAAAAGTACGGACAGTGACGAGGAAACCATCCTGCCGAGCTGCTCGGCGGCCCAGAAAAGTGCTTTGTTTCCAGGACTGTGACTTTGCAAAACTCAAGAGAAAACCTAATCATTTCGCTGAGGAACTCTCCAGGGGCAATAGTTTTCATTTCTAACAGGCCTGTCCAGGACCCAGAATCTGTTCTCAATTATTTGTGAGCTTCTCCTTAAAAATCACTTTTATCTTTTTTCATTTGTTCATCACTGATTTTTCTCTCCCTCAGTTACCGGTGACTTGGGCTTAACTGTGTTATTTCTACAGAATTTGGTCATATGAATTCTGACCACCCTTCGGTTTTTTTATGCCATCCCCACTATTCTCTCCTCTTGTTTTCTTGGCTCCACAGCCCTTATCTTCTCAGCTCTCTGTCTTGATCTTGGGCAAGTGTGACTTTGGGCAAGTCATTTCACTTCTCTGTGCCACAGTCTCCTCATCTGTAAAATAGGGTTTAAATATCTGTTCTCTCTCCCTCCCTCTTAGACTAGGAGCCCATTTGGACAAGGACTATGTCCGACCTTGTAATAATAATAATAATAGTATTTTTAAGTGCTCAGTATGTGCCAGACAGTATACTAGGCGCTGGGGTAGACGCAAGATAACAGACCCTGTCCCACATGGGGCTCACAGTCTTAATCCCCATTTTACAGATGAGGTAACTGAAGCACAGAGAACTGAAGTGACTTACCCAAGGTCACACAGCAGACAAGTGGCGGGGCCAGGATTAGAAACCAGGTCCGCCGACTCCCAGGACTGTGCTCTTTCCACTAGGTTATGCTTGTATTTACCCCACTTAGCACACTGCTTGGCACATCGTAAGTACTTAACAAATGCCACAATTATTATTATTATTATTGATTTCCTGCCGGACCCACTGAATTCCCACCCTCAAGTTTCTCCCAGACCAAAGGTGCCTCTTCCCTTCAACTTCCCAGTTCTGTTGTCTCCGCAGCCCAACTCTTTTCCCAACACTGGATTTCTCCCACGTCCACAGCTCATGCCTTCCATCAGTTCTGTTCTCTCAACCAATCACCATCTCTCTCAATTGCACTAAAGGAAATTCCCCTTACTGCCGTGAGAGATTTGTATTTTAACTATCTGATTTTCCATCATTAATGCTCTTCCCCTCTCCTTCGCAGTCCACACATGTACAAAACATACAGAAAGCCTGACCCAGTGGAAAGAGCACAGACCTGGGAGTGAGGAGACCCGTGTTCTAATCCTGGCTCTCCTACTTGCCTGCTGTGTGATCTTGAGAAAGTCACATAATTTCTCAAGAGCTCAGTTGCCTCATCCTTAAAATATGGATCTGTTACAGTGCTCTGTACACAGTAAGCACTCAATAAATACCATTGACTGATTGATTGATGAGACAGTGTGAGAGGTGGCTGAGAGGGAGCAGGAAGGCCGGGAGAAAAGTGGAGTCCTGGAGAAAAATGCCAGAGAAGTTAAGTGACCTGCTTAGCACTTGGGAGAGTACAGTATAACATTAAACAGACACAACCCCTGAACATCATGAGCTAACAGTCTAGTCACCAAAGTCTGTCTCCAATTTCCTTCTCCCTCAACCTGCCTTATAAACCGTGAGCCCTCGTGGGCCAAACATCTTGAGCGATTCAATCAATCAATCCATCAATCATATTTATTGAGCGCTTACTATGTGCAGAGCACTGTACTAAATGCCTGGAGGAGTGCAATATAACAGAGTTGGTAGACGCATTCCCCACCCACACTATGTCCTTGTACTTTCAGTGATTTGCACCCAATAAGCCTCAACAAATACAATAAGTACCAACCATCATCGTAATAAAAACTACCTTGAAATAAAGAAAAAACCATGTATCTACTCACATGCATCATTCCTGCTCCTGGGAGCACAGACATCCAAACAACATGCCATTATTCGCTGATTTGGGATAGTTTTTCTCAGCTCCTTGCCCAGTAATGGGAGACTAAAGACTGTCATTATTATTTTCTTCGTGCTTGGATTTCTTTGCCAGGTCCTTCTTCGAAGTTGGGGTGGTTTTCCAACCACCCGTTAACTGAAAGTCTGGGAGCTGTTTTTGAACTCAAAGAGACTAGGGTGCCCAGCAGACTTTACTAAAGCCAGCCCCAAAGCTAGCATATATCCCGCTCTCTAAAAATAGTTAATTTTCAACCCATTCATGTCCTGACCTCTGCATTAGTTTTAAGTTTAGCTTGGAGCAAAATAGGGCAGCTGTTATTTGTTGAATGTGTACTCTTCATTTTGGCTCTGTAAACACTGCTGACTTTGGGATCTGATTTGTCTCTTCCATGGGTAGGGAAGTTTTTCCTCCCAGAGTATCTCAATCACTGCAAAACTTAATGTTCTTTAGACATACCTTACCTTTCAGCTGGAATCTGTGGTTTTTTCCCCCTGATTTTAACCAGAATTACTAAAATCAGGATAAACAGGAATAATGGCCCAGACTACATACAGTTCCTTGCTTCCAAAGAATCTGTAGCATTTCACTGAAGGAAATGTGAGGAACGCTTAGATAAGCAGCATGGCTCAGTGGTAGAGCATGGGCCTGGGAATCAGAACGACCTGGGCTCTAATCTGGGCTCTGCCATTTGTCTGCTGTGTGACCTCGGGCAAGTCACTTAACTTCTCAGTGTCTCTGTTCTCTCATTTGTAAAATGGAGATGAAGACTGTGAGCCCCTTATGGGACATTCATTCATTCATTCATTCAATCGTATTTATTGAGCGCTTACTGTGTACAGAGCACTGTACTAAGCGCTTGGGAAGTACAAATCGGCAACATATAGAGACGGTCCCTACCCAACAACGGGCTTACAGTCTAGAAGGGGGAGACTGACAAAAAAAAAATCAAAAAACAAATTAAACAAAACGAGTAGACAGGTGTCAATACCGACAAAACAAATAGAATTATAGCTTCTACACATCATTAATAAAATAGAGTAATAAATATATACAAATGTACACAAGTGCTGTGGTGAGGGGAAGGGGGAAGGGCAAAGTGAGGGGGGTGACGGGGAAGGGAGGAGGAGGAAGAGAGGAAAAAGGGGGGCTCAGTCTGGGAAGGCCTCCTGGAGGAGGTGAGCTCTCAGTAGGGCTTTGAAGGGATGAAGAGAGCTACTTTGGCAGATGTGTGGAGGGAGGGCATTCCATGCCAGGGGAAGGATGTGGGCCAGGGGTCGATGGCGGGACAGGCGAGAATGAGGCCCAGTGAGGAGATTAGCGGCAGAGGAGCGGAGGGTGCGGGCCAGGCTGGAGAAGGACAGAAGGGAGGTGAGGTAGGAGGGGACGAGGTGATGGACAGCCTTGAAGCCGAGAGTGAGGAGTTTTTGCTTGATTTGAAGGTTGATAGGCAACCACTGGAGATTTTTGAGTAGGGGAGTGACATGCCCAGAGTGTTTCTGTAGAAACATAATCTGGACAGCAGAGCGAAGTATGGGCTGAAGCGGGGAGAGACAGGAGTATGGGAAATCAGAGAGGAGGCTGATGCAGTAATCCAGTCGGGATAGGATGAGAGATTGAACCAGCGAGGTAGCGGTTTAGATGGAGAGGAAAGGACTGATCTTGGTGATGTTGTGGAGGTGAGACTGGCGGGTTTTGGTGACGGATTGGATGTGTGGGGTGAATGAGAGAGCGGAGTCGAGGATGACACCAAGGCTGCGGGCTTGTGAGGCGGGAAGGATGGTAGTGCCGTCTACAGTGACGGGAAAGTCAGGGAGAGGACAGGGTTTGGGAGGGAAGATAAGGAGCTCAGTCTTGGACATATTGAGTTTTAGATGGCGGGCAGACATCCAGATGGAGATGTCCTGTAGGCAGGAATCATGGGTTGTGTCCAACCTGATTATCTTGCCTCCACCCCAGCACGTAGTCCAGTGCCGGATAAATAGTAAATGCTTAACAAATGGCATTTTTTCTTCAAAAAAGAATGAAACGAGAGGCCAGAATGATTTTATTTTTAATTTGCTGATTTTCATGAAAGGAGCTCCTAAGGCTATTTAACCTGAAAATTGTGCAGTTGAAAAGTCCAACCGTTCTCTTTCGTGACAATTTAAATCTCCCTCATCCAGGTTGGGTAAGGTTATCAGAAAAACATTTAACCAGAGGCTGCTTACTTCAAAGCACGTTAAAACCCTGGCTCTCAGTGACCTCAGTATTGATCCTTAAACAGACATTGGGGTCCGGATGCAGGCCCAGCCCCCAGAACAAGGGACCAGAACCATGTATACTTAGACTGTGATCTCCACAAGGACAGGGACTGTGTCCTACCTCATGACCTTGTATTTCCCTAGTGCCTAGTACAGTGCTGGGCACATAGTAAGTGCTGAAGAAATACCTCAAATATTATCTTTATGTTACAATTGCTCTCCTATTATCCACCACCATTTTGCCTAGATGTCACTGCCCAGCCACATTTGAATACTGTCGACTGATTGACCAGTGCAAAGAATGTAAGCTCAGTGAATGCACATAATAACATAGATATTTTATTATATAGTGTAGACTCAGTGTGGCCCAGCAGAAAGGACATAGGCTGGGAGTCAGAGGGCCTGGTTACAATCCCGGCTTTCACATTTGCCTACTGTGTGGGACCGTGATCAAGTGTCTTCACTTCTCTGTGCCTCAATTTCCTCATCTGTAAAATGGGGATTTAAATACCCTCGTACTTAGATTGTGATCCCCACACGGTTCAAGCGCTTAGTCCAGTGCTCTGCACACAGTAAGCACTCAATAAATATGATTGAATGAATGAATGAATGAATGAACAGGGACTGTGTCCAGCCTAATTGTCTTATATCTACCCCAGCACTTAGAACAGTTCTTTCATTCACTCATTCAATCATATTTATTTATTCATTCATTCATTCATTCAATCATATTTATTTATTTATTCATTCATTCATTCATTCAATCGTATTTATTGAGCGCTTACTGTGTGCAGAGCACTGTACTAAGCACTTGGGAAGTACAAGTTGGCAACATCTAGAGACGGTCCCTACCCAACAGCGGGCTCACAGTCTAGAAGGGGGAGACAGACAACAAAACAAAACATATTAACAAAATAAAATAAATAGAATAAATATGTACAAGTAAAATAAATAGAGTAATAAATCTGTACAAACATATATACATATATACATGTCAGCTGTGTGACTTTGGGCAAGTCACTTCACTTCTCTGGGCCTCAGTGACCTCATCTGTCAAATGGGGATGAAGACTGTGAGCCCCATATGGGACAACCTAATTACCTTGTATCTTCCTCAGCGCTTAGAACAGTGCTTGGTACATAGTAAGCGCTTCACAAATACCATCATTATTATTAGAGGCAAAGTGGATGGAGCAGGGTCCCGGTGTCAGAAGGGCCTGGTTTCTAATCTCGGCTCTGTCACCCATCGGCCCTGTGACCTCGCACAAGTCATTTAATAATAATAATAATAATGATGGCATTTATTAAGCGCTTACTATGTGCAAAGCACTGTTCTAAGCGCTGGGGAGGTTACAAGGTGACCAGGTTGTCCCACGGGGGGCTCACAGTCTTAATCCCCATTTCACAGATGAGGTAACTGAGGCCCAGAGAAGCGAAGTCTTCGTATTCTAGTCTAGAAGTGAAGTCTTCTAAACTGTGAGCCCGCTGTTGGGTAGGGACTGTCTCTATGTGTTGCCGACTTGTACTTCCCAAGCGCTTAGTACAGTGCTCTGCACACAGTAAGCGCTCAATAAATACGATTGATTGATTGAAGTGACTTGCTCAAAGTCACACAGCTGACAAGTGGCGGAGCCGGGATTTGAACCCACGACCTCTGACTCCAAAGCCCATGCTCTTTTCCGCTGATTTAACTCCTCTATGCCTCAGTTCCCTCATCTGTAAAACAGGGATGACGACTGTGAGCCCCACGTGGGACGGGGACTTGGGTCCAACCTGATTAGCTTGTATCTACCCAGCGCTTAGAACAACGCTCATCGCAAAATAAGCGCTTGACAAACACTCTCATTATTAACTTGTATCTACCCCAGCGCTTAGGACAATGCCAATCACAAAATAAGCGCCTGACAAACGCTATCGTTATTATTATTATCGTGCTTAGAATGGTGCTTGGCACATAGTAAGTGTTTAGAGAAGCAGCTTGGCTCAGTGGCAAGAGCCCGGACTTGGGAGTCTGAGGTCATGGGTTCTAATCCCGGCTCTGCCACTTCTCAGCTGTGTGACCTTGGGCAAGCCACTTCACTGCTCTGTGCCTCAGTGACCTCATCTGTAAAATGGGGATGAAGACTGTAAGCCCCGCGTGGGGCAAACTCATCACCTTGTATCCTCCCCAGCGTTTCGAACGGTGCTTTGCAAATAACACCATCTTCATTATCAAATACCGTTATTAGTAATGAGCTCCCAACCTAGAGACCCCCATCCCCCCTGCCCCCTGATGCCCAGTGTCGGTTGCGCCCCCCGGGCACCCCTCACGTATTTATTGAGCGCTTACTGTGTGCAGAGCACTGTACTAAGCACTTGGGAAGTACAAGTTGGCAACATATAGAGACGGTCCCTACCCAACAGCGGGCTCACAGTCTAGAAGAAGGAGACAGACAACAAAACAAAACATATTAACAAAATAAAATAAATAGAATAGTAAATACGTACAAGTAAAATAAATAGAGGAACAAATATGTACAAACATTTATACAGGTGCTGTGGGGAGGGGAAGGAGGTAGGGCGGGGGGGATGGGGAGGGGAAGGAGAGGAAGGAAGGGGCTCAGTCTGGGAAGGCCTTGACACACAGTAAGCCCTTATCCAATGTTATTTTTATTATTATGATTATCTTTTGACAGGCCCACCTCCAAACTTCTCCCAGACCACAGATCCCACTTCCCTTCAGCTCCCCAGTTCTGTTGTCCTCCCAGCGCGGCTCTTTTCCCGTCACTATATTCCTCCCAGGTCCACAGATCGTGCTTTCCATCATTTCCGTTTTCTCAATTCGATCATCAGCTCTCCCAATTGCACTAAAGGAAATTCCCCTTACTGCTCTTTGAGATTGGTAATTCAATCAATCAATCAATCGTATTTATTGAGCGCTTACTATGTGCAGAGCACTGTACTAAGCGCTTGGGAAGTACAAATTGGCAACACATAGAGACAGTCCCTACCCAACAGTGGGCTCACAGTCTCAACCATCTGCTTTCCACCATTAATGCTCCTCCCCTCTCCTTCGCAGCCCACGCATATACAGAATACACAGGGACCAAACTAAAGCTCTAGTAAACATTGACGAGGCAGGATCTAATCCATTAATCAATGAGACAATCAATAACTGGATAATCAATAATTAGTTTGTTTTAATAGACGCAGCATGGCCTAGTGGGAAAACAACAGGCTTTGGGAGTCAGGAGAACTGTGTTCTAGTCTGGGCTCTACCGCATGCCGGCTGTGTGACCTTGGGCAAATCATTTAATTTCTCTGGGCCTCAGTTTCTTTCCTTCCTTCCCTCCTTCCCTCCCTCTCTTCAATCAATCAATCAATCGATCGTATTTATTGAGCGCTTACTGTGTGCAGAGCACTGTACTAAGCACTTGGGAAGTACAAGTTGGCAACATATAGAGACAGTCCCTACACAACAGTGGGCTCACAGTCTTCTTCCTTCCTTCCTTCCTTCCTTTCTTAGACTGTGAGCCCGCTGTTGGGTAGGGACTGTCTCTATGTGTTGCCAACTTGTACTTCTCAAGCGCTTAGTACAGTGCTCTGCACCCAGTAAGCGCTCAATAAATACGATTGAATGGTCTCTGTTGCCGAATTGTACTTTCCAAGCACTTAGTACAGTGCTCTGCACACAGTAAGCGTTCAATAAATAGGATTGAATTGTCTCTGTTGCCGAATCGTACTTTCCAAGTGCTTAGTAAAGTGCTCTGCACCCAGTAAGCACTCAATAAATACGACTGAATGGTCTCTGTTGCCAACTTGTACTTTCCAAGCGCTTAGTACAGTGCTCTGCACCCAGTAAGCGCTCAATAAATACGATTGAATAAATGGTCTCTGTTGCCAAATTGTACTTTCCAAGCGCTTAGTACAGTGCTCTGCACCCAGTAATAGCTCAGTAAATATGATTGAATGAATGTTCTCTATTTGTTGTCGAATTGTACTTTCCAAGTGCTTAGTAATAATAATAATGATGATGGTGTTTGTTAAGCGCTTACTCTGTGCCAAGCACTGTTCTAAGCACTGGGGAGGTTACAAGGTGAGCAGGTTGTCCCACGGGGGGCTCACAGTTTTAATCCTCATTTTCCAGATGAGGTAACTGAGGCCCAGAGAAGTGAAGTGACTTGCCCAAAGTCACCCAGCTGACGGAGCCGGGATTTGAACCCATGACCTCTGACTCCAAAGCCCAGGCTCTTTCCCCTGAGCCACGGTGCTCTGCACACAGTAAGCGCTCAATAAATATGACTGAATGAATGAAATGAGTGAACAAGTACCATCATCATCACTATTATTATTATTATTATTATTATCATCATCATCATCTATTTTGACTCCTCAGGATGCCACGAACCCATTGCACTAATTTGACTAATTCCCCCCGTCTTACCTCCTTCCCTTCCCCACAGCACCTGTATATATGTATATACGTTTGTACAGATTTATTACTCTATTTATTTGTTTGTTTATTTTACTTGTACATAGAGAAGCAGCATGGCTCAGTGGAAAGAGGATGGGCTTTGGAGTCAGAGGTCATGGGTTCAAATCCCGGCTCCGCCACTTGTCAGCTGTGTGACTTCGGGCGAGTCACTTCACCTCTCTGTGCCTCAGTTCCCTCATCTGTAAAATGGGGATTGAGACTGTGAGCCCCCTGTGGGACAACCTTGTAACCTCCCCAGCGCTTAGAACAGTGCTTTGCACATAGTAAGCGCTTAATAAATGCCATTATTATTATTATTATATCTATTCTATTTATTTTATTTTGTTAATACGTTTGGTTTTGTTGTCTGTCTCCCCCTTCTAGACTGTGAGCCCGTTGTTGGGTAAGGGCTGTCTCTATGTGTTGCCAACTTGGACTTCCCAAGCGCTTAGTCCAGTGCTCTGCACACAGTAAGCGCTCAATAAATACGATTGATTGATTGACTACAAGTCCCAGAATCCACCGCTGTCGCAGAGGGCGAGGATAGGAGGAGAAGGCTCCTGCTGGACTACAAGTACCATCATGCAACGCGGCTCTGGCAGGCTGGGACTACAATCCCCAGAATGCCGCGCGCCAATACTGTGTCAACGTTTCGCAATGCACACTGGGATCTGTAGTCTCCTGCCCTGTGGCCTTTCCTCTCATTCCATACTAAAAAATAAATTAATATGTTTCTTCCTAGCCGTCTCCCTCCCATTATGGGTAAATCCAGTTAGTCGGCAGAGGAGGAAGATGCCAGAAACTAGCCCTTGGAGACTGTGAGCCCGTTGTTGGGGAGGGACCGACTCTTTAGGTTGCTCCTTTGTACTTGCCCAGCGCTCTACACGCAGTAAGCGCTCAATAAATACGATTGAATAGTAATCAGTCAATCAACCAATCAATTAATCGTATTTATTGATTGCTTACTGTGTGCAGAGCACTGTACTAAGCTCTTGGGAAGTACAAGTTGGCAACATATAGAGACAGTCCCTACCCAACAGTGGGCTCACAGTCTAATAGTAATAATAAGAGTAATAATAATGATGATGGCATTTGTTAAGCGCTTACTATGTGCCAAGCACTGTTCTAAGCCCCGGGGGGATACAAGGTGGCAGAGGTCATAGGTTCAAATCCCGGCTCCTCCACTTAATAGTGATGGCATTTATTAAGCGCTTACTATGTGCAAAGCACTGTTCTAAGCGCTGGGGAGGTTACAAGGTGATCAGGTTGTCCCACGGGGGGCTCACAGTCTTCATCCCCATTTTACAGATGAGGGAACTGAGGCCCAGAGAAGTGAAGTGACTTGCCCAAAGTCACACAGCTGGCAATTGGGGGAGCTGGGATTTGAACCCATGACCTCTGACTCCAAAGCCCGTGCTCTTTCCACTGAGCCACGCTGCTTCTCTGTACTTCCCCAGCGCTCTGCACACAGTAAGCGCTCAATAAATACGATTGAATAGTAATGATAATGATGATGGCATTTGTTAAGTGCTTACTATGTGCCAAGCACTGTTCTAAGCCCCGGGTGGATACAAGGTGGCAGAGGTCATAGGTTCAAATCCCGGCTCCTCCACTTGCCAGCCGTGTGTGACTTTGGGTAAGTCACTTCACTTCTCTGGGCCTCAGTTCCCTCATCTGTAAAATGGGGATTATTCATTCATTCATTCATTCATTCATTCATTCAATCGTATTTATTGAGTGCTTACTGTGTGAGGAGATTAAGACTGTGAGCCCCCTGTGGGATAACCTGATCACCTTGTATCTCCCCCAGTGCTTAGAACAGTGCTTTGCACATAGTAAGTGCTTAATAAATGCCATTATTATTACTATTATTATTATTATCAGGTTGTCCCACGTGGGGCTCACAGTCTTCATCCCCAGTTTGCAGATGAGGCCTCCCCCTCGTCCCCCTCTCCATCCCCACTGTCTTTTACCTCCTTCCCTTCCCCACAGCACCTGTGTATATGTATATATGTTTGTACATATTTATTACTCTATTTATTTATTTTACTTGTACATATCTATTCTACTTATTTTATTATGTTAATATGTTTGGTTTTGTTCTCTGTCTCCCCCTTCTAGACTGTGAGCCCACTGTTGGGTAGGGACCGTCTCTATATGTTGCCAATTTGTACTTCCCAAGCGCTTAGTACAGTGCTCTGCACACAGTAAGCGCTCAATAAATATGATTGATTGATTGATTGATTGATGAGGTCACTGAGGTTCAGAGAAGTGAAGTGACTTGCCTAAGGTCACACAGCAGACATGTGGCGAAGCTGGGATTTGAACCCACGACCTCTGACTCCCAAGCCCTTGCTCTTTCCACTGAGCTACACTGCTTTTGAATGAATGAGTGAATAATAATAATAATGGCGTATATTAAGGGTTACTATGTGCAAAACACTGTTCTAAGCGCTGGGGAGGTTACAAGGTGATCAGGTTGTCCCACGGGGGGCTCACAGTCTTAATCCCCATTTTACAGATGAGGTCACTGAGGCCCAGAAAAGTGAAGTGACTTGCCCAAAGTCACACAGCTGACAATTGGCAGATCGGGATTTGAACTCATGACCTGACTCCCAAGCCCGGGCTCTTTCCATTGAGCCACGCTGCTGATCATTTATATTAGTATCTATCTCCCCCTCTAGACTGTAAGCTCATTGTGGGCAGGGAATGTTATATATTGTTAGCTTGTACTCTTTCAAGTGCTTAGTACTGTGATGATGATGATGATGATGGTATTTGTTATGTTGCCAACTTGTACTTCCCAAGCGCTTAGTACAGTGCTCTGCACACAGTAAATGCTCAATAAATACAACTGATTGATTGATTAAGTGCTTACTATGTGCAAAGCACTGTTCTAAGCACTGGGGAGGTTACAAGGTGATCAGGTTGTCCCACGGGGGGCTCACAGTTTTAATCCCCATTTTACAGATGAGGTAACTAAGGCACAGAGAAGCGAAGTGACTTGCCCAAAGTCACACAGCTGACAAGTGGCGGAGCTGGGATTTGAACCCATGACCTTTTAGACTGTGAGCCCGCTGTTGGGTAGCGACTGTCTCTATGTGTTGCCAACTTGGACTTCCCAAGCGCTTAGTACACTGCTCAGCACACAGTAAGCGCTCAATAAATACGATTGAATGAATGAATGAATGAACCGTCTCTGTGTTGCCAACTTGTACTTCCCAAGCGCTTATTACAGTGCTCTGCACACAGTAAGCGCTCAATACGTACGATTGAATGAATGAATTAATTTATGAATATTCTATTTTATTCTATTGATTTCATTTTGTTAATATCTTTTGTTTTGTTGTCTGTCTCCCCCTTCTAGACTGTGAGCCCACCGTTGGGTAGGGACCATCTCTATATGTTGCCGACGTGTACTTCCCAAGCGCTTAGTCCAGTGCTCTGCACGCAGTAAGCACTCAATAAATACGATTGAATGAATGAATTTATGAATATTCTATTTATTTTATTTTGTTAATACGTTTGGTTGTGTTATCTGTCTCCCCCTTCTAGACTGTGAGCCCGCCGTTGGGTAGGGACCATCTCTATATGTTGCCAACTTGTACTTCCCAAGCGCTTAGTCCAGTGCTCTCCACACAGTAAGCGCTCAATAAATACGATTGAATGAATGAATTTATGAATATTCTATTTATTTTATTTTGTTAATACGTTTGGTTTTGTTCTCTGTCACCCCCTTCTAGACTGTGAGCCCCCCGTTGGGTAGGGACCGTCTCTAGATGTTGCCGACGTGTACTTCCCAAGCGCTTACTACAGTGCTCTGCACACAGTAATTGCTCAATAAATACGATTGAATGAATTTATGAATATTCTATTTATTTTATTTTGTTAATATGCTTTGTTTTGTTGTCTGTCTCCCCCTTCTAGACTGTGAGCCCACCGTCGGGTAGGGACGGTCTCTATATGTTGCCAACTTGTACTTCCCAAGC
Organism: Tachyglossus aculeatus; assembly: GCF_015852505.1. NCBI lineage: Eukaryota > Metazoa > Chordata > Mammalia > Monotremata > Tachyglossidae > Tachyglossus > Tachyglossus aculeatus. Next base: position 45,297,449 of record NC_052076.1, read on the forward strand.
GCTTAGTCCAGTGCTCTGCACACAGTAAGCGCTCATTCAATACGATTGAATGAATGAATTTATGAATATTCTATTTATTTTATTTTGTTAATATGTTTTGTTTTGTTCTCTGTCACCCCCTTCTAGACTGTGAGCCCCCCGTTGGGTAGGGACCGTCTCTAGATGTTGCCAACTTGGACTTCCCAAGCGCTTAGTACAGTGCTCTGCACGTAGTAAGCGCTCAATAAATACGATTGAATGAATGAATTTATGAATATTCTATTTATTTTATTTTGTTAATATGTTTTGTTTTGTTCTCTGTCTCCCCCTTCTAGACTGTGAGCCCACCGTTGGGTAGGGCCCGTCTCTATATATTGCCGACTTGTACTTCCCAAGCGCTTAGTACAGTGCTCTGCACACAGTAAGCGCTCAATAAATACGATTGATTGATTGATTGATTGATTGAATGAATGAATGAAGGCGGGAGGGCGGGATGCGCATGCGCGCTGGCGGAGGTTCTTCGCCCGGCCGGCCGGGACAGAGGGGCGACGGGGGCGCATGCGCGGGCCGGAGTCCCGGAATGGAGGGGGGGGAATCCGACGCCTGCGCACCGGCTCGTAGTGGGGGGGGGGGGGAGTGGGGATCGCGGCGCCTGCGCAGAGCGGCGGCTTCTCTCGCGAGGACGAGCGCCATGATCGCAGCTCCTCGGCAAACACCACGAGAATTCGGCAGCCCACACGGTAATTGCAGCGCCCGCAGCCGGTCGCGTCTCCTCCTCCCTCCCCCCCCCCCCCTTCCCGCGGGGCGAGAGCGAGAGCGAGATCTTGCCCCAGCCCGCCCCTCCCCCCGCTCCTCCTTGGCGGGGCGCTGCACCCGAAGCGCGCGCGCGCGCGCGCGAGCGCGGCCTCGCCTCAGCCGCCGCCGCCGCCGCCGCCGCCAACGGCCTCCCCGCCGCCATCACGGCCCGGGGGACCGGCGCGCAAGCACGCACCGACCCCCCTCTCCTCAAAATTTCACTGCTCTCTTCAAAGGCCTCAGTTCCCTCATCTGTAAAATGGGGGGGGCGGGGCTGATCACCTTGTGGCCCCCTCAGCACGCACCGACCCCCCCTCCTCAAAACTTCACTGCTCTCTTCAAAGGCCTCAGTTCCCTCATCTGTAAAATGGGGGGGGGCTGATCACCTTGTGGCCCCCTTAGCACGCACCGACCCCCCTCTCCTCAAGACTTCACTGTTCTCCTCAAAGGCCTCAGTTCCTTCATCTGTAAAATGGGGGGGCGGGGCTGATCACCTTGTGGCCCCCTCAGCACGCACCGACCCCCCCTCCTCAAAACTTCACTGCTCTCCTCAAAGGCCTCAGTTTCCTCATCTGTAAAATGGGGGGGGCTGATCACCTTGTGGCCCCCTCAGCACGCACCGACCCCCCCCCTCCTCAAAACTTCACTGCTCTCTTCAAAGGCCTCAGTTCCCTCATCTGTAAAATGGGGGGGGGCTGATCACCTTGTGGCCCCCTCAGCACGCACCGACCCCCCCTCCTCAAAACTTCACTGCTCTCTTCAAAGGCCTCAGTTTCCTCATCTGTAAAATGGGGGGGGGCTGATCACCTTGTGGCCCCCTTAGCACGCACCGACCCCCCTCTCCTCAAAACTTCACTGCTCTCTTCAAAGGCCTCAGTTTCCTCATCTGTAAAATGGGGGGGGGGGGGCCTGATCACCTTGTGTCCCCCTTAGCATGCACCGACCCCCCTCTCCTCAGAACTTCACTGCTCTCTTCAAAGGCCTCAGTTCCCTCATCTGTAAAATGGGGGGGGGGGGGGGCCTGATCACCTTGTGGCCCCCTTAGCACGCACCGACCCCCCTCTCCTCAGAACTTCACTGCTGTCTTCAAAGGCCTCAGTTCCCTCATCTGTAAAATGGGAGGGGGGCCTAAACACCTTGTGGCCCCCCTAGCACTTGGAACGGTGCTTGGCCCTTAGTAAGCGCTGAACAAATGCCATCGTCATCATCATCATTTAGAAGCAGCGGGGTTTAGTCATTCAGTCATTCACTGTCATGTTTATTGAGCGCGTAGTACAGTGCTGTGCACACAGTAAGCGCTCAGTAAATACGATTGAATGAATGAATTCGGCAACAGAGACGGTCCCTACCCAACAACGGGCTCACAGTCTAGAAGGGGGAGACAGACAACAAAACAAAACGTAGACATGTCAAAACCATCTGAATAAAAAGAATTATATATATATATATATATATATATATATGTGTGTATATATATATGTATATATATATCATTATGGCTTAGTGACCGGAACCCGGGCTGGGTGACCTTGAGCAAGCCGCTTCACTTCTTCAGGCCCTCAGTTCCCTCATCTGTAAAATAGGGATTTTTGTGAGCCCCATGTGGGACAACCCGATGAGCTTGTATGTCCCCCAGCGCTTAAAACAGTCTTGGCACGTAGTAAGCGCCGAACAAATACCATTATCATCATCGTCACGTCACTTCTCTGGGCCTCAGTTCGCTCATCTGTAAAATGGTGGGGGAGGCTGATCACCTTGTAGCCCCCTTAGTGCTTAGAACGGTGCTTGGCCCTTAGTAAGCGCTGAACAAATGCCATCGTCATCATCATCATTTAGAAGCATTGGGGCTTAGTAAGCGCTGAACGAATGCCATCGTCATCATCATCATTTAGAAACATTGGGGCTTAGTCATTCAGTCATTCACTGTCGTATTTATTGAGCGCTTAGTACGGTTTTCAAGCGCATAGTGCAGTGCTGTGCACATAGCGCTCAGTAAATACGAATGAATGAATTCGGCAACAGAGACGGTCCCTACCCAGCAACGGGCTCACAGTCTAGAAGGGGGAGACAGACAACAAAACAAAACGTAGACATGTCAAAACCGTCTGAATAAAAAGAATTGCATATATATGTACATAATATATATAGATCATTATGGCTTAGTGACCGGAACCCAGGCTGGGTGACCTTGGGCAAGCCACTTCACTTCTCCAGGCCCTCAGTTCCCTCATCTGTAAAATAGGGATTTTTGTGAGCCCCATGTGGGACAACCCGGTAAGCTTGTATGTCCCCCAGCGCTTAGAACAGTCTTGGCACGTAGTAAGCGCCGAACAAATACCATTATCGTCATCGTCACGTCACTTCACTGGGCCTCAATTCCGTCATCTGTAAAATGGTGGAGGAGGCTGATCACCTTGTAGCCCCCTTAGCGCTTAGAACGGTGCTTGGCCCTTACTAAGCGCTGAACAAATGCCATCGTCATCATCATTTAGAAGCAGCGGGGCTTATTCATTCTGTCATTCACTGTCATATTTATTGAGCGATTAGTACAGTGCTCTGCACACAGTAAGCGCTCAATAAATACGATTGAGTGAATGAATTCGGCAACAGAGACGGTCCCTACCCAACAACAGGCTCACAGACTAGAAGGGGGAGACAGACAACAAAACAAAACGTAGACATGTCAAAACCATCAGAATAAAAAGAATTATATATATACATATATCATTATGGCTTAGTGACCGGAACCCGGGCTGGGTGACCTTGGGCAAGCCGCTTCACTTCTTGGGCCCTCCGTTCCCTCATCTGTAAAATAGGGATTTTTGTGAGCCCCATGTGGGACAACCCGATGAGCTTGTATCTCCCCCAGTGCTTAGAATAGTGCTTGGCACGTAGTAAGCGCTGAACAAATACCGTTATCATCATCGTCACGTCACTTCTCTGGGCCTCAGTTCCCTCTTCTGTAAAATGGTGGGGAAGGTTGATCACCTTGTAGCCCCCTTAGAGCTTAGAACGGTGCTTGGCCCTTACTAAGCACTGAACAAATGCCATCGTCATCATCATCATTTAGAAGCAGCGGGACTTATTCATTCAGTCATTCACTGTCGTATTTATGGAGCGCTTAGTACAGTGCCCTGCACACAGTAAGCCCTCAATAAATACGACTGAATGAATGAATTCGGCAACAGAGACGGTCCCTACCCAACAACGGGCTCACAGTCTAGAAGGGGGAGACAGACAACAAAACAAAACGTAGACATGTCAAAACCATCAGAATAAAAAGAATTATATCTATATATATCTATATATATATATCATTATGGCTTAGTGACCGGAACCCGGGCTGGGTGTCCTTGGGCAAGCCGCTTCACTTCTCGGGCCCTCAGTTCCCTCATCTGTAAAATAGGGATTTTTGTGAGCCCCAAGTGGGACAACCCGATGAGCTTGTATCTCCCCCAGCGCTTAGAACAGTGCTTGGCACATAGTAAGCGCTGAACAAATACCGTTATCATCATCGTCACGTCACTTCTCTGGGCCTCAGTTCCCTGATCTGTAAAATTGTGTCGGGGAGCCTGATCACCTTGTAGCCCCCTTAGCGCTTAGAACGATGCTTGGCCCTTAGTAAGCGCTGAACAAATGCCGTCATCATCATCATCATGTAGAAGCAGCGGGGCTTAGTCATTCATTCAATCTTTCATTCAATCGTATTTATTGAGCGGTGACTGTGCGCAGAGCACTAGACAAAGCGCTTGGAAAGTCCAAGTTGGCAGCAGATAGAGACGGTCCCTACCCAACAACGGGCTCAGAGACTAGAAGGGGAGACAGCAAAACAAAATATGTGGACAGGTGTCAAGTCATCAGAATAAATCCAATTATAGCTATTAGATATATATGACACTATGGCTTAGTGACCAGAACCCGGGCTGGGTGACCTTGGGCAAGCCGCTTCACTTCTCGGGCCCTCAGTTTCCTCATCTGTAAAATGGGGATTTTTGTGAGCCTCATGTGGGACAACCTGATGAGCTTGTATCTCCCCCAGCACTTAGAACAGTGCTTGGCACGTAGTAAGCGCTGAACAAATAACCATTATCCTCCTCATCATCACGTCACTTCTCGGCACCTCAGTTCCCTCATCTGTAAAATGGGGGTGAAGCCTGGGACCCCCCGCGGGACAACCCCATCACCTTGTAGCCCGCCCCCACCAGTGCTCAGCTCTTAGTAAGCGCCGGACAAATGCCGTCGTCGTCATCATCATTTAGAAGCAGTGGGGCTTAGCCATTCATTCATTCAGTCAGTCAGTCTTTCACTCATTCAGTTGTATTGAGCGCTTACTGTGTGCACAGCAGTAGACGAAGCGCTTGGAAAGTCAAATTCGGCAACAGAGAGGGTCCCTACCCAACGACGGGCTCACAGTCTAGAAGGGGGAGACAAACAACAAAACAAAACGTAGACATGTCAAAACCGTAGGAATAAAAAGAATATATATATATATATATATCATTATGGCTTAGTGACCAGAACCCAGGCTGGGTGACCTTGGGCAAGCCGCTTCACTTCTCGGGCCCTCAGTTCCCTCATCTGTAAAATGGGGATTTTTGTGAGCCCCATGTGGGACAACCTGATGAGCTTGTATCTCCCCCAGAGCTTAGAACAGTGCTTGGCACGTAGTAAGCGCTGAACAAATACCATTATCATCATTGTCACGTCACTTCTCTGGGCCTCAGTTCCCTCATCTGTAAAATGGGGGGGAGCCTGATTACCTTGTAGCCCCGTTAGCGCTTAGAACGATGCTCGGCTCTTAGTAAGCGCTGAACGAATGCCATCGTCATCATCATCATTTAGAAGCCGTGGGGCTTCATCATTCATTTAGTCATTCATTCAATCGTATTTATTGAGCGCTTACTGTGCGCAGAGCACTAGACAAAGCGCTTGGAAAGTCCAAGTCGGCAGCAGATAGAGACGGTCCCTACCCAACAACGGGCTCAGACTAGAAGGGGGAGACAGACAGCTAAACAAAACATGTGGACAGGTGTCAAGTCATTAGAATAAATCAAATTATAGCTATATATATATATATATATATATATATATATCACTATGGCTTAGTGACCAGAACCCAGGCTGGGTGACCTTGGGCAAGCCGCTTCACTTCTCGGGCCTTCAGTTTCCTCATCTGTAAAACAGGGATTTTTGTGAGCCCCATGTGGGACAACCTGATGAACTTGTATCTCCCCCAGCGCTTAGAACAGTGCTTGGCACATAGTAAGCGCCGAACAAATACCATTATCATCATCATCATTTCACTTCTCTGCGCCTCAGTTCCCTCATCTGTAAAACGGGGGTGAAGCCTGGGAGCCCCCCGTGGAACAGTCCCATCACCTTGTAGCCCCCTTAGCACTTAGGACGGTGCTCGGCTCTTAGTAAGCGCTGAACAAATGCCATCGTCGTCATCATCATCATCATCAATCGTATTTATTGAGCGCTTACTATGTGCAGAGCTCTGTACTAAGTGCTTGGGAAGTACAAATTGGCAACATATAGAGACAGTCCCTACCCAACAGTGGGCTCACAGTCTAAAATCGTCATCATCATCTAGAAGTCGTCTCACAGTCGTCGTCATCATCATCTAGAAGCAGTGGGGCTTATTCATTCAATCATCCATTCAGTCGTATTTATTGAGCGCTTACTGTGCGCAGAGCACTAGACAAAGCGCTTGGAAAGTCCAAATCGGCAGAAGATAGAGACGGTCCCTACCCAACAACAGGCTCACAGGGTAGAAGGGGGTGGCAGACAACAAAACAAAACATGTAGACAGGTGTCAAAACAGTCAGAATAAATAGAATTATAGCTAGATTATATATATATATATACTGTATTTTTTGAGCGCTTACTGTGCGTAGAGCACTAGACAAAGCGCTTGGAAAGTCCAAGTCGGCAGCAGATAGAGATGGTCCCTACCCAACAACGGGCTCACAGACATGCTGTCAGTCAATGAATCATTTATTGAGTGCATTCTCTGCAGACACTGTATTAAGCGCTTGAGACAGTACAATATAGCGTTCTTAGAAATATCTCTTGCTAAAGAGAGATTGTATTTAAAAGATGCTCCCTCCCACCCCCATAAATAATGCTGTCAGTCAATGAATCATTTATTGAGTGCGTACTCTGCGCAGACACTGTATTAAGCACTTGAGAGAGTACAATATAGCGTTCTGTGGGAGACAGACAACAAAACCAAACAATTAGGTGTCAAAACCGTCAGAATAAATAGGATTATAGCTCTCTCTATATGTAAGTCACTATGGCTCAGTGATCAGAGCCCGGGCTGAGTGACCTTGGGCAAGCCGCTTCACTTCTCGGGGCCTCAGTTCCCTCATCTGTAAAATGGGGATTTCTGTGAGCCCCATGTGGGACAACCCGATGAGCTTGTATCTTCCCCCAGCGCTTAGAACAGTGCTTGGCACGTAGTAAGCGCTGAACAAACACCATTATCATCATTGCTTCATTTCTCTGGGCCTTAGTTCCCTCATCTGTAAAATGGGGATGAAGACTGCGAGCCCCATGTGGGACAACCTGATTACTTAGTATCTACCCCAGCGCTTAGGACAGTGCTTGGCACATGGAAAGCACGGAACAATACCATTATTATTGGAGCGGGTAGAGCACGGGCCTGAGGTCAAATTTTTTCTCTGAAGGCAGGCAGACCTCTTGGAGGGAAGAGGATGTTAAGGGGAAAAGTTGGGAGCTTCCTGTGAACAAGATATACATCCAGAGGGAATATTTTCTGAGAAAACTCACTGTAAACCCTCTCCCCCATTGACATTCTCACAGAATAATAGGAGGTAGTGTCCTCGAAGGACCTTGTAAACAGGTGAACATAGTAGCCTCCCAATCTCCTTTTCGCGAGCCCCATGTGGGACAACCTGATTACTTAGTATCTACCCCAGCGCTTAGAACAGTGCTTAGCACATAAAGCACGAAACAATACCATTATTATTGGAGTGGATAGAGCACAGGCCTGAGGTCAAATTTATTCTCTGAAGGCAGGCAGACCTCTTGGAGGGAAGAGGATGTTAAGGGGAAAAGTTGGGAGCTTCCTGTGAACAAGAGGATATACATCCAGAGGGAATATTCTCTGAGAAAACTCATTGTAAACCCTCTCCCCCATTGACATTCTCACAGAATAATAGGAGTTAGTGTCCTCGAAGGACCTTGTAAACAGGTGAACATAGTAGCCTCCCAATCTCCTTTTCGCGAGCCCCATGTGGGACAACCTGATTACTTAGTATCTACCCCAGCGCTTAGGACAGTGCTTGGCACATAGAAAGCACGGAACAATACCATTATTATTGGAGTGGATAGAGCACAGGCCTGAGGTCAAATTTATTCTCTGAAGGCAGGCAGACCTCTTGGAGGGAAGAGGATGTTAAGGGGAAAAGTTGGGAGCTTCCTGTGAACAAGATATACATCCAGAGGGAATATTTTCTGAGAAAACTCATTGTAAACCCTCTCCCCCATTGACATTCTCACAGAATAATAGGAGGTAGTGTCCTCGAAGGACCTTGTAAACAGGTGAACATAGTAGCCTCCCAATCTCCTTTTCCGGGTCAGCCAGCTCAACCGTCTTGTGACCCTGAAATACCTCTGAAATCCAGCCCCAACTCACAGGTCCAGGGCAAAGGAGCCTAGCTTCCACACTGCCTCTAGTCAACCAGTCCATCTATCAGTGGTATTTTGAGTGCTTACTGGATGCAGAGCACTGTACTAAGCGCTTGGGAACGTACAATAGAATATGTAGACATGTTCCCTGCCTATAAGGATCTTAGAGTCTGGAGGGGGTGATAAACATTAATATAACAAATAACTGATCTGTCCATAAGTGCTGTGGGGCTGAGGTGGGGTGAATATCAAGTGTTTAAAGATTACAGATAATAATAATAATAATGGTATTTGTTAAGCGCTGACTATGTGCAAAGCACTGTTCTAAGCGCTGGGGGGGGGGGTACAAGGTGATCAAGTTGTCCCACATGGGGCTCACAGTCAATCCCCATTTTCCAGATGAGGTAACTGAGGCTCAGAGAAGTTAAAGTGACTTGCCCAAGGTCACACAGCAGACATGTGGCGGAGCCGGGATTCGAACCCATGACCTCTGACTCCAAAGCCGGGGCTCTTTCCACTGAGCCACGCTGCTTCTCAAGTGCGTAGGCTCTGCACACAGTAAGCGCTCAATAAATATGATTGAATGAATATCTGTTACTCTATTTTACTTGTACATATTTAGTCTATTTTATTTTGTTAATCTGTTTTGTTTTGTTGTCTGTCTCCCCCTTCTAGACTGTGAGCCCACTGTTGGGTAGGGACCGTCTCTATATGTTGCCAACTTGTACTTCCCAAGCGCTTTGTACAGTGCTCTGCACACAGTAAGCGCTCAATAAATATGAATGAATGAATGAATAGGTGACACATAAGAGAAGCTGCGTGGCTCAGTGGAAAGAGCCCAGGCTTTGGAGTCAGAAGTCAGGGGTTCAAATTCCAACTCCGCCAATTGTCAGCTGTGTGACTTGGGGTAAGTCGCTTACCTTCTCTGTGCCTCAGTGACCTCATCTGTAAAATGCGGATTAAGACTGTGAGCTCCCCGTGGGACAACCAGATTACCTTGTAACCTCCCCAGCTCTTAGAACAGTGCTTTGCACATAGTAAGTCTTAATAAACACCATTATTATTATTATTATAAGGGAAAGGGCTTAATCAGGGAAGGCCTCTTGGAGGAGTTATTTTATTAAGGCTTTGAATGTGAGGAGACTGGTGGCCTGTTGTATATTGAGGGGGAGGGAGTTCCAGGTTAGAGGGAGACGTGGGCCAAGTGTTGGCAGTGAGGTAATAATAGTAATGATGGTATTTGTTAAGTGCTTACTATGTGCCAAGCATGGTTTTAAGTGTAGTAGTAGATACAAGTAATAAGGTTGTGCCACGTGGGGCTCACAGTCTTAATCCCCATTTTACAGGTGAGGTAACTGAGGCACAAAGAAGTTAAGTGGCTTGCCCAAGGTCACATAACAAACAAGAGGGGGAGCTGGGATTAGAACCTACATCCTCCGACTCCCAAGCCTGTGCTCTTTCCACTAAGCCATACTGCTTTCCAAAGAAGCAGCAGGTAGACATATGCTTGTACATATTTATCACTCTATTTATTTATTTATTTATTTATTTATTTATTTATTTATTTATCTTACTTGTACATATCTATTCTATTTATTTTGTTAGTATGCTTGGTTTTGTTGTCTGTCTCCCCCTTGTAGACTATGAGCCCGCTGTTGGGTAGGGACCGTCTCTATGTGTTGCCGACTTGTACTTCCCAAGCGCTTAGTCCAGTGCTCTGCACACAGTAAGCACTCAATAAATACGATTGATTGATTGATTGTAGTAGAAAAGCTCGATCAGAGAAGAGCTTTCAGGCAGCCGGTGATGAGGAGAAAATATCCTAGACTTCCTGGATCTAGTTCTTTTAAAGACCCTACCCCTTCTCCATACTCCTACTTCAGTTCCAGGGCACTGAGCCCATGACAAAGCTAAATAGACAAAATGGATCATTTCCCATCCTCTGAAGTTTGTTCTTGGTGTCCCTACTTGCCATCCCTTTCCCTCCCCTCCGTGCAGGGGCTGTCGTCAGACTAGTCCCTTCAGAAAAATAAAACTTCATTCCCTTTAATCGGACAGTCACTTCACTTTTCATGTGTGCTTTTAGACTGTGAGCCCACTGTAGGGTAGGGACTGTCTCCATATGTTGCCAATTTGTACTTCCCAAGCGCTTAGTACAGTGCTCTGCACACAGTAAGCGCTCAATAAATACGATTGATGATGATGATGCTAGCCTGAAACCCGTAACAAGCTCAGCTTTCTAGCGTCAGGGACAGGGAAAGGTACTCTGAACTTAGGGAGTTGGGAAGGAGACGTTTTTCTGGACAGCAAGAGCAACAGAGTAAGCCAGCTGCGGCACTTAATATGCAGATGGAGGGGTAACTGCTCAGGAATAGCATGGAGGGCAGAGAAAATTGCCAGAGATCTGGCATCTGGGAAAGAAAGGCCAATAAAGTAGATATTTTCTTAGCTATATCTCTCGCTAAAGAGAGAGTGTATTTAAAAGATGCTCCCTCCCACCCCCATAAATAATGCTGTCAGTCAATGAATCAGTGCAGACACTGATTAAGCACTTGAGAGAGTACACTATAACGTTCTATCAAATGGTATCAATGGTTTTTCTCACTGTAATGGAAATAAATATGAAGAAGGCTGTAAATAATGTTCTTTGAAGGCCATAACGTGTTTTAACAAGATTCGCCACTGTGCAGATAGGGGTTGATTTGCTAATCCGAAATGTTAGCTTTGAAAGCGCTCTTGTTCCGTGGTGGATTATTTTAAGGATTCATCTGTTGAAGGAGAAATGAAAAATTGATGTTGATTAGTTGGTGGCCCCGCAGTTATGTGTAATCAGCTAACACAAGTCACTATCCCTAGGGTCAATTCCCATATGCAGGTTCTTTAAGTCTCAGGACTGAGGCCTGTCTGCCGTTCTTGATGAGAGAGGCCATTGTCAGGACGGACCAGCATAGGTTTTTTGGGATTAAACTAAAGATAAACCGACGTTGCACAGCAGAACAGCGAACAAATGAAGAGTGATAATTTTATTTTGGTGAACTGAATCCAAACCTGAGCTGTGGCCACTGATGGCTATCAGAGCAGCACTTGTTCTCCATTTACTCCAGCCAGGTGGTTAAATCGCAGGAATGTTACATTTGTTTGGCGGCACAAAACTCATCATATTCCCTTCCCCACAGCGCCTGTATATATGTATATATGTTTATACATATTTATTACTCTATTTATTTATTTATTTTACTCGTACTTATCTATTCTATTTATTTTATTTTGTTAGTATGTTTGGTTTTGTTCTCTGTCTCCCTCTTTTTAGCCTGTGAGCCCACTGCTGGGTAGGGACTGTCTCTATATGTTGCCAACTTGTACTTCCCAAGCGCTTAGTACAGTGCTCTGCACACAGTAAGCGCTCAATAAATACGATTGATGGTGATGATGATTCCCATTTACCTTATACTCTATTAACTAATATATATTTGGAATATTAACTTAAATGCCTAGCACACACTAAGCGCTCAATAAATACGACTGAATGAAGAAGGGGAAAAGGTGGTTCCTTTTTTTTTTTTAAAAGAAGTCATTCCTCTTTTTTCTCACACACACTCTTGCCAAAGGACCCACTCACGCAATGGTATTTATTGAGCATTTACTGTCCACAGAGTACTGCTCCCTCCCCTTTAACAGCAGCACCCCCAATATTTCTGAAAGGGCAAGCAGATAGAAAGGCTCAGAATTTGGAGATGTTGGATCTTCCTGTGGATTCCTCACAATCAGTAAGTGCTGTGCACATAGTAAGCACTCAATGAATACGATGGATCGATTGAGAAGTTGCAGAGAGGGACAGTTGTGCAGTATTTTCTATGAGAGTCGTTTCCACCGGGATCCACAAAATCCAGGGACCAATACGGTTTGTCAGAATTTGCTTAAAATCATGTATTCCCACACCATGTGGGTGCATATCTTTATGCTCTACTAATCCCTGTTCTTCTATAATGTGGGGATTGTGTTCTTGACAAACCCAGTCGCTGTTAAGGAAAACTTGCATTGTAGTTCTCACCCTATGTCTGACATCGTATTCATGCACACCAGCTGTTTCTTCCAACACTGCAGAGCCCTGTATCCAAAAAGGCCCACAATGTTGATGAAATCCCCACCTGTTTCTTCTCTCCTAGTGCTTAGTTCAGGGCTCTGTACATTTTAAGCTCTTAATAAATGCCATCATGATTATTAATACTATTTCCCCTATCTGTAATTTAATTTAATGTCTGTCTTCTGTAGACTCTAAGCTCCTGTGGGCAGGGATCATATCATGTCTACCATCTCTGTTGTACTCTCCCAACCACTTAGTACAGTCCTCTGCACACAGTAAATGCTCAATAAATGCCATTGATTGATTCAAAGAAGACATCATTGAAGAGGAATTCACCCATGAGTGATCTTTATGTCACTTCCAAGGGTCAGTAGGTTTGACTTCCCTTGGGCTTGTGGTATCACTTTCTGGTTACCTGGTCTTTAGTTTTGCTACTGTTATTTTTTCTCTGATTCACGTATACCATATTCTCTGGGAAAAAGGTCAAAAACTGGGAAGGGCCTCTTCTTGGAATTGTTGTAAAAATGCAAAATAAAGAAGTGCTCATCCAACAGCAATAAAAGCTTCATCCAACCCAGAAAGCTTCAGTGTCTAGCAATTCCTCTGTTCCCCAATATATTAGCAGCCTTGGCCGATTGATCCCCTGTGATGAATGCCCCTTCCTAATGGGAATAGTGAGTCCTTTCATGGGGAAGGGGCAGACTAATAATATCAAGTGGTAGGTAGCTCCCTCGGAGTTTTTTGTATACATTCTTTCTGGGGAGAAGTCTCCTGACAGGGCTGTTTTGGGCATTTACAGAATAGGCAAATAGTGTGGTTTCCTGTTTATCTGATTTAAATCTAAATCACAGGAGGTAGTATCCTAAGGCGTTCTTGCTGGCACACTTGCCACCACAATGCCGAAGGAGCACCAATTCCTGTTTCCTAACTGGCAGACTCTTGGTCTGCCTAGTTACTTATAATTTGGAATATTTGCGTTGAAAACCCACTCTGCCAACTCAGGCACCTCTCACCATTTTCATTCTACCTCCAATCAGTCGATCGGTGGTATTTATTGAGTGCTTGCTTTGTGCAGAGCATTGAATGAAGCGCTTTGGAGAGTACAAATGATAGAGTTTGTAGACACGATCCCTGCCTACAAGGAGCTTACAGGCTAGAGGGGGAGAGACTGTGAGCCCACTGTTGGGTAGGGACTGTCTCTATATGTTGCCAATTTGTACTTCCCAAGCGCTTAGTACAGTGCTCTGCACATAGTAAGCGCTCAATAAATACGATTGATGATGATGATGATGATGATGATGATGATGAGAGAGACATTGAGATAAATTGCCCATAAGGCAGTGGCATTACTTTGTCATTTTCACCTGCCCTCCCACTCCTTAGCAGCAGGGATAAAAAAGGAGAACCTGGGATGGGAGTGTGGGTTTCCTGAACCATGAATCCCAAAATATCTGCTCTTGGTGGGCAGGGAATATGTCCACCAACCCTGTGTTGTACTCTCCCAAATACTTAGTACAATGCTCTGCATGCAGGACGCGCATCATAAATGCGATTGACCCATCTATTGGGAAGCCCGACATATGCTTTACACTAGGCCATCCCATATTTGGGTGAAGCACTGTACCAATGTGATGACTATAATAATAATAATGATAATAATGACATTTATTAAGCACTTACTATGTGCAAAGCACTGTTCTAAGCACTGGGGAGGTTACGAGGTGATCAGGTTGTCCCATGGGGGGCTCACAGTCTTCACCCCCATTTTACAGATGAGGGAACTGAGGCCCAGAGAAGTGAAGTGACTTGCCCAAAGTCACACAGCTGACAAGTGGCGAAGCTGGGATTTGAACCCACGACCTCTGACTCCAAAGCCCGGGCTCTTTCCAGTGAGCCACGCTGCTTCTCCAGTAATTCAGTAATCTTCGCTGATTACTGAAAGGCTAATTTCACGGTAGTTATTCGATTTTCCTTTAAGTAGGCTTGTTTTGTCCCGATGCACGTCTCGCTGTAGTCATCTTTATGGCAGCGCTTTCAATTATCCTCAAGATCAAGAAGACAAGTCCAGAGAAGATAGGAATGAAATACCACTGCGAGAGAAGTAATTTTAAGGAAAAATATGCCTTTTCCTCACTTCCTTTCAATACTCCAGATGTGAGCCATAACTGTGAATCATGATAATGAGCTGTTTCTCCACTGGGTCTCATTCCATGGTATTAACCACCTTGGGAGAGGCATTAACTGGTAATGGCATTATTACCCAATGTAGAAAATCTATGGTACATTTAATATTAAATGTCACTTTTTTGAGGGCTCCTTGAATTGAAGTTGAAACAAGGATGTAGGCCTAGTAAACGATGTCCTCTACCTGGCCTTTGAATACAAGTCACCCCTCTGCTTTCCGGCTTCTGAAGTTTTTATGCAAATTGTCCCAATTTTCCAATGGAATTTAAACGTTTAACTTGGATTTATTATTCCTGATTCATTTAAGGATGTAGAGGTGTTGAATTTAGTTAATTCACATAATCACTTGTTCAGATAAAACCACTAATTAAATCAGCTATAGCTCTTCTCTCCACTGAGAAAGCCCCCTCCAAAGCCATTGCCAAATCACTCAAATTTTATAAAATTGTGAATTAGGACTGATTTTAATTTTATACAAATATATTATATTTCAAAAAGTTCAAATGATGTGGCAAAGCATTTCATTCAACCGTGTTTATTGAGCGCTTACTGTGTGCAGAGCACTAAGCAGTTGAGATAATTGACCATCCCGGAATGAAGCTGTCAGAAGTGAGGCACCTATTTTGGATCAGAGGCTACAGGAGGATCGGGATTCCAAGAGAAAGAACAAAAATAGTGCCAGGAACTGCAGCAGGAGCAATCTTTAGATGCTCCCAATGTGGAACAAATTATCAGCCAGGCATTCGTTTTAATCATCCATACCCGGACCAACTAATAAAATCTCTGTCAGTGGTACCTGCAAACTTGCAAAGATGGCTATATCTCTGTGTCTGTGTGTGAATGATATAATCATTCATTCAATTGTATTTATTGGGCGCTTAATATGTGCAGAGCACTGTACTAAGCGCTTGGGAAGTACAAGTTGGCAACATATAGAGACGGTCCCTACCCAACAGCGGGCTCACAGTCTAGAAGGGGGAGGCAGACAACAAAACAAAACATGTGGACAGGTGTCAAGTCATCAGCATAAATAGAGATAAAGCTAGATACACATCATTAACAAAATAAATAGAATAGTAAATATGTACAAGTAAAATAAATCGAGTAATAAATCTGTACAAACATATATACAGGTGCTGTGAGGAGGGGAAGGAGGTAGGGCAGGGGGAAATGGGGAGGAGGAGAGGAAGAAGGGGGCTCAGTCTGGGATGTATATAGTGCTGATGTGCAGCATTAAGCAGTTAACGTGAATGATTGTATGCTCTACTATTATTTTAAAATATTTGGACAGAAATCCACTATACACAAAACATGTTATTGTCTACCCCTTCAATTAATAGTATCTAAATAATGCCTACTGTGTGGAGAGCACCGTACTAGGCGCTTATGAGAGTACCCTAAAATTACGACATGGTCCGTGTCCTCAAGGAGAATAATTAATAGGGGAGACAGGTGATCATAAATTATATACGCATAGTAAGAGCATGGGGAAAATACAGATTTAATTGGTAGTAAGTGTGAGAGAAAATAAAATTAACGGATAAAATGTTAAATTGAGGCAGTTGAAAGCCTGGTGGAAAGAACACAGGAATGGAAGTCAGGATTTACTGAGCACTTACTGTGTGCAGAGCACTGTACTAAGCGCTTGGGAAGTACAAGTTGGCAACATACAGAGACGGTCCCTACCCAACAGTGGGCTTGCAGTCTAGAAGGGGGAGACAGATAACAAAACAAAACATATTAACAAAGTAAAATAAATAGAATAAATATGTACAAGTAAAATAAATAGTCATTCATTCATTCAGTCGTATTTATTGAGCGCTTACTGTGTGCAGAGCACTGTACGAAACTCTTGGGAAGTACAAGATGGCAACATATAGAGACGGTCCCTACCCAACAGTGGGCTCACAGTCTAGAAGGGGGAGACAGACAACAAAAGCAAAACATTAACGAAGTAAAATAGAATAAATATGTACAAGTAAAATAAATAGAGTAATAAATATATACACATATACAGGTGCTGTGAGGCACCATACTGAAGCGGTGTGTGAGGCAGTGTACTGAGCGCTGGACACAAGATGAGGTCGGAGAGCCTGACGGCCAGTTTGGCTGGGCCTCGGGAAGCTGCTTTTCCCTCCCGGCCCCGTTTGCCCCATGTGGGGCTCACAGTCTTAATCCCCATTTTACAGATGAGGTAACTGAGGCCCAGAGAAGTGAAGTGACTTACCCAAAGTCACACAGCGATAAGTGGCGGAGCTGGGATTCGAACCCATGACCTCTGACTCCCAAGCCCGGGCTCTTTCCACTGAGCCACGCTGCTTCTCTGCAATGCAATGAAGAGAATGGATGACACCGTAAAGGTATCTTTTAAGGAGCTTACCATTTGCTGTGGGGTAGACACAAGATAAATTGGATATAGTCTCTGTCCTATCTGGGGCCTAGTTTAAGGGGTAAGGAGAACACGGGCAAGGGAAGCAGTGAGGCCTAATGGAAAGAGCACAGGGCTGGGAGTCAGGACCTGGGTTCTAATTCTGCCTCATTTCCCTGCAGTATGACCTTGAGCAAGTCATTTAACTTCTGTGACTCTGCACCGAGTAAGCGCTTAATAAATACGATCGAATGAATTTCCTCAACTGTAACATGGGGTTGAAATACCTATTCTCCCTCCGACATAGACTGTGAGCCCTGTGTGGGACAGGGACTTTGTCCAACCTGGTTAACTTGTCTCTACCCCAGCATTTGACACGTACTAAGCACTTAACTGTAATACTAATTATTGTTAAAAAGATAATGTACATCATGCTGTGGGGCTGAGTGAATAGCAAGTGCTTAAGGGGTACAGATCCAAACAGATGTATTTTTCAGAAGCGTTGCCCAACTTCAAACAAATATATGTAGCTTCATGGTAGACAGTTGGGAGATTGAGCAACTACAGACCAACTTCCTTGACGTACAGACCGCAGAAAAGGGGTGCATTTTTTTGAAAAAAGAATCAGAGAAGATCAGGACGCCAAACGGAAAAACTTAAAATGGTACCTTGAACTGCAAATAATAAGTGTGACTTTGCAGTGAAGGATAATCTTTATGAATGTGTAGCTGAAAATGGGCGGCCAGTTTGCCGACCTGGCTGTTAATCCAAGTTTATGTCTACCAGTCAGGTTCTTAACCCTCTCCAAAAGTCCAGCGTTTCAAGAAATTAAAAGAATGGAAGATTGTTGGGCAGGGATTAGTTCTGGGAAAGGAGGGGTCTCGAGGTAAATCCAGTGAGGAGATGGGTTGATTTGGTTAAAGTAGTTTTACATGTTGATTTTTGAAGAAAAATAATCCAAACCCTCATCCTCCCCCCTGCCAACTGGAACCTGTTCAGTTAAATAAAACCATTTAAATATCCATTGTTTTTGGAAGTGAATATTATTATCCAAAATCAGTGCGCATTTTTCATTATTATCCGTTATTCATTAGACACACGAGGTCAACTCCCAATGACTTCACAAGTATTTGCTTCAGCTGGATTTAGTAAATAAAATATCTGAACCCGACTCAGTTTTTGTTGTGATTTGTGAATCAAATATCCAAACAAGCGTGGCTCAGTGGAAAAGATCCCGGGCTTTGGAGTCAGAGATCATGGGTTCAAATCCTGGCTCCACCAATTGTCAGCTGTGTGACTTTGGGCAAGTCACTTCACTTCTCTGGGCCTCAGTTCCGTCATCTGGAAAATGGGGATTAAGACTGTGAACTCCCCGTGGGACAACCTGATCACCTTGTAACTTCCCCAGCGCTTAGAACAGTGCTTTGCACATAGTAAGCGCTTAATAAATGCCATTATTATTATTATTATTATTGTTCTAAAATCTTATGAAAATGAAGCCTGATCAATTTAGAGTTATAAATGGTATACTTTAAGGTTAATGCCAACAAGAAATAGTACATTGAGACTTCCTGACATGATTTAAATCACGATTTAAATCGAATCCACCCTGTCCAGAGGTTAAAAAGAAATGATAAATTCCTGAAAAGGGGGATTTATAATACAAATGATGAGCGAGCCATTTTGATGCTCTTCAGACACAGCTATCAAAAGGATATTAACATTTCTCATGTTTATAAAGATTTAATGTAATTTGTCCCTTTGGAAATAAGATTTGAAGATGCATCTCTTCAAGGAAGAGGCAGGTTTTGAATAGTAACAGTAGTTAGTGACGTTATGTAGCACGAATCCTAACCCACCTGTTTTATTATGCTAAAACTGGCATAGTCCCAAGACTTCTGAGAAATGGCAACTTTAATTTGCCAAAATGGCAACCACATGTGTTCATCAGTTGCCACTTGTCTTGGGCTTGTTGCCATGGTCTGTGCTCTGCGAACAGTTTTACCGTGAGCAGAATTTTAAATGACTCTATGTTGGCAACAGAATGATTTTGAGTAAAAAACTTGGATATTTTGTGGTTGTCCTCATTTACAAGAGTTTGTGATTCAGGTTTTTATGAAGAATATTTTTTCAAGCCAGTATCAGAGCCTTAGTAACTACGAAAACATTCTGTTGTACATTTTGAATTTGCCCATCATCTACCATTTAATTGCTTTCCTCTTTCATTAGTTATGGTAAGGTTAAAGGGATTTCCCTCGATTGGTTTCTTTTCAGTACCATGCCAAGGAATAAACCACTCATTTTTGGGTATTTAGTCATTCAATCAGTGGTGTTTACTGAGCGCTTACTATGTGCAAAGCACTGTATTAAGAGCTTGGGAGAGTACAACAGAATTAGCAGACACTTTCCCTGCCCATAATGAATTTACAGTACGGAGGAAAGGAAATGGACCTTGTGGGAAGTATTCGTTTTGATTCTTGTAATTAATTTCAAGAGTGCATTTGTTGGATGTCTTCAGAAAGTCCAGGTTTGGATTGCTATGATTTCAATCCCAATTGGCAGCCCGACAGCTTCTCGGAAATGAATGTAGGCAGTGACTCAAAACTTTGTAGGATGATCCTGGAAACTTAAGTGATCCCTAGAGACTACTGAGAATTAACCGAGTGTGGAATTTGGGAACCTTATGTTGGTTTCCACAATTGAAACTGAACTCTGGAATCAAGCTGAGGCTTCAAAAGAGTTGACTTGCAGACATTCTATGAAATTTTATTTGAATGGAGGAAAAAATTGGTGTACGTGTGTTTTTTTTAGGTTAAATTTTAGAGCGACAAATGTCCACTAACCAAAAACAGGCCCAAGAGCTACACATTTTATAGTCCTAACCTCCATTAGTTATTTGAATGTTTTTTTTTTTAACAAATGTATCTTTTTTTTCCCCTAAATCAAAATGGTGCTAACAGCACTGGAATACAGGCCCACGGGTATGTTAATATTGCTACAGAGAATTGCAGTTTTGAACCTAAGCAGGACAACTGCTTTACCTTCTAAAATAACTGGAAATAGTGGGGAGTTCATTTTCCCATTTTTATTTTGCAGGTTAAGAAAAGGTGGCCAGCCTCCTGGTATATGTATTTTGACCAGTCTCCTTCGGTAATTGATCATTCCTGCGTAATTCTGAATGATGACAGAACAGGATATGGCAGATGTGGTTCAAATAGCAGTGGAAGACTTGAATCCTGATCATACAGCAACAGCAGGTATGGGAACAGCAGATGAAATAATATAAAATGAAACCTGAGGATTTTACATTAACCATGTTAAACAATAGCAAAAAATCCCAAATGCATTTTATTTCTTAACTCATTTATGAAGGCATAGTTTTTAAGAAGAAGCGAAAAGTCTAAAATCCCAGATTCCAGGTATTGATGTCTTTTGTTCCGTCCTTAGAGACCATTTATTTTTAAACAATTACTTGATAAAGATCATCTTACCTTTCAGCCACCTTGATGTATAATCCTTGATGGTATTTGAGACTGTAAGATCATTTGGATTTTTATGATTGAAATTTTTTTTGTTTCTTTACACAAGTGCTTTGCACACAATACGTGCTTAATAAAAACGATTGCTTTCATTCATTCATTCATTCAGTCAGTCATATTTATTAATATATAAATATGACTGACTCATACTCTGTCCTAATCCTCCTCGACCTCTCAGCTGCCTTTGACACTGTGGACCACCCACTTCTCCTCCACACGTTATCTGACCTTGGCTTCACAGAATCCGTCCTCTCCTGGTTCTCCTCTTATCTCTCCGGTCGTTCTTTCTCAGTCTCTTTTGCAGGCTCCTCCTCCCCCTCCCATCCTCTTACTGTGGGGGTTCCCCAAGGTTCAGTGCTTGGTCCCCTTCTGTTCTCAATCTACACTCACTCCCTTGGTGACCTCATTCGCTCCCACGGCTTCAACTATCATCTCTACGCTGATGACACCCAGATCTACATCTCTGCCCCTGCTCTCTCCCCCTCCCTCCAGGCTCGCATCTCCTCCTGCCTTCAGGACATCTCCATCTGGATGTCTGCCCGCCACCTAAAGCTCAACATGTCGAAGACTGAACTCCTTGTCTTCCCTCCCAAACCTTGTCCTCTCCCTGACTTTCCCATCTCTGTTGACGGCACTACCATCCTTCCCGTCTCACAAGCCCGCAACCTTGGTGTCATCCTCGACTCTGCTGTCTCATTCACCCCTCACATCCAAGCCGTCACCAAAACCTGCCGGTCTCAGCTCTGCAACATTGCCAAGATCCGCCCTTTCCTCTCCATCCAAACTGCTACCCTGCTCATTCAAGCTCTCATCCTATCCCGTCTGGACTACTGCACTAGCCTTCTCTCTGATCTCCCATCCTCGTGTCTCTCTCCACTTCAATCCATACTTCATGCTGCTGCCCGGATTATCTTTGTCCAGAAACGCTCTGGACATATTACTCCCCTCCTCAAAAACCTCCAATGGCTACCGATCAATCTACGCATCAGGCAGAAACTCCTCACCCTGGGCTTCAAGGCTGTCCATCCATCCCCTCGCCCCCTCCTACCTCACCTCCCTTCTCTCCTTCTACTGCCCAGCCCGCACCCTCCGCTCCTCCGCCGCTAATCTCCTCACCGTACCTCGCTCTCGCCTGTCCCGCCATCGACCCCCGGCCCACGTCATCCCCCGGGCCTGGAATGCCCTCCCTCTGCCCATCCGCCAAGCTAGCTCTCTTCCTCCCTTCAAGGCCCTGCTGAGAGCTCACCTCCTCCAGGAGGCCTTCCCAGACTGAGCCCCTTCTTTCCTCTCCCCCTCGTCCCCCTCTCCATCCCCCCGTCTTACCTCCTTCCCTTCCCCACAGCACCTGTATATATGTATATATGGTTGTACATATTTATTACTCTATTTATTTATTTATTTATTTATTTATTTTACTTGTACATTTCTATCCTACTTATTTTATTTTGTTGGTATGTTTGGTTCTGTTCTCTGTCTCCCCCTTTTAGACTGTGAGCCCACTGTTGGGTAGGGACTGTCTCTATGTGCTGCCAATTTGTACTTCCCAAGCGCTTAGTACAGTGCTCTGCACATAGTAAGCGCTCAATAAATACGATTGATTGATTGATTGATTGATTAAGCGCTTACTGTGTGCAGAGCACTGTACTAAGCGCTTGGAGAGTACAATTTGGCAACAGACAAAGACAATTCCTACCCAGCAACGTGAATGAAATGATAAAATTGTCGGGTTTTTCTGAAATAGAGATCCTCATTCTAAGTGAACTCAGTGGACTCTGAGTTCAATATTTGATTTACTAGGTACAAATTGACGTTTATTTTATCTAGTTATGTTTTGGGAGGATTTTAATGTGAGTTATTTTGGAATTGAATGAGAGTTTGTTACCAAGAACAAAAATGTGGTCTTGAATTGTTAACATTTTATTTTGGTTCTAATGGTGGCGGGTGTGGGGGTGTGGTGTGTGTATTTGTAGCAGTTTCTGAACTAAACATATCTCCATTAATTTCAGTAAAGTATTGAAATTTTAGGTGCACAATGTGAAATGTTTCAGTAAAAAGCTTTCAAATTACTTATTTGCCAGTATATAAAGATTACATAGTGTCTTACTCTTTGTAAGCTAATTAATAATTTAGTGATTCTGGCTTTAAGAGCTTTTTATGTGCTAAGGCCTGAATGGATATTGAGTAATCAGATTGGGTCTCAGACCCAAACAGTGGTCACAATATCCAGAGCTTAGAACAGTGCTTGGCACATAGTAAGGGCTTAACAAATACCATCATTATTATAAGCGGTTGGGAAAGGTGGATGTATATCTCCATTTTACAGACCAAGAAGCCGAGGCCCAGAGAAGGTAAGTGGCTTGCCCCAGGCCAGTGGTAGAACTGGGATTAGAATCCAGGTCTCAGTTTCCCAGTTCCATGATCTTGCCACTGGACCACACTTCCTCCATCCCTACGACTTTCTACAGACCATGATGAAAATTGATGTTTACGGACGTTACTTTCTATTTTGTTTTTCCCATCCCCATCATTTAGACAAGTAAATTGTGGAGAATTTCATACAGATAGATGGAAGTACACATGTTTGAAACGTTTGTTCATTCATTCAGTCGTATTTACTGAGCGCTTACTGTGTGCAGAACACTGTACTAAGCACTTGAAAAGTACAATGGGCAATAGATAGAGACAGTCTCTACACAACAATGGGCTCACAGTCTAGAAGGGGGAATAATAGTGGTATTTGTTAAGTGCTTACTCTGTGCCAAGCACTGTTCTAAGCGCTGGGGTAGATCCAAGGTCATCATCATCATCAATCATATTTATTGAGCGCTTACTATGTGCAGAGCACTGTTCGAAGCGCTTGGGAAGTACAAATTGGCAACATATAGAACAAAACCAAGGTCATCAGGTTGTCAATCTATCAGTCGTATTTATTGAGCACTTACTGTGTGCAGAGCACTGTACTAAGCGCTTGGGAAGTACAAGTTGGCAACATATAGAGACGGTCCCTACCCAACAGTGGGCTCACAGTCTCGAAGGACTTGTACTTGTCCCACGGGGGCTCCCAGTCTTAATCCCCATCTTAGAGATGAGGTAACTGAGGCACAGAGAAGTGAAATGGCTTGCCCCAGGTCACACAGCAGACAAGTAGCAGAGGTGGGATTAGAACCCACGTCCTCTGACTCCCAAGCCCATGCTCTTTCCACTAAGCCACGCCACCTCCGTAGCAAACAAAAACTCCTCACAGTTGGCTATAAAGCTCTCCATCAACTTACCCCCTCCTACCTCACCTCCCTTCTCTCCTTCTACATCCCAGCCTGCACACTGGCTGCCCGCTGTTGGGTAGGGACCGTCTCTATGTGTTGCCGACTTGTACTTCCCAAGCGCTTAGTACAGTGCTCTGCACACAGTAAGCGCTCAATAGATATGAGTGATTGAAAGCTCACCTCCTCCAGGAGGCCTTCCCAGACTAAGCCCCCTCCTTTCTCTCCCCGTCCTCCCCCCTCCATCCCCCCGCCTTACCTCCTTCCCTTCCCCACAGCACCTGTATATATGTACATATGTTTGTACATATTTATTACTCTATTTATTTTACTTGTACATATCTATTCTATTTATTTCATTTTGTTAATATGTTTGGTTTTGTTCTCTGTCTCCCCCTTCTAGACTGTGAGCCCACTGTTGGGTAGGGACTGTATATGTTGCCAGCTTGTACTTCCCAAGTGCTTAGTACAGTGCTCTGCACACAGTAAGCGCTCAATAAATACAATTGATTGATTGATTGATTCAAAGCCCTACTGAAGACACACCTCCTCCAAGAAGCCTTCCCAGACTAAGCCCCGCTTTTCCTCAGCTCTCCCTCCCTTCCATGTCACCACAACTCGCTCTCTTTGCTCTTCCCCCCTCTCCGCCCCACAGCACTTATGTATATATGTATATATCTATAATTCTATGTATTTATATTGATGCCTGTTTACTTGCATTGATCTCTGTCCCCCGCCCCCAAACTGTGAGCCTACTGTGGGCAGGGATTGTGTCTCTCTATTGCTGCATTGTACTTTCCAAGCACTTAGTACAGTGCTCTGCACACTGTAAGCGCTCAGTAAATACAATTGAATGAATGAATATATTATTTGAATGTTGGTTCTTATGAGAACACTTAGGTAAGTGTTCATTGCTATTTTTCCTAGTTTTAAACAGGCATTGCCTTTTATGGTATTTTGAAATAAAGCCAGTGTGGTAGAAAACTGCCTTGTCATTCATTCAGTCATATTTATTGAGCGCTTACTGTGTGCAGAGCACTGTACTAAGCGCTTGGGAAGTACAGGTCGGCAACCCATAGAGACAATCCCTACCCAATACAGGCTCACAGTCTAGAAGGGGGGAGACGGACAGTGAAACAGAACAAAAGAAGTAGACAGGCAATGTGAATTTAAAAATTTTCTGAAATAATACATATATTTGAATCATGAGTGGTAGTCTGAAATAGTTACCTGGGTGGAGACTAAATAAAACCATTCAGCCAGGAGTTGGATCCAATTCTGTTTTTGGCAAAGGCGATATTCAACTTTAATAACTGAACTTTCCCAGTATATTTTAAAGGCTAAGCTCAAGGGATTTCACAACAGAGTAGAGTAGCATTGACTCAATCATTTCCACATGGCTTGATAGTGACAGTTATTTGAAAGAGTTCACCCTGGGTCTGCTTATTAATTTCTGCCTTTATGTGTCTTCTTTTTCCTTGCAGCTACAGAAAGGAAAGTGAAATTAACATGCAAAATAAGGAAAAATAACAATAATGATTATTATATTTGTTAAGCACTTATTATGCACCCAGCACTGTGCTAAGCACTGGGGTAGAGACAGGAAAATCGGTTTGGAAGCAGTCTGTGTTCCACGTGGGGCTCACAGTCTCAATACCCATTTTAAAGATGAGGTAACAGAGGCACAGGTGAAGTGACTTGCCCAAGGTCACACAGCAGACAAATGGCGGAGCCAGGACTCGAACCCTGACCTTCTGATTTACACTAGAAAAAGTGAATTTCTCCTTATAATAATTGTATTTTGCAGACCTTCCAGAATAAAGACTGTGTGTCAGTATTATCCCTACTTTTTTGACTTTCAGTTGTGTTGGAGAACCATGAAGTGACAGAGGAAGAGGTAGAACCCGCTCTGAAGCGCCAGCGAATAGAAATCAACTGCCAGGATCCCTCTATAAAGGTCATTAATAACAGAAATTTTCCACAGCAAATTGTACAGAAAGTATTTCATTTGTTGCAAGACATAAGTGAATTATACAAATTATATTCAGGTAATTCCATTAGAAGAAGAGTTGGGAATGTGTGAGGCTGTATTTTTCTTTTGTGTACATGTCTTAGTGGCTGTCATCATCATTCTTGTATAAACTAAGGGTGGCTGAAGTGGTCATTCTTCATGCAAATCCATACGTGCTCAGAGTTGTTGGATATTAAGCAAATCTGGAAAGCATCTGGATTACTGTTTTAGTAAACAAATCTACACTGGCTCAGCTCAGTTTTAGAAAAGGCAACTTGCCCTTTTTTTCCCCAGGCTAATAATTTATGAAATTAGAATGGGTTTGTACTAGGCCAATAATTCACTCCTTCACCCTTGATATTGCTTGTTTGGCTCTCCCGTTTATAGAATCATGTCAGAGTTTATACTTATAGTCTATGAGAAATGTTGTAGCATTGGTAAGCGTGCCCAAGTTCTCTCGGAACTAGCCACTTGCCAAGAGAGAAAAATAGCTTAAATTGCGTGATGAGAAAAGCATGCTGATTTCAGGAATTACCTCAGTTCCAATGCATTTCCATGTTAGACTGGTTAAAAAAATTTTTTTTTAAACTTACTTAGAAGGTTATATTAGCCAGCTCCGAAATGGCTGGACATGCCAAGCTTTTGAAAAGCCAACTGAAAATTCCTTGTGCCATTGATGCTTCTCTTGCCCTATTCCTTTGTCTTTCATTTGACATGAGAGGGAAAGGGATTGGAGATGAAACTCATTAGTCTTGCGGCTTGTTAGCAGTTCCAGTAAAAGATATTGTAGCGGAAGAAATTAATGCTGCTTTTTTTTACTGTAGATAATCAAACTTACCATAACTCACACTATTTGGTATTGTGCGGTTCTGGTTTCATTGAACCTTCTACAATTGCTCAATCTGTTCCAACTGTAGTTTGCATACTGAACATTTCCAAACTTTCCTTGTTTTAGGCATCCGCCAGCGTCTTTTGCCCTGTCATACTGTCAGACCTCTTTCAGAACGATAAGACGCAGCCCTTGCTAAATGGTACTGGCTAATGACTGCTTCTCAGAAAAATCATTAAAAAAAAATGTGCACTTACAAGGACTGCTGCAGTCAATCCTGGATTAATTAGTGATAGTTTGACCAATTTCCAAATTGTCCGGAGTTATGTTTTAGCCTTCTTTGGCCATCTCACTAGATATTTACACTTTAATGGGCTGCATGGGATGGGGGAAACTTAATTCTCTACAAGTAGACGGCTCCTCGGAAAGTTCTGGGATTTGATTACTGAGACATGACAGTCACTCTATTACACTGAATGGTTTAGGCAGTTCACTGTTCTGTTCAGAGCTACAAGACTTGTACTTTATTTCTCTCTGCCAGTATTTTTTTTTCCAAAATGGCAGTGTTTTCTTCTAGATTATAGTTTTTCAAAAAATTTATATCATGTTTCATTCCTGTACGCCTCTTGCTGAATTTGCCGTCTGTTATTTTGAGAAATCCCCATCAACCCTGTCCCCTGCTAATCTGAGTACACTCAATTCTCCTTTTAAACATGAGAGTTAATGTTTTGATGAACCTCATGTTAAGGAGAACTTGCGTTATAGTGAATAATTGTACCTTGACCCAATGTTGTGTGCCAGTACCCAGCATTGCACCATGTCCTATCCATATAAGTGAACATTGTCGGGCATAAATTCTCTAGTTCCTTTACATTGTTTTCTCCAAAATGTATAGTGAAAACATGCATTACGCTTTGAGCGTTTCACCCCTCTCCTAAAAAGTCTCCAGTGGTTGCCTGTCAACCTTCGTATCAAGCAAAAACTCCTCACTCTCGGCTTCAAGGCTGTCCATTCCCTCGCCTCCTCCCACCTCACCTCCCTTCTCTCCTTCTCCAGCCCAGCCCGCACCCTCCGCTCCTCTGCCGCTAACCTCCTCACCGTGCCTTGTTCTCGCCTGTCCCGCCATCGACCCCCTGGAATGGAATGCCCTCCCTCCTCACATCCACCAAATTAGCCGTCTTCCTCCCTTCAAAGCTCTCCTTCAAAGCTCACCTCCTCCAGGAGGCCTTCCCAGACTGAACCCCCCCTTTTTTCCTCCGCTCCTCCTCCCATCCTCATCGCCCCGACTCCCTCCCTCTGCTCTACCTCCCTCCCCGCCCCACAGACCTTGTAAATATCTATAATTCCGTTTATTTATATTGTTGCCGGTTTCTTTGTTTTGATGTCTGTCTCCCCCCTTGTAGACTGGGAGCCCGATGTTGGGTAGGGATTGTCTCTGTTGCTGAATTGTACTTTCCGAGCGCTTAGTACAGTGCTTTGCACACAGTAAGTGCTCAGTAAATGCGATTGAATGAATGAATGATTGCATTAATGGAGTAACTGAGTAAGCGCTCAACAAATGCGGTTGAATGAATAATCAAGAATTAACTCTACCTGATAATAAACCTGAAGTTTAATTTTCATTTTTGACCAGTAGATGGCAAACGTGCTTTTTTAAAAAAATATTCATGATGATCATCTCTAGCAGGTGGTATAATTTCCCTTGATAAAATTGTGCCTCTTGCTCCTTTCAAAAGATCGACCGTGCCAGTGTCCTTCTGTAAATACCCCAAATCAAATGTATTCCTCTTTACTCGCTCTTTTCAAGGCAGCTATGTGATGCAGCGTGAACTGTCAGTGATGGTGGTCTTTTTAAAATGCATTTGATGACTTCAGGAGCCTTAGTTATAATTAACCAAACATTTTGAGTACTGAAAGTTACAGTCGTTAATTTGTTAACATGCTAATGATTTCATTTTTTATGGACTAGCAAGAGCAAGATTTGGTAGCGTCACTGTTTTAATAAAAAATAAAGTTTTTCTACACATAGGCAGGTGAAGCTTCATTAAAGCTTCATCCTCCCTTCAAGGCCCTACTGAGAGCTCACCTCCTCCAGGAGGCCTTTCCAGATTGAGCCCCTTCCTTCCTTCCCCCTCGTCCCCTTCTCCATCCCCCCATTTTACCTCCTTCCCTTCCCCACAGCACCTGTATATGTTTGTACATATTTATTACTCTATTTATTTATTTATTTATCTTGTACATATCTATTCTATTTTATTTTGTTAGTATGTTTGGTTTTGTTCTCTGTCTCCCCCTTCTAGACTGTGAGCCCGCTGTTGGGTAGGGACCGTCTCTATGTGTTGCCGACTTGTACTTCCCAAGCGCTTAGTACAGTGCTCTGCACACAGTAAGTGCTCAATAAATACGATTGATTGATTGATTAAGTGTGATCAAATATTATGTTAAATGTGAAATATAATCCACCAGGGTTGTGTAATTATGCCAAGTTAAAAAAAAGTTAGCTTTATTTGCCTACAAATATTCGAGCCAGCCTGTTTTGCGAAATGCACTGTCAAACATATGAAGTTGGAAATTGAAGATGTTGAGTTTGTTTGGATGACGTCTGATGAATTCTGTTTATTTTCCTTCAAGATCACTTCATCATTTAAAAAAAGTACCCCAAACCAATTTTTCTCTCTTTACTTCCCAGTCGTTCCTGTATTCCATTAACCAGACAATATGCTTGCGATTGGATAGCATTGAGGCAAAACTGCAAGCCCTTGAAGCTACTTGCAAATCATTAGAAGAAAAGTTGGACCTGGTCATGAATAAACAGCACAGACCCATCCAAGTTCCTATGGTGGCAGGCTCTCCACTTGGGGCTACTCAGTCGTGTGACAAAGTGCGATGGTAAGAGACCAAAGAAGCTCTGCCTCAATTTCTAATCCACTCCCCCCCCCAAAAAAAACCCATTTCACAATGCTGGTATGACTAACAGTTGTGGTAATATGAATGTCAGACATACGATAAGTTATTTAGGACTGTAGATCTTACTCTTCTTGAAGACAGTTGCCTTGTCAGTTTCACAATGTTGCTTTTAGTTAGACTGAGACTAAACCTGTGATTGTGGTGCATGAATAACTAGCAGTCATTTATACATTTCATTTTGACTTTAGCCAGATTGGTTCATCCTTCCTTTAGGAAATTATCACCGAATACTGGGAGATGGTATATTTGGCTTTCCGGTTTTCTTAATTTTCATTCTGGTTTTAGTCTTCAGTTAGTACAGCTGTAGGTATTCAGAGGACATATCTTTTCAGTAATCTCCTCTTCTTCATCATTTTAGCTAAATTGCCAAGGAAGTTTCCAGTTTTTCAGTATACAGTTTTCCTTGTAACTCGGTTATCTAAAAACTCACAGAAAAATGTCACCTAGAGTTGGTGGGTTTTGAGGAAGGAGTTTCTGTATGTGGACTAAATCTTCTCCCTTGAAATAAGCCATATGAAATAGAATAAATGGAAAAAGTTTCCAGAAAAGGCTCAGATCTGGTCAGGTACCCATTAATGCGTGACCAGTGTATACTATAATTTAATCACTGAGGCTTCCAAGTTAAAACATCTGAATCTCATAATAGAGTTAGGGTTTTAAATTTAAGGTTATGTACTATCGGTCTTTCCTTGATATTCGCTAAAAGAAGCAATGCATGTATGGTGCTTTATAATCTTCTTATTTTAACTTTATTAAGTTTTCTTTTTCTTTAGGGAGAACACAGCAACTTTGTGTGTGGGAGTAGTGGATAGACTTATACATTCAAGATCTGGGCATGGCGGTCTGTAATTATAGTTGATGTGAGGAAAAACTACTTCCTGCAAAAGTTATAAATAAGAAGTACTGTCACGATTTAGAAAATTCCTCACAAAACCCAACCAAAACCAGTCTAAAAGGAATAAACGGATCTGAGGCTTCAGTCTCCCTAAATCTTATAACTGACAAAAGAAAGACTAACACCAGTAGAAAGCTGAAACGAAGTCCAATTTGTGGGAGAAGTAAAAGATTGAGCCTAATGCTCTTTGGGGATAATGTATTGGATGGACAAACAGGAAAAACAGGTAATTCTTTGCCAAAGAAGAAGTGTTTTTAAGGACAGTTGGAGCACATGAAAGAGATTAAAAGAGGAATTCTACATTGATCAGTGAAATGTGATGTAGTACTTACCAGTTAAATATTATAATTTGTTTGGTTTAGGCACTTTATTCCCGAAGAACTTTTTCAACACTGTTTACCTTAAATTCCAATAATTGTGAAATGAGGGCAGACTTCTGAATAAATATTAGATAGGAAATACTTCTTTCCTTTCCATAGCAGAATATAAGTAATTGATTGGCTTAAAATACACTCATTTCCATGTGAACAGGCAAAATAATTTCATGAGTAACTTCAGATTTGTTAAGCACCCCAAAGCTCACTCTGAGGGTGTTTTGTGCAGTACAGCCAAAAGACCTAGAGTATAACATTGAGACAAAGATAATTCGCTCATTATTTGTTCTGCTCTGCACTATCTCAGCTCTTTGTGAGCAGGGAACCTATGTATCAAATCTGTTACATCGTGCTCTCCCAAGCGCTTTAGCACAGCGCTCTGCACACAGTAAGTACTCATAAATCGCATTGATTGATTTGTTTAATAAAACTCACAGAGTAGAGGAGCTGTCAGCCGAAATACCAAAAACTTATTTGAAAAGGATGCCCACCTGGTTCCGAGCCGGTGCAGCTTATTTGGCTCAGCCTCATGGTGATAGACTACACGTATCATCACAGTCCCCATCTCGCAGCTCACAAAACCCATTCCACCCACTGATTATTTCTAATTAAAACTTGCATTGACTGTTCGGTTGTATGAACTTGATTTTCTTCCTGGAACACAGATGGTAGTGGAGAACTGCCAACCTCATTTGGTATTTGGGACAGAGATTTTTGGATTCTGTACCTGAATGAGTTTCTTTTAAACTCTTCTCTCCCGGTCACTACAGTTATAAAACCCATTTGAGCACTTTATAGGATAGGAACTTGTCTGACCTGTTTATATTTTGTGTTTCCCGGCATTTAGTATAGTCCTTGGCACATAGTAAGTGCTTAACAAATGCCACAGTTATTATTTTCATTACGATTACATTTTCTAATGTAACAAAAGCAGCATGGCACAGTGGTACAGTGCTCTGCACGTAGTAAGCGCTCAATAAATACGATTGATGATGATGGAAGCAGTGTGGCCTAATGAAGAGAGCATGGGCCTGGGAGTGAAAAGGACGTGGGTTCTAATTCCGGCCCTGCCTCTCTTCTGCTTTGTGGGCTTGGGTAAGTCACTTCACTTCTCTGTGCCTCAGTTTCCTCATCTGTAAAACGGGGATTAAGTCTGTGAGCGCCATGCAAAACAAGGACTGTGTCCAACCTGGCCGCCTTCTGTCTACCCCAGCGCTTAGTGTAGTGCCTGGCACATAGTAAGCGCTTAACAAATACCGTAAAAAAAAGTTTGGACAGTTAACTCAATCAAGTTGACCGGATGGTGATACTTTTGATATGTGTCTTACTTTTGGACCCGAAAATCCAATGTTAGAAAGATTCTCCAGTCATGTCCCTCCTTAACTGTGACTTGTGAACTTAGTGCCCGCTTTTCATTTTGAGCTTGGGTGCAAATTTAGGGATGGGCCATTAGGTGAAGGGCCTGAAGGAAAAGAGGCTGAAGGAAAAGAGGGGAGTAAGAAGGGAAAAGAAAATGAAGGAGAGGGAGGAAGAGGAAGAAAAGGTGCTCTTTAGTGCTTCTCCGCCTCCTCTACTACTGCTGTTTGGTCTTTGTTGGGTGCTGGGGATAGACAGGGGTGGCACGGAGGATTAGACTTGAAGGATGACATTGTGAGACCACTTCTTTACAGATCAGGGCCCTGCCATGGTGATTCTGGGTCAGTGACCCATTGTTGGCACTGCTACTAGTTGCATCAGACCTTTTGGGGACAGCCTGATGGCATGGGAGTAGCTAAAAGAGTGGCTCATCTCCACAAGACAACGGGGCAAATTTTGGTCATTTTTTATGATCTATTTTGGAAAACACTGGATGAGAGAAGGTGGGAACCCTGTTCTGTGTAAGTCATCTACTATAAATATCCACGTGAACTCCCAAGTGTAAGAATTTGTTTTCAATAAACCTCTTCTCATCAGTTTGGCCGGTGTGACCAAATTTAATTAAATTTCTAGTTTTCCATTCTATTTGCCCTGAATTCTGTGGAGGAGCAAATGTAGTTCACAGCTGAGTTGGGACAGTTATTTATGTGGAATGTCGTACTAGCTGATGATGCTTAGGAAGCCAGATCAGAATACCAGAAGGCAGATTTGAAGATAGCAAAAGGGGTGAAGGCAGCCAGTATGGAATGCAGTGTTTTATTGCAAGTAAGCCTTTGTAGTCCTTCCCTTATGCAGGAGTAGGATCTCAGAAGTCATATCTTTGATTACGTAGGCCTATTTATGTTCACCCGTCTCCGGACTCTATTTCTCTGTTCAGCTATACTACCTGATTTATTAATGAGATCAAGCGATAGTGTAATCGGTAGGTACACTTTGCATTTTATCAATTTATGCTTCTCATTCAGATGGAAGGTCTTTTTATTTTCCTCCCAGGAAACTGAACAGTGTGATTTATAAAGACCACAAATGATTTTCCTTCGTCAGTCTGGAATCTGTAATTTTTTGCAGCTTCATTGGGAATTTGAGACAGAGCTTTCATGGTGATTTGTAATAAATCAGGAGTCTCAATGACGTTACCCTTAGGACAACAAGATTAATATATTCGTGTTCCAGTTCTAATGTTCTATGCTCAGCCTGCTTTCTCAATGCAGGGCTTTATAGAAACCTTTTGTTCGGTGTGATGATAATGTTTCTTGATTTATAAACAAAAGTTTACCATTCAAAGTTATAATTTCCCTCAGTTTTATATGCTTTTTGCATTGTGCTTTTTTTCATTTGACAATTCAGCACATTTGCCTGGAAAGGATAAGATTAAATGGAAAGCTGTCAGATAATTCATAAGTGACAGGTCTACCGGGACACCCCGCCTATTCCACTCTCATTTTGTGTTGAACTATAGGAATCCAGTGAAATCCTTTAGCGATATATTAGATCCGTGTCAGATCAGTCTAAATATCCCTCTCAAAATCTCTAGTACTTTTTGGAGCAGTAAGATGAGGTGTTGACTTTTGTAATAGTTATTTGAAAACAGTGTTGTGCAGTTGGAAGAGAGCCTGGCCCTATAAGCGACGGCTTTGGCTTAAACCGAGTCAAATTCTCCCCCTCCCCACATCTCACAATCTGACATTTAATAAGAGCTTGACAGTGTTCTTCGGAGCCAGGTCTAACAAGTCAACTGATTATCCAGTATGTGTCGTGTGGATTTAAAAATGGCATCTCCGGTTGAAAATTTGAAAGTTCTTTGGTAAGTGGTCTTCTAACTCTCCTTATTTTCTACAAGTGGGTAGTGCTATATGAATCCTTGGAGTCAAGAAGGTAGAACTTTTAACCTAGGGAGACCTAGGTTAAGGAAGAGAGTCACTGACAGGGATTTAGCAACCTGTTGGGCATCAACTGTATACTTATGTTTGCCATTAGGCGTCATATAGTGCTATATGGGCCTTCAAATATTTGTTGAAGAACTAGAGATCCTAAGGTGGGTAGAACTCTTGGCTCCTTCATTACCATGAGAGGAATTATTAGTTCCTCCTATTGGTGCAACAGAGAGAATTCACATTTTTCTCTGAATTTATAATTTTGGTACGGCACATCACAATCACCATAATCAGGTATTTATTGAGTTCTTAATGTGTCCAGGCCATTCTTGTGGGGGTTGGAATGATCAAGATTGATCTCAGAAAGTCTTCCTGCCCTTGAACTTTTTAACTAATGGGAAGAGACAAAGCAGACATAACTGGTTTTCACACACAGTTACGCCCAATTTTCTCTAAATTTATAATTTTGGTACGGCACATCACAATCACCATAATCAGGTATTTATTGAGTTCTGAATGTGTCCAGGCCATTCTTGTGGGGGTGAGAATGATCAAGATTGATCTCAGAAAGTCTTCCTGCCCTTGAATTTTTTAACTAATGAGAAGAGACAAAGCAGACATAACTGGTTTTCACACACAGTTACACCCAATTCCAGTTGGGCTGGAAAAAGCAATGATATCCTCATTATGTTGTAACTGTAGAGTTGTTTCTTGGGATCAGAACATCCAGGAACTGATGTGTGCCAGTTGATAGCCATCATTTCCACTGAGAGAATTGCTGGATATGTTAGAGGCTGAAGTAGGCCTTTTTTTTTTTTTTTGTATTTAATTCTCCCACCTCTCCATAAGCCTGGTCCCCATATTTCTTGCTCTCGTTTCTCCCTACATGTGACATTGAGGACATTCTTGGCCCAGATACTATTGAATAAGTTCATTAATTAAGTTCAGAGAAGCAGCATGGCTCAGTGGAAAGAGAGTCAGAGGTTCTAATCCCGGCTCTGCCACTTGTCAGCCATGTGGCTTTGGGCAAGTCACTCAACTTCTCTGTGCCTCAGTTACCTCATCTGTAAAACGGGGATTAAGACTGTGAGCCCCATATGAGACAACCTGATTACCTTGTATCCCCCCCAGCACTTAGAACAGTGCTTGGCGCATAGTAAGAGCTTAACAAATGCCATCATCATTATTATTAATACTGGCTCTGCCACTTGTCAGCTGTGTGACTCTGGGCAAGTCACTTAACTTCTCTGTTCCTCAGTAACCTCATCTGTAAAACGGGGATGAAGACTGTGAGCCCTGTGTAGGAAAGGGACTGGGGCCAACCTGATTAACTTGTTCCTACATCCAGAGCTTACTACAGTGCCTGGCACATAGTAAGTTAAGCAGAATGGCTTCGTGGAAAGAGCACAGGCTCGGGAGTCAGAGGACATGGGTTCCAATCCTGGCTCTGCCACTTATCTGCTGTGTGACCTTGGGCATGTCACTTCACTTCTCTGTGCCTCAGTTACCTCATCTGTAAAAGGGGGATTAAGACGGTGAGCCCCACATGGGACAACCTGATTACCTTGCATCCCCTCCAGCGCTTAGAACAGTGCTTGGCACATAGTAAGCGCTGAACAAATACCATTATTATTACTATTAATGAGTTGAAAAATGCAATGTAAAGAATGCTGGTTGAGTACTGAATGCCAGGAACCCAAGAAAGGAGAGTGACTCTCACCTTGGAGAATAGGAATAATCGAACCATGACTCAGACAGGGAGAAGTAGGTTGATCAAAGCAAGTAGGAACCAATGCGGAGAAATTCACTTAAAGAAAAAAATACTTTAAAGAGACTCAAGTAGGAAGGACCAAGTACAAGCTGTCTTTTCCCAACAGCAACAACAAAAAGGAATCACAAGCTAAAGGAATCAGAACCAGGTTGCCTCTGTTTCTACAGCAGGTTTTATTTAAATTGAAGGGATTTAGAGAATTGAACGGTACAGACTCAAAATGAAAATATGTGAATGGTTATCACAAAGCCAAGCATTGCTAATTATAATTTAGGAATGGAGGATACATAAATACAAAATAATTGACCATCCAAGAAAACAGGAGCGTGCAAAAAGAAAATTTGGCTACCTAAATTGTTATTAAGTGATCTAGACTTTCATTATGATGAAAATACACTTCTTCAGTGCATCTTTCTAATTTCATGTGGTCAGTTAATGATCTCATAAACTGCACCACTCAATCTAGTTTTACTGTGCTAATCAAGTCTGGTGCTGTTGTAGGACAGAAGTGGCAAGAGTAATCTAAAACAGGAGTTTACTTGGTCCCTAACTTTGCATTTAGGAAAGGTGGCCCAAGAATTTGTCTGAGTGATGCGGGAAGGCAGCCCTAAATCACTTGAGCAGAAAGATAGCAATTGGTTGGTTTGTTTCTTTTAATGGTATTTGTTAAGTGCCTACTATGTGCTAGGCACTGTACTAAGCGCTGGGGTAGATACAAAGAACAAAGATCGGAATTAAAAGTTCATTATCAACAAATAAAAAGGTAAAAGACAGTCTTTACCCTCAAGGAGTTTACAATCAAAAGGAGGAGCTTAGAATCAACGCACTAGCTAAAACCTGCAAATAATTTGTGGGGGACTTTAAAATTGTGAATTTCTCTCTACCTGATAGAATGCCTCCCCATTTTCCATGTTTGCTCAGCTTTTGTCTTTCTCTGTAACTTCATCTGATGTTTTCCTTCAGAATAAATACTACCACACATCGTTGGAAACAGGGCAAGATGTTTTCAGGTTCATTTTTGTAACTGTCATATTGTATGGTTATATGTGCATATAGCTATAATTCTATTTATTCTGACGGTTTTGACACCTGTCTCCATGTTTTGTTGTTTGTTTCCCCTTCTAGACTGTGAGCCTGCTGTTGGGTAGGGACTGTCTCTTTATGTTGCCGCCTTGTACTTTCCAAGCGCTTAGTCCAGTGCTCTGCACACACACAGTAAGCGCTCAATAAATACGATTGAATGAATGAAAATACAAGCTAACCAGTTTGGACACAGGCCATGTCCCACATGTTATTTTATTTTATTATTTTAAATGGTGTTTAAGTGCTTCCTGTGCGCCAGGTACTGTATTAAGCACTGGGTTAGAAACACGATAATCAGCCCATGTCCTACCTGGGGTTCGCAGTCTTAATGCCCATTTTACAGTTAAAGTACCTGAAGCACAGAGAAATAAAAGGGCTCGCCCAAGGTCGCACAGCAAGCAAGTGGAGTCGGAATTAGAACCCAAGTCCTCTAAGATAATCAGTTCGTGTCCCACATTGGGCTCACGCCCCTAATCCCCATTTTACAGATGAGGTAACTGAGGCACAGAGAATTTAAGCGACTTGTCCAAGGTCAAACAGCAGGCAGATGGAGAAAATGGGATTAGAACCCAGGTCCTCTGGCTCCCAAGCACGTGTTCTTTCCACTGGGCCGTGCAGCTTCCCACTGACCAACTTGTACTTCCCAAGCGCTTAGTACAGTGCTCTGCACACAGTAAGCGCTCAATAAATACGATTGATTGATTGATTACCGTGGGTGCTGCCACTTGGGAAGAATTTGAGGGAGAAGCCAGCGTGAGCAGAAATGGTACGTACTTCCAGGTCCCGTGGAGTTAGTAGACACAGTAAATACAAATGAGTAAATGAACTAGAAAATGAATAGCCTTCCTGTAGCTAATCCTGAGTGGATTTAATTATTCAGTTGTATTTAAGTGGTTATTGTGCCAGGCAGTTAGGAATGCACATTAGAAACGGAAGCTACGATCCTTGTCCTCATGGAGTTTGCAGTCTAGCAAAGGAGGAAAAAAATAAAGAAAAATCCAAAACAGGTGGGAGGAAGTACCAGGGTATAAAGAGATATAATAATAATAATAATGGTGGTATTTGTTAAGCGCTTACTATGTGCCAAGCACTGTCCTGCTTGTTGCCAACTTGTACTTCCCAAGCGCTTAGTACAGTGCTCTGCACACAGTAAGCGCTCAATAAATACGATTGATTGATTGATTGTTCTAAGCGCTGGGGTCGATACAGGGTAATCAGGTTATCCCACGTGGGGCTCACAGTCTTCATCCCCATTTCACAGACGAGGGAACTGAGGCCCAGAGAAGTGAAGCGACTTGCCCAAGGTCACACAGCAGACAAGGGGTGGAGCCGGGATTAGAACCCATGACCTCTCCCAAGCCCGGGTTTTTAACCTGGCCCTTTCAACCTGGAAGGCAGTTTGTTTCTCTAAGGGATGGTTATTCAGGAACGGTCCCTAGAGCCAGAACGCTATCATTTCTGTCTTCGGGTGACTCGAGGAGCTGCAGGGAGTGAATACCCAAACGCTTAAGTGATGCACAAGTCCTGAAGTGGCAGCTGTGGAGGATACATGCATGCTGACTCTGCTCAAAATTAGCGATTGATGTCATTTCTGGGGTTGCTTCATGCTCTAATCCACAGTTGAAGGCGGTCCAACTCTTCCCGTTTCACTCCTGGCTCCCTGTGGTTGGATTTGCCTTTTTCTTGTCTCACCAAGCCTACCAAAAGCCACTTAGATCTCTTCATCCAGGGCTCTGGGAGATTTTGACCCCATCTCAACATTTGGACCCGACCTAAATTTAAACTTCTGGAGTCCTACTGACCAAGGTAGTTGCCGTGGGTTATTTGTTAAATAGTTTCTAATGTGATGATGTTTAAAGTGGTTGAGTTCAAATGATGTTTTTTTTTTTTTTACTGATCAATCAATCAATCAATCAATCGTATTTATTGAGCGCTTACTATGTGCAGAGCACTGTACTAAGCGCTTGGGAAGTACAAATTGGCAACACATAGAGACAGTCCCTACCTGACTGATCAATCAATCGTATTTATTGAGCGCTTGCCTTGTGCAGAGCACTGTACTAAGCGCTTGGGAAGTACAAGTTGGCAACATATAGAGACAGTCCCTACCCAACAGCAGGCTCACAGTCCCTTCAAGGCCCTACTGAGAGCTCACCTCCTCCAGGAGGCCTTCCCAGACTGAGCCCCTTCCTCTCCCCCTCGTCCCCCTCTCCATCCCCCCATCTTACCTCCTTCCCTTCCCCGCAGCACCTGTATATATGTATATATGTTTGTACATATTTATTACTCTATTTATTTATTTTATTTGTACATATCTATTCTATTTATTTTATTTTGTTAGTATCTTTGGTTTTGTTCTCTGTCTCCCTCTTTTAGACTGTGAGCCCACTGTTGGGTAGGGACTGTCTCTATATGTTGCCAATTTGTACTTCCCAAGCGCTTAGTACAGTGCTCTGCACATAGTAAGCGCTCAATAAATACGATTGATGACGATGATAAAAGGGGGAGATAGAGAACAAAACCAAACATACTAACAAAATGAAATAAATAGGATAGATACGTACAAGTAAAATAAATAGAGTAATAAATATGTACAAATGTACATATGTACTGATCTAATAATGCAACAGAAGGCTGGTGTTAGGATCAAATAATTCTTTGGATCCTGAGGAGAGAAAGGCGGTTATGAATTGTTAACCATCTCTAGGTTTAAACTACTGGAAATTACTCCTTTAAAATATATTATTTCTAAGTGTTTGTCTCTTCATGTAAAAACTTGGAAACTCTCCTAGTTTGTGTATTCATTCTTTCATTCAGTAGTATTTATTGAGCACTTACTGTGTGCAGAGCACTGTACTAAGCGCTTGGGAAGTACAAGTTGGCAACGTATAGAGACGGTCCCTACCCAACAGCGGGCTCACAGTCTAGAAGGGGGAGACAGACAATGAAACAAAACATATTAACCAAATAAAATAAATAGAATAGTAAATATGTACAAGTAAAATAAATAGAGTAATAAATATGTACAAACACATATACAGGTGCTGTGGGAAGGGGAAGGAGGTAGGGTGGGGGGATGGGGAGAGGAATGGGGGGGCTCAGTCTGGGAAACAGGTTTATTTTACAAGTAACGCAAACAACTTTTTCAATGAGGGACAGCTGTATTGACAAAGCAGGCTGTTTATAAATTGGAGCAGAAGTGGACATTTTTTTTAATTTCTTCTCAATCAATCCTCTACCATAATATAAGCTTTATGAAGGATTTAAAAAAGGATAGGAATCCACATGTCCCAGTTGT
Organism: Tachyglossus aculeatus; assembly: GCF_015852505.1. Classification (NCBI taxonomy): domain Eukaryota; kingdom Metazoa; phylum Chordata; class Mammalia; order Monotremata; family Tachyglossidae; genus Tachyglossus; species Tachyglossus aculeatus. The sequence goes on from NC_052076.1 coordinate 45,337,835, forward strand.
AAGGAGAATTCAAATGGTATTAAATGGGGTTAGTTGACTTTGGCCAGTCAGGTGAGTTGTGGCCATTCACTTGTCTCTAATCCCACCGTGGTTTCTATTCTCCTGGCCAAACATTTTTGCGTTTGCTAATTGTTTCCCTTTGCCCAGGAAGTGTAGTAGCGGGACATGGCTTAGAGACTCAGTACAGTAAATCCTCAACGAGCGTGTCTTCATACGATGTGATTTGGTAAGACCTATATATACCTATACTTACATGCAAAACCCTAAGTGATTTGTCCTTCTTAAGTGAGGTTTGATGAGCACAGTGCTTAGATTTATTTACAGTACCCGTCTCCAACCAGTCATTTCCCCACAGTATGTTTATTGCCTTCATGTGCTTAGACTGTTGGCACCCGGAACCTGACAGACGGACTTGATGTTGCCTGTAGTTTCCATAGAATAGCAGTGCTGCTGACGATTGACCGATTGATTTTCACGATTGATTAATCGATCCACAACTTGTCCATCCAAGGGGCCACCACACTCATCCGAGCACGTCATGTGTTGGTAATATCGGTCTATTCCCCGATCTCCTTGCCTCCTGTCCTTCCTCTGTGTAGTCTGACACTTGCTTCAGTGGCTTATCCAGTGAGATGTTGAGCCTTTGTAACTCTGGCCTGTGTCCCTGGGCTCTGAAGCCCAATTTCCTTCCTTGGACTCCTCCAGGTTGTAGGTAGAGGCACTTTGTATGCCTCATAGGGCAGAGCCTCTCTAGGATGGCTTCAGATTTGGGTTTTGATTGAGTCTAGTGATGACTTTCTGAAGCTAGGATGCCCTTGCCCATACATATCTTTAGGACTGGGTCAACACTGGACCAGACTTTCATGTTGGGGGCAAAGTGAAAGCCATGTTTTGCCTTGCCATGATAAGGTCTAGTATCTTGCACTGCTCTTATAGATATGGAGGTTGTGTGCCCTAGTGAGAAGACAGAGCTAGATTCTCTACTGGTTTCTAATGGTCTACTGTGGAAACCTTAAGCAAGTCCCATTACCATTCTCTTCCACAGAGTCCATCTGTAAAATGGAAATAACAACACCTGCCTATCTTTCTTACAGGGACTGCTATGAGGATAAAATGAGATAATTGTTATAAACACTTTGGAAAAATGAAAAAGGTTGAATATAGATTTTAAGTGGCATTATTATTATAATCATTAACAGCATCAACATCCATAATAATACCGCTAAGCTTCCATATGTTCCATTGCATAAAACGCAGGGCTCAAAGCATGATATAGTAGTTACAGGATCAAAGCAATAGAAATATGCATGGATTTCCTTCTAGGTTATCTTACTGACATTCACTTTTTATCCTGCTGTGAGTCTAATGTGTTTTGTTAAATGTGCAGTTTGGCAGTTCTGTAGTGTGTAATGAATTTTTTTCCCCATCCTTATCCAACACAGATGACGGCATAAGTGATTTCTCTAAGGGTTAAAGTTACTTCTGTCTGTAAGATCCCTCGTAACTCAGCCCCCTCACCCAACTTGTGATATTTCTCATTTCTTTGTGTTACTGGTCAAGCTGAGCTTATGGAGATCTCAATCAATCCATAGTATCTGAATGCAGAGCACTGTGTTAAGTGCTTGGGAGAGTAAAATAGAGTTGGTAAACCTATCCCTATGTGCTAAAGATCTAATGGGGGAGACAGGCGCTAAAATAATTTACAAGTCGGGGAAGGCAACAAAGTTTAAGGATATGTACGTAAATGCCAGGGTGGGGTGGGAGGGTGGGAATTAGTTGCCAGGTTTTTGTGTGACATGGAAGTATTGAAGTGATAGTAGGAAACATGGTGTGGAGGAGGATTCAGTGCAGCGTAGTAGAAAGAGCATGGGCATGGAGGTTTTAATCCTAATTATGCCACTTGCCTGCCGGGTGACCTTGGGCAAGTCACTTAACTTCTCCGGGCTTCAGTTTCCTCATCTGTAAAATACCTGTTTGCCCTTCAACTTGGACCTTGAGCCCCTTGTGAAGGCAGGGACTGGTTCCAGATTATCTGTAGCCACCCCAGCAGTTAGTATAGTACTGATGACTTTATTAATTATTAGATTAATCAGGGAAGGCCTCCTGGAGGAAATATGATTTCAAAAGGGTTTTGAGGATGGGGTGAGCCAGTGGTCTGCCAGATATGAGGTAGGTGGGAGTTCCAGGCAGGAGGGAGGATGCGAATAGTCATTTGGTGGTGAGAGAGAAGAAAATGAAGCAAGAGTGAGCAGGTTGAGGTTTGTTTTTTTTTTACTGTAAATTAGCTTTTTTCAAAGGGTTTCCGAAAAGTTTTCCTAATAATATGAAGGGTACATTTGTTAAGTGATGGATTTAATGCAGGAGACTTGATGTAGGGGAGTATTTGGGCCCCTTCAGAGGCTGTTTGCTTTTCATAAAGCCTTTTGAAGTTGTTATTTGGATATGGAATTTTTGTTCAGGCCTAATAGTTGATGTAGGTGTCTGCGGTAGTTTTTCCTTGAGCAGCGTTCCTTATTGGGTGGGGTTGCTTACCTGGAACTAGTGAACTAGTGAATTAATCTGTTGATCAATCAATCAATCAATCTTATCTATTGAGCGCTTCCTATGTGCAGAGCACTCTACAAAGCACTTGAGAGAGTCCAGTACAACAGAATTAGCAAATTCCCTGCCCTTAATGAGGTTATAGTCTAGAGGATAGTTAAATTCAAAGGCTTTCTATTTCCAGTAACCACTGTACACATGTCTAATATGAAAGTTTAAATTCTGAGAATTTAAAAGAATTTGTCACTTGAAAAAATTCTGGGTTCCCTCCTTAAATGTTAGTAATATTTAATTTTTCAGAAACCACCCTTCCCTTGATATTTTGCTCTTTATTGATTCTTTACGAATCTTTCATCGATATGATCTCTTTAGCTAACGGTAGGCTAGTTGGGCCTCTGACTGCTCAAACATCTTTAAATTTATCCTTCGTGAACGCGCACCCCTAAATTCATCCCAGAATTAACTTGTGTTAAATTTTATGGATTAAAATTTGAGAGATTTGCTCAGTTGTCAGAAAGGTGAAAGATTTATGTAGCCAATGAAATGTAATATCAGAATCCTTGCTGCTTGATAGATCAGCTGTCAGAGAAGCAGATAATTCAGGAGGCAAGAATCATGAGCTATGCGGTTAAATTCAAATTTGTAATTACTCTGTCCATACATAATTTGCTTTGAGGGATGTAATTTAAATTTGATTTTTGAAGTTAAATACTGATATTTTGTGTATTTTTCAACTTATTTATCCATGTGTAAATGTGAAGGTTTTAATTTTTCAGAGTACGATTGGAAGTGGTTTTTGAGTAAAGCTCTGAAGTAGTTATGAACAATCGGTTCATCTAAAGATATTTTCACCTACAGTCACTCGACTTTGAAACCAATTTCTGTGTACAGGGAAATAACTTAGTGCATTTAATCCTGTTTCCCACATGTGGCTCCCAGTCGAAGTAGGCTGGAAAACAGGTATTGAATCCCCATTTTGCAGATGAAGAAACTCAGGCCCAGAGAAGTGAAATAATAATAATAATAATAATGGCATTTATTAAGCGCTTACTATGTGCAAAGCACATAGCCTTCACCCCCATTTTACAGATGAGGGAACTGAGGCACAGAGAAGTAAAGTGACTTGCCCAGAGTCACACAGCTTTGGCGGAGAGCTGGGATTTGAACCCATGACTTCTGACTCCAAAGCCCGGGCTCTTTCCACTGAGTCACGCTGCTGATTCTGCATTTTCTTTCCACCTCCTTATTCAGTTTGTCACTAATTCTTGTCAGTTCTTTCTCCAATACATTGGCAGAGACGACCGTTTAAACAGCCTTGCTGGTCAAGGCACTTCCCTTTCATATCCTGACTTGACTGCTTCACCAGCCTACTTGCCGACTTCCCTGTGTCCAGTCTCTCTCCTCTTTACAGTCTTTTCTTTAATAATAATAACAATGATGGCATTTGTTAAGCGCTTACTATGTGCAAAGCACTCTTTACCCTGCTGCCGGGATCATTTTTCCCAAACAGTGTTCTACACATATCTCTCCATTCCTCTGCAACCTCCAATCTCCACACCAAGCAGAAACTCTGATTCTTTGTAATATTCAATCAGCAGTCTCCTTGTCTTTCCTATTCATCCACCCTCTCTTCCCACCGCACACATGCTTGCATTTTTCATATCTCCTAAGGTCACTTCTTCCCTGAGCTCCGTTTTCCTGCCGCCAACATTTGGCTCGTGTCCTCCACTCTCCTTGAAAATCTCTTCCCCTACAGCTACGCCAGCCCTTTTGTACCATGTAGGAACTTTAATACTTCTCATCAGCCCTTCCCTTTCTTTTTTCTTTCGTTTTAAGAACTTAGAGATGCAAGCTAATCAGTTTGGACGCAGTCCATGTCCCGCATGGGCACACAGTATTAATCTCTATTTTACAGATGAGGTCACTGAGGCACAAAGAAGAATATATAGTGTATGTTACGTATATTTGAATATATACATATTGTACACTATTACTTCCTCCTCTCTGTAATTTATTAATACGTCTGTCTTCCCCAGTTGATTGTAAACTCCTTAAGAGGAGGGATTGTGTCTGCTATTTCTATTCTCTCCTGTGCAGAGTACCGTACTAGCATAGTAAATGCTCAATAAATGCTACTGATCTGTCTTCCCTAGTTGATTGTAAACTCCTTAAGAGGAGGGATTGTGTCTGCTATTTCTATTCTCTCCTGTGCAGAGTACCGTACTAGCGCAGTAGATGCTCAATAAATGCTACTGATTGATACTTGAAAGCAAGCAAGAGCACCCATATCCCATGATTTTTCCATTTAAAATTTACATAGTCAAAAAGTCAGGATAGGCATTCAAGTAATTGAGTGTTTTGAGAGCCCATTGGTCTAAAAAAATTTGTGGTATGAGCCCGAGGTGGAAAGAGATGGACTTGCCAATTAGGGCATTCCTTAGCCTACCCCTGACCTCTTTATCTGGTAAACTTGAGATCAAGGATGTGGCTTGTTTCTGAGTTGGGCACGGGGCCCATTCAGCTGTATCTGGCTCTTATTTGGACTTGGCAGATCCGTCCAGGACAATGAATATAATTTGTCACATATCTTTCTAGAAGGACATTGTAATCCCTTGTAGCAATAGTTTATTGGAGGGCTTTGACGAGTTCCTTGTTTTTGAAAAATCCAAACTCAAAGTTCTTATGAGTAAGGGTAGGGAACACATAGTCCTATGAGCACATGAGTAAAAAAGGAATGGATTAGCCCTGGGAAAAGAATCTTCCAGTTGGCAGGCACTTGTGTCTTAGTAGCCAGCCCTGAAGTACAATTGCAAACTGGGTGGGCTGCTGCCCCAAACCAGAAGTTTGAAAGAGCAAGTGTCAAGCTCATATGTGCTTTGTACCATTTAGTCCCGTATTCCTGTTGAGGATTGCCCCTTTTCTAACCTTGGAAGAGGCATATGGGCTATTAAATTAACTTCAGAGTGGTCCCGTGAAAAAGTCATGGTGCACCTGCATTTTCGGCTAAACTTGGCCAACTCCTCGGTATTTCATTGGTGGCAGCCTTCAAGCCCAAGAAACCGCTGGGAATGAGCATCTTGCCAAGTCCACACATAATTAATATCATGAGTTTTCAGGATTTGCCTCCATTGGCTCAGGTTTGAGACAAGTTGTAAATTATTATGCCTTTGTGCATTTTTATGCTCTTACGCACTGTAAACCCAGGTAGTGGATTATGAAAAAAATCACAGTTGGTATTATAACCAACCGTGACTGTTTTGCCGTCAAGTAACGGTTGGTGTAATGTGGCAAAGAGAATGTCGAACTGGAAGTCAGTGACAGGTTTTTTGTAACAGAAAATGTTTTTGAAAACCATTATTCACTAGTCCTGTTGAGTTATTCCCTATCTTCCCCATTCTCCTACCGTATGCGCTCATGCTAAATCTTCTACCTTCCTTCCTTCCTTATCTCATTTGAAGAATTTGTTTTAAAATTAACCTACTCCTCTCCTATAAAACAGCTATCATATTATTTGTAATAATTCTTATGTATCTGGTTGTTTGGTAGTCCTTAGATGTCTGAAGCCAGTATGAAGTAATTCTAAACCCAGGGCGTTTTTATTACCTGTTGCCAAGTTATTTAATAGATTCTGTCCTTTTCAAGAATTGTTGCAAAAGACCGTCTTTTCCATCCCTTCCATTCATCTCGTAATATATAAAGGACAACATAAAAATGTATTTAGTCCTTGTTCATTTTCGCCCGATGGCCTTCATGGCTGTTGGTAAAGATGGGATCAGAAGTTCAAGAGAGCAAGTGCCAAAGTTATGTCTCATTTAATAATAATAATAATAATAATAATGGCATTCATTAAGTGCTTACTATGTTCAAAGCACTGTTCTAAGCGCTGGGCGATTGATTGTCCCTCGGGGGGCTCACAGTCTTAATCCCCATTTTCTAGATGAGGTAACTGAGGCACAGAGAAGTTAAGCGACTTGCCCAAAGTCACACAGCTGGCAGTTGGCGGAGCCGGGGTTTGAACCCATGACCTCTGCCTCCAAAGCCTGTGCTGTTTCCACTGAGCCACGCTGCTCCTCATTTGTATCATTTAGTCCCTTATTACTATTGATTGCCTCTTTTCTGTCCTTGAAAGAAGCATTGGAGAAATTAATTTGACTTGAGAGTGATAAGATTCTGCAGGGCAGCCAGGGTGTCTGTTAATTGCCCAATGCAGTGGACAAAGAAGTGTTTAATAAAGTGCTCCGAAAGCACTTATGAAGCAAAAAGGGGGTGATTTATGGGCAGCATGGCCTAGTGAAATGACTGTGGGCTTGGGAGGCAGAGGATTGGGGTTCTAATTCTAGCTCTGCCGTTTGCCTATTGGGTGACCTTGGGCGAGTCACCTCATTTCTCTCGTTTTCTTCATCCGCACAGTGGGGATTCCATCCTTCTGCTTCCTACTTGGACTGTGAGCTCCATGTCGGACAGGAACTGTGTCCATCCTTTACTGAACCCCAGTGCTTAGTGCAGCTCGTGACATAGAATAAGCCGTTACTATCAATCAATCAATCAGTCGTATTTATTGAGCGCTTACTATGTGCAGAGCACTGTACTAAGCGCTTGGGAAGTACAAATTGGCAACAGATAGAGACAGTCCCTACCCAACAGTGGGCTCACAGTCTAAAAGGGGGAGACAGAGAACAGAACCAAACATACCAACAAAATAAAATAAATAGGATAGAAATGTCCAAGCAAAATAAATAAATAAATAAATAGAGTAATAAATATGTACAACCATACATATATGTATACAGGTGCTGTGGGGAAGGGAAGGAGGTAAGACGGGGGGATGGAGAGGGGGACGAGGGGGAGAGGAAAGAAGGGGCTCAGTCTGGGAAGGCCTCCTGGAGGAGGTGAGCTCTCAGCAGGGCCTTGAAGGGAGGAAGAGAGCGAGTTTGGCGGGTGGGCAGAGGGAGGGCATTCCAGGCCCGGGGGAGGACGTGGGCCGGGGGTCGACGGCGGGACAGGCGAGAACGAGGCACGGTGAGGAGATTAGCGGCGGAGGAGCGGAGGGTGCGGGCTGGGATGGAGAAGGAGAGAAGGGAGGTGAGGGAGGAGGGGGCGAGGTGACGGACAGCCTTGAAGCCCAGGGTGAGGAGTTTCTGCCTGATGCGCAGATTGATCGGTAGCCACTGGAGATTTTTGAGGAGGGGAGTTACTAAATACCATAGTCATGATTTAGAAGGAAAAGCTAGAAGGTACATGGAACCATGAAAGTGATTGTCAAGGAGGGTCACCGTTATAGTTTTCTTTTAAGCATCTTGTTGCCTCTGTTAGAGAAATATACCGGACTGGATATATTATTGTGCTAACCCAGGAATGGCATTTCTTATATTTTAAAAGGCAAAGCAGTTGAGATCCTGGACTCAACACCCCTTTTTACTGCCTCTATACAGTAGGTTCTTGTTTGGATTGGTAGGCATAGGTTTGAGGTTTGATGAAGTTGACTGACTGTGAGCCCACCGTTGGGTAGGGACTGTCTCTGTATGTTGCCAATTTGTGCTTCCCAAGCGCTTAGTACAGTGCTCTGCACATAGTAAGCGCTCAATAAATACGATTGATGATGATGATGAAGGAAATATTCTTGGAAACATTCAGATTCCGCACGGGAAGAGAATGGGTGATAGTGATGACAGTCATATCTGAAATTTATTTATTGATATTGATGTCCGTCGCCCTCTGTAATAATAATAATAATAATAATAATAATAATAATAATAATAATAATAATGGCATTTATTAAGTGCTTACTATGTGCAAAGCGCTGTTTTAAGCGCTGAGCACTGTTCTAAGCGCTGGACTGTAAGCTGGTTATGGACAGGAAATGTCTGTTTATTGTTATATTGTACTCTCCCAAGTGCTTAGTACAGTGCTCTGCACACAGTAAGTGCTCAATAAATAAAAAACAGAGAAGCAGCGTGGCTCAGTGGAAAGAGCATGGGCTTTGGAGTCAGAGGTCATGGGTTCGTATCCCGACTCCACCACATGTCTCCTGTGTGATCTTGGGCAAGTCACTTAACTTCTCTGGGCCTCAGTTACCTCATCTGTAAAATGGGGATTGAGACTGTGAGCCCCACATGGGACAACCTGATCACCCTGTATCCTCCCCAGCGCTTAGAACAGTGCTTTGCACATAGTAAGCGCTTAACAAATGCCAGTTATTATTATTATTATTATTAATAAATGCGATTGAATGAATAATGAGGATTTGAAGACTATAGATTCCTCATTACCTGTAGTGCAGCATGGACAGTGTCTAACATGTTTGTATCAGAATCACATTTCTAAATGTAATACCAAGTCTACCGTTTGAAGATGGTGTTTAGAAAGAAATTTAGAATGAGAAAAAAAGCTGAGGTCTTCTTGAAAGACAAACAAATTCTATTGTATAGTATTTGTCACTGATTTGTTAGTTATTCAAATTGTTCATTAAAATTAAAATTTTTTGTACTAACATTTGGTAGGAAGCAGCATAGCCCAGTGGAAAGCATTTAGGTCTGGGAGTCAGAGGACCTGGGTTCAAATCCTGGCTCCGCCACTTCCCTGCTCTGTGACCGTGGGCGAGTCACTTCTCTCTGCCTCAGATTCCTCATCTGCAAAATGGGAATTTAATATCTATTCTCCTTCCTACTTAGACTTTGAGCCCCATGTGGGACCCAGTATATCTACCCCAGCAGTTATTCAATACCTATTCTAATACGCCTGGAGGCATATGTCTAATATATAGGCATATTATGTAGTAGGTAGTAATATGGGTAGTAATAACCCCCTTAACCCTCCTACTAATATGCCTACTAATATGGGTAGTAATAACCCCCTTAACACTACTACTTAGACTGTGAGCCCCATGAGGGACCCAGTATACCTACCCCAGCAGTTAGTACAGGGGTTGGCACATAGTAAGCACATAATCAATCAATCAATCAATCAATCGTATTTATTGAGCGCTTACTGTGTGCAGAGCACTGTATTAAGCGCTTGGTAAGTACAAGTTGGCAACATATAGAGACAGTCCCTACCCAACAGTGGGCTCACAGTCTCAAAGGGGGGCTCACAGTCTAAAAACAAATACCACAGTTAGGAATGATGGCTGGATTATTTTTCCTAAAGAGACTATTCCAAAGAACAATTTATCAGTTTACTACGCTTAAAAGCTTTGAAGATTGAAGTAATTTTATCCTGAAGAATGTTTGAGAGACCCTTCTTACTGTCTCACAAATCCTATTAGACAATTCAAACACTGCACACTGAGTAATTTGCGCACTGACGTCATTATTGCAGAAGCCTCAGTCTTATACATTGAAATAATAATTAGGTGCTGTATGGCCTGGCTCTGTGATTGACACAGTTACAGATTGCTTACACTTTTCATTTCAGATCATACGAATATAAAATGGGGACAGTAATATTGATACATCCCTTTTGGGTAGTGGGGTGTCTTTTAGCTTACCTTTCTAGATGCATTGTTATTTTTAGAATTTAAAGGAACATACTTAGACTGTGAGTCTCATGTGGGACAGAGACTCTGTCCAGTGGGATTAATTTGTATCGGCCCCGATGCTTAGAGCAGTGCTTGACACATAGTAAGTGCTTAAGAAATAGAATAATACTACTAATTATATATGACCCTGGGTTCTTGGGGTACACGTTCGAATCATTCATTGGGAATTAGTGAGACCTAGTGGATAGAGCATGGACTAGGCGTCAGAAGGTTCTGGGTTCTAATCCTAGCTCCGCCACTTTTCTGTTGTGTGTCCTTGGGCAAGTCACTTCACTTCTCTGTGCCTCATTTACCTCATCTGTGACTGTGAGCCCACTGTTGGGTAGGGACTGTCTCTATGTGTTGCCAATTTGTACTTCCCAAGCGCTTAGTACAGTGCTGTGCACATAGTAAGTGCTCAATATATACGATTGATGATGATCTGTAAAACAGGGATTGATTCTGTGAGCCCTACATGGGACAGGGACTAGGTCTAACCCAATTTGCTTGTATTTACCACAGCATCTAGTACAGTGCCTGGCACATAGCGCTTAACAGATACCGTAATAATAATTATTATTACTATTATTGTTTTGTAGAAATATTCTCCGGGCAGCAGAGTGAAGTAGGGACTGGAGTGAGGAGAGACAGGAGGCTGGGAGGTCAGCAAGGAGGCTGATACAGTAATCAAGGCGGGATAGAATAAGTGATTGGATTAACATGGTAGCAGTTTGGATGGAGAGGGGAGGGCGGAGTTCTGCACGCAGCCTCAGACCTGATCAGGTCCAAGCTAGTTGCATTTGGGTTGGGGAAGGGGGTCTCTCCTGCCCCTTCTTTCTCCTACACAGTTTCTTTTGAATCTCCTCTGATGAATCCATCAGTCAGTTTTACGGAGCGTTTACTGGGTGCAGAACCTCTGCTAATGAGGGTTGGACCGTGGGGAATTGCAACCTCCAGAAAGCTGTGGTACAGATTTACTGAAGGTCTAGAAGATTTTTAAATCATTGTTCCGAACATCCTTTCCATCTCTTCTATGAAGGAGCGCTCCATGGATGCATAGCAGATAATTCCAGGAGGGCACAGGTCAACATGTACCCACAGAAGGCTCATTCCCAGGCACTTCTTCCCTCTTCCTCCTCTTCCCTACTTGATTGTTTCCACCCCCAAAGCCAGGGTCCCTTACACAGGCCAGACTCCAGATTGTTGACATGCGGAGGTCTGTTGTACAAATTTCATACTAGAATACACTTGGTCTGTCTCCCATAGGAAGTGATAGAAACTGGAGAGTATGCTTCGGTTGACTTAACCCTGTAACCTAGTGGTTTGCCTTAACATAAAGACTTTTATTCTTTTTTTCTAATACCATACCACAACTTGAGGTTCTAAAAATGGCATAATACATGACAAAGAAACCAATTTTTGTGGCAGGGTACAAACGCAGCACTCACAATCACATTTACCTCTGTGCTCTAAGTTACGTGAAATCTTATCCGTGTTTTTCAGATGGTGAATTTCCCCAGTCAGGTGAACTTTTTTCAGAGAACGTGTTCAGAAGTGAATTTCTATCTTTAAATGTTTCTCCTTCCCAAAGCTGGAATTCTTTTATGCTTTCTCCCTACTGGAATGGAGCGCATCACCGGATTATATGTCTTCCCCACCTAAAGGTGCCATTTAGGCACATTTGTGTCCGATTAAATATTTAACTTCAGGGAAGTGGTACATAAAAGAAGTAATGATTTTTGGATTAGGGCTCCATTTATCTGATTAATTATCCAACCACACACCTTCTTATCAGAAAAGAAACTTGAGGGCTTTTGAGAACCACTGTTAATGAACTGTTCATTTTGTGTCTTGAACCGATAAATCCTCTCTCATTCTGCCCAGGGTTTTCCAAAACAGAATTTTGAGTTCTTGGAATGATACAGATATCAAGCGTGGTGGATTTGAAATCTTAGAGTTTAGATAAAAAAATAGGATGGAAAAGGGGAAAATGCACTTTTTTAACAATCTCAATGACCTAATTAACTACAGATATTGGATTAATCTAATGTATTATTGAAATGATGTTCCTTTCAATTACTTTTTTTTTTTTTATTTTGTTTCGTAGCGTCGTCCCCCAGACTACAGTAATACTGAACAATGATCGGCAGAACTCTATTGTAGCCAAGATGGTTGGGCAAGAAGAGCCGTTGAGCAGGGCAACGGATTCTTTGGAAAATATCCTTAGCAAGTCAGTAGCTATATGTCAATCCCCCTCTTCTTTCAGAGCATTCCTACATATCACTATTTGCGCTGCCTACAAACAACAATCTGAGGCCCACCATCCCAGCTCCCTGTGGGAAAGTGCAAAACCAACGGATTGTGCCAAGGGCGTTCCTTTCATTGTCATGGAAATAGAAGCTGTTTATAATGGAAATCACATAGAGTTATCCTTCTGTATAGAGAAGCCGTTCGATACCTTAAGGGCACCACATTGCATGTAGAAAAGTCGATCAGATTTGATATTAGGAGTTACGTCCAGAATGGTTAATATTACAAAGTATAGATTTAGCACCAGGTTGGAAATTCAGAACTCCTGAATCCTGATTCTATCCTGGAAAGCAATTTTCCAGCAACAAAATGGGATTATTAATGTCGCTCCATTGATGCTTAATTTGCTTGTTGTGAAAATGATGTGATCTGTTAGCTTTAAATTTGCAAACAGTTAAGATGCACAATACATAAGTGAATGCTATCAAAAACATATGCGACATTGTATTGAAATAATCGTTGCAAGAGTTTTTGTTTTGCAAGATGTATATGAGCGGGATTCTCTCTGTTAATAATTAAACGGAATTTTATGTAATTGGTGAAATATGCTGGATTTGTTGAAATGTCTGGTAGCGTAATAGATTAGTTAATACTTAACTAATTTTGGTTTGGTCTTTTATAGCTCCCTGAACTGTAGCTTAAAAGAAGTTAGGAGCTTATGATGTGAACTTTTTATAATGCATTTTCCTCACTGGGCTATTTTACTTAACTTTCTGTAGCCATTACAGAATCTGAAACCAATGTTTTAAGTTCTGGCTCAAGATAAAATATTTTTGACCATTTCTTGTGAAGAAATTCAAACTTCCTTTGCCTAATGATATAGAAACAGATATAGTATCACCAAAACAGTGGGCCCAGTTTGCTTAGTTTAATTCAGGTGAGCTATTTTTGTTATTCTAACTGTCAATTGTCAGGTGTGTGACTTTGGGCAAGTCACTTAACTTCTTTGTGCCTCAGTTGCCTCATCTGTAAAAAATGGGGATTAAGACTGTGAGCCCCCCGTGGGACAAACTGATTACCTTGTAACCTCCCCAGCGCTTAGAACAGTGCTTTGCACATAGTAAGCGCTTAATAAATGCCATTATTATTATTATTATAGTATTAGCTTCAGAAAAATGCTTTCACACTTAATGCTCAGGAAATTTTCTCCTCTGTTCTGTTTTCTTTAACTAAGATTAGTTATCCCATATCAGCTGTAGAGGAAGGTCATATAGTCTCTAAGAAATCCAATGTAATGTAAGAAGGGAAAGAAAATCCACGTGAGTAACCTTAGCATTGCATTTTCATTTTGTCGGAATGATCCTCTCCCAGCCCGAAACAAGTACTTTTTATTCCGTTTCAGTGCCGTTCCTGGACGAAGGCAAAACACCATTGTAGTTAAGGTCCCGGGGCACGAGGACAGCCAGAATGAAGATGGAGAGAGCGGCTCTGAAGCCAGTGACTCTGTTTCCAACAGTGGTCAGGCTGGAAGCCAGAATATCGGCAACAACGTTACACTGATTACCCTAAACACTGAAGGTATGCAGGTTCGGCTTTACGGTTCTCAAAGGCCATCCAGGGGATGAGGGAAATCAATGAAAGCAGAGAACGTTTGCCGTTTTTATATCTTCATATATATCTTCATATATATATATATATATATATATATATATATATATATATATAACTATACCTTGTTAAAGTGTGGACGCTTTTAAAAGAGCTTCAGAGCAGCCAAGACTAAATGAACCAGTCGTATTTTCCCTAAATGTACAATTCATTTTTTGGACATTTATGGGGGCGCGAATTAGCCCAAGCCTTGTAAGATAGTATATAAGTGTGCTCCAGAGTGCTTCGTTTCTGCTTCGGTTTACGGCCATTGTTAAACTGGGCGAAAATACTCGCATACTTATACACTTAGTAATGATAAAGCTTTGTAAAGTATGTGCTTGGTTGTGTGATCTTCTTTTAAATGTGATTACAACCATATCTTGTGGGAAGCAGCAAAACGCACCAGTTACTCAAATTTATTAAGCTGTTTCAGTTGCGTGGAATTCTTGTGAAAGTAAACACTTTGGCAGCCTTTCATTTGTACAGGAAATTCCTATCAGAACTGTATTGCTTGGAGGATCGTCTTGCTTTTAATTTCAAAATTGAAAAAGTTCCTAGGCAAAGCACCCCGAAATTCTCTGAATTGAAGCTTATAGGCTATTCAATCTAAAATGTTTCTGATGACTACATCATCTTTGTTTTGTGAGTGATAGGCAGTTTAAAATGAAATATGACTTGAATGATGTCTCATATTTTTCACATTTAATAGTGAAATAAAGTATTTAAAGAGAAGCGAATTAGGTGCAGACAACCCAGTTAATTTAATGTGAAATTGATTTCAAGAGGTAGAATTGCAGTGATGAGCTTCTGAAATATTTGGGTGTTTTCTTAATTTGTGTATGCAGTCTTTTCCTTTTCAATTATAATTGAACCCAACCTCATATTTATCGTATATACCAAACTCCTGCGTTCGCGCACCATTGGAGAATACATTATTTGGAAAGAATGCATTACAAAAGGAGCAAATATTTTTATGACTTCAGGCTTAGAAAATATAATAGGTGGAAAAGATTACCTTTATTTATGCCATTTTATCATTCTGTAGCCTCCATTTTAAGCATAGGCCCTCTGGCACGAAGAAACAAGACCCTGTATTTCTCCCAAACTGTAGTCGTACAAGTTCATTTCCAGAAGTGAGTAAACAAATCTAGCCTGTCACTGAGCTTGTGTTTATTTTGTCTACTCTGCAAAGACAACTTCTTGACAATTTCACCCGTTGGCCTGCGTTTTGTGGGAAAAATAGACTACCAGAATAACTATGCATTGAGTAATGAAGAGAGAAAATTAAATATATTTTAAGGAGTAGAGTGAGGGTATAAATGGAAGTTTATGAGCTAGCTGGGCCGCTTATTGCGATTTGTAGGGAAAGTGTTCTGTGCTGTCTCTAATGCTTTCAGTATGAGTTTTTAGCTGATGGAGTCTCCTGTTGCAAACGATAGACTAACTTTAGATCTGAGTTTTCAAGTCTGAGAACCTGCCGGGAAGAAATGAATACAGCGATAGTGATCTGTGCAGTCCCATCCACACTCTTCTCTCTTTCATGATCCTCTGGCATTATGGAGCAAACTGTGAGAGCCCTGGATATACCAGTACAGATAGATTTTAAATATTCTCTCAGATTTACCAGAAAAAGGGTCATGCCTGGGTAAAACAGTCACTTTTTTGCAATTAAGAAAATGCCAGACGCAACTTTCGTTTGCACCAGCAGATATTAAATTATTTGGGAGAAAAGAAGGAGCCCATCTTTCCAAGCAAATGGACTTTTTAGCAGAAAAATGTGTTGAAACTTTATTCTGGGAAGAGTTGTTAAAACTGAAATCGCAACACCCGTCTTGAAAAATGGTTGTCAGGCAGGTTTTTTTCTAATTGGAGACAAATTCTGGATAACCAAAGTTCTGGGTCCAATCAGTTCCTTTTAGCCAAATGTTTATTTGGTTTAATCATTCAGAAGAACAATCTGCTTTACTTCCAATTAAACAGCACTCTTTAGGGTATCCTGTGTGAAAACAATCCATCCTTATAGTGATATTTATGAACATGATCTTTTATTATTTATCCATAAAGGTTAATATGGCATGAGATATAATTCTTTAGACTAGGTAAACAGTTTGACTGTGAAATGACAATGTACATAATAGTTCAGAAGACCACATAACAGAGAGATATAGTGGGGGATTTCGTTAAAAATCATGCTGAATGTTTCTTATTTTATTTTTTGGTTGAAATGCTCTTAAGTTTCAGTATCAAAGAAAGTTACTAAGGCAATTTGAGGTTAAATTATTTGCAGCCATTTTATACTAACTGTGCTGTCATTATAATTGTTCTACTTTTTCAGATTAATTAAACTTCTCTTATTTTGGCTGTTGTACAGAAACATTTGGAAAGGAGAGGTCCAAAGGATTTATGTACTTTGAGTTTCAGATTGCTCTTTCCATAGCGTTGTATTATACTCCGGGAAAAAAATATTAATGCCATGAAAATATTTGTCGCAGTCTGCCTTTGTCGGGATGATCATTTGGCACAGATTCACGCAGAGACAGATGTGGTCCATTTAAATGATTAGGTAGAAGTAAAAGTTCCAAAAGCAGCTAATCCATTAACTCTCAGATCAGATTGACACTGGACCTTTAGTTAGAATCGTCTGTTCAGAAATTTCCTGAGATTTATGAATGCTGTTAAAATAGGATTCAAGTCTCTCTCCTGCCCCCCCCCCCCCGCCCCCGAAAACTGTAGATTTAATAATAATAATAATTTTGGTATTTGTTAAGTGCTTACTATGTGCAAAGCACTGTTCTAAGTGCTGAATTCATACCGTTCCCTTGGCAGTTACAGTATTATCCTCTAATTTCGACCTCCTGCCTGAAAATCCCTCCACTTTCACATCTGGCAGACCACTACTCTCCCCTTCTTTAAAACCCTACTAAAATTACCTCTGTTGCAGGAAGCCTTTGCTAATGGATCGCCCATCTCCCCAACTTATTCTTCCTTCCTACCGTGTCACCCAGGAACTTGTGTTATACCCCCTAAGCACCTAGGTAATTATTGTTATTACTATTATTAATATTGTTATTTTTATTATTGTTAAGCCCTTACTATGTGTCGAGTACTCCTCTAACCTCTGGGGTCGAAACAGATTAACTGGGTGGGATACAGTACCTGTCCCACTTAGGGCTCACAGTCTCAGCGAAGCAGCGTGGTCCAGTGGAAAGAGCACAGGCTTGGAAGTCAGAGGTCATGGGTTCTAATCCCGGCTCCGGCCCTTGTCAGCTGGGTGACTTTGGGCAAGTCACTTAACTTCTCTGTGCCTCAGTTACCTCGTCAGCGAAATGGGGCTTAAGACTCTGAGCCCCATGTGGGACAACCTGATTACCTGGTATCTCCCCCAGCACTTGGAACAGTGTTTGGCACATAGTAAGCACTAAACAAATGCCATTATTATTATTATTACCATCATTATTATTGTTACTATTAATCACCCCACTCCTCACCCCCTCAGCATCTTTGTGCATGTCTTTCTATTTAGTTGCTTGTCCTATCTGTAATTTATTTAAGCGACTTTCCCCCCCCATTAGATTGTAATCCCCTGGGGGCAGGGATGATCGTGTCTACTTACTCTATTAATAAATAATAATTATAGTATTTGTTAAGCACTTACTATGTGCCAGGCACTATACAATGCTCTGGGATAGATGCAAGCAAATTGGGTTGGACCCAGTCCCTCTCCCAGGTGGGGCTCACATTCTCAATCCCCATTTTCCAGTTGAGGTAACTGAGGCACAGAGAAGTGAAGTGACTTGCCCAAGGTCACCCGGCAGACATGTGGCCAAGGCGGAATTAGAACCCATGACCTTCTGCCTTCCGGGCCAATGCTTTATCTACTACGCCATGTTGCTTCTTGCTCTCCTAAGTGTTTAGTAGTGCTGTGCACATAGTAAGTGCTCAGTAAATACCACCGATTAAAGGATTTAAAGCTGCTCAAGAGTGATAGTTGTAGATTTGGCTTCTATTAAGTTGCAAAATATGCGCTTTGTAGAAATCCCAAATTTCAAAGCAACTAGTTTCAGCCACTCAAAAGTCATTGGAATAATTGACAAACTCTGGCAAATAAGGGATTACACCAGTTGTGAAATGAGAATGCTGGGGAAGGTTGGTTGAGTCACAGCAATCAATCAATCAATCGTATTTATTGAGCGCTTACTGTGTGCAGAGCGCTTGGGAAGTACAAGTTGGCATCATATAGAGACAGTCCCTATCCAACAGTGGGCTCACAGTCTAGAAGGGGGAGACAGAGAACAAAACCAAACATACTAACAAAATAAAATGAATAGAATAGATAGGTACAAGTAAAATAAATAAATAAATAGAGTAATAAATATAAATATGTACATATATAATATATATTATATAATATATAATATATATATATAATACATGTATATATAATATGTACATATTATATATATATACAGGTGCTGTGGGGAAGGGAAGGAGGTAAGAATGGGGGATGGAGAGGGGGACGAGAGGGAGAGGAAGGAGGGGGCTCAGTCTGGGAAGGCCTCCTGGAGGAGGTGAGCTCTCAGTAGGGCCTTGAAGGGAGGAAGAGAGCTAGCTTGGTGGATGGGCAGAGGGAGGGCATTCCAGGCCCGGGGGATGACGTGGGCCGGGGGTCGACGGCGGGACAGGCGAGAACGAGGTACGGTGAGGAGGTGAGCGGCGGAGAAGCGGAGGGTGCGGGGTGGGCTGGAGAAGGAGAGAAGGGAGGTGAGGTAGGAGGGGGCGAGGGGATGGATGGACAGCCTTGAAGCCCAGGGTGAGGAGTTTCTGCCTGATGCGCAGCACAGCACAACCCGGGGCTGCAGGAGAGGGCCAGCCCGAGGAGCAGATTCATTCAGGAGAGCTGGCGAGACGACTGGCTTTGCCTGCCACTCTCTCTAACTCCCAGGTTCCCGCTAATCCTCTTTCTAGGTCTCTGGGCCCTTTTGTTCCATCGCTTATGAGAAATGGCAGAACAGGTATTGATTTTTCAGAGACTCGTGGCACTTGCTCCGTAGGGCCACCTTTCATTACGACGCTTTTACTGCTGGCAGTGGTACCATTGAATTTGATCATATTACAGTGCTCTTCCACCTGGAAATATTGCTCCTTGGCTTCAGCATTTCCTTCTCCCCCTTTGAATTATTGAGACTGATTTGAAGAGGGTGGTTAAAGCCCATTTCCATTTAGCAGTAGGTAATCTACTTAGCATAGATCAATCAATCAATCAATCAATCGTATTTATTGAGCGCTAACTGTGTGCAGAGCACTGTACTAAGCACTTGGGAAGTACAAGTTGGCAACATATAGAGACAGTCCCTACCCAACAGTGGGCTCACAGTCTAGATAATGATAGGTCTCTATTCTGTTACCCCAAGGGTGCATTTTTACCAAGTAGGGTGTGAAAGAAAACTTTAAAAATTAAGTACTATATTTATATAGGTACAGAATGGGGTCATTATCTGTCAGTATCGGCTATTTGATTTTGTAACAAAAATAAGGATAATAATATTAATTGTGTATTTGTTAATCACTATGTGCCAAACACTGTACTAAGTGTTGGGGTAGATACAATATAATCATTTTGGATCCAGACCCAGTCCTATATGGGACTTTCAACTATATTATGTTCAGTGTCTGTTTTAAAATTTGTATTATGTTGGTCATTTTTCTCCTTATGGCTGTATTGAACTTTCTGAAGCACTTAGTACAGTGCTCTGCAAACAGTAAGCGCTCAATATATACAATTGAATCATCATCAATCGTATTTATTGAGCGCTTACTGTGTGCAGAGCACTGTACTAAGCGCTTGGGAAGTACAATTGAATGAATGAATGAATACAAGCAAATCGGGTTGGACATAGTCCTTGTCCCAGGTGGGGCTGACACTCTCAATCCCCGTTTTACAGATTAGGTAACAGAGGCACAGAGAAGTAAAGTGACTTGCCCAAGGTCACAGAGCAGACAAGTGATGGAGCCTGGATTAGAACCCATGACCTTCTGACTCCCGGGCTCTACCCACTATGCCATGAATGAAAGCCATATACAATACAGGTTGCCGACTTGTATTTCCCAAGCGCTTAGTACAGTGCTCTGCACACAGTAAGCACTCAATACAATTGAGTGAATGAGTGTAAGGCTCTTTCACAAACATTTGATTTTCATGGAAGCAAGAGAGCTAACTGGAGAGAATAAAGCAGTAGTTTCTGATAATTTTTGACTTTTTTCAGTTAGTCGTGTTCTGTTGTGTGGCATCTACTAATTACATAATAATAAGAGAATAACAACTGTGGTGTTTGTTATACATTTACTATCTGCCAAGTACTGTATTAAGAACTGGGCTAGATACGATATAATCAGGTTGGATACAGTCCCTGTCCCACAGGGGCTCGCAGTCTAACCGGGAAAGAGAAGAGGTATTGGATCCCCATTTTACAGATAAGGAAAGCGAGGCCCAGAGAGGTTAAGTGATTTACCCAAGGTCACACAGAAGGCAAGTGCCAGAACCGAGATTAGAACAAAGGTCCTCGGATTCCCAGGCTCATGTTCTTCCGTCTAAACCATGCAGGCTTCCCTGGTAATGATGATAGAGACATTTATAAAGTACTTACTAGGAACTAAATCCTGAAGTAGATATTCATTCATTCACCCGATCGTATTTATTGAGCACTTACTGTATGCAGAGCACTGTACTAAGCACTTGGCCATAGTCTATGGGACTGTAGATCGGACACAGCCCTCTCCGAGGTGGGACTCACAATCTTTTCTGTCCCCATTTTACAGATAAGGAAACTGAGGCCCAGAGAAGTGACTTGGCCAAGGTCATGCCAGTGGTAGAGATGGGGCTGGAACTTGGGTCCCTTAAATCCTCGTCCACTGCTCTTTCCACTAGGCAATGCTGTCTCCTCTGGAGCCGTTCAGCAATTTCCATATTAGCATTTACAGGACTATAAACTCCTCTGAAGACCGAAAGATCCTTGGGTTCCGAGTGTCTGTCAACCCTGTTATACTGTGCTCTCCCAAGCACTTAGTACAGTGCTCTGCACACAGTAAGCATGCAGTAAATATGATTGATGAATACATTGTCAGAAACATAATTGGAGCCCAGTTACATACTTGCACAAATTGCTTGAAACGTATGATCAGAATGATTATGATCGGGACACTGTCAATTTAGGAAAATGCAATCCGATGTACTTTATAACAAATGGTATCCTTAAAGGTGGGTTTGGTGCCCAATATGATTTAAAATTTTCGTCAGGGGACTTAGACGTTGACATAGAATGGGAGCTCATTACGTTTGCAGATGACACTGTGCTAGAAAGGCGTGGGAAGGTCCAGTATTTTAGTGAATTGTTGTTATTTAGTATTCCTTAAACATCCCCGGGGTGCCAAGGAGGTGAGGTTAGAATTTTATGTCCGTGGTAAATTGAATTAATTGTCACCACTAATAAATATTTGAAGATGCACTTGGTTCAATCGCTAAGGTTCTTTTGTGGGGTTCGAAGTGTGTGCAAATAGGAATCATGGGCATATTCCAGCTTCAGAGGCTGATTGCAGACACCCTCCCCCCGAAAATATAGTGTTGAAATGGTATGTAGAGAAAGACAGAGACAAACTCATCTGCTATTTCCTCTCTTTTGGACGAGTGAGAGTGGACCAGAGTGGCCAAGCCCCAACTTTTGACCTTGCCTCTCAGATAGCCTGATAAAGGCAGGACTGATTCAGCCGTTGGCCCTGCCCAAGGAGCTGTGATGCCGAAGCGAATGGCTTTGCTCCCCTGGTCCCAATCTTGTAAGGTGACTGAATGCTCCCGTCCACCTATTCCGACCCTGGCGTTCCCCTTTGTGCATCATAAATGGAAGAGGGGAGTGGTAGTTAGACGAATGGGGCGGTTAGTGGAATGGTAGATAGAGGAAGGGGGTGGATACAGGAAATCGGAGAAGGCCAAGAGGGAAAAATTGTGGTGAATTGGGCCCCTGCAAAAAGCAGTATAGATATCTTCAGGAGTGAAACCAGGACCTTGAAAGAATGGCTCTTGTTCAGATCCCGGAGAATAATAATAATAATAACGACATTTATTAAGCGCGTACTATGTGCAAAGCACTGTTCTAAGCACTGGGGAGGATACAAGGTGATCAGGTTGTCCCACCGGGGGGCTCACAGTCTTCACCCTCATTGTACAGTTGAGGGAACTGAGGCACAGAGAAGTTGTAACTTGTCCAGAGTCACACAGCTGACAAGCCGGGATTTGAACCCATGACCTCTGACTCCAAAGCCCGTGCTCTTTTCCACTGAGCCACCCTGCTTCTTTTCTCCCATGCCAGTGGTAGAGATGGGACTGGACCTTGAGTCCCTTAAATCCCAGTCCACTGCTCTTTCCACTAGGCAATGCTGTCTCCTCTGAAGCCGTTCAGCAATTTCCATATTAGCATTTACAGGGCTATAAACTCTCAAGGCTGAAAGATACTTGGGTTCAGAGTGTCTGTTAACTCTGTTATAATGTGGAGAACTCCATTTATGTTTTTCACAGTCACTCAATCCCAGTGGTAGTTTCTGGGATCCAGTAAGGATGTTCCATGGAGGCTCAGGACTGGTTGTACATTCGGAGAACCAGCTGCTTGCAGAACCGAAGGCAATTTGGATTGAACAAGTGTATATATTATCTAGGGTCTGTTAA
This sequence comes from Tachyglossus aculeatus, assembly GCF_015852505.1. Taxonomy (NCBI): domain Eukaryota; kingdom Metazoa; phylum Chordata; class Mammalia; order Monotremata; family Tachyglossidae; genus Tachyglossus; species Tachyglossus aculeatus. Next base: position 45,360,505 of record NC_052076.1, read on the forward strand.
ACTTCAAATGCCATTCATTTGGGGATGTGCATGAAAAGTATCTAAAAGGTCAAGAATGCGCTCCTTCTCCAAACTTACAAATGATTTTCTTGCCCTTATTGAAGTACTCCCATGTAAATCAACCCTGCTTTAGAATAAATTTATTCAACCGTTTTTTCCATCTCAAGCGCAATCCATTTTGTTCTAAGAACCCACTGAATTTCCATTTCAAAAAGATTTTGAAAAGTGGCAAAACAACTATAATGCCTAAAATGGAGAGGATTTGAGGGTTTTTTGGAGGGGAAAGACTGATTGTTCAGGTTTTGTCCTTTGCATAGATGAATCATTCCTTTGAACAAGGTTCACACTCGAAATATGGAGACCTTTATAGAGGCTCAATAGATGGTGATTGCTGAAACTTGACAAAACATATTAGAGGCAGGGGTGGAAAAAACCAGCAACCTAATAACATGTGTTTTGGAGAAGGTAGTCTAGGTCAAATAATTCCCTGTGCTGTACTTCAGTAAATTGGCCAAACGGCTTGTATACGCAATCACTATTTCTGCTGTCTTGTTTTTCAGTGTTATCCCATCCACGGGGCATTGGAAAGAGCAGGTGCATCATTAATCAATCTTAGGAGATAACATTTTTATTGGACGGCATTTCGTCACTCAGAAATTAATGAGCCCATCAGCAAAGATTGTTAATTTTCACACAGGCCGATACGTTGAAAAGTGTTTTCTTTAGCCATTGGACATTTTAGGTACAGCATGTCTAAGCCGGGGATCAGATCGGTGTGGGAATATGAAGCTCAGATACACTATATGCAAAGCTGTGCTTAGCCCTTGGGTTTTAAAAGTCAGATCTCAAGGACCTCAGCTGGGAAGGGCAGATACAAACTAGAAACTTTATTTAAGACTGAGAGTGCCAGTAACGTAGAGTACCATAAGCTGTTGTTTTCCTATGTTTCCAGTGTCTGAGAGGGTGTTTTATAATTGGTTGATTTAAGTATTTGGTAGTTGTGCCGATAACAGAAAAAAATTAAGAGCTGGGGTCTTCCTAAAACTAACCCGGTTGCACATGAATTCTAAAACTTTACGGAGCCGGGACAGATATTACTGGGAAAGTAAATGTCTGCTTGGATTGTTATCCAGTAGAGGATCTTGTGAATTGGAGCCATAAAATCGGGAGTTCTGTAGGTATTACTGTTCCTTTTATTGGTTTGACTGTGACATCTGAAGTTAGCATCTGACCCACTGCGTTAGAAAGTTAAGAAGATGTGTAATTCCTCACCTCAAAATTCTCTACCTAGGTTAATAATCTCTCTAAATTTTAGAAATGTCAGAGCATTATTAGTTATTTATTTCTGTTTAGCGGAAGCCATCTCCCTTGTAACAAAAAAGACATGCTTGGAAATCTAACACTAGCTAAGAGATTTCACGGTGTTAAGAGCATTTTACAAACAGTGTCAGGAGATTGGGAAAATAGAAAATGTATTTATGCTCTGAAAAGTAAAGATTTATCTTTTACACCTAACAAATATGAGAAATGAAGGTCTCATTGGGAAGCAAGATGTATGGACACTGAGAATCACTGACTAATATCAATCAATCAATCAATTGTATTTATTGAGCGCTTACTGTGTGCAGAGCACTGTACTAAGTGCTTGGGAAGTACAAGTTGGCAACATATAATAATAATATAATAATTATAATAACATAATAATAGTAACAATAATAACTATGGTATTTGTTAAGGGCTTACTATGTGCCAAGCACTGTTCTAAGCGTTGAGCACTGTAAATGCTCTAGAGGTCACAAAAATATTTTCTTCTTTGGAAGAAATATTTTTTGGACATTATGCTCTTAAAATATTTTCTGATTTTTTTTTTTCCTTTAAAAAGAAAAATGGTCTCCACTTCTTACCACCTCAGCTTTTCACCTATCCCATTCTGTTTCAGTTTTTCACGCCTTTCACTTCTCTTCCAAGTAGATGGAAAAAAATTAAATCAGACCTCTAAATATAATTTCTTTATTGTGCGAGAGAAAATGTTTTACCTCAGTTTAACTAATCATCAGTATCATAATATTTTTTTTTTAGATTTCTACAGCACATAGTATTGCTTTGCCTAATACATTTTGCTAATTTAAATGAGACCTTGTGAAGTTCAACGTGGCAACTTTTTTTTAAGGTATTAGTTAAGCGCTTACTAGTTGGCCAGGCATTGTACTGGGGCTAATTAGATACAAGCTTGGACAAGGTTGGACACAGTCCCTGTCCCACCCGGGCTCACAGTCTCAATCCTCATTTTACGGATGAGGTAACTGAGGCAACATAGAAGGGAAGTGACTTGCCCAAGTCCACAAAGCAAACAAGTGGCGGAACTGGAATTAGAACCCAGGTCCTCCGACTCCCGGACACATGCTGTTTCCACTAAGACTGTGAGCCCCACGTGGGACAACCTGATCACCGTGTATCTACCCCATTCATTCATCCATTCAATTGTATTTATTGAGCGCTTACTGTGTGCAGAGCACTGTACTAAGCGCTTTTAGACTGTGAGCCCACTCTTTTAGACTGTGAGCCCACTCTTTTAGACTGTGAGCCCACTGTTGGGTAGGGACTGTCTCTATGTGTTGCCAATTTGTACTTCCCAAGTGCTTAGTACAGTGCTCTGCACATAGTAAGCGCTCAATAAGTACGATTGATTGATTGATTGATTGATTGGGAAGTACATGTTGGCAACATATAGAGACAGACTAAGCCCCCTCCTTCCTCTCCCCCTTCTCCTTCTCCCCATCCCTCCCGCGTTACCTCCTTCCCCTCCCCACAGCACCTGTATATATGTATATATGTTTGTACGGATTTATTACTCTCTTTATTTTATTTGTACATATTTATTCTATTTATTTTATTTTGTTAATCTGTTTTGTTTTGTTGTCTGTCTCCCCCTTCTAGACTGTGAGCCTGCTGTTGGGTAGGGACCGTCTCTATACGTTGCCAACTTGTACAGTGCTCTGCACACAGTAAGCGCTCAATAAATACGATTGAATGAATAAATGACTACCCCAGTGCTTAGAACAGTGCTTTGCACATAGTAAGCGCTTAGCAAATGCCATCATCATCATCACCGTCACTAGGCCACGCTGCTTCTCTGAAGTTAAGAAGCTATTATAGTCTTTTAGTGAGCCAGGTTGACAAACCTTTCCCCCAACTCCTTTGTGCAAGAATTTTATTGGATATTGGACAATCCCAATTCCTTTTAAAAAATCTGCACATTTCTTACCTCTTCTAAAGGATCTTATTCGCTGCAGGGGGAGCTCTTTATTAAGCAAACTTGTTTAAGGAACGCTTTTCAGGATACAGACTATTTTCGAGAATTTAGGGGGAAAAGGCAGAGGGAAAAGCAAGAGTTTCGTGGTGTCCGATGAATTTTAAGTCCAATGATGTGACTACAGATGCATTTTCTTAAAAGTGTCTTCTCATTTTTCTCATTTCAGAAAAGAAAGTGAAGCTCTGAGTTGTATTGAGTTGATTTTATTTCAGTACCGTAATTCAGGCAAAGCTTCAAATGAAGATGAGGGCCTTGAGAATGGGAAACTAGTGTAATTTTAAAGCCATCTCCCTTTAGGTTTCGAATTGAAATGAGAAATCACGGGAAAAAATAGACAAGTGTTCATTTGCGTGTTTGTCAGAAGGCAATAAAGCCCCTTTCTCTCACTAAAGCAGATTTTTAAAATTTTCAGACCTTTGATTAAAGGATTACTCTTGGTGAAATCCTGAGTGCTTTTTTTTGTGAAGACTGAACTGTGAAAATGACTCATCTGTAGTCATAAAAATTTTCATTTAACATCGAATGCTTGATTTTGCCAGGAATGATTTTTAATTTCTAGGTATTCCAGCTCCCACGAGCCTCCTTTTCCTTCCTAGCTCTTGGCCACACACAAAGCAGTTACATGCGATTAAATTAAAAGCTGGAGGAAATATGCGCAGGGTTTATTGAGTCTTGCAGAAGGGATGGGTGAAGCTTGAGTTAATGGTGTGGTAAGAGTCAATAGGAAGGTGAGGCAGGAAGATATTTAAATAAAAAAGGTGGCTTAGAGGGGGAAGAGGCATTACTTAGAGAAAGTGGTCTGCCCTGGAGGTGACAAAGTTGAGAATTCACAGTAGGGGTTGAGCGAGGTAAAACGGCAGTCATGTAAGAGGATTCAGTTGAAGGAAAAGCCCTTTAAATCAACAGTCAATACTTTTAGCATAACTGGAGCAGCAACACAAAGCCACCATTCATTCATTCATTCAGTCGTATTTATTGAGCACTTACTGTGCACTGTACTAAGCACTTGGGAAGTACAAGTTGGCAACATATAGAGACGGTCCCTGCCCAACAACGGACTCACAGTCTAGAAGGGGGAGACAGACAACAAAGCAAAGCATGTGGACAGGACAAATAGAATTAAAGCTAAGTGCACATCATTAGCAAAATAAATAGAATAGTAAATATGTGCAAGTAAACTAGAGTAATAAATCTGTAATAATAATAATAATAACGATGGCATTTATTAAGCGCTTACTATGTGCAAAGCACTGTTCTAAGCGCTGAGGAAGTTACAAGGTGATCAGGTTGTCCCACGGGGGGCTCACAGTCTTAATCCCCATTTTACAGATGAGGTCACTGAGGCCCAGAGAAGTTAAGTGACTTGCCCAAAGTCACACAGCTGACAAGTGGCGGAGCGGGATTTGAACCCATGACCTGTGACCCCAAAGCCCGGGCTCTTTGCCACTGAGCCACGCTGCTCCTGTATATATGTACAAACATATATACAGGTGCTGTGGGGAGGGGATGGGGAGGAGGAGAGGAAAAAGGGGGCTCGGTCTGGGAAGGCCTCCTGGAGGAGGTGAGCTCTCAGTAGGGCTTTGAAGGGAGGAAGAGAGCTAGCTTGGCGGATGGGTGGAGGGAGGGCATTCCAGGACAGGGGGAGGATGTGGGCCAGGGGTCGACGGCGGGACGGGCGAGAATGAGACACGGTGAGGAGATTAGCAGCGGAGGAGCGGAGGGTGCGGGCTGGGCTGGAGAAGGAGAGAAGGGAGGTGAGGTAGGAGGGGGTGAGGTGATGGACAGCCTTGAAGCCCAGGGTGAGGAGCTTTTGCTTGAAGGCTGTCCAGCGGGAGGTGGTAGAAATGGAGCCCTGGCTCCGCCATCACCACAATCAATCAATCAGTTCTATTTACTGAGTGTTTACTGTGTGCGAAGCACTGTACAAAGCACTTGGGAGAGTAAAACACAACGTTATAACAGACAAAGCTCCAGTAGCAGCAGCGTCGTCTAGTGGATGGATCATGGGCCTGCGAGTCAGAAGGATCTGGGTTCTAATTCCGACTCTACCGCTTATCTGCCCTGTGACCTCGGGCCAGTCACTTAACTTCTCTGTGCCTCATTTACCGCATCTGTAAAATGGTGATTAAGACTGTGAGCCCCACGTAGGACAGGGACTGTATCCAGTCCAATTACCCTGTAATAATAAAACAGTGGTGGGATTTGTTAAGCGCTTACTAGGTGCCAAGCACCTCAGTTACCCATCTGTAAAATGGGGATGAAGACAGTGAGCCCCACGTGGGACAACCTGATCACCTTGTATCTACCCCAGCGCTTAGAACAGTGCTTTGCACATAGTAAGCGCTTAGCAAATACCATCATCATCAAACACTGTTCTAAGCACTGGGGTAGATACAAGGTAATCAGGTTGTCCCACGCGGGGCTCACATTCTTAATCCCCATTTTACAGATGAGATAACAGAGGCACAGAGAAGTGAAGTGACTTTCCCAAAGTCACACAGCTGACAAGCGGCAGAGCTCAGGTTTTTACCCATGACCACTGACTCCCAAGCCCGGGCTCTTTCCACTGAGCTTAATGCCTGGCATATAGTATGTGCTTAACCAATGCCATCATTTATTTATTTTTATTGACCCCAGGACTTAGTACAGTGTATGGCACCTAGTAAGAGCTTAACAAATACCACTGACCAAAAAAAAAAAAGAAAGGGAGGTGTTATTGATTGAATCCAAATCAGTGCTTAAGAAAGATGTTCTTACTGCAGGGAATAGACGAGGCTGGAGGGACGTAAGGAGTTTGTTATAGTTGGCAGGTGATTGCTTGGCTCAGTGGAAAGAGCCCGGGCTTTGGAGTCAGAGGTCATGGGTTCGAATCCCGACTCCGCCACATAACTGCTGTGTGACCTGGGGCAAGTCACTTCACTTCTCTGAGCCGCAGTTACCTCATCTGTAAAATGGGGATTAAGATTGTGAGCCCCACGTGGGGCAACTTGATCAGCTTGTATCCACCCCAGCGCTTAGAACAGTGCTCTGCACGTAGTAAGCGCTTAACAAATGCCATTATTATTATTATTATTATTATTATTATTATTATGTGTACTTTTTCCCCGGCCTCCCACACTGTAAATGCGGATGACCCTCAGGGCTATGTTCTGGGCCCCCCACTTCATTTCTCAAAGTCTACCCCCTCCTCTCCACACAAACCAACTAGTTCAGGCACTTGATTCTCTCTCCCCTCCTCTCCCTACTTGTCTTCGCTACCCAGATTATCAAGCATTATTCTGGGCATGTCTCCACTCCTTAAGCACCTCCAATAGTTATCGAGTCAACCAATTAATAGTCGTTATCGAGTGCTTACAGGGTTCAGGACACCAAACTAAACCCTTGGGAGAGTACAATCGAATGCTTTAGCAGACATGATCCCTGCCCTCAAGAGGCTGAAGTCTAGTAGGAGAAGCAGACACTTGTGCAAGTAAACCTCTCCCCCTCGTCCCCCTCTCCATCCCCCCCATCTTACCTCCTTCCCTTCCCCACAGCACCTGTATATATGTATATATGTTTGTACATATTTATTACTCTATTTATTTTACTTGTACATATCTTTTCTATTTATTTTATTTTGTTAGTAGGTTTGGTTTTGTTCTCTGTCTCCCCCTTTTAGACTGTGAGCCCACTGTTGGGTAGGGACTGTCTCTATATGTTGCCAATTTGTACTTCCCAAGCGCTTAGTACAGTGCTCTGCACATAGTAAGCGCTCAATAAATATGATTGATTGATTGATTGATAAACCACGCCTACTAATTCTGCTGTACCCTCTCCAGATTTTAGTCCGCTGCTTTGCGTATACTAGGCACTCAATAAATACTACTGGACGAATTGATTGCTCCACTATGTCTGTGGAAGTGGAGCTATTGCAAGAAATAGAAAAAATTGGCGCAGCAAGCTCAGGGTTGATGAGGGGGTGTTAGTAAAAATTAAAGGAGAATTGCAGACGGCTCCACACGTGATTGTGGAGTCGTTAGGAAAATAGGGGTGGAGATGAGGGATTAGAGAGGAAATTTTGATCATTTCAAGCAGGTTGGATTTGATAAGACGGCAAGCCGTCTAAAAGGAGGGAAGAGAAAGCTTAAGGCTGATCACCTTTGCTCTCAAGAAATTCTGTCAGTCGGATTGCTGAGCTGAAATATTGGGAAAAAACTCTAATTTGGGGGTCTGGGATGTCACTACCACCCTAATTAGTGTAGAAATTTTTATAGCTTTATAATGAAGCATTCATATATGGCATGATCATGAATATTTTCTTCACCTATCATGAGTGGAAGAAAGTAATTTTTGCAGTTGAATAGTTAATCTGCCTTCTGGCTCTGGGGAGCATTTTCAGCTATGATGTATGTATTCAATAATGCAGCATGAAATGTATTACTCATGGTAACTGACTTTTGATTTCCTTCTTCTATAAATTCCAGGTGGAGTCATTTTGAATTTCAATTTGTTGTTAGTTCCATTTCCCATTTATTGTAACACATTTGGGGCAATACTCTTAAAATCTACTGATCTGTTTGGACAATTTATTGCGAGTGCAAGAAGAAAAGAACACTTTTAAGGCTATTTTGGGAGCATTTTACACATTTTTAGCCATTCTGCTCTTTAGATTGGGCTTTTAAAAAATAACCATGACTTCAGCATGGCTCAGTGGAAAGAGCCCGGGCTTTGGAGTCAGAGGTCATGGGTTCAAATCCCGACTCCGCCAATTGTCAGCTGTGTGACTCTGGGCAACTTCTCTGGGCCTCAGTTACCTCATCTGTAAAATGGGGATGAAGACTGTGAGCCCCCCGTGGGACAACCTGATCACCTTGTAACCTCCCCCGCGCTTAAGAACAGTACTTTGCACCTAGTAAGCACTTAATAAATCCCATTATTATCATAATTATTATTATACTTCCTCCAGGAGGCCTTCCCAGACTGAGCCCCCTCCTTCCTCTCCCCCTCATCCCCCCTCCATCCCCCGTCTTACCTCCTTCCCTTCCCCACAGCACCTGTATATATGTATATATATTTGTACATATTTATTACTCTATTTATTTATTTATTTATTTTACTTGTACATATCTATTCTATTTATTTTATTTTGTTAGTATGTTTGGTTTTGTTCTCTGTCTTCCCCTTTTAGACTGTAAGCCCACTGTTGGGTAGGGACTGTCTCTATATGTTGCCAATTTGTACTTCCCAAGCGTTTAGTACAGTGCTCTGCACATAGTAAGTGCTCAATAAATACGATTGATGATGATGATGATGATGATTTACTACTCTATTTTACTTGTACTTATCTATTGTATTTATTTTATTTTGTTAATATGTTTGGTTTTGTTCTCTGTCACCCCCTTCTAGACTGTGAGCCCACTGTTGGGTAGGGACTGTCTCTGTATGTTGCCAACTTGTACTTCCCAAGCACTTAGTACAGTGCTCTGCACACAGTAAGCGCTCAGTAAATACGATTGACTGATTGATTCAAAAAAATTTGTTGGAATTTTTTGTGTAAGCGGTGGCTCTATATAAGCAACGTCTTCACCGAAACAGGCCACTTGTCCTTTCTGCCCAGTATTATATTTGAGAGTGGAAACAAACTCCTTAGAGGAATTGTGGGTTGGTTGCCATCGCCAGTGATTTTCTTCAATAAATGACCAGTTCTAGTCAAAGCAACCATGATCATGGGTCCAAGAGTTGGTACGAGTGCTTATTTATTAAAACCCCTTCCATCTCAGGAGGGTACATGGTCAGACATGGACTCAGGCTGATAGATAAAGGTTTGCTTTGCTATTGGTATTTTTCCACCTGAATGACTTCTCATTTCCTACCCACAAGGGAAGAAAAGTTTCCTTTTTTTCAGAATCTACCACCTTCAGGCTTCAGTGGCGACTCCATGATAGGGGATTTGGTGGCTCAATTATTGGTGTTAATGAGGGACTCCTGCCTGTGAAGCATTGTGCTAAACACTTGTTCCAAGCAGTTTTATCATCCCAAAGTCATAATGGCAGTAATGATAATGTCATTTATTAAGCACTTCCTCTGTGCTAAATAGTAGTGTAAAAACAATATTATCAGATCGGACACCATCTCTGTCCCTCGTGGGGCTCGTCATCTATCGTGTCCCCTTTTAATCAGTAGTTCAGAGAGATCGTCACATGTCCAAGGTCACACAGTGGTGAGACTGGAACTAAAACCCGGCCTCTTCTAACTCACAGTCCTGTGCTCTTTATTCTGTGCCTTAATGCCCCTCTGTGGTTTAAATATTAATTAAGCACATTGTTGTTTGAGTTTCTGTCAGTCCTCATATTCCTGTTCTGTCCCTGGGCTGGTTCTCGAGTTCTAAGAAAGCTCTAGCCTCTGCACGGTATTCATTCATTCATTCAATCGTATTTATCGAGCGCTTACTGTGTGCAGAAGCACTGTACTAAGCGCTTGGGAAGTCCAAGTTGGCAACGTAAAGAGACGGTCCCTACCCAACAGCGGGCTCGCAGTCCAGAAGTGACATGTATAAGGTCACACAGCAAGCGAGTCTCGGGGCCAGAACTAGAACCCGGGTCCTTCTGAATCCCAGACCGACGCTCTGTCCATTAGGCCACACTGTATCTCAGGTCACTTCTCCCTCTCCCACAGCGATCACCTTCAATCAATCAATCAATCAATCAATCAATCAATCGTATTTATTGAGCGCTTACTGTGTGCAGAACACTGTACTAAGCGCTTGGGAAGTATAAGTTGGCCACATATAGAGACAGTCCCTACCCAACAGTGGGCTCACAGTCTAAAAGGTGGGCTCACAGTCTGTTGTCTCTGTACTCACTGGACTTTCTACCATCTGCATGGTCTAACTAGAAGGTCGCTCAGTTGTATTTATTGAGCGCTTATTGTGCGCTGAAGAGGGAAAAGCGAGCCGTCCGAACAATCCACAAGTGGAATCCTCCACTCCTGAAGTACTGCCCACATTTTAACAGCTGTACCAGAGCTGAGTCGGTAGCTTTTTCGATTCCCATAAATATCACTTCCTTAATCGTTTCACAAACGTTAACTGTTGAGTATTCCGATTTTTATCTCGGCTACAGCTGAATACGTCAATCAGTCGTATTTATCACTTCCTTAATCGTTTCACAAACGTTAACTGTTGAGTATTCCGATTTTTATCTCGGCTACAGCTGAATACGTCAATCAGTCGTATTTATTGAGTACTTACTGTGTGCAGAGTGCTGAATGTGGCAATCAGTCGTGTTTATTGAGTACTTACTGTGTGCAGAGCGCTTGGGAGAGTTCAATATGGCAGACATATTCCCAGCCCACAGTGAGCTTACAGTCTAGAGGGGAGTTCTGTTCCTCTGGAAGCTTTAGGAATTTCCCCCTTATTGTTTTCCATGTCTTGCTCCTGGACTCCAGCAAGGATCACCTAGTGTTTTACAATTTAGGTTTTATGTATGTCTCCCCCTTTTAGACTGTGAGCCCACTGTTGGGTAGGGACTGTCTCTATATGTTGCCAATTTGTACTTCCCAAGCGCTTAGTACAGTGCTCTGCACATAGTAAGCGCTCAATAAATACGATTGATGATGAAGATGATGATGTATGACTGTTCTGAGACTTCCTTCAGGTGCCCAGGCTATGATCAGTCTTTAATTTTATTGTTGCTGGTATCTTATCCCTGAAATGAGAGTGACCCTTGGCCTATGGTTTCCTTTTTCAAATTCTCATTTCAAACATGGAAGTAATATCTGAAAATACAATTAGACAATAGTAAAACAGTCATACCCAACACTGAACTGATGCCTTTAGTCAAGTTTTCTCTACATTTATTTAGTCTCAGAGCTTCTAAGGTGCTTCCAAATAACTACTTTCAAACAAAGCATATAGAGAAGCAGCGTGGCTCCGTGGAAAGAGCACGGGCTTTGGAGTCAGAGGTTGTGGGTTCAAATCCCGGCTCTGCCAATTGTCAGCTGTGTGACTTTGGGCAAGTCACTTAACTTCTCTGTGCCTCAGTTACCTCATCTGTAAAAGGGGGATGAAGACTGTGAGCCCCCCGTGGGACAACCTGATCACATTGTAACCTCCCAGTGCTTAGAACAGTGCTTTGCACATAGTAAGTGCTTAATAAATGCCATTATTATTATTATTATTATTATTATTATATTTCTGAGAAACACCAAACCGTCTTAAATGGCAACTTAACAGTCAATTTCCAGGCCAGTAAGATGGTTCTTACTAAGCAACACATCTGTGTAAGCCTTTTAGAGCTTACTAGCTCTGTGTTGCTTGGCTCAGCGCTTTGCTCACGAGACTCACAGTTTAAGAACTATTTTGGGGTCTTATTGTTGCAACTAGGAATTTAGTTTCCAGTCCAGAGTATCAGACTTGAGAACATACTTTCCAGTCAGTAACATAATGCATGATTGAATTTGCCCTCTTCGATACATTTTTTGTTCCCGCTTTTATATTATGAAGAAACATTTAATCCTTGACAATATTTTTCGGCACAGCAGTTTTTACTTACACTATTTTTGCGTTCTTTTTTGGTTAAGCTTTATTTCTTTTTTAATAAGGCTTACATCTTCTCCCATTCCTTCCTTTGTTGGTTTTCGGTGTTTTGAGTATTTTGGAATGCATATAACGAACATCTTGCTTGATGTTTTTTGTCCCATATTTTCCACGCATTAACTCTTAAAATCAGTATGTTACCAGTTAGGACAACCAAGTAGCTCAGTAATTGAAATAACTGCTTTAATGGATTAAATAAGAGTTGCTGTACGTCCAAAAATGCTTAGATCAGTCACTGGCTGTATGCAGGTCGCTGCGCTAAGTGCGTGGTAGAGTACAGTAGAGTTGATAGACGTGATCCCTGCCCTCACTATGCTTACATTTGCATTCAAGGTGTACTTCCCTGGTTGTGCTTGGCATCTTTTAGACTGTGAGCCCACTGTTGGGTAGGGACTGTCTCTATATGTTGCCAATTTGTACTTCCCAAGCGCTTAGTACAGTGCTCTGCACACAGTAAGCGCTCAATAAATACGATTGATGATGATGATGATCTGCGATGAAACAGCCTGGCTTAGTGGCAAGAGCCACTACCTGTATATATGTTTGTACATATTTGCTACTCTATTTATTTTACTTGTACATATTTATTCTATTTATTTAATTTGGTCTATATGTTTTGTTTTGTTGTCTGTCTCCCCCTTCTAGACTGTGAGCCCGCTGTTGGGTAGGGACCGTCTCTATATGTTGCCAACTTGTACTTCCCAAGCGCTTAGTACAGTGCTCTGCACACAGTAAGCGCTCAATAAATACAATTGAATGAATGAAAGAGCCCGGGCTTGGGAGTCAGAGGTTGTGGGTTCTAATCCCGGCCCTGCCACTTATCAGCTGTGTGACTTTGGGCAAGTCACTTCACTTCTCTATGCCTCAGCTTAATAAATGCCATTATTATAGAGAAGCAGTGTGGCTCAATGGAAAGAGCATGGGCTTTGGAGTCAGAGGTCATGGATTCAAATCCCGCCTCCGCCAGTTGTCAGCTGTGTGACTCTGGGCAAGTAACTTCACTTCTCTGGGCCTTAGTTACCTCATCTGTAAAATGGGGATTAAGACTGTGAGCCCCACATGGGACAACCTGATCACCATGTAACCTCCCCGGCGCATAGAACAGTGCTTTGCACATAGTAAACGCTTAATAAATGCCATCATTATTATTATTACCCTAGCACTTAGAACAGTGCTTGGCACTTAGTAAGCGCTTAACAAATACCGTCATTATTATTATTATCTGTTCACTCATTTTCATTCTCTGTCTCTCTCCTAGCTATCTCTATATAAAATGGATTGAATTTATTTTCCCGGTATTTCTAAAACGTGGAATTGGCAGGCTTTGATATCAGTTTGCTATTGGAGCATAAAACATGATTTGTGGACATGCCCATTCTTTTCTGAAGGGTCTATTCACGTTTTAAGGAACTCCAGGTCACATTTTTGAACATTTACAGTGTTAGATGTGTTACAGTGGGTTAGAACAATGAGCCAACTAGTTCAGCATTCGATCTCTTCAGTGGGGCTTAGAACAGTGCTTTGCACATAGTAAGCACTTAATAAATGCCATTATTATTATTATTATTATTATCACATTTGGAGGAGCAGAGTGGTATGCCTTTCACTACGACCCAACTTTTCCTGCGATCATTCATCCTGGACCAATTAGCCCTTTATTTATGTAGTTCTTTTTATCTGAGAACATCAACTATTCCCTCAAACATCTTTTTCCTTTCTTAACGTATGATGGGTCATGATTTTAAATCCCTTTGATTCTATTTTTTTTAGTCCTACTTCCTAAGGATAGTTGAAGGGAGTGTGGCCTGGTGGAGCGACCACGAGACTGGGAGTCAGAGGACCTGGGTTCTAATTCTGGCGCCATCAGTTGGCTGCTGTGTGACCTTGGGCAAGTCACAGCTTCTCTGTGCCACAGTGTGCTCAACCTCCCTCCTTAGTAGACGTGAGCCTCACGTGGGAGAGGGACTGTGTCCAACCTGATACCAGGGTTTAGAACAGTGTTCGACGCAAAATAAGCACTTATATCAAATACAATAATACTACTAATAATTTCTGGTGTCCTCCAGAGGACTAACAAACCGTCGACCTATAATAATAATAATGATGGCATTTATTAAGCGCTTACTATGTGCAAAGCACTGTTCTAAGCGCTGGGGAGGTTACAAGGTGATCAGGTTGTCCCACGGCGGGCTCACAGTCTTAATCCCCATTTTACAGATGAGGTAACTGAGGCCCAGAGAAGTTAAGTGACTTGCCCAGAGTCACACAGCTGACAATTGGTGGAGCCGGGATTTGAACCCATGACCTCTGACTCCAAAGCCCGGGCTCTTTTCCATTGAGCCACGCTGCTTCCCCATCGGTGAATTTTTTTTCCATTCCTATCGTGCTCACCTGGAATTCATTCATTCAGTCATATTTATTGAGCACTTACTGTGTGCAGAGCACTGTACTAAGTGCTCCTTTACAATGAATTTCTGTAGGTTTTTGCAGCACTGCTCCCAACAGGCTGCTGACTCTGTCTAAGGAAATAAAAGCAAGGCAATGCAGCCCTACTGAGAGCTCACCTCCTCCAGGAGGCCTTCCCAGACTGAGCCCCCTTTTTCCTCTCCTCCCCATCCCCCCGCCCTACCTCCTTCCCCTCCCCACAGCACCTGTATATATGTTTGTACAGATTTATTACTCTATTTATTTTACTTGGACATATTTACTATTCTATTTATTTTGTTAATGATGTGCACTTAGCTTTAATTCTATTTGTTCTGACGACTTGACGCCTGTCCACATGTTTTGTTTTGTTGTCTGCCTCCCCCTTCTAGACTGTGAGCCTGTTGTTGGGTAGGGACCGTCTCTATATGTTGCCAACTTGTACTTCCCAAGCTCTTAGTACAGTGCTCTGCACACAGTAAGCGCTCAATAAGTAATAATAATGATGGTATTTATTAAGTGCTTACTATGTACAAAGCACTGTTCTAAGCACTGGAGAGGCAACAAGGTGATCAGGTTGTCCCACGTGGGGCTCACAGTCGTAATCCCCATTTTACAGGTGAGGTAACTGAGGTCAGAGAAGCGAAGTGACTTGCCCAAAGTCACACAGCTGACAGTTGGCGGTGCTGGGATTTGAACCCATGACCTCTGACTCCAAAGCCCAGGCTCTTTCCACTGAGCCACGCTGCTTCCCGATTGAATGAATGAATGAATGAATGAAGTTGAAAAGTACATGATTTTACTTAGTAGTGGTCGTAGAGACTAGGTGGATGAGATGAGGTAAAAGTTTAGCTACAGAACCTTCAAGTTGATAAAACCAGCATTAGTCATCATCATCATCAATCGTATTTATTGAGCGCTTACTATGTGCAGAGGACTGTACTAAGCGCTTGGGAAGTACAAATTGGCAACAAATTGGCATTAGTAATAATAATAATAATAATTGTGGTATTGGTTAAGCGCTTACTGTGTGCCAGGCACTGCACTAAGCGCTGGGGTGGAGTCAAGCAAATTGGGTTGGATACAGTCCCTGTCCCATGTGGGGCTCACAGTCTCAATCCCCATTTTACACATGAGGTAACTGAGGCACAGAGAAGCGAAGTGACCTGTCCAAGGCCACGCAGCAGACAAGTGGCAGACCCGGGATTCGAACTCACGATTTCCTGACTCACAGGCCTGTGCTCTATCCACTACGTCATACAGAGAAGCAGTGTGGCTAAGTGGAAAGAGCCCGGGCTTTGGAGTCAGAGGTCGTGGGTTCAAATCCCGCCTGCGCCACTTGTCAGTTGTGTGATTTCGGGCAAGTCGCTTCAATCAATCAATCAATCAATCAATCGTATTTATTGAGCGCTTACTATGTGCAGAGCACTGTACTAAGCGCTTGGGAAGTACAAATTGGCAACACATAGAGACAGTCCCTACCCAACAGTGGGCTCACAGTCTAAAAGGGGGAGACAGTCTAAAAGGGGGAGATACAAGGTGATCAAGTTGTCCCACATGGGGCTCACAGTCTTAATCCCCATTTTACAGATGAGGTAACTGAGGCTCAGAGAAGTTAAGTGACTTGCCCAAGGTCACAGAGCAGACAAGTGGTGGAGCCGGGATTCGAACCCATGACCTCTGACTCCAAAGCCCGTGCTCTTCTCCACTGAGCCACGCTGCTCCTCTGCTTCACTTCTCTGTGCCTCAGTACCTCATCTGTAAAATGGGGATTAAGACTGCGAGCCCCCGTGGGACAACGTGATCACCTTGTAACCTCCCCAGCGCTTTGAACAGTTGCTTTGCACATAGTAAGAGCTTAATAAATGCCATCATTATTATTATTATTATATCCATCCCTTTGCCATCCCTTCTTCCCCATGCCTTCATACAACACTTATCAGTTCTGCCGGAATTTGTGTTTTCATCACACATTTTGCCTAGAACCTAAAGGCCTAACTAAGGAACATTCTCCTGATAACATGAGGTTGTTAGCGTAGAGCGTAGCCTGGATTAGAAGAAATAATTGTGCTTCTTCGTGTGAAATCCGACATGGTGAGAGCCATAACGTATATTTTTGTTAATATTGAGTTTGGCTGGAGAGCAACCCATGTACAATAGAACTAGACACGCTTCAGGACTTTATTATTGTTGACTGCTCCAGCGTTTTAGTAGTCAAGGTTTGCATAAGCGCATGAAGCAGAGCATTTTCTTTTCTTATATGTATTAGGATAAAAGCACACTGGCGTGTTTAGGTTCAGCAGATGGCTGTCATAGCATATCATCCTGATACTGTAAAGCAAAACTCAAAATATGTTCTACCATGTATATAACTAGAAATGGAGTTCTGTTTCTCATTCATTGACAATTAAAGTATTGAAAATACGGTTTGATTAAAAACGTTTTGATAGACTAAATGCCTCATGACAGCAACAGGGTGTTCTCCTATGAAGAGACTAAGGACTTTTCCCACCTTCCCCAGCTACTAGCCTTCCCGCCCCACTCACTGATTTTTCTATGATGATCTACTGAGAGCTCACCTCCTCCAGGAGGCCTTCCCAGACTGAGCCCCTTCCTTCCTCTCCCCCTCGTCCCCCTCTCCATCCCCCCATCTTACCTCCTTCCCTTCCCCACAGCACCTGTATATATGTATATATGTTTGTACATATTTGTTACTCTATTTATTTTACTTGTACATATCTATTCTATTTATTTTATTTTGTCAGTATGTTTGGTTTTGTTCTCTGTCTCCCCCTTCTAGACTGTGAGCCCACTGTTGGGTAGGGACTGTCTCTATATGTTGCCAACTTGGACTTCCCAAGCGCTTAGTA
Source organism: Tachyglossus aculeatus (assembly GCF_015852505.1). NCBI lineage: Eukaryota > Metazoa > Chordata > Mammalia > Monotremata > Tachyglossidae > Tachyglossus > Tachyglossus aculeatus. Next base: position 45,377,687 of record NC_052076.1, read on the forward strand.
CAGTGCTCTGCACACAGTAAGCGCTCAATAAATACGATTGATGATGATAATGATAGAAGGGGGAGACAGAGAACAAAACCAAACACACTAACAAAATAAACAGAATAGATATCTACAAGTAAGATAAATAAATAGAGTAATAAATTTGTACAAACATATATACATATATACAGGTCATTATATGATCGTACAGTAGTATGATCATTACTAGGAGTTGAATGTCAATCCTGAGACCAAAACTAAAGGGCTCAAATTCTATTATTTATTAGGGGACCCTTATCGGCCTTGCTTTGATATAGGGTAGCGGGGAGGATGCACGAACTTGAAAATGGAAAGAATGAGACTAGTTTCACTTAATACAGTTCTCACAACTATCATGCCCTTTTCTGTTCCGTCTCAAGATTGTGTCCCATAGAGAAGCAGCGTGGCTCAGTGAGTGGCAAGAGCCCGGGCTTTGGAGTCAGAGGTCCTGGGTTCAAATCCCGGCTCCGCCAATTGTCAGCTGTGTGGCTTGGGGCAAGTCACTTCACTTCTCTCAGCCTCAGTTGCCTCATCTAGAAAATGGGGATTAAGACTGTGAGCCCCACGTGGGACAACCTGATCGCCTTGTATCCCCCCAGAGCTTAGAACAGTGCTTTGCCCATAGTGCTTAACAAATATCACTATTATTATTATTATAGCACAAATACCATTATTATTATTATTGTTATAGCAATCTGGGTAGTGTTAGAAATTGTTCATATAGTTTTTGAACAGACATTTCTGGGGTGAAAGATTGGCCGGGCGATCCCTAGTTTACCCATCTTACCGTGTACTCCTGCAAATATCTCCCTTGCATTTTTTTAGAGGACTACCCCGACGGGACCTGGCTCGGAGACGAAAACAACCCCGAGATGCGAGTTCGTTGCGCCATCACACCAGCCGACATGATGCACATCAGCACCAACTGCTGCACCGCGGAGAAGATGGCGCTAACCCTACTGGACTATCTCTTTCACCGAGAAATCCAGGCGGTCTCCAACTTATCGGGGCAGGGGAAGCTGGGGAAGAAACAGCTTGACCCTCTGACGATATATGGAATTCGTTGTGAGTATAACGCCCGAGGGCTTGACGGGCTTTTGAACCTTCATCTCTAGCGTCTGCACGGATCGCAACGGTGCGTGTTCCCCTTGTCACGCATCCAGGTGCGTGTCGAGTCGTGGAGTGTTTGCCGCGGTGTTTGGATGGAGGAAGGACGCTGCCTAGGTAGCGTCCCTTTAGGCATTATTTACTTCTTTCTGACATAGCCACCGTGTAGGTTACGGTCTAAAACTGAAAGTCGTGGAAGGGCTGGAAATTCAGTATTTCTCGATTTAGGGCTCCTTCTCAGGACGTTGACTCGGTTGTTCAGCACCCTGCAGTTTGGACACGATGGATATCTTCTGAAGCTTATTTGATCCTGGTCACAGTTGTCATCAATCAATCAATCAATCATATTTATTGAGCGCTTAACTGTGTGCAGAGCACTGTACTAAGCGCTTGGGAAGTACAAGAAAATGTAAATATGTTATGGCTAAATGTCAACTTTTACAGTCTATGGGGAATTATCTAGGGCTAAAATAGGTGTAACATCTTTTGCTCCTCCTCCTTTCTTTCCATCCTGTCAGTCAGTTGTATTTATTGTATTTATTTATTCTTTTAGACTGGGAGCCCAATGTTGGGTAGGGACTGTCTCTATATGTTGCCAATTTGTACTTCCCAAGCGCTTAGTACAGTGCTCTGCATGTAGTAAGCGCTCAATAAATATGATTGATGATGATGATTGTGTGCTTACTGTGTGCAGAGCACTATACTAAGTGCCTTGGAGAGTACACCAGAGAAGCAGCGTGGCTTAGTGGAGAGAGCCCGGGCTTGGGAGTCAGAGGTCGTGGGTTCTAATCCCGGCTCTGCCTCTTGTCAGCTGTGTGACTTTGGGCAGGTTACTTCACTTCTCTGTGCACCAGTTACCTCGTCTGTAAAATGGGGGTGAAGACTGTGAGCCCCACGTGGGACAACCTGATCACCTTGTGACCTCCCCAGCGCTTAGAGCAGTGCTTTGCACATAGTAAGCGCTTAACAAATGTAATATAACGGACACATTCCCTTCCTACAACGAGTTTACAGTTTAGCGGGAGGAGTACCATTCTTCTCTTCCATTTCTTCTTCCTCCACCACCTCTTCCCCCTTACCTCCTCATCATTTTTCATTGTCGTATTTATTGAGCGCTTACTGTGTGCAGAGCACTGCACTAAGCGCTTGGAAAGTACAAGTTGGCAACATATTTTCCTTTCCAGTCACTCCCTCCTCAGTTCTTCACATTTCCCCAGACACGTGCCTTCTGTTTTTTGTTTTTTTTTTTACCACTTTGAATTTGTTGGATGTGAAGGGCCTCTCGTTTTGGGAAGAAACCAAATAAACGCCCCAGAAATCCAGGAATTAAAGGTGAGGCTTTGAAGTTTTGGAGGTTCTGTGACTGGCAGGCAGGAATGTTGTTAGAGCGGCTCTCAACTCTTCGAAAGGTGAGGGCTTGAGAGCCTAGGAAATAACTCCCGCATACAACTTGAAGTTCACACACAATTCCAAGATTATTATTATTGTTGGGGTATTTGTTAAAGTGCTTGCTACGGACCAGACACTGTTCTGAGTGCTGGGGTAGATACAAGCAAAGCAGGTTGGACACATCTCCCTTAGAACAGTGCTTTGCACATAGTAAGCGCTTAATAAATGCCATTATTAAATTAAATCTCCCATACCCACCCCTATAGGTCTCCCATATACACCCCCGTCAGTCGACACCACAAGTTCCCTTCTGCCTTATCCTGATCACTATGATTGCTATTCATAGTCTCTCCCAGAAGCCACCACCTCCTCCTGGACACCTTTGCTGCTGTAAATGCCATTATTAAATTAAATTAAATCTCCCATACCCACCCCTATAGGTGTCCCATATACACCCCCGTCAGTCGACACCACAAGCTCCCTTCTGCCTTATCCTGATCACTATGATTGCTATTCATAGTCTCTCCCAGAAGCCACCACCTCTTCCTGGACACCTCTGTTGCTGTAAATGCCATTATTAAATTAAATTAAATCTCCCATACCCACCCCTATAGGTCTCCCATATACACCCCCGTCAGTCGACACCTCAAGTTCCCTTCTGCCTTATTCTGATCACTATGATTGCTATTCATAGTCTCTCCCAGAAGCCACCACCTCTTCCTGGACACCTCTGTTGCTGTAAATGCCATTATTAAATTAAATTAAATCTCCCATACCCACCCCTATAGGTGTCCCATATACACCCCCGTCAGTCAACACCACAAGTTCCCTTCTGCCTTATCCTGATCACGATGATTGCTATTCATAGTCTCTCCCAGAAGCCACCACCTCCTCCTGGACACCTCTGTTGCTGTAAATGCCATTATTAAATTAAATTAAATCTCCCATACCCACCCCTATAGGTGTCCCATATACACCCCCGTCAGTCAACACCACAAGTTCCCTTCTGCCTTATCCTGATCACTATGATACCCATTAGATTTGAAGGCATTTGAGCTCTCGAGTTCTCCCCTACTGACTCTTTTCAGCATGGCTCAGTGGAAAGAGCCCGGACTTTGGAGTCAGGGGTCAGGGATTCGAGTCCCGGCGCCGTCACTTGTCAGCTGTGTGACTTTGGGCAAGCCACTTAACTTCTCTGTGCCTCGGTTCCCTCAACTGTAAAATGGGGATTAAGACTGTGAGCCCCCCGTGGGACAACCTGATCTCCTTGTAACCTCCCCAGCGCTTAGAACAGTGCTTCGCAATAGTAAGCACTTAATAAACGCCATTATTATTATTACTATTATTTCTTTCGCGAGGCCCCAGCTAGCACTCATCGTTCCTCTCAAGCTCCCCGTCTCATTATGCCTCGTCTTTAACTCAACCTACCTCCGACCTGTTGCTTACTCCCTTCCTTCCTGGAGCTCCCTTCCCCTTTAAATCCGTCAGACCACCAGCTTTCCTCATTTCCAGAGTCCTTCTGAAATTCCACCTCCTTTAGGAGGTCTCCCCTGATTATTTTTTCTACTCCCCCCATCATAGTCTCCCAGCTACTTTCTTAACAGTTTGGGGCCACCTCAACAATTTTGCACTCACAATGTAGCAATCAATCAAGCAAGTGCTTCTGTATATGTCACCTTGCATGCTCTGCTACTTAAGCACTTATGCTTCCACATTTCCACTCTTTCTTCCTTCCGTCTGAATTGTTTTGCATCTGCCTCCCTCGCTCGACTGTAAGCTCCATGAGGACAGGGATCATATATATTATCGGTTGATTAACGGAGGCAGCCAAGGGAATAATAATAACATCTGCTAGGTTTCGGTGATTAGACACCATTTGGAAGCAGACTGGACTGGTTTCCTAGGTCACAAAAGCTGCAAATTATTACTGCCATTGATATTGTGGTATTCGTAAGTGCACACTCTCTGTCAAGCACGGTTCTGAGTTCTGGGGTAGATACAAATGAATCAGGTAAAGAAGCAGTGTGGCTCAGTGGAAAGAGCCCGGGCTTGGGAGTCAGAGGTCAGGGGTTCTAATCCCAGCTCCACCACTTGTCTGCTGTGTGACTCTGGGCAAGCCACTTGACTTCTCTGCACCTCGGTTCCCTCATCTGTAAAATGGGGATGAAAACTGTGAACCCCACATGGGACAACCTGATCACCTTGTATCCTTCTCAGCGCTTAGAACAGTGATGGCGCATCGTAAGCGCTTAACAATTACCATCATTATTATTATTATTATTAACACAGTCCCTATGTCACATGGGGTGCTTGGTCTAAGTAGGAGGAAGAACAGGTACTGAACCCACATTTGAGGAAACTGAGGCCCAGTGAAGTGGCTTGGCCAAAGTCATACAGCAAACCCAGGTCCTCTGACTCCCAGGACTGTGCTCTTTCCACTAGGCCATGCTGCCCCTTTTTTTTTGGTGCTTTGGCTTCTCCTGCCTCCTCCTCCTCCTGAGCTCTTTAAGTCTGTGTGCCTTCTTAAAGATTCGAGGGCTTCTGGTCCTGCTCGATGACAGGTGGGGAATATTTTTTTTCCCCAGTTCTTTCCCTAGGGAAATCACCCCCAACAGGCTTGGAGAGAAAAGAACTGGTGACTCTCAGTGTTGCTTGCAGAATGACATGGGTAGGGAGGAGGGAAAAAGCAGCCGAGAAAATCAATCAATCAATCAATCAATCGTATTTATTGAGCGCTTACTGTGTGCAGAGCACTGTACTAAGCGCTTGGGAAGTACAAATTGGCAACATATAGAGACAGTCCCTACCCAACAGTGGGCTCACGGTCTAAAAGGGGGAGGCAAAACCAAACATACTAACAAAATAAATAGAATAGAATGTACAATAGAACAGATATGTACAAGTAAAATAAATAAATAAATAGAGTAATAAATATGTACAAACATATCCCCGGGCCTGGAATGCCCTCCTTCTGCCCATCCGCCAAGCTAGCTCTCTTCCTCCCTTCAAGGCCCTGCTGAGAGCTCACCTCCTCCAGGAGGCCTTCCCAGACTGAGCCCCTTCCTTCCTCTCCCCCTCGTCCCCCTCTCCATCCCCCCATCTTACCTCCTTCCCTTCCCCACAGCACCTGTATATATGTATATATGTTTGTACATATTTATTACTCTATTTATTTATTTATTTATTTTACTTGTACATATCTATTCTATTTATTTTATTTTGTTAGTATGTTTGGTTTTGTTCTCTGTCTCCCCCTTTTAGACTGTGAGCCCACTGTTGGGTAGGGACTGTCTCTATATGTTGCCAATTTGTACTTCCCAAGCGCTTAGTACAGTGCTCTGCACATAGTAGGCGCTCAATAAATATGATTGATTGATATATACATATATACAGGATGTAGGGGGGTAGAAAAAGATCAGGAAGAAGAGAGAGGAGGAAGAAGAAAGAGGAGCCAGCAAGAGGAACTCAGCCAGACTACCTTGGCCTTCTGAATCCCTGCCAATTATTGTAGACTTTGCTCTGCCTACAGTAAGCATGCAACAAATACCGGTGCTTGATTGATTGAATGCTCAACTTGAATAAATTCCATTTCTTGGCTCGCTGAGTGTCTTGCTAGCTAGATTCTAGTGGTACTTTAACCTAAACGTAACTATCAGGGCAACAATTCCCAGTCAGTCGGCCTGGTAAAACAATCGCATGCTGAGGAAAAGGGAGCCTCCTCCACTCCAGTTTGAGTCACTTACTTGTGGCCAAAGGAGAAGCCCGAATGATTTACCAGAAGAGCATAAAGCACTCTCAGGAATTGCCAATAACTTGTAGATAGAGACCATTTCAAACCTGTCAGTGGTGAAAGTGGGATGAGTAGGATCATTACTTGAAGCATCAGGAGAGAAAAATTGAGGAAGGAGATGAGTTTGCTTTAGGCCCAATTTCTCTTAAAAGTAGGGCTGCCCCTGATGGAAGGTCAGTATTCCCTGTGAGGATATTATGGTGCTTATTTGTATGATAGCATCTTTAGAAATACCGTCTTTGAAAGTGAGTTTTACCAGTAGTTTGTTTCCTGAAATTTCCATTTACTGTGCGGAGAGGCGCCTTCAGAATGGCTAGCCTCTCCGTCTGTGTTTGACCAGCTCGGTTTAGTCCGAAAGGGTCTTACTTCGTCTGGAAACCAAGAAACCCGAACTGAATAACTCTGCTGAACTTCCTTTTTAGCCTGAGCTGTCCCCAAATCATGTCTAATTTTGGATATGGCCTTTATCATCTGATGTACCAGTTTGTAAATACTGCTTGATGCTCCTTAAAGTCGTGGGTTTCTCTGGACACTGGAACCAAGGATAGGGCAGTTCTCGCCAATAAGAACTAGGCCTAGAATTCAGTTCATTCTGTGGGTAGTTTTCGTAGGTGTTATGGCGAAACTCCCAAAGCCAAATTCAGAGTGAGAGATTATATTTCACTCAAGTCATAAATAACCTTCACACAAAATACCCAAAGTCACAAAGTCCATAGAACCCAGGAACTTGGGGCTTCTCAGGCAAGATAAGGAACACGATCCTCCCCTCTTCCTCCAATTTATTTTTTGAACCTCTGAAACTTACCATTATTCTCAGGTATCTGTCTTCCTTCAGTCAGTCCCTAGATTTGCCAGTCCCTTGAAGGGACTTCATCAGTCCCGAATAGCACTCCTGTTTTTGGAAGGAATTAATATCAAATCAAATCTTGCCGTATGAGCCCCACTGATTTGCATGACTTCCTTGTTCCTCTTTCCGAGTCTTTCTGGTTTAACTAGCCTCTTAATGATTCATTACTCTCTCCACTTCACTCTGCTTTGGGGGTATTTGGGCCCCCTGCCCTTTTAAACTAGTGGTCAACAGAAATTATATGGGAAACCACAAGAAAGTATGTTAGTGCGATAACTGTGCAAAGGGGTTGTCACAGGAAATGGTCCCCTAGGTCTGGTGTTCTAATTACCCAGGTGATATTCTAGCTTACCTTTTATATTTTCATAATTACACTCATTGGGGAACTGCCCAGGGAGCAAGTTTAAAATTAAGATTAATACACTAACAAAAGTTGACAATGAGGCAAACTATATTTTAAAAAAGCCCTTGCAAACTCTAGCTGTCACCTCATTGGGAATAGCCAGTTAAGCTGAAATTTTGTATTTTAATCTTTCAATAGCAGTTGGTAATCATCAACTGTACGAGACTTTAAAATATTTTCTTAAATTACCCATATGTAAACTTGGACCACTGAGAATATTTATTTAGGCAATAAAAAGAACTTTGTGGACATTACTCTCCCAAGAAGTTGGGTTGATTGATTTCCATGTTTATGAAATATTACTTTACAACACATGCTGCGAGTTCAACTCTTCGCTCCCCCCTGCCATTTGTCTAGGAAGCTGTCTGGGTCAACAAAAGGAAAATACTGCACTGAAAATATTTGACGTATTCACTGTTTCTGGACACATAACAATTGGAGCCTGAGGATACACGGGGTCACAAGTTGAAAGAAGGCCAGTCGGATCAAAATAGTTTCCACCGAGAAGAAACCGTACGGTTTTTGTTGTGAATTTGACTTGTGACCCGCTTAGCCCGACTCTAAGACTCTACCAATTGCCAGCTGTGTGACTTTGGGCAAGTCACTTAACTTCTCTGTGCCTCAGTTACCCCATCTGTAAAATGAGGATGAAGACTGTGAGCCCCCCATGGGACAACCTAATCACCTTGTAACCTCCCCAGCACTTAGAACAGTGCTTTGCACGTAGTAAGCGCTTAATAAGTACCATTATTATTATTATTATTATTATTAGCCCCACCAAGGACACGCACAAAAGATACCTAGAAATGACTAGGCAGAAATGACCCGGGACGGGCAAACCTACAAATCCAGGCCCCGCCATTTATAGCTACAAACTTCCACAAAACTTCCTCTTTAACTCACCGACGGCATGTATTAGTAGACGAGGTTTATACCGCTGCCATCACCCCTCACACACTGTATTCTTTTACTTCAGTGATTCAATCGTATTTATCGAGCGCTTAACAGTGCGCAGAGCACTGTACTAAGCACTCGGGAGAGAACAGTATCACAGCAGACGGACACATTCCCCGCTCACAAAATTCCCTGCCCCGCATGGAATTTGAGTTGTAGCTCGTGCTTTGATTACTGTTCCCTGTCCCTTCTCATTCCTGATTAATAGTTCATTCATTCAGCCATACTCATTGAGAGCTTACTATGTGCAGAGCACTGTACTAAGCACTTGGGAACGTACAATCCAACAATAAACTGACATTCTCTGCTGTGGTGTACTGGCGGTAGCTCTGCATTTCTGTTAATGGCTGCTACATAGTTTGAGAAATGTATTCTATCTTTGTCATTGCCATTAACGCCAAGAGTACTTATTGAGTACCTAATTTAGGCGCAGCACTGAATTAGGCACTGTGGGAATTGCTGGAGAAATAGACGATAGTCCCTGCTCTCAAAGAGTTCGTAATCTAGTGGGGGAGAGAAGCAAACATAAAATCTGAATATCGAAGTCGATAAAAGGAAAGAACAAAATTGGCTGAAAAAATATACATAAAATCCACTAGAGGATATATTCCCGGTGGACAGGCAATGTGTCATTTTGCTGTTTGGGACTACCCAAGGCTTGAGGAGCCTGTTGTTGGGTAGGGACCATCTCTATATGTTGCCGATTTGTACTTCCCAAGCGCTTAGTACAGTGCTTTGCATACAGTAAGCGCTCAATAAATATGATTGAATGAATAAATGAACTTGAGGAAAATGTAGTCAAAGATGTGACCATTTATGACATTAGGAATGTTTATATTCTGAAATTTGAGTAATTTTAATCCTGACATTTAATGATCATTTTTACAAGTCGTGATTTGGTTAAAGCTAGTGCATTGGAACTTGGAATCGAAATGCATTTTGCTGGAATTGGGGAAGAGCAAAGGGGTAAATGAAATTACGGATATGTTCCTAGGTGCTTTGGGGTTGGCAGGGGGGAAGAGCAAAGGGAGCAAGTCAGGGCGAGAAGCAGCGTGGATCAGTGGAAAGAGCACGGGCTTTGGAGTTGGGTCATGGGTTCGAATCCCAGCTCTGCCAATTGCCAGCTGTGTGACTTTGGGCAAGTCACTTCTCTGTGCCTCAATTACCTCATCTGTAAAATGGGGATTAAGACTGTGAGCCCCCCCCATGGGACAACCTGATTTCCTTGTAACCTCCCCAGTGCTTTGAACAGTGCTTTGTACATAGTAAGTGCTTAATAAATGCCATTATTATTATTATTATTATTATTATTATTATTTAAGGGAGTAAGAGATGAGGAAAAGTAGGGCTTAGTGTGGGAAGGCCTCTTGGAGGAGATGTGCCATCAATAAGGCTTTGAAGGTCCGGGGGAGAGTGGTTGTTTGTTGGAGTAGGGGAGGGAGGGTGTTCCAGGCCAGAGGCAGGATGTGGGCTAGGGATCAATCAATCAATCAATCAATCGTATTTATTGAGCGCTCACTGTGTGCAGAGCACTGTACTAAGCGCTTGGGAAGTACAAGTCGGCAACACATAGAGACAGTCCCTACCCAACAGCGGGCTCACAGTCTAGAAGATCACACAGAGAAGCAGCGTGGCTCAGTGGGAAAGAGCCCGGGCTTTGGAGTCAGAGGTCATGGGTTCAAATCCCGGCTCCGCCAATTAGCTGCGTGACTTTGGGCAAGTCACTTAACTTCTCTGGGCCTCAGTTTCCTCATCTGAAAAATGGGGATGAAGACTGTGAGCCCCCCCCCCCGCCCCCCCGTGGGACAACCTGATCATCTTGTAACCTCTCCAGCACTTAGAACAGTGCTCTGCACATAGTAAGCGCTTAATAAATGCCATCATTATTATTATTATTATTACATCTTCTGGATCAGTGGATCAGATCTTCTGGATCAGTGGTGAGACAGGGGAAATCAAGGCACAGTGATCACGGGTTAGCACTAGAGGAGCAAAATGGGCAGACTGGGTTGTAGAAGAGAAGCGAGGGTGAGCTAGGAGAGAGAGGGCAAGGTGATGGAGTGTTTTAAAGTCAATGGAGAGGAGTTTTGGTTTGATAAGGAGGGGACGGACAATCATTACAGTCCCCCTTCCAGCCCCAAAGCACTTAATATATGTATCGGTAATTTTATTTATTTGTATCAACGTCTAGATTGTGAGCTCATTATGGACAGGGAACGTCACTGTTTATTGTTGTATTAAACTTTCCCAAGTGCTCAGTACAGTGCTCTGCGCACAGTCAGTGCTCAATAAATACGACCGAATGAATGAATATTAAGTAGTGTTTTTCAGGCAGATTTTCTCCGCTTTGGCACTTACCAGGTCCCTAAAAAAGCTTGATGAATTCGTCGCATGTTGGTGGATCAGATTGAGGTGACCGCACATGATGTTTTAGACCAAAGTAATAAATTGAATGTACATTAATCACCGGCCTAGATGGCATTCGACCGAGAGTTCTGAAGAAACTTGGAAAGGGAGCCGTAGAGCACTTGGTGAGAACGTGTTGCCTATCTTTATATATATTATATATAATATATTATATATAATATAATATATAATATATATAATATAATATATAATATATAATATATTATTATTCATATAATATTATATATATATAATACATATATTATATAATATATATATTATATATAATACACATTATACATTATATTATATATAATATGTGTTATATATAATGTAATATAATGCATTATATATAATATATAATATTATATTATATATATTATATATTATATATATAAAATATATATAATATAATGTACAATATAATATATATAATTATTTATATTATGGCCAGGGAAGTGGCAGATTGCCAGTGCCATTCACAGACGTAAGAAAAGTTCCTTCGGTCAGTTTCCGAACCGAACGGCGACGAGGCTCATTTTTACACCTGGCAAATTAGTAGATGCAGTTAGTTCGTAAATAAATTTAGCATCTCTGTGCGTCTAGGAAATGATAACTTGGTTACAGAAAGTGAACATGGTTTCTGTCAGAGGAAATCATTGCTCAATAATCTCCTCGAGGTCAACAAGGGGCCAACAAGCATGTGGCTTGAAGGGATCCAGAAGATGTAGTATATTTAGATTTTCAAAAGACCTTTGACAAAGTTCCACACCCAAGATTAAAAGAAAATACTGACTAATCACGGGATCGCAGGGAATGTTGTCATGGAAAGAAAGCAGGCTAAAAGATAGGGAACACGGGGGAGACGAATGGCCGCTTTGCTGGATTGAGTGGTATATAAATAATGGAGTCGCGTAACGATTGGTGGTAGGATTGGTGCTTTTTCACATTTTCGCGAATGATCTGGATGAGAGTGTCGGTGAGATCTCGAGATTTGCGGGTGACACTAAGCTGTTCCAGGTGGGGAAATGCCCCCAAAGGTGGGGATAAACTGCAGGAAGACATCCATAAAGCTAATCGAGTGGGCTGAACAATGGCAGATAAATTCAGCCGGAGCTAACGCCAGGTAACGCGCCGTGGGAAAAATAATTCAGCTGAAAATTCTATAGGGCTCACGACGATTTGCTCCGAGCTAGCCGTCACGACTCAGGAATGAGAACTCGGGGTCGCTGCTGGATATTCTTTTAAATCCTCAGTTCCATGTGTGGTGTCTGCCAAAAAGGGCCATGAAATGCTGGGCAGTATCAGAAATCAAATAAAGAATATAATGAAAGAGCTAAACACCTGTGCAAAAGTAGTTTCAGTGGGCTGGCTAGGAATAAAACCACGTTTGAAGGGTGCCAGAGGGAATTGGCGGAGAGTGAAAGGAAGTAGTGGATATAGAAAGATCATTGGCCAAGAATGTATCCGACCTGATTATCTTGTACATACTCTAGGGCTTAGTACAGTGCTTGGCATAAAGTAAGTGCTTACCAAATACTTAAAAAAAAAAAAAAGAAGACAATATGGTCCAGTGATAGTTTTTTCAGAGCTAACGAGACCTGGGCATGCTTACCGAAGAGGAGAAAGAACTGGAAGTGAGAGAGACTTGTTGCGAGAGGGGAAGAAATAAAGAAACAGGCTCTTTTAGGATAGGAACAACAAAAAATATTCAAAATTCAAATTTGGGCCACTGGAAGAAAAAAAAAGTAAGTATTCTTAAATATGTTGGATTTAACCTTCCAAAAGGCATTAGTGAGTAGTGACTGTTAGTCTGTGGTCACTACTTTGATTGAAACAGTTAAAGGTGACTAAGCTGACATTCATTTATTTTCGCTATTTACCTGGTTACATGATTTTATGCTGCTCTGTTTACGGTTTTACGATATTTATCAGCAATAGTTGGCACTCTACGTTTTAATTTTTGCATAGAGGGTATTCTGATAAAATTAATGTAATAGAAATGATGCAAGATAATTAAGAAAATTAATTAAGATAGTTGTCTTTGTATCATGGAAATATTTGCTATGAGAGGGGGTTTGAGAAGCAGTATTGCAGAATGGAAAGAGCACAGTCCTGGGAGTCAGAGGACATGGATTCTAATTAATTCATTTATTCATTCAATCATATTTATTGAGTGCTTACTGCGTGCAGGGCACTGAACTAAGCGCTTGGGAGGGTACAGTAATAATAGTAATAATAATGTTGGTATTTGTTAAGCACTTACTATGTGCCCAGCACTGTTCTAGGCGCTGCGGTAGGTAGAAGGTAATCAGGTTGTCCCACGGGGGGCTCACAGTCTTCATCCCCATTTTCCAGATGAGGTAACTGAGGCCCAGAGAAGTTAAGTGACTTGCCCAAAGTCACACAGCTGACAAGCGGTGGAGCCGGGATTAGAACCCATGACTTTTGACTCCCAAGCCCATGCTCTTTCCAGTAAGCCTTGCTACAACAATGAACAGGCCCATTCCCTGCCCAGTTTAGAGGGTAGGATAATTGTAGTATTTTTTAAGAGTTAGTGTGTGCCAGGCTTTGGGATGGATACAAATAGATCAGGTTGGACACAGTTCCTGTCCCGCATGAGGCTCACTGTCTTAATCCCCACTTTATTCATTCAATCGTATTTATTGAGCACTTACTGTGTGCAGAGCACTGTACTAAGCGCTTGGGAAGTACAAGTTGGCAACATATCCAGACGGTCCCTACCCAACAGCGGGCTCGCAGTCTAGAAGGGGGAGACAGACAACAAAACAAAACATACAAACCAAATAAAATAAATAGAATAGTAAATATTTACAAGTAAAATAGAGTAATAAATCTGTACAGACATTTATACAGGTGCTGTGGGGAGGGGAAGGAGGTAAGGCGGGGGGGGAGATGGGGAGGGGGACAGGAATGGGGGGCCTCAGTTACAGCTGAAGTAACTGAGGCCCAGAGAAGTGAAGTGATTTGTCCAAGGCCACACAGCAGATAAGTGGCGGAGTTTGTTGTTTTTTTTAATGGCATTTGTTAAGCGCTTACTATGTGCAAAGCACTGTTCTAAGCGCTGGGGGGGGGGGATACAAGGTGATCAGGTTGTCCCACGTGGGGCTCACAGTTATAATCCCCATTTTCCAGATGAGGCTCAGAGAAGTGAAGTGACTTGCCCAAGGTCACACAGCAGACATGTGGCGGAGCCTGGATTCGAACTCATGACCTCTGACTCCGTGACCTTCTAAATTGCAGGGCCGTGCTCCATCCACCACACCATTCGGGCTCTGTTACTTGCTTGCTAGTTCTGTGACTGTGCCTAATTTAGCTTTCTTTAGGTCTCATTGTGTCTTTCAACAGATGATAGAGTATGAGGTTCGTACTGTTGCTAACTTCAGTTGGACAGTCCTGTAGACTGCAAGTTCCCTGTGGGCAGGGACAATGTCTGTCAACTCTGTTGCATCTTATATTCCCAAGCACTTAGTACAGTGCTCTGCACACAGTAAGTGTTCAGTCAATTAATCAGTGGTACCAAGCACTTGCGGAGAGTACAGTACAACAGAGTTAGCAGAGGTGACAGGCGTTAATATGAATAAATAAGCAGTTTATAATACCTAATTTAAAGATATGTACACAGGTGTTGTGGGGTTGGAGGTGGGGCGAATATCATCATCATCATCAATCGTATTTATTGAGCACTTACTATGCGCAGAGCACTGTACTAAGCGCTTGGGAAGTACAAATTGGCAACATATAGAGACAGTCCCTACCCAACAGTGGGCTCACAGTCTAAAAGACTATGAGAGAAGTCTTTTCAAACATCAAATATCCCAAGGTCCTAGTGCACTGACAACGGAGAAAGGAGAGCGAGCCGGAGTAAAGAGGGCTTAATTGGGGAAGACCTCTTGGAGGAGGTGTGACCTTAGTCGATCAACCAATCAATCGTATTTATTGAGCGCTTTCTGTGTGCAGAGCACTGTACTAAGCGCTTGGGAAGTACAAGTTGGGAACATATAGAGACAGTCCCTACCCAACAGTGGGCTCACAGTCTAAAAGGGGGACTTTGAAGGTGGAGAGAGGGTTGGTCTGGCCTATATGGACGGCGAGGGAGTTGCAGACTAGGGAGAGGGCGTGGGAAAGGGGTCAGAAGTGAGATAGACGGGATGGGGGCACAGTGAGTAAACTGATGCTAGAGGAACGGAGGGCGAGCTGTTCTGTAGTAGATTCTAGACTGTGAGCCCATTGTTGGGTAGGGACCGCCTCTATCTGTTGCTAACTTGTACTTCCCAAGCGCTTAGTCCAGTGCCCTGCACACAGTAAGCGCTCAGTAAATACGACTGAATGAATGAGTGAATGAGTGAGGCGAGGTAGGAGGGGCCAAGCGGATGGAGTGCTTTAAAGTCAATGCAAAGGAGTTTCTCTTGATACGGAGGTGGTTGGACAGCCGGTGGCGGTTCTTGAGGAGTGGGGAGGCATGGACCGAACTTTTTCATTGATAAATGATCCGTGCAACTGAGTGAAGGATGGATTGGCGTGGGGAGAGATAAGAGGCTGGGAGGTCAGCGAGGAGTCGGGTGCAGTAGTCAAGGCGGGATGAGATAAGTGCTTGGATCAGTGCTTTGCACATAGTAAGCGCTTAATAAATGCCATCATCATCATCAAAATGGCATCAGTTTGGATACTGAGGGCCCTACTGAGAGCTCACCTCCTGCAAGAGGCCTTCCCAGACTGAACCCCCTCCTTCCTCTCCCCTTCGTCCCCCTCTCCATCCCCCTGTCTTACCTCCTTCCCTTCCCCACAGCACCTGTATATATGTACATATGTTTGTACATGTTTATTACTCTATTTATTTTACTTGTACATATCTATTCTATTTGTTTTGTTAATATGTTTGGTTTTGTTCTCTGTCTCCCCCTTCTAGACTGTGAGCCCGCAGTTGGGTAGGGACTGTCTCTATATGTTGCTGACTTGTACTTCCCAAGCGCTTAGTACAGTGCTCTGCACACAGTAAGCTCTCAATAAATATGATTGATTGATTGATGGGGAGGAAAAGGCGGATTTTAGCCTTCAGGATTTTACCATTTCCGTAGGGTTTTTCATTGAAGGTTCCAGTGGGTTTGTAATGGGGCTGAGCATAAAAAAACGTGATGGGTAAACATCGTTGAGGTTAACTCTGACTTCCCACTTCAGGGGAGGTAGGATTTTTCCCTCTGTGGCTGAACACGCTCTTTCTAGAGAAGATGCAGCCCTGCAGTGCGTAGAGAACATGTGAACTTGCAAAGGCATGACCCTGATCTCAGTTTTTGAAGAAGTCAACCTCATAGTTGTGTACATGTAAAATGGTAACTCACATGTTCAGTTGTCTATATTGAGCGCTTACTGTGTGCAGATCACTGTGCTAAGCACTTGGGAGAGTACAATGTAGCAATATAATGGACACATTCCCTGTCCATGACAATTTTACAGGGCTAATCTGCCAATATTGACAAGCCTGGAGGGGATGCAATCAAGTGGTCAAGAATATTCATTCAATCAATCAGTCATATTTATCAGGTACTTTTTGTGTGTACGGCAATACACTATGTGTTTGGGATGGAAAACTGAGTACAAGATACAAGATCCCTTCTCTCTAGGATTTTACGATCCCTTCTCTGAGACTGAAATTCAAAAGCTAGTCACAGATAATACCACTTTAAAATCGAAAGTACGAAGGGAGAAATATATAAGTATGTGTAAGTTACCCTGTTAAGAATATGTGTAGACTTTGGGGGTAAAACCTAAGGGCAGCTGTTTGAAAGTTGCAACCTGGCAAGGTGGATCTTCCTAGAGGAGGTGAGTTTTCAGAAGGGTTTTGAAGATAGAGGCATTGTCTGGAGATTTGAAGAGCGGAAGGGCGTGAGGAATGGGAGGTAATTGGGTGTGATGAGATCGAGGGCTAGTGAGTTTAGCTTGGATCTGTCCCCAGAAGGAAGACACAGAATAAAGAAAATCTATTTTGACTATGAGCCACTTGGTGAGACAGAAAATAACTGAAGTACAGTGAGTAGGTTGGCGTTAGAGTGAAGCGTGCATAATAATAATGATGGCATTTATTAAGTGCTTACTATGTTCAAAGCACTGTTCTAAGAGCTGGGGAAGTTACAAGGAGATCAGGTTGTCCCACGGTCGGCGGGGGGGGCTCACAGACTTAATCCCCATTTTACAGATGAGGGAACTGAGGCCCCTCCTACCTCACCTCCCTTCTCTCCTTCTCCAGCCCAGCCCGCACCCTCTGCTCCTCCGCCGCTAATCTCCTCACCGTACCTCGTTCTCGCCTGTCCCGCCATCGACCCCTGGCCCACGTCATCCTCCGGGCCTGGAATGCCCTCCCTCTGCCCATCCGCCAAGCTAGCTCTCTTCCTCCCTTCAAGGCCCTGCTGAGAGCTCACCTCCTCCAGGAGGCCTTCCCAGACTGAGCCCCTTCCTTCCTCTCCCCCTCGCCCCCCTCTCCATCCCCCCATCTTACCTCCTTCCCTTCCCCACAGCACCTGTATAGATGTATATATGTTTGTACATATTTATTACTCTATTTATTTATTTATTTATTTATTTTACTTGTACATATCTATCCTATTTATTTTATTTTGTTAGTATGTTTGGTTTTGTTCTCTGTCTCCCCCTTTTAGACTGTGAGCCCACTGTTGGGTAGGGACTGTCTCTGTATGTTGCCAATTTGTACTTCCCAAGCGCTTAGTACAGTGCTCTGCACATAGTAAGCGCTCAACAAATGCGACTGATGATGATGAGGCACAGAGAAGTGAAGTGACTTGCACAAAGTCACACAGCTGACCACTGGCAGAGCCGGGATTCGAACCCGTGACCCCGGACTCCAAAGCCCGGGCTCTTTCCACTGAGCCTGGATTGTAGGAGGAGCTCAACAAGGTGAGGGAGGAGGGGGAGAGCTGATTGACTGCCTTAAAGCCGGAGCTAAGACATTTCTGTTTGCTGGGGAATTAGATGGGCTATCATTGGAGGTCTTTGAGGAGTGGGGAAACTGGGGATGAATTTTTTTTAGGAAAATGATCTGAGCAGTGGACTGAAGTATGGACTGAGACAGGACTCATCTCATTCAACCTGCCTACTCGCTCTGTCATGAAATCCCATTATTTCTATCTCCATAGCATCTCGAAAAGTCACCCTTTCCCCTCCAACCATCCGGTTGCCAGGCTAATCCAATCACTCCTATCCAGCCTCGATTACTACTTCAGCCTCCTTACTGAACTCCCTGCCTCCCATCTCCCGTCCCGACATCACTGGAGAAGCAGCGTGGCTCAGTGGAAAGAGCCCGGACTTGGGAGTCAGAGATCATGGGTTCGAATCCCGCTCTGTCAGCTGTGGGACTTTGGGCAAGTCACTTCACTGTGCCTCAGTTACCTCATCTGTGAAATGGGGATTCAAACTGTGAGCCCCCTGTGGGACAACCTGATCACCTTGTAACCTCCCCCAGCGCTTAGAACAGTGCTTTGCACATAGTAAGCACTTAACAAATGCCATCATCATCATCATCACCACTCTCCACCTGGATTATTTTTCTGAAAAAATATTCAGTCATCATCATCAGTCGTATTTATTGAGTGCTTACTATGTGCAGAGCACTGTACTAAGCGCTTGGGAAGTACAAATTGGCAACATATAGAGACAGTCCCTACCCAACAGTGGGCTCACAGTCTAAAAGGGGGAGACAGAGAACAAAACCAAACATACTAACAAAATAAAATAAATAGAATACATATGTACAAGTAGAATAAATAGAGTAATAATCAATCAATCAATCAATCGTATTTATTGAGCGCTTACTATGTGCAGAGCACTGTACTAAGCGCTTGGGAAGTACAAATTGGCATCACATAGAGACAGTCCCTACCCAACAGTGGGCTCACAGTCTAAAAGGGGGAGACAGAGAACAGAACCAAACATACCAACAAAATAAAATAAGTAGGATAGAAATGTACAAGTAAAATAAATAAATAAATAGAGTAATAAATATGTACAACCATATATACATATATACAGGTGCTGTGGGGAAGGGAAGGAGGTAAGACGGGGGGATGGAGAGGGGGAGGAGGGGGAGAGGAAGGAGAGGGCTCAGTCTGGGAAGGCCTCCTGGAGGAGGTGAGCTCTCAGCAGGGCCTTGAAGGGAGGAAGAGAGCTAGCTTGGCGGATGGGCAGAGGGAGGGCATTCCAGGCCCGGGGGATGACGTGGGCCGGGGGTCGACGGCGGGACAGGCGAGAACGAGGTACGGTGAGGAGATTAGCGGCAGAGGAGCAGAGGGTGCGGGGTGGGCTGCAGAAGGAGAGAAGGGAGGTGAGGTAGGAGGGGGCCAGGGGATGGACAGCCTTGAAGCCCAGGGTGAGGAGTTTCTGCCTGATGCGCAGATTGATCGGTAGCCATTGGAGGTTTTTGAGGAGGGGAGTAATACGTCCAGAGCGTTTCTGGACAAAGATAATCCGGGCAGCAGCATGAAGTATGGATTGAAGTGGAGAGAGACACGAGGATGGGAGATCAGAGAGAAGGCTGGTGCAGTAGTCCAGACGGGATAGGATGAGAGCTTGAATTAGCAGGGTAGCAGTTTGGATGGAGAGGAAAGGGCGGATCTTGGCAATGTTGCGGAGCTGAGACCGGCAGGTTTTGGTGACGGCTTGGATGTGAGGGGTGAATGAGAGAGCAGAGTCGAGGATGACACCAAGGTTGCGGGCTTGTGAGACGGGAAGGATGGTAGTGCCGTCAACAGAGATGGGAAAGTCAGGGAGAGGACAAGGTTTGGGAGGGAAGACAAGGAGGAGCTCAGTCTTCGACATGTTGAGCTTTAGGTGGCGGGCGGACATCCAGATGGAGATGTCCTGAAGGCAGGAGGAGATGCGAGCCTGGAGGGAGGGGGAGAGAGCAGGGGCAGAGATGGAGATCTGGGTGTCATCAGCGTAGAGATGATAGTTGAAGCCGTGGGAGCGAATGAGGTCACCAAGGGAGTGAGTGTAGATTGAGAACAGAAGGGGACCAAGCACTGAACCTTGGGGAACCCCCACAGTAAGGGGATGGGAGGGGGAGGAGGAGCCTGCAAAAGAGACTGAGAAAGAACGACCGGAGAGATAAGAGGAGAACCAGGAGAGGACGGAGTCTGTGAAGCCAAGGTCAGATAACGTGTTGAGGAGAAGGGGGTGGTCCACAGTGTCAAAGGCAGCTGAGGGGTCGAGGAGGATTAGGACAGTAATAAATATGTACAAACATATATACAGGTGCTGTGGTGAAGGGAAGGAGGTAAGATGGGGGGGATGGAGAGGAGGACGAGGGGGAGAGGACACATCTCCCGACTCCTCAAAAACCTCCATTGGTTGTCCCTCCCTCTCCACATGCAACAGAAACTCCTTACCATCAGCTTTAAAGGACTCAGTCAGTTTCCCCCACCTATGTTACCTGGCTCATCTCCTACTACAGCCCAGCCCTACTCACTCTGTGCCTCAGCGCTTATCTGCCTCGCTCCTGGCCTGGAAATCCCTCCCCCTTCAATTTTGACAGACCACAACTCTCCCCATTTTCAAAGCCCTACTAAAATCAGATCTCCTCCTCTCTAAAATCAGATCTCCTCCAAGAGGAGGCTTTCCCTGACTAAACACTCACTTCCCCTATTTGTCCTTGCTTCTGTTAGGTCTGTACCCCATAAGCACTTTGATATTCACCCCAACCCCACCCCAAGGCACTTGCATTTCCCCTCTTTGTAATTCATTTGCATGTCAGTCTCCTCTCCCCCTCTAGTCTAGTGGACAGGGATCGTGGCCACCTGCTCCTCCTCCTCATCATCAATCGTATCTATTGAGCGCTAACTGTGTGCAGAGCACTGTACTAAGCGCTTGGGAAGTACAAGTTGGCAACATAGAGAGACGGTCCCTACCCAACAGTGGGCTCACAGTCTAAAAGGGGGAGACAGAGAACAAAACCAAACATACTGACAAAATAAATAGAATAGATATGTACAAGTCAAATAAATAGAGTAATAAATATGTACAAACATATATACAGGCGCTGTGGGGAAGGGAAGGAGGTAAGATGGGGGGGATGGAGAGGGGGACGAGGGGAAGAGGAAGGAAGGGGCTCAGTCTGGGAAGGCCTCCTGGAGGAGGTGAGCTTTCAGAAGGGCCTTGAAGGGAGGAAGAGAGCTAGCTTGGCGGGTATTGTACTTTCCCAAGCGCCTAGTATATTGCTGTGCACACAGTAAGCACTCAGTAAAACGAGTGAGTGATTGGTTATTTTATACCTTCCTTCTAAAATAGTTCCAGGGCATGGCTTGGGAGATGTAGAGAAAAAGAGAGCCATGGGTAGAGTAAAATAGACATAACTCGTCATAGCTGTGAACCCTCAGGGGTTATACCTACCTCAAAGAGACTGGGCTTCTGTCATCTGGACGGAATATTCCCCCGACACCGCCCGGCAAAAAAAAAAATCAAAATATTTCTAGCTCCTGGACTGCTCTTCTTCCTTTGTGCCTCCTTTGTTCTTGGGGCTTAGCAGTATTTCAGCATTCCACGGATGTTACCAGCATTACAGTCCTGCTGGTTGGCCAACGAAATATCATTTGACTAATTTTCTCGCAAGTTGGTGAAGAGCTATGTTTCTCTCATTCTTCCTTATTACCTCAACCCGATATGCCTCCATGGAGTTTGTAAAAAAAAGTCAAGAACTGCAGTGAAGGAAAGATTGTTAAGCACCTCAGCCTTATTCTGTATTCTATCTCTCAGTCACTAAACCAGCTGAGTATAGTAGTCCCATTATGTTAGTCCACAAAAACTGTTAAAGACTAAGCTTGGCACTGGTCCGGGCCAGACACCATGTTGTTATCCTTCCAGCGTGGTTTGGTGTGCGGATTTGGTTTGCGGTCTGGTGCTTTCTTTACGATAATAGTTGGCTGCAGAGATCATCTTAAAGGTTGAAAAGCCACCGAAAAAGAAGTCAACTGCCTTCAGATAAATGTATTCCAATCACAGCTAAGGTAATTTCAGCTCATTATGAAAATGTTTTTTGGTTCGGATTACTCTTTTCAGTGTGTCAGCGGAAAGATTTGTCCTCCCTTTCCTTTTCTGGGAAAAAAGTACCCAACCAAATGTGTATTTAATTGAAAATGTTTTGGGCCGTATGGTAGGCAGAAGCCTGTAAGTATCATCTTTTCCAAATGAAGGGATGTGTGTTTATAAAAAAAATACTTGATAGATTGCATAAACTGGACCACAAAAAGAGCGGATTTGTCTTCTGAGGTATAGGCTTTTATTTGGTCACTGTGGGGTGGAATGGTGGTACAGTGCAACTTCTAGGCATCTTACCAAGAGGAGTTTGCCGTTACAGCATGGATTAGAGCACCACTTAACTTGAACTATATTAAAAATTTAGGGATTTCTTTTGAAACATTCTCTAAAACAATTTCAATTATGAGATTCTTTCAAAAATATAAGCTTATAACTCATAACTTTTCAGGGACATCAGTAAGCCTGTATTTAAAAAAAAATAGACACACACACACGCAATATTCAAGGTGCCAAAATATAACAAAAATATGTATTGCTGGAATTGGACTAGTCTTAAATGAAAGCTCTGAGAAACAACTGCCGAAGACGGTTGAAGTACTATTGTCTAGTTTTCCCCCTCTACCCTCTCCTCCCCACCAAAAAAATAAAGTTCAAAAGTTCTGTTTTAATTTCACTAATATAATATTACATCAGAAGAATTTGGGAACCAATTACTCTTTGTGGATTACCCGTAAACTAGACTTTCCCGTCTTCTCTGCTCCTTTCCCTCCGATGAGCATTAGTTTGTTCCAAAGCTCTGTCACATCTCTGGCAGCAAGACAGGTAAGTGGATTGGATGCGAAGCTAGCTTCAGAGCAGTGGAATGCAGTAACTGTGTTTTGAAATCTCTTTGGTTCTCCATTGCCCAGGATCACTGGGAATTGGCTGTGTTATTTGTGTGAATTTGAAATAGAAGAGACGTAGATGTAGAGCCGTGGTTTGACTTGATTAGACACCCACAGGATTTAAGATCTGGTGCCTTTTGTTTGCATTGGATTTCTTGACTAGGCAAACTACTTTTTTCTTCCTTTGAGATTTCATGCTGCCCCATGCAAATCCTTTCATAAGAAATGCAGCGATTCCTGCCTAAATGGTCAGATGAATTTTTTTGTTCTCCTTATATGCCTGTGTATAGGCATATTTGTATATTTGTACATACGAACAAAAGATGGTAAGAGCTGTGCTGTTCTTATTGAGGAATCTAAAATGATACTGAAAACGGACTCGTTTACTGAAGACATCCCTTTCACTCTAGTTTTAGGAATTAAAGTGGTAATCAAGATTAGAAATATTGTACACTGGCATTATCTTCTTGGTTTATAGCCACCTATCACAAATTTTGTAGAAAATTGGTTGTTATCTGTATCTGGAGGCTGGAAGTTGGACCAAGGCGTATTTGTGGAGAAAATACTGGTCTGAGATGATTTTTGTCATATTAGGCTCAAGAAGAATTTAGATATATGGATGAGACATCTGCAATCGGTTATTGGAAAGACGATATACATTAGATTGTTCATTTCTAACCATGAAGATGGTTAAGGAAGCAACCATGCATTACTTCAGGGATAATAATAATGATTATGGTATTTGTTAAACTCTTACTGTGTGCCAAATACTTAACTAAGTGCTGGGATAGGCACACATTAATCAGGTTGGATCCAGTTCCTCTCCCACATGGGGCTCATTCAAGGAGAACAGGTACTAAATCTCCTTTTTTCAGATGAGGAAACTAGGCGCGGAGCAGTGAAGTGACTTGCCCAGGGTCACACAGCAGGCAAATGTCGTAGTCGAGATTAGAACGCAGGACCTCTAACTCCAAGGTCTGTCCTTTTTCCACTAGACTACACTGCTTCCCAAGCATCCCTCTGTGTCCTTTTTAGAGTCGGGACACCGGGATCCGTACAAAGGCCGCTCTTATCCAAAATGGCATTTCATCTTTTTCTCATAAGCATCACCCACGTGATCAGTACATTTCTGTAGATATTCTAAAGGTGGAAGGTGGAGTCCAAACAAGAAAAGGACTGGTCCAAAAAAGGATTTTAAAGTGTACCTTGTAAGGGACGGCAAAGCTAATAATAAAAGATTGTTCGAGTAAACAGAAAGCAGGAAACTAACTAGAGAGTCAGTGGGACCACTGGATCACTGTGGAGTAAAAAGTGCATGTTGGGGTGGATGAAAGGAAATTGAGTAGCTTAATTTAGTTTTTAGTAAGGGAGGTGTTAGTCACATGCCAAATTGTATTTTGCAGTATATGGGACAGAGGAATTCCATCCAAGTGTGGTGAGCAAATCTAGCGTGATTGCCAAAGTATGGTGACCAAATTGATGAACCAGATATAAATAAATCACCTGGCCCGGGTGGCAAGCACAGTAGAGTTCCGAAATAAACCTGAAGGTGAGTTGGGGAACGTCTGACCAAAGCGTCCAACCCCCTTGACAAATAGCCATTGTACTAGTTGAATTGTGGATCACCAATTCTTGAAGAAGAGTTCTAGAGATGGTCCTAGGAATAATATACTAATAAACTCTGCTTCTATGCTCGGAAAATTAGTAGAATTGGTAAATGAATTTATAGTCAGTGAGTTGTGTGAAAATCACAGCCTGTTGGGCAAGAGGACAAAATTTCTGTAAGTGGATTTCTGAGAAGCGCCATGATTTAGTAGAAAGAGCACGGATTTGGGAATCAGTGGACCTGGTTTCTAATCTCAGCACTTCCATGTACCTGCTGTGTGACCGTGGACAAGTCACTTAACTTCTCTGGGCCTCAGCTCCCTCATCAGCAAAATATGTATTCAGTGCCTGTTTTCCATCATATTTCCATTGTGAGCCTCATGTGGGACCTGATTATCTTGTATCTACCCCAGCACATAGCATGGTGCTTGGCCTATAGTAAGAACTTAACAAATACTATCATTAGTAGTAGGAGTAATCAGGCTTCACTACTTTGGAGTTCTGGATTTAAAACAACTGAATAATCATGCGATTGCGTGGAATGTAATAAATAGAATACGGCCTAAAAAGGCAGGAAACAAAGGGTTGGAGTAAATAACCACTTTTCTGAATGTAGCAGTAGGAACAGTGGGGCTCCCCAGGGCATCTACCTTGGTTTAACTTTTAAGTGATTTAGAAGAAGGAGTGCCAGTGAGATCTCAAAATCCGCAGATGGCACTTAATTCTCCAAGGTAGTGGAATGCCATTTTGTATGGGATAAACTGTAGGCCTCTCTAATAAAATGGTGTCAGTGGGTTTCAATGTGAACAAGTGCAAGGGATCAGGCGTATTACTAAGATTGAAAATTAATCCAAATCACAATTTCATGTTGGCGAGGTCTATATATTGTGACTCAGAAAAGAGATTTTGACTCAGTCCAATATGTGTCAGCCAGTCAAGCGAATCCTCAGCAACAGTCAGGAATGGGATAAAAAAAAAATGGAATGTAAGCCACGGCTTGCCATTATATGAAACTGAGGTACACCCACCCCTGGAATAGTATGTGCCGTTCTAGTTGCTCCACCTTAGGAAGGACATAGTAGACCTGGAAAAGTTTCAAACGAAGGGCAGCCAAGATAGTTGAGTGGAGAAGCCCAAGTGGGTAGTGAGTCTTCATTCTGGGAAGATTAAGGCGGAGAAGAAAAATGGTTGAAGCCTACAAAATTACGGAGAAGGCGGAGGCTTGATGAAATGCACCCCAGCGGGATCAGGGACACCGATAGAAGCTTTCAGGTAGTGAATTCCGAACAAATAAAAAGAATCCCTTCTTCATCGAGCTGCAGGCAAGCAGACGGAATTGGTTAGTCCATGAAGTTATGCAGGCTGAAAATGAATTGAGACCCAATAGGGGTTTTAATGAATTACTGGACGAGCATCCCATAATTGATTATTAAAGGATTTTAATAGTGTTATGACTGATGCCAAGGAGGTTAGTCAGTCGTGATCTTACCAAGTATGCTGTTAGCACTATTTGTGACAGAATATAATGATAATAATAATAATGATGGTATTTGTTAAGCCCTTACTATGTGCCAAGCACTGTTCTAAGCGCTGGGGTGGATACAGGGTAATCAGGTTGTCCCACATGGGGCTCACACTTTCAATTCCCATTTTACAGTTGCAATAACTGAGGCACAGAGAAGTTGTGACCTGACCAAGGTCACAAAGCAGACAAGTGGCGGAGGCGGGATTAGAACCCACGTCCTCTGACTCCCAAGCCCGAGTTCTTTCCATGCTTTCCGGGCCACGCTGCTTCACAATATGGACCTCGGTGGATAAATGGCCTCACACAGTAGTGATGTTGCTTGTATGCTGCTATATGATGCTTCCATTTTAAGATTTAAAATATCTGCTCCAACAGGTGACAGCTTTGCAAAACAAAGAAGTACGTGTCAGAATTATTCACTACGCTAACGTTTTTCATCTTAGAAGGTACTCCAAACTCCCACAGTGATAGCTCAGAAGTGACCAGCAGATCTCTTCGTTTCAGTTCTCAGTGTGAAAATTAAAACGAAGAGAAAAGTTCTGATTTCTGTTCCCAAAAGTCATTTCCAAAAGCATAAGGAATTTCACCTGAATGTTGCTGTGACATCAGTGATTAAGTATTCGAGAATTCCCACATCAGATTAAGTGCGTAGCAAGTTGAAGTTGACAGTGAAATGAATCAGCTTCTGATGAAACTCCATAGACAAAGGACAATCTTATCAGAAAAAAATCTCTTGTTTGGGTAAAACTTTAAAGTGTTGGTTAATTAGAGGAGCCCTCCCCATATTTCTCATTTTTCTTTGACATACTCTCTTCTTCATTCCACTTGACTTTGTGTACCGTTCTCTTTTCTGTTTTTCTCATTCTTCTCATTTCACAACTTTGTACTGGCTCTGGTTGACAGAACTAGATTTACTGGTTGTTTAGCCTGCCTAAGAAAGTCGGTGTAGTTTAGCAGATTTATTACCGACTTGGAAGTCAGAAGGAAATTTAATGGCTGACAGAGATCTTGGACAGTTCTTTCCTCAGTTTCTACATCTACTCAACGGAGCTATCATAATTACATTAACCACTTTAATGGGATGTTATGAACTTCAAAGAAATGATATAAAAGTGACTTTTCTGATGTTACTAAAGGTGCTATATGAATCTAAGGCATTATTATTGGATTATATACGACTTTTTTTTAAGAAAAGATTTAAATAACAGGCATATATAATTAAGACTTGGGCTTAATTAATCTCTGTTGGACTTAACAGACTTCATTCAGGGAGATTAGAATCTCTAAATTTGTCCTCTGTCACCTTCTAATGAAATGCTCATTAGTGAATTTAAGAGACTTGTTAACCAACTGGTACTTCACATCTAACCGGCGCTCAACCGGAATGTCTGGTCATAGACAAACTTAATTTCTCCCAATCAAAACTCAAGACATTTCCCTAGGACTCTGGATGGCACATTTTTCAAATGTCCTGTCAGTCATGTTTTGATGGTCTGTCCGTTACAACCAGTTTTATATTTTAGGCATCTTTGGCATAAGTGGTGGGAACACCACACATATTCCTGTAAGTCTGGAACATGAAGCACTAGAGAATTATCTTAAACGTTTTCTGGAAAAATATAGTCAGTTGGAAACGATGACAGGATTTGCAAAGACCATCTGTACACCCAGACTGGAACCATTACTCAGCCAATCAATTTTAGAAATGCCACCTCTTGTATTATCGATATTCTCCAAAAAACCTGCCTGATTACCAGAAAAATAAGGAAGCTACATACAAAGGTTAAAGAAGATGGCTGTTAATGCTTAAACTACAGTCAGTTGAGTGGAATTACCTCAACCAAAATAAAGATGTGCACATTAATAACAAAAAAGAAACTCAACCCAACAATTTCCACCTAGACATCTACACAATGCTCTAGGACTGAAATCCGGGAAGCGTTGTTAAAATCAGTAAGTAGCCTAAACTCTGGGCACATCTGATGTGTGAGCCCATTGTTGGGTAGGGAGCATCTCTATATGTTATACTTCCCAGGCGCTTAGTACAGTGCTCTGCACACAGTAAGCGCGCAATAAATACAATTGAATAAATGAATCTGGGTCATATATTTCATATCAGCGCAGAGATGTTCAGTGATTCGCCCAAAGTCACCCAGCAGACAAGGGGCAGAGCTAGGATTAGAGCCCAGATCCTTCGGACTTCCAGGGCCGTTTTCTCCCCACCACGCTGCGTCAGTTTGGCCGCAAATCAATCAATCATTCGTATTCATTGAGCGCTTACTGTGTGCAGAGCACTGTACTAAGCGCTTGGGAAGTACAAGCTGGCAACATATAGAGACGGTCCCTTCCCAACAGTCGGCTCACAGTCTAGAAGGGGGAGATAGAGAACAAAACCAAACCTACTAACAAAATAAAATAAATAGAATAGATAGGTACAAGTAAAATCAAGGCTGAGCTGGGGGAGATATAAAACCTCCCATCACACCCAAAACAAGAACGCAAGTCAGTGTCCATCTGCAGGAATGCGTACAAGTAGGGCAACGTTTAGGGGATAGTGAGCACAAGAGTCTGACGAGTCTAATCTACATTCTCTGCATTACTATTCCAACATTACTTCTGGGTCAGTGGGGGATATAGTTGATTTTCATTCGTTTCAGACAATTTTTTTTAAGGTATTCATTACGTGCTTACTGTGCGCCAAGCTCTGTACTAAGCACTGGGGTAGAAACAAGAAAATCGGGTTGGACACAGTCCATGGCCCACATGGAGTGCACAGCTTCAGTCCCCATTTTACAGAGGAGGTAACTGAGGCTCAGAGAAGTTAAGTGACTTGACAGATAATCAATCAATCGTATTTATTGAGCGTAAAGCACTTGGGAAGTACAATTTGGCAACATATAGAGACAGTCCCTACCCAACAGTGGGCTCACAGTCTAAAACACAGTAACACAGTATCAAAACACAGTATCTAAAACACAGATAACACAGTAGATGAGTGGCAGAGCTGAGATTAGAATCCAGGTCCTCCGGCTCCCGGGTCCATGCTCTTTCTACTGGACGACGCCAATCCTTTCTGTCCATTTCCTCTTCTCTCCAGCCCAAATGTGTTCTTTGTAGGTTTAGCCAATTTGCCCGTGGACTCCTCATACTCGCTTCTGTTTATTACATTACCAAAACTATAAATCTACTTGTGATTTGAGCATAGCCATGCATTGTTATTTTAATTTATGGCCTATCTGCCTTTCCTTCATCATCATCATCATCAATCGTATTTATTGAGCGCTTACTATGTGCAGAGCACTGTACTAAGCGCTTGGGAAGTACAAATTGGCAACATATAGAGACAGTCCCTACCCAACAGTGGGCTCACAGTCTAAAAGGGGGAGACGGAGAGCAAAACCAAACATACTAACAAAATAAAATAAATAGAATAGATATGTACAAATAAAAGAAATAAATAAGTAGAGTAATAAATATGTACAAACATATATACTTATATACAGGTGCTGTGGGGAAGGGAAGGAGGTAAGATGGGGGGATGGAGAGGGGGACGAGGGGGAGAGGAAGGAAGGCCTCCCTCGTTTCATCAAAGTTAGAAGTAATGCAGATTCGAAGTGGCGATAGCAAGGGGAGAGAGAATATGAAGATTGGCAGCCTATGTTGAAGATGATTTCTCCTTTGGAGAGTTCAAAACACTCTAGCTACTTACTTCTTGGAGGAGCGGAGATGCTTAGATCCCAGGAAAAGCCCAAAGCCAAGAGGGAGTACTAGTCAAGAGATCAAGCCACTACATTGAACCCTGCTCCCTATTTATCAGTGACAACTAGCACAGTGGGTGTGTAGAAATGATGGCAGATCTGCAGTCTAATCAGTTGTGTAACAATTAACAGAAGAATAAGGAGCATATTAGCCGTCTTGGAGCATTGAAGAGAGCAGTCATTTTTCATCTAAAGAGCTAAGCGAAGGCCAAGAAGGTCATGATTCCTTAGGGTGGCTATTAGAAGTTTTTACTCGTGTCCTAGAGCTAGTCTGGAATTTTGAGAGCCGTGTCTCACTCATCTATTGAGTAATTGTGACTCCTTCTCATTGTTATATTTGGCAAGTTTAATGACACCGATGATAATTACCATGTGTTTGAGTGCCACTCAGTGCTGCTTTGCAAACCACATATGGTCCTTTATCGTGGCCTCCCGTCGTAAGCTAGAGGAACAACTTGCAAACAAGGGGAAAGAATGGCAAGACATGAAGATGAAGCACCCTTCCTTTATTTTTATTCAGTGGATGTCTCTGGCTAAGTGATTCTTATGCTGTAGTCTTTCAAAAGAGTTTATTTCTCAGTCGTAAATTCCTGCTACTCTGTGGAGGAGTGTCTAACTCTGGCTTAGAGACTGGGAAAATATGCATATACATGTTGAGCCCATGGAACACTGGTGGAGTATGGCTGGATCCTGTCTGCTCATTTAAAAAGAAAATGCTAGAATTTACATTGGCTCTTGTTCCCATTTAGAAATAGTGTGTGCTTCATTCATTTTTCCAGGCCAGTCCTTATTTAATAAATAGAAATCAAGGTGGCCATTTTAAGAAAGAAATCATTGACACATGCCTCTTCAGCCTCCTTCCTTTAATTGCAGATGAAATTAGCAGTGAATTTATTTTCTATTCATTCAGTTTAAAGTCATTATCAAAGCGAATTAACTTAGGGTGAAGAAATGGTTATTCCACTTGAGCTGCAGTGTGGATTTGAAATTGCAAATTTCATTGTCCCGTATCATATTAGTATGATGATTTAAGTAGCCGCAGTCTGATTTTTAGAATGTGGAGAACCAACATAGCAGTACTAAGTCAGTGTTTCAACCGTGGGAAATGGGAGAGCTGTAGTGGACGAAAGCTCATTATGGGCAGGAGACATATCTTCCAATTCTGTTGGAAGCACAGAGTAAGAGCTCAATAAGTACCATTGATTGATTGAACCATTCATCAATCAATTGTGTTTATTGAATGTTTGCTATGGGCAGGGCACTGTGCTCAGTGCTTGGGATAATACAGCAAAGTTGGTAGAAGTGTTCCCTGCCCACACAGAACTTACAGTCTAGAGGAGAAGCTTACAGTGTGTCTTATTTTCAATTCTCTTCGATGGGGCATGAAGGCGAGTTTCCAAGGAAGTACTGGAGAGGAGGCAAGCGCCTGTCATCTTCTCAAATCTGAAGGGAGAAATGTGATTGTTAGGAGGCTTGTTGTAATGCCTGATTTATGAGCAATTGGGGGATGTGGTTCAGCTGGGAGTTTCCCAAAGAAATTGGGAAATATGGTCGAGTCCTGGAGAGAATAACCTTGAATCAGTATTCAACAGCAAAGCAAAATGTTCTGTTTTGGGCCTTTTTTAGTTATAAAACTTATGGTAATCACTGCCGTCATTGTCCTTGATATCAGTAGGAGGGGTAAACGCATAGCTATGGGCAGAACTCATTCTGGGACTTAATTGCAGATTTTAGTTCACGGGTAGAGTTTAGTTGCTTTGTAAAAAAATTTTTAAATTCATTGTTCAGTACCAGGGATTGGAAGCCCAGGCAGTGCCTCTTTAACTCACAGTGTTATAAACAAGTATTATGGGGATTAAAATATATTGTTGATAAAAGTACTTTTAAAATCTGGGGGAGCGTGGCATTCTTATTACAGTAAACTTAAGAATAGAAGGCACCCATTTTACCATGGGTTGCTTTAGGTCCCTGTAAAATGATAGGATTTGGTAGGGGGTTGATAGTAATTAATAATCGGCGGTGTATTTGTTAAGTGCTTATGTTCTAAGTGTTGGGGTTGATGTAAAATAATCAGGTCGGAAACAGTCTTGCCCCACATGGGGTTCACGTTTTAAGTAAGAGGGATAACAGGTATTTCATCCCTACAATATCAGGGATGAGGAAACTGAGCTCCAGAGAATCAATCAATCAATCGTATTTATTGAGCGCTTACTGTGTGCAGAGCACTGTACTAAGCGCTTGGGAAGTACAAGCTGGCAACATATAGAGACAGTCCCTACCCAACAGTGGACTCACAGTCTAGAAGGGGGAGACAGAGAACAAAACCAAACATACTAACAAAATAAAATAAATAGAATAGATAGGTACAAGTAAAATAAATAAATAAATAGAGTAATAAATATGTACAGAAGGTGAGCCAGTGGAAAGGAGCCCTGAATACATTCAATAATTCATCTTTCCTCGGCCCAGTACAAAAATGGTTCCAAATCCTTGGACGACTCCTTTTGAACCAAAGCTTAATACTGCCTTCCTTTTTCAGCCAAGTTAAAGGACTTGCCCAATGTCACAAAAGAGGCAGGTGGCAGGACTGGGATTAATACCCAGGCCCTCTGATTCCCAGATCTGTGCTTTCTCTGGTGGAGTGGAGCAAACTGAAGGTACAGCTACTACAAACTTTCCAACATTTCGAATATTTGGAAAGCAGTGATTGATGGAATATACCAGAGCAGCAAGGACCCTGCAAACTCCTCCTTTAATTAATCAATCAATCAATTGTATTTCTTGAACACTTACTCTGTGCAGGGCACTGCACTAAGACACATCTACAACAGAATTGGTAGATATGTTCCCTCCCCACAACCAGTTGACAGTCATAATGAACTGCAGCTCGTATTGCTCTTTTTTAAAATAGCAAAAAGTGAATCAGTGGATGTGAAGTGGCCGGAAAAGGGATACAGAGTCAGTCAGTTGTATTTACTGAGCGCTTACTGTGTGCAGAGGCAGGGGTCAGCTTTAAAGGTAACATCAGGAACGCATTCATTCAATCGTACTTATTGAGTACTTTCGGCATGCAGAGCACTCTACTAAGCGCTTGCACTGTACTAAGCACAAGGAATTGTGGCAGTGGCAAGGGGGGAATCAGGAGAGATGGGGAAAGATCCATCTAGGGAAGAACCTTAACTTCCCTTGGCCTCTACAAGCAGCGCGTGCTCTCTGTCTCTCTCCCTTTCTCCCCTCGGATCTCTCCCATATTTTCTCTCTCCCTCTCTATCTCTCAGTGGCAGGTCACTGAATGATTCAAATCTTCAAATAGCAGTAGGTTCCAAATGAGCGATGGGAAAAACCCTGTCACTCAGAGAGTTGCAAGCTTGTGGAACTGATTATCACAGGAAGTTTCCTATGTTCACATATGTAGAAGTTTCTGATCGCCAACATCTTGGTAGAAGTATCCTGCGGTTCAAATACCACGTTGCTGATGGCATGACTGTATACGAGAGTATGAGTGTCATCGAGGGGATCTTTTGCATCTTCGCAATCCTCAGCGAGTGAAGAATCACCTCCCTCTTCCCATACATCCGCTTGGATTGTTTTGGAATAGTGGTATTGGTTTGCACGCACCTGGAAAACGTGCATTTAGGAGGTGAGAAGGAAGGTAGGCTCTCTTACCTATGTAGTACCTAAAATGGTTTAGTCTTAAAGTGGGTGCAAAGTGATGACGTGGCGATCATTTTAATATGCAAAATAAATATCCTGAGCGTATTTGAAATTGTAATAGGAACCTTCTTTCCAACCCCTAAGGTTTTGTAACTAACTGAATGATGCAAGCTCAAGAGGCCAGATTGGTTTTGAAGGTGTTTAATTTTGTCACTAGAGAAGAGAATTAGCCTAAAACCCTAAATGTTTCGGGTCTGAACAAGGCATCTGTTAAGAGCATTATCTAAATCAAGGAAATGTATAATTTCAGGCCACTCAAGTGGAATTCCAGAAAGATGTACTATTTGGTCCATTTTCCCCTTTTCATTACAAGTGATACTTTTCCTTATTTTTGTTGTTGCTTACAGGAGTTAAGTGTTCGTTTAAAATTGATGCCCGATTAAATGGTCATTACTGGTAAAGTCTGTGGACTGTCTTGGTTTCCTGCATATCCATCATTTCAAATCCTCAAGTTCCTTCAGGAGGGGAGAAGTGTTCACTGTTGATTCATAAGTTAGTTTTTCTTGGCTAGACAAGTGATGACTTTGCCATCCAGACGGAATTTGGAGATGCTTTGGAAAGGGCTTATATAACAGGGTGTCTCAAGTAGAATTTTTTTCATTTACATAAATATTTTTTCCTTTAAAGAGACAATCATACTTTTTTTTATCAGAAGAAATTTAGGCTGTGAAAGCTGAATGCAGTAAGGCCCTTGCTGTCTTTTAAAACTGGAAGCATTCCTGAATACATACTCAAACCTTTGGGCGTGAGTTCTTTAATCCCTTTAAATGTACCCTCATTTTGTGGAGGGGTAGAGAGGGAATTGGAAGACATTTGAAATCAATGTAGAGAGTTGAAGGAAGGGGTGGGATTCTGTCTCTGAATGACTTCATTCGGGATCCTTGCCTTATCAAATACGCAGCCTGCCAGCACTTAGGACAGTGCTTTGCACGTAGTAGGTGCTTAATAAATGTCATTATTATTAGATCCCATGCAAGCAAGGAATTGGGAGGAGAGCTGAGACTCAGCCAAGGCTGACACTCTCCTCCTTGCCCAAAGCTCAGCCCCTTTCTCTGGGCTGAGAAGGCTACAGCTAATGCTGCCAGGAGACTATTCTCCAGATTTCCCTGAAAGGTCCTTTGCAATACAGTGCCTCCTGCCCTCAAAAATGTCCAGAAAGCCTCAGGCATCACCCTGTTATTGTTTTTTTTTTAGTATTAGGTGTAACAGAGTAGTACAATTTTGCAGACCACTATTAAATTAACTCACTAGCATGTTTTACTTCCTTTCTGCCCTTTATAAAAAGCAATGACTGTGTGACTGGCTGGTTGCCGTATTTACTCAGCGTTTTCCGCACGCCAGGTACTGAGCTAAGCACTGGGATTGATATAAGAACGTCAGACACGGCCCCTGTCCCACCTGAGGCGTACAGTCTAAGAATAAATACAGAATGATTGTGGCTTTAAATTTTAATTTCCTTATCATTAAATTTGAGATGTCATAGAGAGAACTGGAATAAGACTGTGGACACTTTTCTGATTCTCTTTATCAAAAATATGGAAAGCTTCCCTAGGTTTGGAAATTAATATAAGGTGAACCAAAGCTTTCATTATCCTGCCAGTAGAGTTTGACTTTTGGTGATCGTGGTGGGGTGAGCGTGACAAGGACGAGATTTTTAAGTTGGAGATAGTCGGATTTAATTCCCCATTTTACAGATGAGGAAACCGAGGCACCGAGACGATGCGAGTAACCCAAGTTCACACAACAGACAAGTGGCAGAGCTGGGATTAGAACCCAGGTCCTCGGATTCCCCCAACCGTGCTCTTTCCACTAGGCCACATCGCCCAGGGATCTCATGATTTCTAATATTTGATTACGAGCACTTCCTTTCCTTGATTATTATGAATATTTATTCCCAGTAGGAAATTATATTTAACAGTCAGTCTGGCTTCTTAGTAAAAACCTGAAAATTTTCCAACTCGAAAGAAGTATATTCCTGTGAGCCCCTTGTGGGACAGTGACATGTCTGATCTGATTATTCTGTATATCTCCTAGCGCTTAGTAAAGTCCTTGGCACCTAGTAACCACAATTGTATGTATTAAGTTGTTGAACTTCAGCCACAGTTTTCTATTCGTCAAGTTTCACAGGCCATTCTGATATGCCTTTCTGTTTTGGAATGTATTTCTGTGATGTGGACTTTGAAGCCCCAAAAAGTTTAAGAGCAATGTCCTTGAGGTTTTTGGTCCCTTATTTGTCATAATTCTTGTCGTTACTATTTAGCATCAGTAAGTGTGGGAGTTGGGCTAGTTCTATGTTAACATATAGCCTCATTTGAGGCAGCTAACAATTTACATTAGACATCTGACATAACACAAACATGGGCTGTAGATAGAGAGTACATTTTGAGGAATTTTCTCATGTTATTAGCATTCACATGATGCAGTGATTGGCAGAGTTTAGTGTAATCTGGCCTTGGGAATCCCGTGTGCCAAATTGGTCCGTTTTTCCAGTTAATATCTCAGATTGGAGGTGGACTAGGCATGGGGGACTGTAAGGAAGAAAGCACCTGGGCAGAAGCTTTCTAACTCCAATGTTGTTACATCAGTAGTTTCCTTAAAAGTGCAGCCGTTTAGAATTGTGATTGTCTGATATACCTAAGTTGTGTATGCCACTCTATAGTATTTACATTTTTTCACTCTGACAAAATTTTCCCTGCAGATAAAATTACTGTTCTCCCCCATTTAGCACTCTTAATTAGTTCCATGGAAAGTGTTAAGTGAAAGAACATAAAATGAAGATGTTTCCCATAGCAAATAATATCAAGTGTATTAATGTATTCTCTAGATTCAAAAGATTTACTAAAACAAAATGAGTATCTTTAAAGTGATAACGAAGATGGTGGTGTTTGTTAGGCGCTTATTATGTGCCAACACTGTTCTAAGTGCTGGGGTAGATACAAAGTAATCAGGTTGTCCCACGTGGGGCTCACAGTCTTCATCCCCATTTTCCAGATGAGGTAACTGAGGCCCAGAAAAGTGAAGTGACTTGACCAAAGTCACGTGGCTGGCAAGTGGCAGAACTGGGATTAGAACCCACAACCTCTGCCTCTAATCCATGCTGTCCTCTCAACACTAATAGTTACATGGGTGTATTAATAGCCTTTATTAAACACCTGTTTTGTGCAAAAACATGGTACTAGCCAATAATAATGTGAATAATAATGTGAATATGTTCCAATAAAATATTTTGCATTAGATTTTTTAAAGTGTACCTTTATAAATACTTAATTTTCCAACTGCTATCTTTCACATCCTGTTCAGGCTATGCTAACAGATTACGGATCTGCTTTTATCTACAGTAAACTAAAATGGTCACAAATCACCTCATTCAAATCAAAATGCTCAAGTGGTTTAGGAGGAGAGCAAGGGAAACTTGCATTGCAATCCAATAGTGCTATTTGTGAAAGAGGAAAATTATAATTGGGGAGTGCTGTAATTTGATCAGAATCAAATGAACAGCGTTTTAAATCTGAATAAGTCATTTCATTCATTCATTCAATCGTACTTACAGAGTGCTTACTGTGTGCTGAGCACTGTACTAAGCGCTTGGGAAGTATAAATCGGCAACATAGAGAGTCGGTCTGTGCCCAACAATGGGCTCTCAGTCTAGAAGGGGGAGACAGACAACAAAACAAAACAAGTAGGCTTGTGTCAATACCATCAGAATAAATAGAATTATAGCTATATGCACATCATTAATAAAATAAATAGAGTAATAAATAGTACAAATAAAATAGAGTAACATGTACAAATATGTACTTTGAGGAGGGGAAGGGTTTAGGGCAGAGGGAGGGAGGGTGGGTGATTGGAGGGGAGGAGGAGGAGAGGAAAAAGGGGGGCTCAGTCTGGGAAGGCCTCCTGGAGGAGGTAATAGAAAAATAGTAGCGGTATTTGTTGATTGTCCACTGGCACAATGCTTAGGAAAGAACAACAAATGTCCAAGACCTGTTTTCCAGGCACCAAGAGCCTAGGCTCTAATGAGGGAAACTAAATTAGAAAAGTTTGCAAATTGAGTAATCAGGGTAAATAGAAGACTGGGACAATTGATTCTTCTTCTTATGATGATGATGATGGCATTTATTAAGCGCTTACTATGTGCAAAGCACTGTTCTAAGCAGTGGGGAGGTTACAAGGTGATCAGGTTGTCCCACATAGGGCTCAGAGTCTTAATCCCCATTTTACAGATGAGGTAATTGAGGCCCAGAGAAGTTAAGTGACTTGCCCAAAGTCACACAGCTGACAAATGGCGGAGCCAGGATTTGAACCCCTGACTTCAGACTCAAAAGCCCGCGCTCTTTCCACTGAGCCACGCTGCTCCTCTTATATACACAAACGGGGCCGAATATATAGGTGGTTGTTCGATTGAAGTAAAAAGGCACTGTCTAAATAGGTTAGCCGTTGGTTACTTCTATAGGACATCCTGAGTATACTGAATATGCAGTAAGAAGTCAGTTACGCGGATGTCGTTTATCTAACTGGTAATGCAATCAGGGTTATAGAAAACTTGTACTTCCCAAGCGCTTAGTACAGTGCTCTGCACACAGTAAGTGCTCAATAAATACTATTGAATGAATGAATAAAATACTCCAATGAAATTAGGATAACTAAAGCAAATTAGGGTATGAGCCTGACCCAGATAAATTATGAAGGGTGAAGACAAGGCAAGCATGAAGTCATTCTTCACCAAGTCGCACATCACTAGGGCAAGGGGCATCCATTGAAATTTCAGAGCAACTGTTTCAAAACAAATAAAGGAAACTCTTATTCCCACCGCACCTGCTAAACATATGGAATTTATTACCCCAGAAACTTGGGAAAGTTGAAAATACCAGTATTTCAAAAGGGATTTGGAAACATTCAGGGGTGAACGCGGGCTTGGCTGGGGTCCGGCTGGGCTGTGAGAGAAGACCCCACTTGGCTGTCCCCAGCATGTGGCTCGATGATGTCTTGTGGTGTGTGTGTGTTTGTGTCGTGTAGTCTTGCGGTGTCATCGCACTGCATTGAAAAGCAGGGAGTACTCTTTGGTGCCACTCACTCGGATCCTGGATAGTGCCTGGCCTCCCACTGGGCCCTGGGAAGATGTGGGAATGTCAGGTGCCAGACCGGCGGTGATGGGAAGCAGATGTGGTGCGCGGCAAGTGCCAGGGGAAATTGGGCTGACCCAAAGCCCCTCAGGAGGCCTGAGCCTGGGTTCTGGCTGCCTTGGCTGCAGGGGGTGAGTGCGGGAATCAATCCACTCCTCGATTCATCTAACTCCTTCACGCTCACACTCACTACCAGCCCCAGTTACCCACCCACTCTCTGCCCCCCCACTAGACCCTTCAACTCACATTCTTAGCCCTCCCAAGCCAACTTTCTCCCCCCGTAGCGCTTATGGGCTAATGGCATTGTTGTCTTGTGCTCTCGAGTGGCGTCCGACCCTTAGCGACACGATGGACGCGTCCCTCCCAGAACGCCCCATCTCCATCTGCAATTGTTCTGGTAGTGTATCCATAGGGTTTTCTTGGTAAAAAAAAAAACCATAAGTGGTTTACCACTGCCTCCTTCCGCTCAGTCAACTTGAGTCTCCGCCCTCGACTCTCTCCCGTGCCGCCGCTGCTCAGCGCAGGTGAGTTTTGACTTGTAGCAGATTGTTGCCTTCTACGCGCTAGCCACGACCCAAGCTAGGAATGGAACGGATTTGCCTCTGCTTGACTCTCCTTCCTGTAGTCAATAAGGGTAGAGTACTGGAAACTCTCCAGGTGCGACCCTGAGAGGGGTCTGGGCTAATAGGGGAACCAATTATTGGCCACTCCGTAGCAGCAAAGGGACCAAGATCCCCTTGAGACTGCTGATGGAGAAGATGTTGGTCCTCCTCAGAGTCTGCACACCTGGACCCAGGGCTCCCCACGACCTGCTGGGCCTAATCTGCTCATCCTTCCTCCCCACAGATCTCAGAGCAACTGAATTAAAACTAAAAACCTTGTGGTACACATTGTTATTTCAGGGGACATTAGAGGGATGAAGGGGAGTGAGCATCACTGTTTGCCATGCATTATAACATCTGAATTCTGCACACGCATGATGGCCATCCTCAATGGACCAAGCGGCAACCACCTTACCTATGTCAGGAGGTGCACGTTATTCTTGCAGTGTGCCGCCAGCCTGAGGCAATCACTTACTGAAGCCAGGCTTGATTGAGTTTTGGTTAATAGATTGCTAGAATGAAAATTGGGACTATTGACCAGTATTTCTCTAATCACTAGAACAGATAATCAAAGAGGACAAGCTGTTCCCTCAAGCATCTGTTGCCACTGGCAGAAACCGAATAATGGACGGGTTTAGGAAAGCTGTTCCTGTGTTTTTATGCTCTTTTAATCAAATCTTTTCTTTTGAGGGGGTGAGCAGAAAGTTGGAAGGAGGTACCAAATAGGTCTGATTTTTGACTTTCTCTTGGATGCATTTCTCTTATAGCTGGGGAAGGCTAATGATCCACGGACATCACTATTGTCTGAGAGTGGACTGCTTTCTTAACAAGAAGGCATTGTTTCAGAACCTCTCAGAGGAGTGATAATAAGACCCTTATTCCAGAAAGCATTGCTAGGAATCGGTGCTGTCGTGAATTACTGCTCTCACATCTTCCTTGTTTTCTTTTTTTCCTGGAGAAGGTGGTTTTTAAAAGATTGTGGATAAATAGTCCCAAGATTATTTGGAAATCTTAGCCTGCATAAGTAGTAACTCTTCAGAAGTCCAGTGTGTTCTTTGTTCCTCTCCCAGGCTAAAACCACATTTTTCCTCCCTCCTGCTTCCTAGAGTAAATATAAAAGAGCTACATTTAACTCTTTGGGGCTCTCCAAGGGAAGATGGCCCTAATTTGTGTGAGATACTTCTATGCTAGATTTTACGAGTTTGGCAGATACATTTTCTGTGAAAGTTTAGCAGAACAAAAGCAAATATTTCCTTCCCCTTTTCAGATGGAGAATGTGGGGTTGAGGTATTAGGGATGTACCCTGGAATGTTCCAGGTTGTTCCCATCCTGCTTTCTTCTTAGCAAACATTTATCTCCTGATGTTTTTTCCCCCCCTCCAAGGTCATCTTTTCTACAAATTTGGAATCACAGAGTCCGACTGGTATAGAATCAAGCAGAGTATTGACTCCAAGTGCCGAACAGCATGGCGGCGGAAACAACGAGGTCAGAGTCTTGCAGTGAAAAGCTTTTCAAGGCGAACACCTGCATCAACCTTTTATAGTGGCTCAGGTACAGATTTTGAAATACAGATTTTCTCATTAAAAATATATTTCACAGTATTTTGTATTGTCGTATTATGTTCTCATTACTCTCTCGAGATGGCTTTGCATCGTGGGGTGGTGCCAGATCTGATTTAGGGGTAAACTTGGAATAATTCCTGTTAGTTACTGCTCTGCAAGTAATCTCCCCCTTTTAGACTGTGAGCCCACTGTTGGGTAGGGACTGTCTCTATATGTTGCCAATTTGTACTTCCCAAGCGCTTAGTACAGTGCTCTGCGCAGAGTAAGCACTCAATAAATACGATTGATGATGATGATGCAAGTAGCATTTAGCTATAGTTAGCTAGTGTCCTCCGATCAGTATAGAAATGGGCCAGAAGCAGCATGGCGCAGTGGAAAGAGCACGGGCTTTGGAGTCAGAGGTCATGGGTTCAAATCCTGGC
Organism: Tachyglossus aculeatus; assembly: GCF_015852505.1. Taxonomy (NCBI): domain Eukaryota; kingdom Metazoa; phylum Chordata; class Mammalia; order Monotremata; family Tachyglossidae; genus Tachyglossus; species Tachyglossus aculeatus. The sequence continues at coordinate 45,418,860 of NC_052076.1, forward strand.
TCTGCCAACTGTCAGCTGTGTGACTTTGGGCGAGTCACTTAACTTCTCTGTGCCTCAGTTACCTCATCTGTAAAAAGGGGATTAAGACTGTGAGCCCCGTGGGACAGCCTGATCACCTTGTAACCTCCCCAGTTCTTAGAACAGTGCTTTGCACATAGTAAGTGCTTAATAAATGCCATCATTACTATTATTATTGTTAATCACTTAAAGGCTTAATCAATCAATCGTGTTTATTGAGCACTTACTGTGTGCAGAGCACTGTACTAAGCGCTTGGGAAGTACAAGTTGGCAACATATAGAGACAGTCCCATGTAGATTTCACTATATTGTAGAGCCTTTAAAAGGGTCATTCCTGCCACAATTTCTCAGTCGCACAATGGAGTTGGGAGAGTGGTAGGAAATCCCAAGGATTAGCCTAAGAACGTAAGACATGTAAGCCATTCCTTTTCAGTATTAGCCGCTACTAGTCCAGTAGAAAGAGGACTGGCCATGTTCTAGTCCTGGTTTTGCCTGCTGGGCCCACGGCGTCCACACTGGGCTGGGATCATTTCACCCCTAAAAGCTCACAGTTTGAAATGTGCTTCACCCACGCCCCCCTATTCATTTCTTTACATTGTCTTATACCGTTGAGTCATCTTCGACCCATAGCGACGCCATGGTCGCATCCTTCCAAAACGCCCCAACTCCATCGGCAGCCGTTCTGGTGGTGTATCCATAGGGTTTTCTTGGTAAAAATCCGGAAGTGGTTTACCATGCCTCCTTCCATGCAGTCAACTTGAGTCTTCACCCTTGATTCTCTCCCGTGCTGCCGCTCCCCAGCACAGGTGAGTTTTGACTTGTAGCAATCAATCGTATTTATTGAGCGCTTACTGTGTGCAGAGCACTGTACTAAGCGCTTGGGAAGTCCAAGTTGGCAACATATAGAGACGGTCCCTACCCAACAGTGGGCTCACAGTCTAGAAGGGGGAGACAGAGAACAAAACCAAACATATTAACAAAATAAAATAAATAGAATAGATATGTACAAGTAAAATAAATAAATAGAGTGATAAATATGTACAAACATATATACATATATACAGGTGCTGTGGGGAAGGGAAGGAGGTAAGGCCGGGGCGATGGAGAGGGGGAGGAGGGGGAGAGGAAGGAGAGGGCTCAGTCTGGGAAGGCCTCCTGGAGGAGGTGAGCTCTCAGTAAGGCCTTGAAGGGAGGAAGAGAGCTAGCTTGGCGGATGGGTGGAGGGAGGGCATTCCAGGCCAGGGGGATGACGTGGGCCGGGGGTCGACGGCGGGACAGGTGAGAACGAGGCCTAACGGTGAGGAGATTAGCGGCAGAGGAGCGGAGGGTACGGGCTGGGCTGGAGAAGGAGAGAAGGGAGGTGAGGTAGGAGGGGGCGAGGGGATGGATGAACAGCCTTGAAGCCAAGGGTGAGGAGTTTCTGCCTGATGTGCAGATTGATTGGTAGCCACTGGAGATTTTTGAGGAATCTTTTGAGGTACCAGATTTTTGAGGTAGCAGATGGCCTTCCACTCGCTAGCCACTGCCCAAGCTAAGAATGGAATGGATATGCCTCTGCCTGACTCTCCCTCCCGTAGTCGAGCCTGGTAGAGGACTGGGAACTCTCCAGGTGTGACCCTGAGAGGGTTCTTTGCATTAAACTCTCTGTAATGAGAAGCAGAGTGGCACAGTGGATGGAGCGCGGGGCTGGCAGTCAGAAGGACCTGGGTTCTAATCCTGCTCCAACACTTGTCTGCTGTGTGACCTTGGGCAGGTCGCTTCACTTCTCTGTGCCTCAGTTACCTCATCTGTAAAATGGGGATTAAGACTGTGAGCTCCCTGTGGGATATGGACTGAATCCAACCTGATTATTTTGTATCCACCCCAGTGCTTAGAACCATGCCTCGCACATAGTATATTGTGAACAAATACCTTTATAAATTGTTTTAGGGAATCTGTTAAGGAATAAGAGCATTTTACAAAATGTCCCCAGAAATTTTCTTTGGAGTATAGTCAAACATTAAAAATGTGGTGAGTATAGTGCTTTTAATTTTCTAAGGAATCTCTTCTCATTCTAGATAATAATAATGGTGTTGGCATTTGTTAAGCACTTCCTGTTTGCCAAGCACTGTTCTAAGCGCTGGGATGGATACAGGATAATTAGGTTGTCTCACGTGGGGCTCACAGTCTTAGTCCCCATTTTACAGATGAGGTAACTGAGGCACAGAGAAGTTAAGTGACTTGCCCAAGGTCACGGCGGACAAGTGGTGGAGTTGGAATTAGAACTCATGTCCTCTGATGCTCAAGCCCGCGTTCTTTCCACTGAGATAGGAACCTCTCGCTAAAATAAAGGGAATAGGCAAGATATAGATTTGGATTATTGGTTGTGGGGGCACCTTTCTTACCACATAGACAGCACTGTAATTAGAGACAGCAGGGTTGACCCCCGGCCGATGTCCTTCCCCTGGCCTGGAATGCCCTTCCTCCCTTCAAAGCCCTACTGAGAGCTCACCTCCTCCAGGAGGCCTTCCCTTTCCCCCCTTTTTCCTCTCCTCCTCCCCATCCTCCCCTGCCCTACCTCCTTCCCCTCCCCACAGCACTTGTATATGTATTTGTACAGATTTATTACTCTATTGTACTTGTACATATTTACTATTCTATTTATTTTGTTAATGATGTGCATATAGCTTTAATTCTATTTGTTCTGATGATTTTGACACCTGTCTACATGTTTTGTTCTGCCGTCTGTCTCCCCCTTCTAGACTGTGAGCCCACTATTGGGTAGGGACTGTCTCTATATGTTGCCGACTTGTCCTTCCCAAGCGCTTAGTACAGTGCTCTGCACACAGTAAGCGCTCAATAAATGCGATTGATTGATTGATTGATTGCTCAGGGCCACCTCTCCTTGCTTAAAATCTCGGCCGGCTTATCATCTAGAGCCAAGAGCCTCGGCATTCCACATTGGCCTCTAATGGTGATACTTTAATTAAAGATACGAGTCACAAGTTGGCAGCTGATTCTTTGTAGAATTTCATCCTCAGTAGTAGAAGGAGTGTTGTTGGGATGTTCTGCAAATTCTTTTATGATTCTTTTCAAGCCTGTTATAAAGGTGGAGCTATCTGCAGTGTGTGTGATTCCATATACAGCCATCAGCGATGGATGGAATTCATGGCTGTTTGCCGTTTCTATAGCTTTGTATCTTTTCTGCCTTCGTATCTTGTTACACACTCATTTTAGCCTGTTCTGTATTGCAGATAGGTTTCAGTAAACATTTTCTTCTAGAAAATCTACTACTTCTACATCTTCTGCATTTCCTGGACTGTAAGCCCGTTGTTGGATAGGGATGATTAATTAATTATAGTATTTAAGCGCTTACTATGTGCCACGCACTGTTCTAAGCACTGGGGTAGATACAAGGTAATCAGCTTGTCCCACGTGGGGCTCACAGTCTTAATCCCCATTTTACAGATGAGGTAACTGAGGCACAGAGAGGTTAAGTGACTTGCCCAAGGTCATACAGCAGACAAGTGGTGGTATTTGTTGCTGAATTGTACTTCCCAAGCACTTAGTACAGTGCTCCACACAGTAAGCGCTCAATAAATACGATTGAATGAATGAATAAGCATTTCTTTTTATCAACATTGTGAAGATTGGCAAGATGTTAATACTGCCTTTCTTGGCGTCTTGCATGTAGCTTTTTGATTTCAGAATCAATCATATTTATTGAACGCTTACTGTGTGCACAGCACTATACTAAGAGCTTGAATACCCATCATTCTAGTCCTGGTGTTGCCTATTGGCAGCATCTGCCAACTTGTACTTCCCAAGTGCTTAGTACAGTGCTCTGCACACAGTAAGCGCTCAATAAATACGATTGATGATGATGATGATAGTAAATCCTTCATGGTAGCGACACCTAATCAGTGATCGTATTAGCGAAGGCAGATGGGGTTTCTAACTTTGTTGGACTGCTCTGACATAGTTGGGAAGTTTCTTGCGTGTGTTTTCATTCCCCAAGAATTTGACTTTTAGCTACCGTGGATGCAGCTGTGAAATGCATTTGCTTTATCAAAACCTTTAGCGAGCAATATCACATTGACATTTAACAGGTGAATTTTAATAAGTGTGCTTAATTTCATAAAATATTTTATGTCCCCAGAGAAACCTAGAGCCTAAAAATCCTAATAAGAAAATCTGTGTTGGCACATAGGTTTAAGTTCAAAGAAGAATAAAATGAATAATATTGACCTTGGAAATGTTCCCAGAGGGTTTTTAGCCTCATATCAAAGGCAGAGTTATGGCACATTGGTATATTAAAAACAAGGTTGTGGACTTCAGCCAGTAGAATAGGAAGCATGTTTGTTTACCTGCATCAAACACTGGATTGCATGTTAACACTTAACCTCTATATTTTAGGATGGCAATGCCAAAATATGCTTCTACTGGAAAAATTTAACTTGTAAACTGCATATTAAATTGAAAAAAATCTAAAAATTGCAAACCATCTTAATTATAACCATAAAAGTTCTTTTGTTGTTAGCATTTTTCTGTAAAGATTCATTGTGAGCATCTAATATTATTATGGAAAGTTCTGGAGTATTTTTTTATTTCATGCACTCAACCTCCCTCTTCTCAAACAAAGCAGGACTTGATTCCCAATTCTGCTGGAAAAAAGTTTTTTGAGTAAGGGTTGAGAAAGCGATGAGCTGATAAAAAAAATACGTGATTTAAAGATTTAGAACAGTAGAGCGTAGCATAAAACATGCTACTACTTGGTCAGCCTTGGACCATCCAGCCTAGGATTTTGCAGCCATCACCGGCACTAGGTATTTGGATATTTTTCACCACTGTTTTTCTGAATGAGCTTTGTTATAATGATCATTTATGGTTGATAGTTAACTTTCCTCTTTTGAGTTGGGCTCTGCAATGCTGTATATGACTAAACTGCTCTGTGATAATAAATTGGGTGATAAGGGAGGCTGGTTATCTCTCTTAGGTGATTGATTGGCAGGGGCACTGCAGTGTGAGACACCAAGGCCCTCTGCTGAGGCTTCAAGCGCTTAGTACAGTGCTTTGCAAACAGAAAGCGGTCAATAAAGACAAAGGAATGGGTGAAATGCTAGCTACCGTGTTGTTTCTGCCACCACTTTCGATCCGTTCCCTCTATTTCCAGGCTTCTGCTGCCTCTGTGGAGTGTCATACAGCCAACCTAGACCATCCTTCTTCTTTTCTTGCCTTGCTTCTGCTTGGGTGACAGGGTCACCGTCCCAGAAGAGCAGCATGGAACTTGGGAATGGCAGCCCAAATTTGAAGGCAGCAGTGACAGTTGTCATCGTAGTCGGTTTGTGCTTGAGCCTTTCCACCAGAGGCAGTGGCCAAAATAGGCTGCCAATTCTTAATTAGGTGCATTTTCCCAGAAAGTTGTCCAGTCGTACCACTGTTGGGCCTTAGTCTCCAAATGGTCTGAATTTGTTGATGCCACTTCATAACTGCTTAGCTCAAAATGAAGAGAATTTCAATTGGGTGTTAGTGCCGAGGAGGAAAGGAGAATGGGGATGAGTATGGGGTGCAAAATGGGGAAGAAAAATGCTGGCAACACGAGAGAGGGGCTAGAAGGGGAGGAATTAATTTATTTGCAGTGTTTGGGCTTAACACTGGGGCAGGGCTTGCGGATACTGGTAGTGGCTCCAATAGTGCAGGATGTATCCAATCAATCAATCTAGGTTGAATGTATTTAAGCCATAACTTGGTCTACACCTCCAGGCTGCTTAGAACCCTTAATTGGTTCCGTGAAAATAAAGCAATAAGCCATAGAAAGCTAAATGAAATTTAGTTTCCTATAGGAAATAATATAAAGTGTATATGCATTCCCCAAATCCAAAAAAATGACCAAAATAATATGAATATATTTTATCAATCAATCATATTTATTGAATGTTTACTGTATGCATAGCACCGTACAATGCACTTGGGAGAATACAACACAACATTATAATAGACACATTCCCTGCCCACAATGAGCTTACAGCCTAGAGGGGAAGCAGACATTAATATGAATAAATAAATAATGGATATGTACATAAGTGCTGTGGATCGGTAGGGGTGAATAAAGGGAGCGAGTCAGTGTGACGTAGAAAGGAGTGGGAGAAAAGGAAATGAGGGCTTAGAGTCAGGGAAGGCATCTTGAAGAAAATACGCCTTCAATAAGGTTTTCTAGGTGGGGAGAGTAACTATCTGTCGCTTATGAAGGGAACCAGGGGGGCTTCCAGGCCAGAGGCAGAGGTTGGCAGCATGATAGACTGGTATTGTTAATTCATTCATTCAATCATATTTACTGAGCACTTACTGTGTGTAGAGCACTGTACTAAATGCTTGGGAGGGTACACTACAACAATAAGCAGACATTTTCCCTGCCCACTATGAGCCTACAGTCTAGAGGAGGGGAGACAAGCATTGATATAAATAAATTACAGACCTATACATAAGTGCTGTGGGACTGGGATAGGGGATGAACAAAGAGAGCAAATCAGGGCGACATGGAGGGGAATGGGAGAAGAAGAAAGTGGGGGTTTAGTCAGGGAAGGCCTCAATAAGGCTTTGAGGTGGGGGAGAGTAATTGTGTCTTGGATTTGGGGTGGCAGGGGGGTGTTCCAGGCCAGAGGCAGGACGTGGATGAGGGGTTGGTGGCGAGAATCACAAAATCGAGACACAGTAAGAAGTGTAGCATTAGAGGGGCAAAGTGGGCAGGCTGGTTGTAGGAGAATAGTGAGGTGAGGTAGGAGGGGGCAAGGTGATTGAGTGTTTTAAAGCCAATGGTAAGGAGTTTCTGTTTGATGTGGAGGTGAATGGGCAACCACTGGAGGTTCTTGAGGAGTGGGGAAACATGAACTGAATGTTTTCGTAGAAAGATGATCCGGGTAGCAGAGTGAAGTGTGGACTGGAGTGGGGAGAGACAGGAGGTAGGGTGGTCAGTAAGAAGGCTGATGCTGTAATCAAGGCAGGATAGGTTAAATGCTTGGATTAACGTGATAGCAGTTGACAGTGATTGAAGATCAATATAATCACATGCCCAAATAGCAAAATTAATCACAGACCAATAAGAAAATAATTTGAATTAGTTTACTCCAGTGTAGTTTTGTAAATGCAGCATTTTGAAAGTGCTCCTTTCACTTCCTATTCAGCCTAAAGGCACTTTGTGCTGACAGAATCATTAGTTGGGTTAACTAGATCTGCCGTATTGAAATAAGCTATAATCATTTTGTTCAAGTCAGAAAACTGAATCGTACTTTCCAAGCGCTTAGTACAGTGCTCGGAACACAGTAAGCGCTCAATAAATACGGTTGAATGAATGAATGAAAACTTGAGAGGGAGGGGGAAAGGGAGTACTTCAGAGAAGCAGCGTGGCTCAATGGAAAGAGCCTGGACTTTGGAGTCAGAGGTCATGGGTTCAAACCCCGGCTCTGCCAATTGTCAGCTGTGTGACTTTGGGCAAGTCACTTCACCTCTCTGTGCCTCAGTTACCTCATCTGTAAAATGGGGATTAAGACTGTGAGCCCCCTGAGGGACAACCTGATCACCTTGTAACTTCCCCAGCGCTTAGAACAGTGCTTTGCACATAGTGAGCGCTTAATAAATGCCATAAAAAAGGTATAGTTTGCAGTGAGTTAAATGTTAGGTAGTACTGTCTTTTCAATATAGTGGCACTGTTGTGAAAGAGTGCTCAAAGAAGAACTTCATAACCATGATTGCTCTTCGTGGTACTCGTTTTATCTAAGACCAGGCTGGATAGTCATATTTCCTTTTGGAGACACATTCAGTTCTCTTGTAACACGGGGTTTTTGTCCGTGATCAATTTTATGTCAAGAAAAATTTGTGTTTGAGTACAAGCCCGGGAGTGGCTCTGCTTGCCTGGACACAACAATGCATCCCATTTTGTCCATTGTTGGAAAAATATCCCTTAACAGCATTCTATCCAAAACATGTATTAAACATGTTACAGAAGAACCGAGTATAACCTTATATTCAGAGTTCTACATGTGCTTGTTAATGTCTAGCAGCAAAGATACAGCATTATCTCCATTTACAAGGGTGAATATTGAACTGGGGAAATCATAATTTAACAGTAGTTTTAATGCCAAGTAGGTAGTTGGTAATCTCAAACAGTATTTTTCCATGGTACCCTAGGGTACTTTTGTCTTCCAGACCACAAAATTGTGCCCCATGTTAGATATAGAAAGCAGAAAAAACTTTAGTTAAGAGTAATGGCCCTTTTACTTTCTATGAGCAATTTTGGTATGGAAAATGAACCATTTTTTTTAAGTATGTGTTTCCTTTCATTTAATTCTGAAATGTAACTAGTGCCATTCTAGAAGAGTTGGAAAAACTCCAGTTTGTATCATGAAACATCCATTTAAATTAAATTCATAATGCAGTTAATAAATAACAGTATTTCCAGCTCTCCCCAGTATCTGCTTTTTGTCTCGAATTGTTGGAAGTTTCTTCAGTCTAATGGTGAAATTAAATTTTTATAATTTCAGATGTTCTAATTTAGTCAATAACCAAGTTTTTTTTAGGTGATTTGCTATTCAACAGCCCATTGGTTGAAATGCCTTCAAAAATAATTTTGTGTAGTCAATGTCTGGAAGGTAAGTGGTGACTTTTATGTTTTTGTTGTTTCCTTCCATGCGTCATTTTCACTTCTGATGCTTAGGTTGCTTTTGTGTTCATGAGAGCACGTTTTACCAAGTTGAAGCTTTGTTACATATACAATCCTATTGCCAGAAATGTTGTTCAATCTATTTCATTGTCTTAGTTTGTCTTCTGAAAGACATATTTTAGACTGTGAGCCCACTGTTGGGTAGGGACTGTCTCTATGTGTTGCCAATTTGTACTTCCCAAGCGCTTAGTACAGTGCTCTGCACATAGTAAGCGCTCAATAAATATGATTGATGATGATGATGATGATATTCATTTTCTTAATCCATTCTGTACTATTTTTGTTTTGTGACTGTTGGACTTTGAACGGCACAGAGCCTGAAATTTTGCTCCTCTAGCCACAGTATTTGTTGCTAGTTATACATTTTTGTGTTTATCTTTTGTCCTTTCATTTTAATGGATTTTTTTCTTGCTTTTATTATTTTACCTTTCCTAATGCATCTTTTACTAGCTCTCCATCCCTTTCCCTCACACATCACTGTTTCTCTCCCCTAACTTCTACAGATTGTGAGCCTCTTAGGGCCCAGGGATCATTCCTAAACTGCTTTGTTTCTCAGTCCTTATAGAACAGCGCTTTGCACACTGTAGGAACTTAATAAATATTATTATTACTAGGTAGCAGAATTTAACAGGGTATCGCGATACTGGGCTGTGTGTAAGGATTCCTTAGTGCAAGCTGTCACTTGACCTCAGTCGAGCGTATGCAGTGCTCTGCGCACAGTAAGCGCTCAATAAATACGATTGAATAGATCAATCAATCAATCAATCGTATTTATTGAGCGCTTACTGTGTGCAGAGCACTGTACTAAGCGCTAGGGAAGTACAAGTCAGCAACATATAGAGACAGTCCCTACCCAACAGTGGGCTCACAGGCTAAAAAGTGGGCTCACAGTCCAAAATAAATAAATGAATAAAATGAAAAGAAATAAATGAATTTCTAAGGACAGTTATCAGCATATTACACCAAGCAGCGTGGCTTAGTGGAAAGAGCACGGGCTTGGGAGTCAGAGGTTGTGAGTTCTAATTCCGGTCCCCACCACTTGTCAGCTGTGTGACTTTGGGCAAGTCACTCAACTTCTCTGTGCTTCGGTTACCTCACCTGTAAAATGGAGATTGAGACCGTGAGCCGCATGTGGGACAACCTGACTACCTTGCATCTACCCCAGTGCTTAGAACAATGCGTGGCACATTAGTAAGTGCTTAACAAATACCGTCATTATTATATCAAGTTAGAAAAGTCTTCTAGAGCCTCTGTGTCAGAAAAAGTAGGTAAAAGGTTGTTACATACTTAATGTGGCATACATTTCGTAGCATAAATCTTTAAAAGTTTGTCCTCATAAATTGTGTATACTTTTATAATCCTTTTAATATGTTGGAAAATCCACTTTTTTTGGAGAAAGAATGTTCTGCAACCTATTTGGCCTCTGGATTATTTTCGTTCTGAGCCTTACTTCATTGAGTATTTTTCTTCCAATTGCTTTTATAGTTGTTCGGTACGCAGTTTTAACAATTGTCTCAGATCATTGAAGGTTTAGATGTTGCTACTATGTCACATAAGGAGCACCTCTCACTCTGAAGTGATGCAGTCACAAGTTAGCATGAGCAAAACTGGAGAACTAAGGCCAGAACTAACTTCTGTCTGAAGTATTATTTGAAACAAAACCCACGCATTCCTGCATACAATCCAGAACAAATGTGTTATTTAAAAATAAAATTAACACTTCCAACTTTCAGAAATAAATCTCCTGAGTCCAACAGATTAAACCACACACACAATAGCAAGCCAGTGCTATTGGTTTGGGAAGTGGGAGGACGAGATTATAACCTCCATTTTTCTCAAGGTGTCATTGGCTCTATCTTTCCACTATAGCTAACAGATGAGTGGGATTAATCAATCATTTTCACTTTTAATTATAAATCCCTTCTATCGAGCTTTCCATTCAAGGCTTTAAATTTACATAGGTTTGAAAGATGAAGACTTAGCAGGGATTGAAGTGGACGAAGTCATGAAATAATAATAATAATAATGATGGCATTTATTAAGTGCCTACTATGTGCAAAGCACTGTTCTAAGTGCTGGAGAGGTTAAAAGATGATCAGGTTGTCTCACTGGGGGCTCACACTCTTAATCCCCATTTTACAGATGAGGTAATTGAGGCACAGAGAAGTTAAGCGACTTGCCCAAAGTCACATACCTGACGATTGGCGGAACCGGGATTTGAACCCATGACCTCTGGCTCCAAAACCCGTGCTCTTTCCACTGAGCCACGCTGCTTCTCTATGAAGGCTGTGTATAGAATGAACACAGAATTGTTCATATAATCCCTCATCATCAGATTGAGAGCAGATTTTAAACTTGGCGGTGGTAGGTCCAATAGAAATAAAAAGCAGAACTTGTTCAACTAGTGGGTGATAAGCATTATGTATATATGTATATATGTTTGTACATATTTATTACTCTATTTTACTTGTACATATCTATTCTATTTATTTTATTTTATTTTGTTAGTATGTTTGGTTTTGTTTTCTGTCTCCCCCTTTTAGACTGTGAGTCCACTGTTGGGTAGGGACCGTCTCTATATGTTGCCAACTTGTACTTCCCAAGCGCTTAGTACAGTGCTCTGCACATAGTAAGCGCTCAATAAATACGATTGATGATGATGATGATATGTTGCCAACTTGTACTTCCCAAGCGCTTAGTACAGTGCTCTGCACACAGTAAGCGCTCAATAAATATGATTGATTGATTATGGACTTTGTTAGCTCTGGAACATGTTCAGAAAATAATAGGTTCAAGAAAACTGGGTGAATTGAAGTGCGAGAGATCCAAAATGGACTACTTGGGGAAGCAGAGAGGAATACTGAAGACTCTTTGTGGGTTAAAGAGGGATATGAGGCATATGTCCTTGTGGGTTGAAGCTAGGGCTATTAAGTAGCCTCTCCGTCCCCCCATCTTACCACCTTCCCTTCCCCACACCACCTGTATATATGTTTGTACATATTTATTACTCTATTTATTTATTTATTTATTTATTTATTTTACTTGTACATATCTATTCTATTTATTTTATTTTGTTAGTATGTTTGGTTTTGTTCTCTGTCTCCCCCTTTTAGACTGTGAGCCCACTGTTGGGTAGGGACTGTCTCTATATGTTGCCAACTTGTACTTCCCAAGCGCTTAGTCCAGTGCTCTGCACACAGTAAGTGCTCAATAAATACGATTGATTGATTGATTATGGACTTTGTTAGCTCTGGAACATGTTCAGAAAATAATAGCTTCAAGAAAACTGGTTGAATTGAAGTGCGAGAGATCCAAAATGGACTACTTGGGGAATCAGAGAGGGATACTGAAGACTCTTTGTGGGTTAAAGAGGGATATGAGGCATATGTCCTTGTGGGTTGAAGCTAGGGCTATTAAGTAGCCTCTCCATCCCCCCATCTTACCTCCTTCCCTTCCCCACACCACCTGTATATATGTATATATGTTTGTACATATTTATTACTCTATTTATTTATTTATTTATTTTACTTGTACATATCTATTCTATTTATTTTATTTTGTTAGTATGTTTGGTTTTGTTCTCCGTCTCCCCCTTTTAGACTGTGAGTCCACTGTTGGGTAGGGACTGTCTCTATGTGTTGCCAACTTGTACTTCCCAAGCGCTTAGTACAGTGCTCTGCACACAGTAAGCACTCAATAAATATGATTGATTGATTGATTGATTGATTGAAGTAGTGCATCCAAAAACAATGAGGGTTGGCGAAAGCCATTTGCCTGCTGGGCAACCTTAGGCAAGTCACTTCACTCCACAGTGCCTCAGTTTCCTCATCTGGATATGGGCATTAAATTCTCTCTTCTACTTAGACTGTGAGTACTCCATGTGAGACCAGATCTGGGTCCCACATGATTATCTTGTATCTACTCTAGTGCTTAGTACAGCGCTTGGCACATAGTAAGCCCTTAACAAATACCATTATTAGTATTATTATTACTGGGCAAGTCATCATGCTGTTTTCCCAGAGGTCCTTTATTGCCTCAGTTGTAGACAAGATAGTGGATTTGATAAATCAGTTGTATTTATTGAGCACTTACTATGTGCAGAGCACTGTACTTATGAATAATAAGGGGACCATTGTTCTTACCCACTGCGCACATCTTGAAAGATAATTTCATTTCAATTATGTGATGTAAGGCAAAGAAATGTAAAAACAAATCAAGTAGGAGCTGGCTAATTAGCATGTTTTTATTGTTCTTGATTGATGTTTTGCGGGCTTCCGAATGTACTGTATTATGGTGTGAGTAGCCTTGTATTGGTAGGACAGGGGAGGAAGAGGAATATTGGAACCCAACTAATTTGTGGTAAGAAAGTAACGAAGCAGCATGGCTCAATGGAAAGAGCCCGGGCTTTGGAGTCAGAGGTCATGGGTTCAAATCCTGGCTTTGCCAATTGTCAACTGTGTGACTTTGGGCAAGTCACTTAACTTCTCTGGGCCTCAGTTGCCTCATCTGTAAAATGGGGATTAAGACTGTGAGCCCCCCGTGGGACAACCTGATCACCTTGTAACCTCCCCAGCGCTTAGAACAGTGCTTTGCACATAGTAAGCGCTAAATAAATGCCATCATCATTATTATTATTAAGATGAGCTGTGAGTCTTAACAGTTCTTCTGTATTAGTGAAATACTACATTATTTTCATGGAAGAATTGTTCAAATGAAAAGCTTATTCACCCGCCCTCAGCCCCTCTGTGCTTATGTATATATCCGTAATTCACATTAATGTCTGTTTCCCCCCTCTAGACTGTAAAAAAAAAATCACTGTGGGCAGGGAATGTGTTGTATTGTGTTATGTTGTACTCAAGTGCTTAGTACAGGGCTCTGCACACAATAAGCACTCAATAAATGTGATTGATAGTGACTTTTGATATCTAATCCTGATTGGCCCTTAAGATATTATGTACTCTTTAATCATCATCATCATCATCATCAATTGTATTTATTGAGCGCTTACTATGTGCAGAGCACTGTACTAAGCGCTTGGGAAGTACAAATTGGCAATATATAGAGACAGTCCCCACCCAACAGTGGGCTCACAGTCTAAAAGGGGGAGACGGAGAACAAAACCAAACATACTAACAAAATAAAATAAATAGAATAGATATGTACAAATAAATAAATAAATAAATAGAGTAATAAATATGTACAAACATATACATATATACAGGTGCTGTGGGGAAGGGAAGGAGGTAAGATGGGGGGGGATGGAGAGGGGGACGAGGGGGAGAGGAAGGAAGGGGCTCAGTCTGGGAAGGCCTCCTGGAGGAGGTGAGCTCTCAGCAGGGCCTTGAAGGGAGGAAGAGAGCTAGCTTGGCGGATGGGCAGAGGAAAGATTTTCGATTGATTAAAGATCGAGGAGATCTTTAATCAATCAATCAGTGGCATTTGAGTGCTTACTACGTAAAGAACACTTTCCTAAGCACTTGGGAGAGTACAACAGGATCGGCAGACACGTAGTCACCGTAATTTTTTCCTTCATTTGTTGAGTAATACTGATTTATTTCAGTAAATAGATGTAAATATTAAATGCACAAGGATTTTTAACCTCTCTCTTTCTTTGTATTTGTGGCTTAGTGTTATAATGCAGATTGTAGTGCACACCCTAATATCCAAGGCTGAATACATGCCCATAACTACTTATCCCAGTACCACGTGCATTGTATCCTGACACGCATGCATTTCCAGGAGAACATTGCCTAATGCTGCTGTAACAATCTAGCCAAAGCAGATAAAGAAGCACGGGTTGTGGCTGAACTGAGTGTATCTTGTTATCTTCCACTTACTGACCTTTGACTCTGTCACACGGCTCGTTTGGGGCCTCCAACAGTTTTTCATTATCTCCTGAATAAGTGCAAATGTCTGAGGTTGGAATTTAAATTTCCCTGCCAGCTGAACTTTTTAAAGATTTCCCTTCAACTTCCAAACTAGTCAGCTACATCATTTAAACATTTGCAGATTGTTTGCTCTCCCTCCAATATCTGAACCTTTGCTTAGGATGTCTTTCATTTTGAGTCCCCTTCCTTTTAATTTTCCAACCTTTTCCTTCACCTCTTAAAACTCCCCCACAAAATCTGAAAAAGACCCAACCATTCAATAAAAATCTCACTGCAAGGAAAGGCAGCAAATACTTAGACAAATCTGTAGTGTCACGTTTAGTGGAAAGCGAGGGTATGAGAACCAGTCAATCAATTATATTTATTGAGCATTCACTGGGCGCAAAACACTAAACTAAGCTCTTGGGAAATTGCAATACAACAGAGTTGGTAGACACATTCCCTGCCCACAGGGAGTTTAACTCATTCATTCGTTAAATCGTATTTATTGAGTGCTTACTTTGTTCAGAGCACTGTACTAAGTGCTTGGGAAGTACAGTTCAGCCACAAATAGAGACAATAATAATGATAATAATGATGGCATTTAAGCACTTACTATGTGTGAAGCACTGTTCTAAGCGCTGGGGAGGATAAAAGGTGATCAGGTTATCCAACATGCAGCTGACAGTCTTAATCCCCATTTTACAGATGAGGTAACTGAGGCCCAGAGAAGTTAAGTGGCTTGTCCAAGGTAACACAGCTGACAAGTGGCGGAGCTGGGATTCGAACCCATGACCTCTGACTCCAAAGCCCGTGCTCTTTCCACCGAGCCATGCTGCTTCTCTGCCTGCCTGATTCTGCCTGATTCTACCTGATTCTCTGACAATCCCAGCCCTCAACAGGCTCACAGTCTATAAGGGGGGGAGACAGACCTCAAAACAAGTAAACAGGCATCAGTAGCATCATTATAAATAAATAGAATTATAGCTATATACACATCATTAATGAAAATAGAAGTATAAGTATAGCTATGTACATATACACACAAGTATCTGTGGGGCGGGGAGGGGGGAGAGAAAAGGGAGCAAGTTTAACATAGTCTAAGTTCATTGTGGGCAGGAAATGTGTCTCTTTACTGTCACACTGTACTCTCCCCAGCACTTAGTACAGGGCTCTGCAAACATAAGTGCTCAATAAATATGATTGAATGAGTGAATTTCCCCGCCAGCTCAACTTTTTAAAGGTTTCTCTTCTACTCCCCTCCTCAAAAATCTCCAGTGGCTGCCTGTCAACCTTCGAATCAAGCAAAAATTCCTCACCCTGGGCTTCAAGGCTGTCCATCACCTCGCCCCCTCCTACCTCACCTCCCTTCTCTCCTTCTACAGCCCAGCCTGCGCCCTCCACTACTCTGCCGCTAACCTCCTCACTGTACCCCGTTATCACTTCGCCGTCGACCCCCAGCCCACTTCCTCCCCCTGGTCTGGAATGCCCTCCCGCCACACATTCGCCAAGCTAGCTCTCTTCCTCCCTTCAAAGCCCTACTGAGAGCTCACCTCCTCCAGGAGGCCTTCCCACACTGAGCCCCCTTTTTCCTCTCCTCCTCCCCATCCTCCCCCCACCTCCTTCCCCTCCCCACAGCACCTGTGTATATATTTGTACAGATTTATTACTCTATTTTACTTGTACATATTTACTATTCTATATTTTGTTAATGATGTGCATATAGCTTTAATTCTATTTGTTCTGACGATTTTGACACCTGTCTACGTGCGTTGTTTTGTTGTCCGTCTCGCCCTTCTAGAGCGTGAGCCCGTTGTTGGGTAGGGACCGTCTCTATATGTTGCCGAGTCGTACTTCCCAAGCGCTTAGCACAGTGCTCTGTACACAGTAAGCGCTCAATAAATACCATTGAATGAATGAGTGAATGAACTTCCAAACTAGTCTGCTACATCATTTAAGCATTTGCTCTCCCTCCAGTATGGTGAGGCTCACAGTCTCCAGGGGGAGTGAGAAGAGGTATTTAATCCCCATTTTACAGATGAGGAATATCACCCATGAGGCACTCAGTAGAAGTTGAAAACTCACCCTATTGTTTTGGGGGTCTTTTCAAATAACATTCTAAAAGTCTGATCCATCTATTAGGGCATATATGGACTTGATGATGATGGTATTTGTTGATGATGGTAAAGATTTCTTAGGACTTTTGACAAAAACATTTAATTTGATGAATCATTTGAATCAGTGGTATTGAGTAATGAATAAATAGTATTGATTCAGTCCTCTCTCGACTGTAAGCTCGTTGTGGGCAGGGAATGTGTCTGTTTATTGTTATATTGTACTCTCCCATGCGCTTATTACAATACTGTTCACACAGTGCTCAATAAATATGATTGAATGAATGACTGTTGAGCGCTTACTGTATGCAGAGCACTGTACTAAGCGTTTGGGAGAGTACAGTGCAATGGAGTTGGCAGAGTAGTTCCCTGCCGACAAAGAGCTTACATTCTGCACCTGGAAATCTTAGAAACCAGTGTATTCCAGATGGTGATAACACCCCATGGTATCTCTAGAGGCAATGGGAAGCAGTGTGGCTTAGTGGAAAGAGCCCAAGCTTGGGAGTCAGAGGCCATTGGTCCTAATAATAATAATAATGGCATTTATTAAGTGCTTACTATGTGCAAAGCCGTGTTCTAAGCACTGGGGAGGTTACAAGGTGATCAGGTTGTCCCATGGGGGGTTCACAGTCTTAATCCCCATTTTCCAGATGAGGTAACTGAGGCAGAGAGAAGTTAAATGACTTCCCTAAAGTCACACAGCTGACAAGTGGTGGAGCCGGGATTTGAACCCGTGACCTCTGACTCCCAAGCTCGTGCTCTTTCCACTGAGCCATGCTGCTTCTCAGTCCCCGCTCTATCACTTGTCAGCTGTGTGACTTTGAGCAAGTCACTTAACTTCCCTGGGCCTCAATTGCCTCATCTGTAAAATGGGGATTATGACTGTGAGCCCCACGTGGGACAACCTGATCACCATGTAACCTCCATAGTGCTTAGAACAGTGTTTGGCACATAGTAAGCTCTTAACAAATACCATCATCATCATCATCATCAATAACCTCCAATGACCAAAATTTAGTAAAAATAAGATTAACCAGAGCAGCTATTTCAATAATCTTTTAGATTTAGGCAGAGCCCTCTCAATTACATATTCTTCACAATACTGTAACTTTCAAATTTGAGCATAAAGTTACCGCAGGGAAACACTTTCACATAAAAAATGCTGTAAATCAGTTGTTTCCAAGCTTTTTTGTTCAGTAATCTATTTGATATCTGATTAAAGCTTAAGGAACCTTTTCCATTTTATAATTTTATACCCCGCTGCCAACATTTCAATTTCTCTTATGTTATTGTAGAGCATTTATTCAGCAGCCCCAAAGTACTTCTTCACTTTGAAGTACACTCCCTGCTCCTCTCCTCTAATAATACTTGCTCAGTAGCCTTGCTCCTATCCTGTCCGTCAGCATGCCTTGTCCTGTGACAGTTTTTTTGAACCCAAACACCTCCTTGAAAAAAAATCAGAGCTCCTCCCTCCACTAGGAGAAACTAAATCCCACTTGGGAGAAACACTGATGTAAAACACCTCTTGGCTTTAACAGGTATAGGAATTTTTATGTTCAGCCCTTTCTTTACATCTGTCAGTGAGTACTTTGGGAAACAACATTTTCCTTGTCCAAAGTAGCAATGACAACCAACCTCTTAGAGCCCCGCATCTATTTTCTTCCCAGAAGTTAATTATTGCTTTGGGAGACTTTAACTGGTTCTCCACATGGCCCTGTTGTACACTCCTCAAACAAAAGAATGTCACTTTGAGCTTGCTTGTCCCCTAACTGGTGACCTAATTTACCAGATGTACACTATACCTTCGCACCCTTCCCTTTTCTTTTCTCTTTCATGCATACTTTCTCATGGCCAGTACTTAAAAATATACCTAAGAACACGATCCCAGGAAGGAGAAGCAAAGGATATGGTTACTTAGCTCTTAACTAATCTCAAATTTTGTGTTGAAGTCAATTTACTTCAACACAATTTACACTGACTTCAAAGTCAGTGTAGTCACTTACATTGTCTTCAAGTCACTTACATTGACTTCAAAGTCAATTTACACTGGCAAAAAGCCTTATTTATGGCCTTCACTATTTCTAACATGATTGGCAGATATGAAAAATGGTTATTTGTAGGAAACTGCTCCAGATCACTTATCCAAGACCTGTGGATGGGTAATTGGGATATTTGTGGTCAATTTTCAGCCCTCCACTGTTCAGGACTGTAACACAATTGATCAGTGGTTGTGACATCAGCATTTAAGATGTAGTATTACACATCTTCTAGACTGTGAGCCTGTTGTTGGGTACGGGCTATCTCTATATGTTGCTGATTTGTACTTCCCAAGCACTTAGTACAGTGCTCTGCACACAATAAGTGCTCAATGAATATGATTGAATGAATGAATGTACAAATGAGAGAAAGCAGTGTCGCACTGGAAGCCTAATCAGTTTTTTTTTATGGTGTTTGTTAAGCGCTTACTGTGTGCCAGGCATCAGGCCGGACGCGGTGCCCGACCTTCAGAGAGCTCACAGTCTTAATCCCCATTTTACAGATGAGGTAACTGAGGCACAGAGAAGTGAAGTGACTTGCCCATGGTCACAGCACACAAGTGGTAGAGCCGGGATTAGAGCCCAAGTCCTTTCGGCTCCCCGGCCCGTTCTCTATCCAGAAGCCGTTCTCTAAGAAGCCGTGCTGCTTCTCTCCAGTTCGTGATATTTTGATGAGTGTCCAGTAAAGGACACAGAGTGGAATGCTACCGACATGCGGGGAATGTTGAAACAAATTGGAAAGACCTGGGATGGTATGGAGACTCACAGGGATTGGACATTTTTTAGGGGGTCCCAAGTTTTTGCACTGGGAAACCTGATAGATGACTTCATTAGCCTGAAGTGACTGGTAAAATTGTATTCATTCATTCATCATCAATCATCATCATCATCAATCGTATTTATTGAGCGCTTACTATGTGCAGAGCACTGTACTAAGCGCTTGGGAAGTACAAATTGGCAACATATAGAGACAGCCCCTACCCAACAGGGGGCTCACAGTCTAAAAGGGGGAGACAGAGAACAAAACCAAACATATTAACAAAATAAAATAGAATATGTACAAGTAAAATAAATAAATAAATGGAGTAATAAATATGTACAAACATATATACATATATACAGGTGCTGTGGGGAAGGGAAGGAGATAAGGCGGGGGTGATGGAGAGGGGGAGGAGGAGGAGAGGAAGGAGGGGGCTCAGTCTGGGAAGGCCTCCTGGAGGAGGTGAGCTCTCAGTAGGGCCTTGAAGGGAGGAAGAGAGCTGGCTTGGCGGATGTTGGGAGGGAGGGCATTCCAGGCCAGGGGGATGACGTGGGCCGGGGGTCGACGGCGGGACAGGCGAGAACGAGGCACGGTGAGGAGGTGAGCGGCAGAGGAGCGGAGGGTGCGGGCTGGGCTGGAGAAGGAGAGAAGGGAGGCGAGGTAGGAGGGGGAGAGGTGATGGACAGCCTTGAAGGCGAGGGTGAGGAGTTTCTGCCTGATGTGCAGGTTGATTGGTAGCCACTGGAGATTTTTGAGGAGGGGAGTAACATGCCCAGAGCATTTCTGCACAAAGACAATCTGGGCAGCAGCGTGAAGTATGTATTGAAGTGGGGAGAGACAGGAGGATGGGAGATCGGAGAGGAGGCTGATAACAGTAATCCAGATGGGATAGGATGAGAGCTTGAACGAGCAGGGTAGCGGTTTGGATGGAGAGGAAAGGGCGGATCTTGGCGATGTTGCGGAGGTGAGACCGGCAGGTTTTGGTGACAGCTTGGATATGAGGGGTGAAGGCGGAGTCGAGGATGACACCAAGGTTGTGGGCCTGTGAGACGGGAAGGATGGTAGTGCGTCAACAGTGATGGGAAAGTCAGGGAGGGGCAGGGTTTGGGAGGGAAGACAAGGAGTTCAGTCTTAGACATGTTGTATCCTATATAGAATGGCCAGAGATGACCATGAAAGTAGCATGCTACCTGTAAAGCCTTGTTGATTGTCAAATTGAACCTCCTTTCCCCCTCCCAAATAAGGAGATGGAAAATTTAAAAATAAGAGCTCAGCTGTTCGGTTTCTTAGGCCTATCATTGCCCAGAATTTTACATCAGGATGTAAATGAGAAGCCAACTAGTTTACATTATGCTGATTTATAACTGTTAACATATTCTCCTTTCAAGCTGTGCTGTAGTCATGGTTTGGCTTGGTTTTTAGCAAGGGTGTTTAAAAATGAATAATTATTACATTTGCTTGGTCAGAGATTTAGAGAGAAAAAACGAATTGTACATAAAGGATGTTCTGTTATTAGATATTGCTGAATCTTCTTTTTTCTTTCGTATTTTTGAAATAGCTGTATCTGTTACAGGAAGCCAAAGAGTAAAGACCTTATGAGCAAACTTGATTCTTGAAAAATGTACACGTGCATGTTTTCTCCCATTCACCTGAGCCTTGACTTTTACGTTATGAATCCAAAGGTAGATGTTCACATCTTCAGTGTATTTGCTAGCTCCCAGTATCTTATAAACAGGTTTTAAACTTTGCTATGGTGCTGTAGGACTTACAGGTTATTCGCAGGCAGAAAATTTCTCTATTGTAGTTTTAATATTGCATTGTTTTAGAAGTGCAGTGCTACATAAGGGTATTTGAGATTGTATTGCAGGAAACAGACTTACAGTATTGCTAAGATAATAGAAGAGGCTGATTTTGTCTCCATTCAACTATGTCTTAGTTATCTGTGCCCAGCCACTTCTTGGCTACGTGACCTTGGGCAAGTCACTTCACTTCTGGGCCTCAGTTACCTCATCTGTAAAATGGGGTTTGAGACTGTGAGCCCCATCTGGGACAGGGACTGTGTCCAACCTGATTTGCTTGTATCTACCCCAGTGCTTAGTACAGTGCTTGGCACGTAGTAAGTGCTTAACAAACACCACAATTATTATTATTACTTTCCTTATTATTCTTATTACCGTCCTTTGCTCCCTGGTCCAATAAGTGGACTAAACTTCAAACCCGTAGCTTTGAACTCTCCCTCTAGATTGTAAACTTGTTGTGGACAGGGAATGCCACTGTTTATTGTTGTGTTGTACTTTCCCAAGTGCTTAGTACAGTGCTCTGCACACAGTAAGCCCTCAATAAATACGAATAAATGAATGAATCAGCCAGATCCAAAAGATCTGAAATGTTAATCGAGCCCAATGAAATTCTGAGATTAGCTCCTGTGAGGAGTTGGGGGTATGCTTTCTTTCAAAAATCACTTCCAATCACCACTCAAATACAAAGGTTTAATCCCAAAGAAAGCAGAAGGTAAGAACAGAGTACAGCTCTGCAAACACAGACTAATTTTTTTGAGAAAGCCAACTCTAGGGTTAAAAGTATAACAAATTACCAGAGGATTTTACTCAGTAATGGAACCTCTTCAGCCTGGATCAGATAAACAGCCTGAGTGCACTAGTTCCCCGGAGCGGGAGTAGCAGCTATCCACGGCATTCTCCCAGAACCAGATCCCAGCGAAGGATCAGAGCAAAAGAGTGGGAAAAACCTCCCTTCATATATAGCACAAGAAAGAGAAGGAAAACTCCACATTTGAGCGATCATAACAGAGAAGCAGCGTGGCTCAGTGGAAAGAGCCAGAGGTCATGGGTTCAAATCCTGGCTCCACTAATTGTCAGCTGTGTGACTTTGGGCAAGTCGCTTAACTACCCTGTGCCTCAGTTATGTCATCTGTAAAATGGGGATTAAGACTGTGAGCCCCCCCCCCCCCCCCCCCCCCCCCGGGACAACCTGATCACCTTGTAACCTCCCCAGCGCTTAGAACAGTGCTTTGCACATAGTAAGTGCTTAATAAATGCCATCATTACTATTATTATTATTATTATAACACACCAAAAGAGGGAACACCTCACCTTTGATTACGTGACTCGGAAAAAGAGGTGGGGGGGGAGGTATGAACGTGTTTTACAGTGGAGCCTAATGTAATAGCCAGTGCAGCTGGTTGGAACTTGGTATTAGAGCCTGGGGGGGGTGATGATGATGATGATGATGATGGCATTTATTAAGCGCTTACTATGTGCAAAGCACTGTTCTAAGCACTGGGGGGCTACAAGGTAATCAGGTTGTCCCATGGGGGGGCTCACAGGCTTCATCCCCATTTTCCACATGAGGGAACTGAGGCCCGGAGAAGTGACTTGCCCAAAGTCACACAGGTGACAAGCGGCGGGGCCGGGATTTGAACACGACCTCCGACTCCAAAGCCCGGGCTCTTTCCACTGAGCCACGCTGTTTCTCCTCAAGCAGCGTTTCCGTGGAACGGCGTATGCCGTACGATCCAGAGTGCTGTGAGTCTAACCTCCCAACCCCAAATCCACATCACTGATGATCCTGTGGAGATGTCGGGCACCCAGATCCGGCATTCTCGCTGGGAGGCAGCACCGTCCGGGGGTCAGCCGATGGGAGCCCGTATAGGGAAAGCCTGGTGACAGCTGGAGTGATTTCTGGGGCCGGGGAAGCACAGACCGCTCTGGTGGTAGTCTTAGCTGCCCCCCTCCATGGCTGTACAGCATCGTAGTCAGAACCTCCGTCTGGACTAGCACACTCTACAGCGGAAGGGGTGGTGAAGAGACGGCGGTAGTGATGCTCTGAAGCAGGGCACTGCCTAGACCACCCTAGTTGCATTTACCAGAAGAGGCAAACGTGGCTTAGAGCCACATCAGTTGTCCCCTTTACTGCTGTCAGCTGTGCGAAGGGCTTTTTCCAATACGCGTCACATCTGCTGTTACAGTTAAGTCTGTTGGCCAAGAGGAGTGTTAGCGTCCTCTTATCAGAAATGAATTCCTCCAAGTGGAAATGGTCGCTGCTCGACAAATGAGATGGGGTTGAATGATCGATCTGTCTTGAAGGAGTGTACCAAATGATCAAAATGGTGTTTTTGCATTGGTAGCACTGTCTCTCTCTCTGTCTCTCTCTCTCTCTCTCTCTCACACACACACACACACACACAAACACACACAAAAAAACAACACATGGCTTTGGATGTTATAAAACCTTGTTAGGCATTGCTTACTTGGTTATATACTTTTTATATAGTACGAGCCCTGTTTTGGTCTTATAATGTGCCCATTCAGGCATAGGCAATGAAATTTTCAATAACAAGATACTAAAGGAACTATTTTTTGAAACATTTTTGGCTGCCAGGACAACATCACAAACTAATCATTAGTTTTACAAGATCCCCGGGAGCTTATTGATATGCGGTCCATCCAATCATATTTTGTTTTTTCAGCATAGCACACTGGGACGCCTCCAGTCCAAAATACTAGAATGCCTTCAGTAACCAGTTTGGACAGAAACGGGAATACGTCTGTTTATCGCTACATTGTACTCTCCCAAACGCTTAGTACAGTGCTCTGCACACAGTAAGAATTCAGTAAAGACAACTGAATGAATGAAATGTTTTGTCACATTCTACTGGCTATCTCCATAGTGCTTGGGCCCAGTTGTATCTTAGGACATTACCTATAATCTATAAGGGCCCTGGGAGGGAAGAGCATTGGACTGGGGTAAGGGAAGAAGCGGAATAAAATTTGCTGGTTTCACAGAGAGCTGAGAATGGCAAAATTTGAAATGCTGATTCTGTACATTTTTTTCCAGAGGGTGTCCAGGGCACAGTTTCAACTTCTAATGAACTCCAGTCGTCGCAGCCTCAGGCATTGCACTATGCACTGGCTAATGCTCAGCAAGTCCAGATTCATCAAATTGGAGAAGATGGACAAGTCCAAGTAGTATGTACTCCTTCCTTACCAGGATCTTCCAATACAATGAGCAGAGTAGGGCAAGTTTTGGGTGGTGTGTGATTTCCCCGCCTACGCTAAGATGATTGAATACCGACCTGATAGGGTTTGTTCAAAATATCTCTTTAGCTGCGCATGCATTCAAAATGGCAAGCCATCAGCCTACATAATATATCTCTAGTTGGAAATTACATTCACCAAACATTTCCCTTTCCTGAATAAAGAGGCTTATTCATTTAAATCTTTTTGCATAGGTCCGTGATGATAAGTATCGATCTGAAACAATTGAATCAGTCAATCATATTTATTGAGCGGTTACTGCGTGAGAGCACTTTACTCAGCACTCAGGAGAGTACGGGAAGAAGAAAACAGCAAAAGCAAAAACCCGTACAGATCAATTTAATCTAACAATGTGATTTAATCAAACTAGAGAAACAGTAGTAGAGTGCTTCTCTCAGTCTGTGTGTGCTGAACTATAAAGGTGGGCAAGGGTTTTAATACCTGGAGAAGTTTACAATGTAGCAGGGAGACTGACATAAAATAATTTGCAGATAGGATGAGGTGAAAAAGAATGGAAATGTGGATATGTGAATTTGCCAATTGATATGTAAGAAAATGCTGAGAGGGGTTCTGGGTACCTAAATTCCAGGTGGCAGATGGTCAACAGAGAAGAAAACTAAGTGGAGATAGCTTTCTGGAGGAGGTAGGATTGTTTTTCTAAAAAATTGCCCTCCACTTGTCTCCCCATTTCTCAAAATCCTCCAATGGTTGCTGACCTCCAGATCAAGTAGAAACTCCAGAGCATCAGGCTTAAGGCACTCAATCAGCTCTCTTCCCTTTACGGATCTTCATTTCTCTCCTATAACCCAGCTTGTACACTTTGCTCCTTCAATATGTACCCCAGTGCTTAGTACAGTGCTTACTAGGTGCTCACCAAATACCACAATTATTATTATTATCATTATCAACACCAACCTACTCCCCTGTGCCTCAATTTTGTCTCTCAATAATAATGGCATTTAGTAAGTGCTTACTATGTGCAAAGCACTGTTCTAAGCGCTGTTCTCTTGTGGCTGACCCGCTGATTATACCCTCCCTCTTGCCTTCTTCCCCTACTTGTTCTTGATAATAATGTCTTTCTCCCCCACTGGATCGGAAGATCCTCGAGGGCAGGGATTGTATACACCTACTCTGTTGTGCTCTCCAAAAACCTTAGTACAGGGTTATGTACACAGTAAGCACTCAATAAGTGCCCTTGCTTGGTGAATAGATTGGTTTTGCTTCCCAGAAAAGTTTTAAATCCACTGATCTTAGATGAATGGTGGGGGCATGAGAAAGGCAAAAAACGTTGCAGGACACTGAGGAAGAACCGTAGCGGAGACAGAGGCTGCTATTAAAACAGGCCTAAGGGGTCTTAGAGAAGGAGAAGCAGGAGGGCCAAGAGAAACTTACTAGCTCCTCCTAAACTTCTGTGACAATGGCTTTCTCTCTGTGTACCTGCTGCTTCAGTTCTCTAAATCAAGAAAAAATATGTATTTCACAGTGGCAGATTTTCAGTGTGAACATTCACATGCTCCTTTATGTGCTCACAGAATCCAGAAAATAGTCCTTGCGAAGTGGACTACCTTCACCCAGACGATCTTTTGTTTGCTTTTTCGTCAGAGAATTAAGATAATTTTGCATCTCATTTGTTAATTCCACCGATCAGATTCTTTTCACATTCACAGAAAGCTGGAGTGTATCTCTCCCCAGCCTGTTACCCCCACAGTAGTATACATCTGATTTCATGTGAATTATAATTCGGTGTAAAATTGACGGTATTTACATTCGAAGTCTTTTTATGAGGGAACATTTTTAAGATTTCAATTTTCAGAATTTTGTCTCACAGCTCGACATCTAAATCAAGTTTCAGATCAAAGCTTCTATAAAAGTTCCTACATGAAGGTGACAATTTTAAAATTAAATCAAGTATAACGTAATGATGTAAGCAAACATACTTCTGAGGATTTAAATGTCCTCCCTAGTTTTGCATTTTCACATCAATTTTGGAATTACGAGCACGTGGAAACAACGCTTCCAAAAAAACGGATCATTTCTTCTGGGTTTGATTTTCTTCTGATGCTTCTTGGTGTTTTCTTTTGCTGTGGATTCCACAGGGACACCTTCACATAGCCCAGGTGCCACAAGGAGAACAAGTTCAGATTACACAGGACAGCGAGGTGAGTCGGCACGTGAAATATCCCCAGCAACCTTTCCTCCCACACCAAGCGATACGTCTTGGCATTTTCTGTTCATGTTCTTTATGCGGATCACACTTTTCAACAGCTGAATTGGAAACTGCACCTGCATTATCAAAATATTTAACATCAGATATTCCAAAATAGAGTACAGGCTCTTATTTTATGAGCTTACTGTCGGGACTTTCAAGTTAAATGAGCCGGTTCTCTTACAGCTTCTAAGATAAGGTGAAGGTCAAGTTGAAGAGGAATTGAATGCTTGTAGTCGATCTACTAGAATTATATCTTTGTGTCAGCAAATGTAGTCTTACTCTCCGTTAGCTTTTTCTTGGCAGCTATACAGCGTGTATGTGTTATATTAGCCAAATGTGGTTTAGAACGGGTGTGTTTTTTAATGGGCGTCCAGGGAAGGAAGAGTATAGTCGTTTTTAGGGAGCAGAGATACTACCAGCTTTGTGCTTGACCCTATGGCATTGGGTGCCGAAAAACATTTTGGGTCACCAGTTTTCATTTACTGTGAAAAGTTCTAAATGATTGAAAACTAGCTGGGAGGGATTCTCAAGAGGAACTATTTTACCAAATTAAGCAGTATATGTAATGTACTTTCTAAATTGCCCTTTTGGAAACACTTCCCAAACACTTCTGGCTGTATTAAACTCCAAAGGCAATATAGAAGGCCAGCAATGTAAACGTGGTCCAAAAGCATGACACTATTAGGAAATAGTACACTGAGACAACCTCAAAGGATATAATCCATTTCAATCTAAAAATGAGGTTATGAAAACAATTACTTTGCCGGCTCTGGAGCCTTTGTGTGCGAGTAAACAAAATTCTGGAAATATGTAAAACCCTAGATAAACCTAGATGGAAACCATCCTAATCTATTACAAATTGCATGCATTTTCAAGAAAATGCTGTTGAAGTTAGAATGGAATGTAGAAAAAAAAGGGGCAACATTCTTTACAAAACCTTTACTGTTTTATTGTTTGTATTGAAACATGATTTTAGGGGTTGGTAGTTTCCTTTATTTGTGCTTGTGTGATTTTTCAGTAATCAAATATATGTTGGGTTTTTTTTTTTTCATTTTCGGTATCCCTAGCTTAAAGCCTCTATCATTTAGAATGTCTGTAGTAGGCATCTTAGTAATTTTCATAATAGAACTCTTCGTTCCTATTTGGGGTCAAGTTAATGAAGAAGAATAAATTACTGTTAGCAGAAATGATTGCATGTAATATCAAGAATTAAGTGTGTTTAGAACGTTTCATTTCAATCCAACCAAAGATGTATATCCTATCCTGCAGATTTTAAGATGGTAATTTTTCAAATTATGACCTTAGTCTTTTTAAACTCTGGGAATATAAAAGCTTCCTCATAGTGGCTGTTTCTGATGGAAAATATATTTTAAGTATCAAAATCCATCATAGAGCATTTGTTTGGAATGATTAAATGCATTTAACTCGTGTAGTTTTAGTTGTTGGATTTTTAAAAAATCAAAAATGAAGATTCTTGAAAATTCTCAAATTAATAGGTTTTCTTGAGTAAATGAATCCATTTTTCAGTAACAGAATGGGAACGTGTTAATTTTGTAATAATGTTGGGCTATTAGTTCATTCTTGAGCTCTGTCTTGATTTTTGTTTTGTTTAATAGGGTAACTTACAAATACATCAAGTTCATGTTGGACAAGATGGGCAGGTAAGTTCTGATTTAATTTTATTAACTGTCATATTTCAGAAAATTACACTAGAATTTCCTCTACCCAAGTAACATGCCACATGTAACTTTGCTAAAATACCCAAATCTCATTTTAGCTACCTGTGGAATTCAATAGAATTATTTATTTTGTTTTTGATGAACTGACCCAAATATGATTATTCCCTAACTAAAGATGTATTTTAATGGCCTGTATATCCTGTCCTTGCTTTAAGTGTAGCGTGCTCAATGTATTAAACTGTATTAATATGAAACATGTTCCATATTTTCAAGATTAGCTCCAGTATTGGCAAAATGATTGCAAAATTATGAGACTAAGGACCACAGCGGTGCTTTTTAAGTACATACGTTGAGAAAGACCTTTGCTTTCTTATGAATTTCAGTGTGATAGCTTTACTAATAAAAGTGGGCAAGAATGGGTTAGGCAGGGAGTGCTGTCTTTTTCAAACAAGGAAACTAAACGAAATATCATCTGCCTAAAAAGAGAACTCTCCTAATGAGAGTTGGTAAGCAGAAAGGTAAAGCACCCAAACCATAAAGTGATCCCGACTCCGCCAATTGTCAGCTGTGTGACTTTGGGCAAGTCACTTAACTTCTCTGGGCCTCAGTTACCTCATCTGTAAAATGGGGATGAAGACTGTGAGCCCCCCCGGGACAACCTGATCACCTTGTAACCTCCCCAGCGCTTGGAACAGTGCTTTGTACGTAGTAAGCGCTAAATAAATGCCATTATTATTATTATTATTGTTTTTATTATCCTTAGGTAATTAAGCCAGATACCTTTATCTGGATCATCATACATGGTGAACAGAACAGCATGACCCAGTGGAAAGAGCATAAACCTGGGAGCCAAGCAACCTGGGTTCTAATCCTAGCACCAGCACTTACCTGCTCTGTGACATTGGGTAAATCAAGTAAATTCACTGTGCCGCAGTGTTTTCTCTTCTGTAAAATGAGGATTAAACACCTGTTCTCTTTCACCCTTTGATGTGCGCCCGATGCGCGACATGGACTGTGCCTGACCTAATAATTAATAATTGTGGTATTTAAGTGCTTACTCTGTGCCAAGCACTGTACAAAGCGTGGGGATAGGTGCAAGGTAATTAAGTCCAACACCATCCCTTTGAGCCCCATTTTACAGCTGATGAAAGTGAGGTGCAGAGAAGCTAAATGATTTTCCCCAAGGTTGCACAGCTGGCAGGTTGTGGAGGCGGGATTTGTACATATTTTTTTTTACTCTATTTATTTATTTATTTATTTAATTTATTTGTACATATCTATTCTATTTATTATATTTTGTTAGTATGTTTGGTTTTGTTCTCTGTCTCCCCCTTTTAGACTGTGAGCCCACTGTTGGGTAGGGACTGTCCTTATATGTTGCCAATTTGTACTTCCCAAGCGCTTAGTACAGTGCTCTGCACATAGTAAACGCTCAATAAATACGATTGATGATGATGATGATGATTTAAGAACCCAAGTCCTGTACTCTTTCCGGTAGGTTTATGCTGCTTCTTTATCTTGTATCTACCCTAGATTATCTTGTATTTACCCCGGTGCTTGGTGCTGCTGCTGATGGTATTTGTTAAGCGCTTACTATGTGCCAAGCACCGTTCTAAAACAAGTGGTTGGGATATGCTAATAAAAAGAAGTCACTGTCATTGTTCTCATCTTTTACTGAGTGCTTACACTGTGTGGAGAGATTGTAGAACTGTGTTGGCTTCATACAAAATAAAAAGGTCCCTGAATCTGTGAATACATTTATTTGGTGAAATTTATGTACAGTGTTTCCAAACTGATAGTTATATTTGAGTCTCTCAGAAGCTGGTAATAATCACTTTTTTGAGGTACGGCTGCCAATTCTTTTCCCGTTTGATTTTCTGACCAGATATCTGCATTGAATTTCCAAATTAGATTTATAACATTTTAAGCATTTGAACAATTAGGTGGTTTTTTTCTTCATTTTAATTTGGCAAAAGCATTATACTCCCAACTATTTTTTGAAGATTTTTCTTCATTACAGCTTATCGCCCCAAGATATTCTTTGTAGTGTTCCACACTACTAAAGATATCAGATGTTAGCACATGAGAGAAGATATGAATGAATAAACGGGTAACTTGACGCTCCCCCAAAGGGGAAAAGTGAAACCAATCGACCTTTATCACCATCTCAAGATAGCTTAAATGGAGGCTTGCATGTCGCACATCCCATTGTTGTCTCATGGTGCCCAGCTTCTATAGCACTGAGCACTCCTGAAGCGGGGGAAAATGGCTCTCCAGGTTGTTTTCTTGACATGCCGCTGAAGATGCTGGCGGAGCTGAAATGACATTTCTCTTTTAGGCTCGGCATCAGCCTAATTTAACTTTGTTGTGGCAAAAACCACCAGGGCTTTTGTTTCATATAGGAACAGGGTTCTGACCTTCTAAGGATCAGAGCTAAATTCCAGGACAGTGATCCAAGGCCTCCACTTCCTCGTTGCGGAGAAGTGTCCTGTGGCCATTGTCACTTTGGGAATAGCGTCTCTGGCAGTGGAGTAATAGACCTGACTCAGGACCGGACTGTGGGAAGGCAGCAAGCAGGTTAAGCCACCGCTCTGCTTTTTTTTCTTCTTCCTTCAGCTTCCCCTGGGAAGTGGAAGTGCTCCATGACTCCTGACTGACATGGAGAAAAGCATGAAGTTTCATGCAGCATAGCTCGCTGTGGGCAGGGAATGTGTCTGTTTATTATTATATTATACTCTTTCAAGTGCTCAGTTCAGAATTTTGCGCACAGAAAGCGCTCAATAAATATGATTGAATGAATGAATGAAATGGCCTGATGGAAAGCATATAATGTGGGAGTCAGGGGACCTGGATTTAATCTTGGCTCTGTCACTTGCCTGCTCTGTGACTTTGAGCGAGTTACTTCACTTCTCTGTGCCCAGTTTCTCATCTGTAAAATGGGGTTGAAATACCTATTCTCCTCCTTTAGTCTGTGAGTCATTCATTCATTGAATTGTATTTATTGAGCACTTAATGTGTGTTGAGCACTCTGCAAAGCACTTGGGAGAGAACACTACAACAATAAACAGACACATTCCCTGCCCACAACAAGTTGGGACTGTGTCTGACCTGATTATTTTGTACCTATCTCAGGGCTTTGCACATTGCATAGAATAAGCGCTTAACAAATACCGCAGTTATTATTATCAATTACTATGTTCACTTCTGCACCCAAGGTTTCATTTCTGAGCTGCAATATTTTGCAAATCAGTAGAGAGAGTCTCCCTCAACAGGAGGGCAACAGGAGGGCCATTAAGTGGGATAAGCCATTTATTATTTTGTGTCATCTTCCTGTGCCCTGACACAGAAAAAGGGGTTGTTGGGGAAAAAGGGTTTCCCTGCTCCTGGCTTCCGAACTGGTGTGCTGTGGAGTGTAAGCTTTTCTCTTTTTAGGTTTTTTTTTTCCTTCTACCTCACTCCTTCAATGTCCATAAGTGTCACCATTCTACTGCACGCTTTCCGATAAGGGGGATGAGAACACTCTTTGCAGCCTTGTCCCCTGAAATAATCCCCCTTGCCTTCATATGCTGGGCTCTGATGCTACTGCTGTTTTCTAGTACAATATTTTGTTGCTATGTTGTTTTTGCTTTTCCCCTGGCTACCGCAAGGAAGTGAAAAAAGGTTTCCCCACCCTTACAAATGCAATTCAAGTGTCATATTCAGTGGTACCTTCCAAAATGGGTGAGCCCCATGTGGGACATGGGCTTTGTCCAACCTGATTAGTTTGTAGCTACCTCAGTGCTTAGTACAGTGCCTGGCACAAAGTAAGTACTTAACACATACCATTAAAAACACACAAACAAACAAAAAAAGCCCCCAACTGTCAGCTATGTATGTTGCTGCACCCTAGGTAACTGTGTGAGAGAGTATGGATGGTTCAGTGTGATTCATCCCCACTTCTGCAAAAACAATTCAAGTGCGTGTCATACTGGCAGTGCCCCGAGCAAGTGCTTTCCCCGAATGGTGAGAAACCAGAAAAATTTCCCTACTCACACCCTTGAACCTACTTCAGGGCTTAGCACATAGTAAGTGCTTTGTATTCACCATAGTTGTCACTCTTATATTTTTATAGATAAAATATGCAAGAGGTTCTGTCTGGAACATAATTGTGCCACCATCAGTAACACTGCCTTTAAACTGAAGGATGACTCTAATAATAATAATAATAATAATAATAATAATCTAATAATAAGATGGAGGGCAAAGATTTCATCCACCTTGATTTTGTCAAAAACTCTGGTGGCAAGTGGGAAGCGGATTACTCATCTAGTTTCTGGGGAAAAGGAAAGACAAATTAAGATTTCTTTACTTTGTCTTTGAAGAATTGGAAACAGGAAAGAATGAGGCTTTGTAAATACAAACTAGAATGGTCAACTTGATAAATATAATTTTTCTAAATTTAAATCAAGACTAGAGTTTAGCACGTTATCCCCCTTCTCACTACTTTTCGAGGCACTCCTCGCCTCCAGAAATGATCCCCCATTTTCTTTCTCTCTCCATAATCATCAATCGTATTTATTGAGCGCTTACTATGTGCAGAGCACTGACTTCACCCATGACTTCACTCCATGACTTCACCCACATTGCCCCTGTCTTGAAACGCCTGCCCAATAAACTCGATGATGAGGTCATTCTTCACTTTGACCTCAAACCCCCCTCGAGATTAACTAAGGCTTGTACTGCACATAAGGTAAATCCTCTTTCAATCTCACTCAATAACCTATTAACCTGTTCTACGTTTGCACAATTTTACGTGTACACTTAAATCCTTTTTCATTTTAATCTCTAGCATTATTGTTTCGGATTGCTAACATCTATAGACTCTAACGGGACTCAAAAATGATAGCTGTGCTGAGATACAGGGGCTCCCAGAGGAAGTGGACTGTGAGCCCGTTTCTAGACTGTGAGCCTATTGTTGGGTAGGGACCGTCTCTATATGTTGCCAACTTGTACTTCCCAAGCGCTTAGTCCAGTGCTCTGCACACAGTAAGCACTCAATAAATATGAATGAATAAATGGAAAGTGGACAGAGCCATGCCTAGCTTCCAAAATCGATCATTTCCAGGTCAGTGGTGGTGAGGTAGCTGTTCCCTCAGAGCCTCTCATTGCCTTCCTGGGCTGCCCATCCCATTCCAAAGGAGCGAGATTAAAGAGGGAAGAAAGCACCAGGAAATGAGCTTCTAATTTCCAGGCAGTTTCTTATTTCCAGTTCCTAGATAGTCAACTACACTATCCAGCCCTTGGAAGTCAGCTAGCATTTTATTAGGCACTCTGTGCCCAGTCAAATAAAGGCATGATAGTGTCTCAGAGTAAAGAGAAATGAAAAATTAGGGTTTGCAGGCCAGCTTGTTGAAAAACACATCCCTGCAGTTCTCTCTCCCCACTCATCAAACACTATCTATTTCTTATGATCTGAGGAAGGACAGTCTGTAGCTTCTAGTCACTTAATGGATAAGAATACAGGAGGAGCCCTAACAAGGTGATAATTTGTCTTCCAGGAAATTCATAGTGCACCTCAATAGCCACTCTTCTCTGATTTATTTAAGCCAGAAAGAAAACTTCCTTTTAGTGAAGGGAATAATAATGATGGTATTTGTTATGCGCTTACTATGTGCCAAGCACTGTTCTTCTTCAGATCCTCAATTAAGGGGTGAAGAGTAAACAAATCCGAATTGGGCTTAACTTGTTATTTTATATTCTAATGCAGCCTTTACCAGAGGAAATATATGTATATATACATACATATATATATGTACACATGTATATATATTTGTAAAAGAAGAGACATAATTTCACTAGAATGTGATTTATAGGCCCAGATAACATGACATCCCCATTCTGCCACTTGAAAATACTATTATAAAAAAATCACCTCTGGATTTTCTCTCTTGCAAAGGTCTTGTGAACTTAGGCCCTTCATTTAACCTTCCTTAATAATGTGGCGAGGGATGTCTTCTGATGAATTATCTTCACCAGTTTGCAGAGCACCGTACTAAATGCTTGGGAGATCTTTTTATAATATAATTCATATCTTTGTTGCAAAGAAATGGCAAATGTGACTCTGTGCTCTGAACTTTTGCTAATAGTCCTACCTAGTGCAGCCATTGGCAAAGTTATCAGACTTCAGTAGTGGCTTTACAGTCCCCTCTAGACTCACTGTGGGCAGAGAATGTGTTTGTTATATTGTACTCGCCCAAGCTGTTACTACAGTGCTCTGCAATCAATCAATCAATCAATCAATCGTATTTATTGAGCACTTACTGTGTGCAGAGCACTGTACTAAGTGCTTGGGAAGTACAAGTTGGCAACATATAGAGACAGTCCCTACCCAATAGTGTGCTCACAGTCTGCACACTGTAAGCACTCAATAAACATGATTAGTTGACTGATCAAGTGTTGGAGTTATGGATAAGAGAGTCGTTTGGTACCCAATCCAGCTGTGTGAGCTGGAGTCCCAGACCTTTTTTTTTTCTAATGGTATTTGTTAAGAGTTTACTATGTGCTAGGCTCTGTACTAAGTGCTGGGGTAGAGACAAAGTAATTAGGTTGGAAACAGTCCACAGTCCATATCCCACATGGGGCTCACAGTCTTAATCCCTGTTTTACAGATGAAGTAATTGAGGCACAGAGGAAGTTAAATGACCCAAGGTCATACAGCAGACAAGTGGAGGGATTAGAACCCAGGCCCTTCTGACTTCCAGGCTTGTGCTCTATCTACCAGCCATGGTGCTTCTCGTTAAGACTGGATTATCCCTGGTCTTGTCAGAGTTGGGGACGAAAAGACCCCAGGGGTGGCCTACTGGCGTATTAACTCTTGGAGGCCTGTCCCTTCCCAGTCTACACCCACCCTAAAATCCATGCCCTTCGCTTCCACCCTCACACTCAAAACGGAAAGTTAGCACTTGTGTCTCAACTTTTTTTATGGTACTTGTTAAGAGCTAATAATGTTCCAGGTAATGTACTAAGTGCTAGAGTGGGGGCAAGATAGGTTGGACACAGGGTTCACAGTTTAACTCAGAGGCTGGAGGATTTAATCCCTATTTTACAGATGGAGAAACTGAGGCACAGAGAAGTCAAGTGACTTGCCCAAGATCACATAGCTGACACGTGGCAGAGCCAGGACTAGAATGCAGGTCCTCTGATTCCAAGGCTTATACTCTTTTCAGGTGGCCTATGTGCTTCCCTGTTTAATTTTACTGACACATAAACAAATGGGACATTTCTCATTTCATCTGCACTTTGTTGTAGTCATGTTTTTTAAAAAGTAAAATTTTTCATGTATCTGTATTCTTGTCACCTATATTCTTGGCCCAACGACCTCAGGCAGACACTTTCCCATAGGTCGCTCCTGGGTATTTGGTTTGTTTTTCCAATATAACTTTTGCGCATCATTGTTATCATTACTCATGCTAAGGTCTTGAGAGTTTGGAACCTGCATGTGGACATACCCCTCTCCTTCAGTTAAACATTTCTTATAGGGGTCCTGATTTGTAACAAGCTAAAGAAAACATTTGTCCAATGAAAATAAATTAAACTGATCAGAAATAATTTAAAAAATAGTTTCAAGCAAAGGGAAAAGTCCATTTTATCATGAAAACTGTTCTTGTCTTTAGAAACCTTTGCATTTCCCTTACTGTGATGTTCTCTGAAAAATATAGTCAGTGCTCCTTTTGGTTTGGTTTGTGGATTGTTCGATTTGGAACAGGTCTTAATTTTAAGAATGCAGCACTGGCAACTAATAAAAAGAAGAGGCAGGAGAAGAGAAGAGGGAGCATAAAAATAGGATTTTCAGGGGCATCTTGCAGAAAACAGTCACGGAAACGTCACAAGCTGCAACATTTTCCTTGGAAAACGTTTGCCAGTATCAACATGGAAGGAAGTGCCCTGGGAATGCTGACTTCCACACTGTCCTTGGATCCCCAGTTAGAGTCTTTTGGTAGAAGCAATTGGCTTTGGTGTGTGAGGAGCCAAATCCCAGCCAATCCCAGAACTTGGAAATTACAACCCAGGCAGTGACAAGTGTGTGGGTGTGGGTGTTGGGTGTGCTTCCCTCATATGAAGGAAAGAAACAAAACCTTTAAATGTGGTGCAGTTGGAGTGTGGAGTTCATGGATTCTGCTGCCCACTGTTGCGTAGGGACTGTCTCTATATGTTGCCAACTTGTACTTCCCAAGCGCTTAGTACAGTGCTCTGCACACAGTAAGTGCTCAATAAATACAATTGATTGATTGATTGATTGATTTTAAGCATGCCACTAATCTCTGTTCCTTGAGACTGATTCTTTTTGCTCCATTTACTTGCAACACGTTGCTTTGGACTGGATATTTCTAATGTTTTAGGCTCTTTTCGTTTGTAGCTCTATATGGAGCTACAGATATTTCCTTTTTCCTCTCCTCCTCCCCATCCCCCTGGCCCTACCTCCTTCCCTTCCCCACAGCACCTGCATATATGTTTGTACAGATTTATTACTCTATTTTACTTGTACATATTTACTATTCTATTTATTTTGTTAATAATATGCATTTAGCTTTAATTCTATTTGTTCTGACGACTTGACACCTGTCCACATGTTTTGTTTTGTTGTCTGTCTCCCCCTTCTAGACTGTGAGCCCATTGTTGGGTAGGGACCATCTCTATATCAATCAATCAATCGTATTTATTGAGCGCTTACTGTGTGCAGAGCACTGTACTAAGCGCTTGGGAAGTACAAGTTGGCAACATATAGAGACAGTCCCTACCCAACAGTGGGCTCACAGTCTAAAAGTGGGCTCACTCTATATGTTGCCAACTTGTACTTCCCAAGCGCTGCGTACAGTGCTCTGCACACAGTAAGCGCTCAATAAATACAATTGAATGAAGGAAATGAATGAAATAGGAAAAACAATTCACTCTATCAAATCATTCCTTACTATTTCTATGAAAGCTTGAGTTGTCATTTTTAATCTGTCATAGATTCAGTTGAAACTTATGGTAGAAAATTTAAAAATCTAGCATCGACATTGTAGTAAAGTCAAATAAGCAAAGGGTGAAGTAGTACGTATATCTTCTAGATGCTGGTAAATTTCTAGTCTGAGTTTGTAGATTTTAAAGATTGGACACCTTGCTCTATTTGAAATCATTTATTTGTGCCTGAGTTGATGATAGTGTGGCCACTCTTCTGTGTTTATAGTGAACAGACGGTCTGGTTTTCAGATGGCCTGTTTCATGCTGTTATAGCCCCGTTGTCTGGTATTTTTTTTTTAAACACCCAACTAACTCTTCTTCATCCCCTGCCTCCAAGTTCCATGTCTTGGAAATGGAACCCGTAATTAATGGGGTCAGGGAGAGGAACTCAAAAGTTTTGGTGCAGTAGAGAGGGTCAGTGGTTAATCAATCAATCAATCAATCGTATTTATTGAGCGCTTACTATGTGCAGAGCACTGTACTAAGCGCTTGGGAAGTACAAATTGGCAACATACAGAGACAGTCCCTACCCAACAGTGGGCTCACTAGTTCAACAGCGTGGCTCAGTGGAAAAGAGCATGGGCTTTGGAGTCAGAGGGCATGGGTTCAAATCCCGGCTCTGCCAATTGTCAGCTGTGTGACTTTGGGCAAGTCACTTCACTTCTCTGGGCCTCAGTTACCTCATCTGTAAAATGGGAATGAAGACTGTAAGCCCCTCATGGGACAACCTGATCATCGTGTAACCTCCCCAGCGCTTAGAACGGTGCTTTGCACATAGTAAGTGCTTAATAAATGCCATCATTATTATATCAGTGCTTAGAACAGTTCTTTGCACATAGTAAGTGCTTAATAAATGCCATCATTATTATATCAGTGCTTAGAACAGTTCTTTGCACATAGTAAGCGCTTAATAAATGCCATTAAAAAAAAAAAACTAGTTGACAGCACCCTTAGCAACTGTATAGGTTCTGTTTCTTTGCTGCAAATAATAGTTTCCCGTGTGCCTATGGAATACCCAAACTTACACAACTCAACACATCTATTTATGCCATGAAGAACCGAAGAGCGGTTGTCGTCTTATCAGTTTCAAAACAAAACAAAAAAAAAATTGCGTTTCCAGGTGTGGACAGAACTGTTAACAAGGTGCATCCCCACAAGGTAAATGTACACAGGTGTTTATTTTTGATATTTTTATATTGATATTTGATTGCATTTACTTTCTTAAAAGTGTGAGGGGATCGGGAGAGGAGTGTTCAGAATTTCTAATGCTGCCGGTGACCGCCTAGCTAGGGAAGTTATATTTCTTTTCTTCGCGGTTTTTTCTTCTTTTCTTAAGTACAAAACGGCAGAGGGCAGTGCCGTTAAATTCATTATCCTATTTCCTCAGCTATATGTTGGTCAGACAAGGCTACGGAGCGGGAACTGGAAAAGCAATGTAGAGCTGTGCTCTGAAACTCTGACAGCCCCTTCTAACTGTCACACTAGAGGGGCACAGACATTTATACTCTGGTTGTTATGTATACATTGCTGACAGCCATTTCCCTCCCTCCCTCACTTTGCTTTGTGGGTAAAGTGCTTAGCTTCCTTGACAGCTGTGGAGTGGACCAAAAGGACTGTTTTCCTGTTTCAGAACATCTGCTTTGAATAATCTGTGTAGGAAAACAACATTGTACAGCTGGAAATTAGGAATTGTTACCCAGATTTTTTTTTTTTTAAATCAGAATCTTTTGTGACCGTCGTTTTTTAAAGTATGTACTCTTCTGTGTACTCGAAAAATTGCTCTGAACTTCAGGGCGAAAAGATGATGAGCGTAGGGATCTCTATTTTCAATTCGTTCAAAACAGGATTCATTATTAATAATGGGAAAATAGAATAACTTGTCAGCTCCAGTGATTTCTTTTTAGTGGGAAACTGTTGTAAGCTTCTAGTCTGTAAGCGTCTCATATTGTGCTCTCTCAAGTGCTCAGTACAGCGCTGTGCACACAGTGTGCATTCATTGATTGATTGTTAATTGAGTTGCCATCTAATAGGCTTGTCTTACTCTTTTCCAAACTGAATAGGTACTAATTAGTTGCAGAAAAAAAATATATCTGGGCAGATATTCGGTAAGACTGTGAGCCCACTGTTGGGCAGGGACCGTCTCTATATGTTGCCAACTTGTACTTCTCAAGCGCTTAGTAGAGTGCTCTGCACACAGTAAGCGCTCAATAAATACGATTGATTGATTGATCATTTTCATATTCATCATTCATCAAGTGTCAATTCCCTCCTTTAGCCCAGAAGCCTGCCCCGTCCAGGCATCCAGACATATGCAGAGGGAAGATAGAGGTGGGCGATGGCCGGCTGTGGTAATTTTCTGTTAGAATTTCCCCAGGTGCTGGCCTCATCCCCAGCCCCCGTTCAGAGAGCGGCTCTAAATAGAAACTGGGCTGTTATCTCATTCATCCAGGCTTGGGCTTGGTTGGAGGAAAGAATCCTCTCTGTGCCCAGAACAGCACTTTCCAGAACCAAAGAAAGATTCAAAGTCTTTTCAGAAAAATGGCACGCTACAAAAGTTAGCATCGGTCTGTTTCCTATTGCATATTCAATTAGAATTTATCATAGTGAAATGACTTTTTTCTAATTTGAGGAGAAACTTTTTTGATGACTGCTGATTTTTTTAAGACTTGTTTTGATGGAGGAAAAACTCCACAAACAGCGAAGAAAGTAAACTAAATCATAATTGGATGTTCTGTCTCATGTTTTGCACTCTGTGACTAATTAAATACCTGTTTAACATTTAAATAGCCTAAAATAGATGTGCCTAGTCAGGCATTCTGGAAACCTGGGGAATTTTAAAGTACTAAAAGGGGTACAGCCGTTGTAACAGACTGGAGATTAAATAATGGGTGGCATTATTAGAAGCAAACTAGAAGCAGGAGTGGCAAAAGCAAGGAAGTAACAGGATCTGGATCCATGACATTGTATTGAAATGAGAGCCATGATCAGTGCTCCAGTGCTTTTCTGGTTTTCTCTTTACATGTAACCCAGTTTTTATGAGAATTTATTTGTGGGTGTGTGTTTGTGTGTGTGTTTGTGTCTGTGAAAAGAGTGGCATAATATGAAGGAGAGATGTGCATGTAGAAGGAAGGGTGTATTATATATATATATATATATGTATATATGTTTGTACATATTTATTACTCTATTTTACTTGTACATATCTATTCTATTTATTTTATTTTGTTAGTATGTTTGGTTTTGTTCTTTGTCTCCCCCTTTTAGACTGTGAGCCCACTGTTGGGTAGGGACTGTCTCTATATGTTGCCAACTTGTACTTCCCAAGCACTTAGTACAGTGCTCTGCACACAGTAAGCGCTCAATAAATACGATTGATGATGATGATGATGATCTGAGAGGGTTGTTTATGATGGGGTTGAAAAAGAATATTGCAAGTGAAGTTTTGAGTCTGCAAGGGCTCAGGTTCAGTGTTGAAAACCCCAGCTCTACAAATTATATAATAATATTAAGTGGCCTGAATTTTCCAATATTTTTAACCCTATAATTTTTATCTTATGGCAACACCATAAAAATTCAGCTCCAGCCATGGTGTTACACCAGGTTAGTGTATTCCGAGAAATTGGGTAGGTGGGCTGGGGATACTGAGCTGAAAGGGGACAGGGTGGATGCCCAGGGGCTGGGGGACACTGGTGCTAGAGAGTTGCTGATTGGTGGCGGGATAATGATAATAATGGTATTTGTTAAGCGCTTACTATGTGCAAATCACTGTTCTAAGCGCTGGGGAGGTTACAAGGTGATCAGGTTGTTCCACGGGGGGCTCACAGTTTTAATCACCATTTTACAGATGAGGTAACTGAGGCACAGAGAAGTTAAGTGACTTGCCCAAAGTCACACAGCTGACAGTTGGAGAAGCTGGGATTTGAACCCATGACCTCTGACTCCAAAGCCCGGGCTCTTTCCACTGAGCCACGCTGCTTCTCAAGACGGTGCAGGAAGGTGGAGGGTGACTGCAAAGATTAGCAAAAATGAAAATAAGAGGAAGCAACAGCCATCATCTTCATACTAATACTTGTTGCCGCTCATGTCCTAGTTTCATTTCCTACTGAGTCCTTTATTGAATGTGAGAAAACTACTCTATTTCTCTGTATTTGGGGGAATCATCTGTTGTGCTACTTCAGTATTCTTTGGGCATGATTTCTTTTAAATTTCACCATACACCGGAGCCTGTTTCAGCCCTAGCCAAAAAATAAATCCAAAGATAGGCCTGATAATGATCACTAAGAAAAGGCAAAAGTATAAAAAGACCCAAGTTCCGTATACACCTACTATGTATAAATTCCTGTCACTCCACTTTATGTGCATCTGAGAGGGTATTTTTCAAGTTCTTTAGAAAAGATTCTGAATTATGGTCTTGATTGGAAATTAGAATGCCAAAGTTTTGGGTTCCAATTTTGTGGGCTTCTTGCATAGATATTTAAAGAGATATGGTGGTAGAAATCCCACAGAACCTTTTTCTTATTTTCAGGGTATTTGTTAAGTGCTCATTATTTTTTTTATGGTATTTGTTAAATTCTCACTATGTACCAGGCACTGAACTAAGTCCTGGGGTAAATACACGATAATCAGGGTGAATACACTCCATATCCCATATGGGCTCGCAGACTTAATCCTGGTTTTACAGATGAGATAGTTGAGCTCAGAGAAGATAGCAGGTCACGTAACAGGCAAGTAGCAGAGGTAGGATTAGAATCCAGGTCCTCTGATTCCCAGGTTCATACTCTTTCAACTAGACCACGCTTTGTCCTCCAAAAAACTTCATTTTTTAGTTCTGGTATTCCTATTTGGCATTCCTTTTGTGAAGAAATTGAGTGATTCAAAGAAAAAGAAAGTTTCCAAATACTTTGATTTACAGAATGTGTGATTTCACTTTGTTTTGGAAGGCTAGTGATGGCAAAATTTTAAGCCACGTCCTTCTGACAAGGAGCGCTTCTCTGGATACAGCACAGTGCAGAATTGGAAGAAATAATTGTGTGCATGTGCACAGTGTCAGTCATTGGATAAGTAATACTGCACAAATTTTCCTGAAAGTGGGGTTCTGCAATATTTCAACACCCATGTTTTAGGAGAAATGGGTGTAGTGTCTAACGTTTGTTTATCGGGCTAAGCCTTAGAAAAGACTACCCTAAAAGCTAACCTCATAAATGCAAAATATAAAACATTAAATCCAGTTCGTAAAGGAACATTGTGAGGTAGCTATCAATCTGAATTTAGATCTCAGAGAAATGAGAGAATATGCAGGTACATGTTGTGAGTAAGAAAAGGCTGGGAACCGCTGGCCTGTAAGAACAAAAATAAGGTGAAACTTGTCAGTGAAATGGTGGAGGTAGATGGTGAATAGGCATTTTTATGGTATTCGTTAAGCACTTACTATGTGTCGAGCACTGTTCTAAGTGCTGGAGTAGTTAATCAGGTTGGACACCATCCCTGTCCCACATGGGGCTCACAGGATAAGTAGGTGGGGGAATAGGCCTGTGACATTCTTGATCGTTTGCTTAAAATGATGGGAAAAGCAAAGAAATAGAGGAAAGATATAGGTTTTAATGTTCAGAAAGAGTGGAAGTTATTAGCAGAAGGCCATATAGAGTGGATCCTATAACAGGGCATCTAATTGACTTAAGTAGTCTTTGGGAATCACAAAAAGCTTATCTTCTTCCTCAGCAAGGCTCCAGCAGGATGCATGGAACAGTTCACAAGTTTTAAAAGTACTGTAATACATCAGTTTTTTGCATTTGACACTTCAAATATTGATAAAGTTTTTATAAGGTGGATGCTGACCGCTTCTCCCTGTGCGAAGAATAATGAACAAAAGAAAATGGATTTAAATTAAAGCAGGCATGAGGAAACTTTCTTGGCTGCCAGGGTGATAAAAACGATGGAACAGGCTCCTAAGGGGCTGTTATCTGGACACCATTCTTGGTGGAATTAAGAAAAGATTAGGCAGCTATTGTTCAGCATGCTTAGCTTTAGTAGTTTTCAACAGGAGAGCAAAATCAAGAGATCAAAGGCACCCCTAAAATGATGTTTAATTTTTCTCTGCTTTTCCCTACCCTGTCTCTGACCATCATTCCGGGGGCCGGATCTGGTTGGCCCGATGCCAAACCCACTGCAATTCATTCTGGGATGGGATGGGATTAAATAACCTCTAGTGTCAGATAACTTTGGGAGACCAAACTTATAAGTTCCCTGTAAATACATTTCTGACTCTTTCTGGTTCCGTGTTGATGCAGCCATGATGCTTCCACCTGTTTTCTGTGCCCAGTGCAGGAAATGTTTAAATATGGCAGTGGTGAAACATAATTTGCTGGTTTTCTTTACGGGGGCGGTCTAGGTTTAAGAAAAAGAGGTTTAATCATTCACTGACTTATAGGCAAGCAACTGCACCACGTGACTGCAGGGTCTCTTCCATCTCTATATGATCAATTATTCATTATATTATAAAGTATATTAATCTGTCTCTCCCTGTAGGCTGTAAATTCTCTGAGGGCAGGAACGCGCCTACCAATTCAGTTGTATTGTCCTCTCCCAAGTGCTTAGTACACTGCTCTGCACACAGCAAATGCTCAATAAATACCCTTGATGATGGTGATATGATTCTATAGTTCTTGTAGTGGCTATGTGTAATATGAAGGACACAGGGCAGTGACTGACGATGCACAGGGAAAGGAGATTTTACAAATTAATTTTATACAAATTTCTATTTGAGGACATTCAATCAATCACTGGTATTTATTGAGTGCTTACTGTGTGCAGAGCATAATACTAATCAACAATTTAATGATAAATGGACTCGTAGGTAAGGAAGCCTTTTCTAAAGGGCTAGCAATCAATCAATCAATTAATCGTATTTATTGAGCACTTACTGTGTACAGAGCACTGTACTAAGCGCTTGGGAAGTACAAGTTGGCAACATATAGAGACAGTCCCTACCCAACAGTGGGCTCACAGTCTAAAAGGGGGAGACAGAGAACAAAACCAAACATACTAACAAAATAAAATAAATAGAATAGATATGTACAAGTAAAATAAATGAATAAATAAATAGAGTAATAAATATGTACAAACATATATACATATATAAGGTATATAGCAGCCAAGTGCACCTTCCCAAATTGATAAAATGAAGTTCAAAATATGAAAGCAGTTTGATCACGAAACCTTTTGATACCTTTGTAGTTTTTTGACTAAACCAAAAGGAACATTTTGCCAGGCAGTAAATAGAAGAGGGCAAACTTAAATGCCTTAGCTTTCACTTGACGATTCTCATTGTACGTGGAAAACCGAGGCATTATACATCAAGGAGGAGTTTGCCCATTTTTAGTCTCACAAAATATATTCCAGAATATCTTCAAATAATTAGGAACTCTAACATGAACAGAGATTTCCAAATACATGAAGTTCAGGAAAACGTTCTCCAAATCGTTTTTGAAACAA
The DNA here is from genome assembly GCF_015852505.1 of Tachyglossus aculeatus. Classification (NCBI taxonomy): domain Eukaryota; kingdom Metazoa; phylum Chordata; class Mammalia; order Monotremata; family Tachyglossidae; genus Tachyglossus; species Tachyglossus aculeatus. Next base: position 45,463,765 of record NC_052076.1, read on the forward strand.
TGGCTTAAAGAATGCCAAGATTAGTCACACTGTAAATATTGTTATATTTGCTTCCCTGTTAGAGTGAGCAGAGAATGTGTCCCTTTGCTATTCTACACTTCCCAATCATCTGATGCAGTAAAGCCCACACTAAGTGGGCTTTCAATAAATGCTGTTACTGCTGCTACTTCTACTACCTCTACTACTACTACTTCTACTGAGAGCTCAAGGCCCTACTGAGAGCTCACCTCCTCCAGGAGGCCTTCCCAGACTGAGCCCCTTCCTTCCTCTCCCCCTCTCCATCCCCCCATCTTAACTCCTTCCCTTCCCCACAGCACCTGTATATATGTATATATGTTTGTACTTATTTATTACTCTATTTATTTATTTATTTATTTTACTTGTACTTATCTATTCTATTTATTTTATTTTGTTAGTATGTTTGGTTTTGTTCTCTGTCTCCCCCTTTTAGACTGTGACCCCACTGTTGGGTAGGGACCGTCTCTATATGTTGCCAACTTGTACTTCCCAAGCGCTTAGTACAGTGCTCTGCACACAGTAAGCGCTCAATAAATACGATTGATTGATTGATTACCGTAGCTAACCTTTTGACTTTTGAAACGAGTTTTAAACAAAAGATGGACAGTGTGACTTTCCAGAAGTTGGACGGGTATCTCGGGTTAGAGGGTGATGGACTTGAGTTTGGTGGAGGGCGCAGCGTTGAGGGCATGGGTCTGTGCATCAAAGGAGGGATGAATTGGCAGGTTGTTCACCTGGGCAGAGATGGCTTGCAGTAAGTGGAAAAGGTTTAGAGAATAGAGCTTTTAGAGAAAAATAATAATAATAATAATAATGACATTTATTAAGCGCTTACTATGTGCAAAGCACTGTTCTAAGTGCTGGGGAGGTTACAAGGAGATCAGGTTGTCCCATGGGGGGGCTCACAGTCTTAATCCCCATTTTACAGATGAGGTAACTGCGGCACAGAGAAGTGAAGTGACTTGCCCAAATTAGCAGAGCCGGGATTTGAACCCATGACTCCTGACTCCAAAGCCCGTGCTCTTTCCACTGAGCCACGCTGCTTCTCAAAGCAGCATGGGCCAGGAGTCAGAGGACCTGGGCTCTAGTCCCAGCTCAATCACCTACCTGCTGTGTGACCTTTGGCAAGTCACTTAACTTCTCTGTGTTTCATTTTCCTTATCTGTGAAATGGGGACTTAGTACCTGTTCTCCCTCCTACTTGGCCTGTGAGCTACATGTGGGACCTGATTATCGTGTATCTTCTCCAGGGCCAAGTACAGTGCTTGGCACATATTAACAAATACCACAGTTATTATTAGTAACAGTATTAATCACTCACTGGGTGCTAACAAATGCCATCATTATTATTATTATTATTATTATCCCCCCAGACTGAGCCCCTTCCTTCCTCTCCCCCTCGTCCCCCTCTCCATCCCCCCATCTTACCTCCTTTCCTTCCCCACAGCACCTGTATATATGTATATATGTTTGTACATATTTATTACTCTATTTATTTTACTTGTACATATCTAGTCTATTTATTTTATTTTGTTAGTATGTTTGGTTCTGTTCTCTGTCTCCCCCTTCTAGACTGTGAGCCTGCTGTTGGGTAGGGACTGTCTCTAGATGTTGCCAATTTGTACTTCCCAAGCGCTTAGTACAGTGCTCTGCACATAGTAAGCGCTCAATAAATACGATTGATGATGATGATGATGATAAGTTCTGGGAAAGAATATAGAGTTGGGAATTAGATTAATTAGAATTAAGAAGCAGCGTCGCTTAGGGGGAAGAGCCCGGGCTTGGGAGTCAGAGGTCGTGGGTTCTAATCCCGACTCTGCCACTTGTCAACTGTGTGACTTTGGACAAGTCACTTCACCTCTCTGTGTCTTAGATGCCTCATCTGTCAAATGGGAATTGACTGGGAGCCCCACAAGGGCCAACCTTGTATCTACACCAGTGCTTAGAACAGTGTTTGGTGCATAGTAAGCGTTTAACAAATGTCGTTATTATTATTATTACTATTAGGTATCTGACCCTCGAGGGAAGAGAATAGTTTTGTGGGGTAGGGAATGTGGGTGAGAGACAACTGTGTGTCCAAGTTTATGTGTGGGTGAGGTGGAGCTCACCTCCTCCAGGAGGCCTTCCCAGACTGAGCCCCCCTGCCCTACCTCTTTCCCCTCCACAGCACCTGTATATATGCTTGTACAGATTTATTACTCTATTTTATTTGTACATATTTAATATTCTATTTATTTTATTTTATTAATATGTTATGTGTTGTTGTCTGTCTCCCCCTTCCAGACTGTGAGCCTGCCGTTGGGTAGGGACCGTCTCTATATGTTGCCAACTTGTACTTCCCAAGCGCTTAGTACAGTGCTCTGCACACAGGAAGCGCTCAATAAATACGATTGAATGAGCGAATGAATGAATGAATAGGGGAGCTGCAAAATTGTGAAGTGAGAAGGAGTGGGGGGCCAGGAGTGTCAGGAACATCCATTTGGATGTTGATAGCTCTGAGGATCAATACTGGGAGAGGAGAAAAAAAGGTAGGAGAGGAAAAGGCTATAAAGGTGCTCAGAAGAGTCATTCAGTGGCATTATCACAATTTTAATATGGGAGCTATAATGTAAGACATTATTATTTGTGCAGGAAGTGGGTAAATAGGAAAATTAATTACTATTGTTAAGGTATTTGTCAAGTGCTTACTATGTGCTAAGTACTTGGGTAGATACAAGTTAATCAGGTTGAACCCAGTCCCTGTCCCAACTTGGGCTCACAATCTAGAGGAGAGACAGAACAGGCATTGAGTCCATATACTTCTAGAGAAAAGTCTCCAGAAGATCCTGGGACAACCTGATTACCTTGTATCTGCCCCAGTGCTCAGAAGGGTGCTTGGCACATAGTAAGTGCTTAACAAATACCATCATTATTATGCATGTTTCTTAACTTGAGCTATACGTCCCATCACACATTTTGTGGGCCTCCAGTCTGTTATCACAAAGCGGTGCAAAGTGATGTTGATGTGTTTCTTGTCTTTTTTTTATCAAACTTACCCAAATTTTGCCATAACCAATGTCTTTCAAGGCTGCCTTGGTGCCCATTTTAGGGGCCAAGGGTGCAACTGTCCCCATCGTTCTCCAAGCTGGATCATCATCATCATCAATCGTATTTATTGAGCGCTTACTGTGTGCAGAGCACTGTACTAAGCGCTTGGGAAGTACAAATTGGCAGCATATAGAGACAGTCCCTACCCAACAGTGGGCTCACAGTCTAAAAGGGGGAGACAAAACCAAACATACTACAAAATAAAATAGAATAGATATGTACAAGTAAAATAAATAAATAGAGTAATAAATATGTACAAACATATATACATATATACAGGTGCTGTGGGGAAGGGAAGGAGGTAAGATGCGGAGGATGGAGGGGGGATCCCTTGGCTAGCTCATCCTAGGTCTCGGGCAACATCCGAGAGCATCCGCTCAGGGATGAAAAGACCCCAAATGGTGGCTTTATGAATTATTAGCTCTTTGAAGCCTGTCCCCTCCCAATCTTTCCATAAAATTCCTGTCCTCCGTTTGCTCCCATGCTGAAAATGAAAAGCGGGCACCTCTGGATGACTACTTAATAGACAGTGCACCCAAGGCCTCCCCTTTGCTGTTCATTTTCATTCAGTCGGTTGTATGGAGAGGTTACTGGGTGCAGAGAGAGCACTGTAGTAAGTACTTATGAGACTACACAATAACAACAAACAGGCACATTCCCCATGTACTTGCTGCTGGGGAACGTCATTATTCCTGTAATTTTGTGGCCAAGTCCCACTCCGTGTTTTTCCCCGAACTTGCAAATTTTGGCCAAGACCATCAATTGCCATGTGGTTATTGAAGACACAGGTAAAGCTTAATGGTTACCACTCTGCACTGCTATTTTTGCAAAAATCCGTGGAGAGCCACTTAGGTTTAGTTTTTAAAATGGACCTTTTAGATGGCCTTTGACAAAAAGTACTCATTCCCGCACCCTTTGATTTAGACTGTCTTGTAATTATAGGTAGGTACTGTGTTTGCCATGTGTGGCAATATAATGAACACTTTTACCTGGTAGTAAATGAATAGTTTTAATGCAGTTGGAAGAAAGAAGTGGTTGGACCTAATATTTTTACCCACTGCTGTCAGTTCGTGCAGATGGCATAAATATTCAGGTTTCTACATATAAACCTGCAAGAGAAAAGAAGGGGAAAAGGAAGACTAGAGTTGAAGGAATTTTAAGGTATTTCCCACAAGGTAGGAACTTTCATATAAGCAACTTTGGGAGTAATTGGGTGTAAGGCAGAGTCTAACTGCCCAGCAGACTGTTTGCTGGCAATCTCCCCAGTTTTACTGTAACCTCTTCGAAATGGTTATTGTTTTAGGGCAAATATTCCCTATCATGGATATATTCAGTGTGGCTCAATGGAAAGTGCACCGGCTTGGGAGTCAGAGGTCATGGGTTCGAATCCCAGCTCTGCCACTTAATTAATTATGGCATTTATTAAGCGCTTACTATGTGCAGGGCACTGTTCTAAGCGCTGGGGAATTTACAAGGTGATCAGGTTGTCCCACGTGGGGCTCACAGTCTTCATCCCCATTTTACAGATGAGGGAACTGAGGCCCAGAGAAGTTAAGTGACTTGCCCAAAGTCACACAGTTGACAAGTGGTGGAGCCGGGATTTGAACCCATGACCTCTGACTCCAAAGCCCGTGCTTTTTCCACTGAGCCACGCTGCTTCTGAGCCACTTGTCAGCTGTGTGACCTTGGGCAAGCCACTTAACTTCTCTGTGCCTTAGTTATCTCATCTGTAAAGTGGGGATTAAGACTGTGAGTCCTACGTAGGACAACCTGATCGCCTTGTAACCTCCCCAGCGCTTAGAACAGTGCTTTGCACATAGTAAGCACTTAATAAATGCCATCATTATTATTATTATTGTATCCACCCAGCGTTTAGAACAGTGCTACGCACATAGTAAGCACTTAACAAATAGCCATCATTAAGTTATTAGAAAACAGAAGTTTCATGAAAGAAAAATCACTGTTGTGCTTTTTAGTAATAATAATAATAATGATGGCATTTATTAAGCGCTTGCTATGTGCCAAGCATTGTTCTAAGCGCTGGGGAGGTTACAAGGTGATCAAGTTTTCCCACGGGGGGCTCACGGTCTTAATCCCCATTTTCCAGATGAGGTAACTGAGGCCCAGAGAAGTTAAGTGACTTGTCATACAGCTGACAATTGGCGGAGCTGGGATTTGAACCCATGACCTCTGACTCCAAAGCCTGGGCTCTTTCCACTGAGCCATGCTAGATGTGAGTTACCTGCCACTGGAATAGTTTTGGTTGCAGTTACATAAATGTATGTTTGCTACCATAACTCAAACATTTACATGATTTCAGATGATTGTTAGGGGAGTTTTCAACAGCCTTTGTCTTGGATGTGTGTGTGTGTGTTGATTAAATGTTTATAGGGCATGATCTCCCAATTATAATGGCCCTCACCACAGGAATCTTTTCCAATAAATTATTTGTCCAGCAGATTTTATTCATTAAGCTTAGTTAAGCCAAAGACCTGATCAGAACATAGGAGTATTTCACAAGAGGATAAACAAAGACTAGTTTGTAGCCACAAATATCTGACATGTTCTTCCAGTGAGTGTAGGAAACCCTGTATTCAAGTTTTCATTCTTTGCTCTGGCTTTCAATTTTTATTGCCTGTACGATAATTAGAAAAGGCACGATTGGTATGACGAGCATATCTCAACAGTATGATATATAACATGAATCACTTCTTTCTAGACTCTGAGCCCACTGTTGGGTAGGGACCGTCTCTATGTGTTGCCAACGTGTACTTCCCAAGCGCTTAGTACAGTGCTTTGCACGCAGTAAGCGCTCAATAAATACAATTGATTGATTGATTCTTCTTTGGAACTATGTAAACAGGCAACCAACCTGTAACCTGGTGGTAAAACGTTGCTCTTTTCTGGTTTTCATTGCTTGAATATTTTCCTCAAACTCTTAATTTTGCTTTTTAGTAGATTAAGTAGTTCTATTTCTAGGACTTGTAAAGCTTGAATAAATGCTGGGCTACAAAATTACTTTCTTATGCTGCAATGAAACATTGCAGGGTGTTTAAAGGATCTTGACAGTTGATTAGGATTATGAAATCCAGAAGGAACTTTTCTTTTCAATGCTATTTAAGTGCTTACTGAGTACTAGGCACTTTACTAAGCACTGGGGTAGTTACAAAGTAATCAGGTTGGACACGGTCCATGTCCCCCGTGGGAATCACAGTATTAATCCCCGTTTTACAGATGAGGTAACTGAGGCACAGAGCAGACAAGTGGCAGAGCCGGGATCAGAACTCAGGTCCTTCTGATTTCCAGGCCCGTGCTCTATCTACTATCATCATCATCATCATCAATCGTATTTATTGAGCGCTTACTGTGTGCAGAGCACTGTACTAAGCGCTTGGGAAGTACAAGTTGGCAACATATACAGTCCCTACCCAACAGTGGGCTCACAGTCTAAAAGGGGGAGACAGAGAACAAAACCAAACATACTAACAGAATAAAATAAATAGAATAGATATGTACAAGTAAAATAAATAAATAAATAGAGTAATAAATATGTACAAACATATATACATATATACAGGTGCTGTGGGGCAGGGAAGGAGGTAAGATGGGGGATGGAGAGGGGGACAAAGGGGAGAGGAAGGAAGGGGCCACGATACTTCCGTTAGAGATGCTGAATGCCATAAATAAATATTTTTGTTGTTCCTAACTCAGAAGCGCTGTGATCCACCAAACTCCAAATACATGTGGGGTTCCCAGACCTTACTGTCACACTTAGAGTCTATGGTTACAGCATAGAACCCCACCTTTATGTGTCCCTCCTTTCAGCATTGAGGTCAGTTCAGTGGACTTTGGAAGTTGCCAGCCCAATGTTCGTGGTGCAATATACTCCTGCTGTGCCATAGAGCACTGAGGAATCCTTCATTCTAGACAGAAAGGGCACGAGCATGGGGACATTGGGTAAGTAAATATAGTAGGCTGCCAGGATCTTCTCTCCCTGTCCACAGTGTAGTTCCTGCTCTTTTGGAGGGGAATAGCTCCAATCCCCTCTCTCTCCCCCCCCATTATTTTAATATTATTTATGCATAAACAGACCTGTGCCCCACCCATGTACCTTTGTGACTTGGATGGCTACCTAGTGACTAGCCATTCAATAAAGCATTTCCTTCACAAGACATCACCTCCATGTTTTGCTTAAAAGTTAGAGATCATCATCATCAATCGTATTTATTGAGCGCTTACTGTGTGCAGAGCACTGTACTGAGTGCTTGGGAAGTACAAGTTGGCAACGTATAGACACAGTCCCTACCCAACAGTGGGCTCACAGTCTAAAAGACAGTGGGCTCACAGTCTAAAAGAGATAGCAGTGTGATTTAATGGAAAGAACACAAGCCTGCAAGTCAAAGGACCTGGGTTCTACTCCTGGGTCAACCATTTGCATTCTGTGTGATTATGGGTAAAGTCACTTAACTTTGCTGGGCCTTAGTTTCCTCATCTTTAAAAGGGGAATTAAATACCTGTTCTCCCTCCTCTTCAACGGTGAGCCCCTTGTGGGACTGGGACTGTGTCCTACGTGATTATCCGTCATCCTATCCCACCTGGATTACTGCATCAGCCCCCTTGCTGACCTCCCAGCCTCTTGTCTCTCTCCATTCCAGCCTGTACTTCACTCTGCTGCCCAGATCATTTTCCTACAAAGACATTCAGGACATGTCACCCCGCTCCTCAAAAAACTCCAGTGGTTGCCCATCCACCTCGATATCAAACAAAATGCCTCACCAATGGCTTCAAAGAACTCCACCAACTTGCCCCCTCCTACCTCACTTCGCTTCTCTCCTTCTACAATTCAGCCCGCATACTTCACTCCTCTAGTGCTAACCTTTTCATTGTGCCTCCATCTCACCTGTCTCACCCCTCGCTTATGTAATAATAATAATAATGGCATTTATTAAGTGCTTACTATGTGCAAAGCACTGTTCTAAGCACTGGGGAGGTTACAAGGTGATCAGGTTGTCCCATGAGTGGCTCACAGTCTTAATCCCCATTTTCCAGATGAGGTAACTGAGGCCCAGAGAAGTTAAGTGACTTGCCCAGAGTCACACAGCTGACAACTGGTGGAGCAGGAATTTGAACCCATGACCTCTGACTCCAAAGCCCGGGCTCTGTCCACTGAGCCATGCTGCTTGCATCCTGCCTTTGGTCTGGGCACCCTCCCTCCTCAAATCTGACAATTACTTTCCCTTATTTCAAAGCCTCATTGAAGGCCCATCTCCTCCAAGAGGCCTTCCCAGACTAAGCCCTACTTTTCCTCATCTCCCATTCCCTTCTGTGTCACCCTGACTTGTTCCCTTTACTCTGCCCCTCTCCCGTCACCACAGCTATTAGGTACATATCTATAATTTTATTTATTTGTATTGATGTCTGTCTCCCCTACTCTAGACTGTAAGCTCATGTGGGCAGGGAATGTCACTGTTTATTGTTATATTGTACTCTCCCAAGTGCTTAATACAATGCTGTGCACGCAGTAAGTGCTCAATTCATTTATTCATCCTTTCAATCATATTTATTGAGCACTTACTGTGTGCAGAGCACTGTACTAAGCGTTTGGGAAGTACAAGTTGGCGACATATAGAGATGGTCCCTGCCCAGCAACAGGCTCACAGCCTAGAAGGGGGAGTCAATAAATACGATTGAATTGAATGAATGAATGAATGATCACCGATTTACCCTAGCACTTAGTACAGATCTTGGCACATAGTAAGACTTAACAAATACCACAATTATCAATAAATTTTTACTCCTATTCCACTTTACAATCTAACACGAAGTTAGCATGCTGAGGTAATAATGTGTGTTTCTCAGTGGTTCAGATAAGTCTTTTCAATAAAATTAGGTGATGATTAACAACAGTCCACACACTTCACTCCTCTAATGCCATCTGTTTCTCTGCAGTCTCTTGCCCATGTCCTCCCTCTGGCCTGGAACACCCTTCCCCTCCTTATACAACAGACCCCCATTCTCCTCCTTCAAAGTCTTACTAAAATCACATCACCTTCAAGAGTCCTTCCCTGATTAAGCTATCTTTTCTCCTACTCTCCCTCCCTTCTGTGTCACCAAGGCACTCAGATCTGTACTCTTTAAGCACTTATTATTCACCCCACCCTCAGCCCCATAGCACTGACATACGTATCCGTAATGCATTTATGGATCTTAATGTCTGTCTCCCCGTGTAGACTGGGTGGGGAACATGTCTACCAACTCTGTTGTATTCTCCCAAGTGCTTAGTACAGGGCTTTGCCCTCAGTAAATACTGTTGGTTAATCAAGTTGGCTATATAATATATTTCTCTCAAATGCACAGAGTGTCTAGAGCTAAAACTAGTCAGGATACCAGGATTTGAAACTAACTGACTTGACTGGATGTCAGTAGCAGAGAGGTGTTATATAGTAATGATGGAATTTGTTAAGGGCTTATTTTGTGCCAAACACTGTTCTAAGCACTGGGGTAGATACAAGGCGATAGTGTTAGTTTGGACAGACTTTGGTAGATGTGCCAAATGCCCTTTGCTATGGGCTCGTCTGGCCAAATCACCATGTCAACTGATGGAGTGACAAGATCTTGTTCGGGGCCGTTCATGCCAGAATTAACCTCAGTAACAGGAACGGCAGGAAGAAAATATTTGTGTTGCATTTCCCTAGAACTTAGTACAACGCATTGCAAATTACTGTGTGCAGAAGAACAGAGACAGCTTTACTGAAGGAGGGAAAGACTGTGATTTGACAAAGAAAAAGACCACCATTCTAGGACAGAGAATGCAGACAGGGTGTACAGTGGCTCCCAAAGCAAGAAAATGTGAACTTGGGATGGTGAGCAGACCTGTAGAGCACCCATGCAATATTGCTACTTAAATTAGGTAAAGGGGAGCCAGCTGATGTTGAACCTTGAACTCCCAAGAGCAGGAGTTTGGATTTGATACGAATAGCAAAAGGGAACAATGAACACTTCTGAGACAGGAAAAGAGGGTGAAAGAAATTGATTATTCAGCCTAGAGAAAAACCGAAGACAATTGAAGTGTATAAAATACGTCACTACACTGAAATGAACTACCCTGCACTACTTAGGGTATATGACATGTTATTTAAGCAGAGACTATTCCATATTATTCTCAGGACAGAACAGAAAAGCAAGGTTAAGCAGCAGGTTCCATGGTGGATCCCAGCTAGAGATTGGGAAGAATTTGTTTGTGTAGATTTTTTTTTTCCTTTTCACTACTTGTTAAGCACTTACTATGCACCAGGCACTGTACTAACCAACCACTGGGGTAAATACAAGAAAATCAAGTTGGACACAGTCCCTGTCCCCACTGGGGCTCAATGTCTAAGAATGAGGAAGGAGGATTTAATCCCTTTTCACTGGTGAGGTACTTGAGGCACAGAGAAGTTAAGTGACTTGTCCAAAATCACAAGTGACAGAGCTGGGATTTGAACCCAGTTCCTCTGAAGCCCAGGGGCATGCTCTTACTCCATTAGGCCGCACTGCTTCCCCTGCACACCGTAACCAAGGGAAGCAGGGAAATTTCTTTCATTGGAAGCCTTGAAAATAGGAGAGATTCCCTTTCATCTAGGATGGTTTGGAAATAGTATCACCTGAAGAGAGAGGGTGGGCTAGATAGTCTCCCAGTCCCTATTCCATTGAAGATTCTAAGATTCTGAGGGCAAAGTTTCCAAATGTCCTTGACCCCCCGCATAAGTACTCAATGAATTGAAAGGTAATTTTAATTTTCTGATTTTAGAGTTTTCTTATGAGACTCCAAATTCAGCATCACCATTTTTATAGCCTGTTGAGATACCACCAGGATAAACAGCACTCTATGTTGGTCAAGAGTAAAAGAATATCCGTTTTATTTGTATTATTCAGTGTATGCTTCCGTGGGACAGAAAGGTTTAAACTAAGCTGCTTTGCTCTTCTTCCCTGTCTTTGTTGTTGTTTTTTTCCTGTGAAAATGACTTGTGTTATAAACTGACTAAATATGTCCTCTAATTCAGGCTTTCCATTTCTTTGGGGAATTAAAAAAGCAAAGCAAAAATTGTAAACAAGTTTTCATGTAAGAATTTGAGTGATACTGCAACAGGGGAATAATAGTGCTCTGTTTTTAGATAATTAACATTTTGCCATCGACTGGACTAGTGGCTTCTTTGAAGTCGATGTCTATAATCCAACTCGGGTGAGCTGTCGAACAACTCGGGACAGGTGGAAGTTCGGGAGAAGATTGTATGTGTGAATGCTATTATTTGTTGTTTAAAAATGTGACCAAAATAGCCTAAACTAGAGCTTCGGAGCCTGTTTGTTTCAGTGAGGTGTGGTGTGCCTCAGGAATTCAGGGTATTGTCGTTTTGGGCATATGCCACGCTGAATATCGTGTTCATATTTTTATAGTGTTCTTGTGGCCTGTGAAAAGGTCCAAGTATTTGCTATATAAGTCCAGGCCATCAATGGTATTCTGTATGGCCCTACCCAGTTTTTTCTATTCCTTTTGCATCGACATGCATCTCATCACTCTCCCTTTCTCTCTTTCTCTCTCTCTCTCCATCACACACTCTCTCTCTCTCTCTCTCTCTCTCTCTCTCTCTCTCAGGATGGGGGAGAAAAGCATGACATAGAGAAATGTCAGCAGAAAGCGTGCCCCATCAGTGGCATGCGTGGAGCCCTCAAGATTATTATGTTTAGTGTGGTCATGGTTTAACGTATTTTTATAGTATTGCCATTTCAGTTTGATTAATAACTTTCACATCAAATTACTTAGATCTGAGTGGAATTACCTTTTGCTGAGTTTGTGGAAAAAATGAATAGGCGCTATTATGTTAGCTAGCTGTACTACCGTGTGGTGTTGATTGATGTGGTTTATTTAGCAAGGGAGTTTAATGCTTTTTAATATAGATAGTTAAAAATGAAATCACTGATTCAGTCCTGAGTATAGTATATGTAGATTTCTAAATCCTACCCTTAAAATTCACAGACTAATTAACAGTGACATAGCTTATTAGCCAGGGAGAAATAGGAAGGGGTTTTTCTCACTTGAATTTGTGCCTGTTTGTTAGTGATGTTGAAAATAGGAAATGTAAAAGAAAATGAAAAGTTTATGCGTATGCTTACAATATATAAATGTTACTATGGAGAGAGTGGGCTAATAAGTGGGCTAGAGTGCACGGATTAATTAACGCTCATTCTGGTCGTTTCAGTGAAAATCTTGTAGCTCACAAATATTAAAGTTTGTAGCTCATTTAATAATAATCATGGCATCTGTTAAGCGCTTCCTGTATGCTAAGCACTTTACTAAGTGCTGAGGTAAATGTGAGATAATCAGGTGAGATCTAATCCCTGTCCTACATGGGACTCCCAGACTAAGGGATTGGGGGAGGTGGGGAGAAAAACTCCGTAATCCTCATTTTATCGGTCTGGAGACTAATGCATGAATGACAATCCACCCCACCCAGTGTATTCCTCGAAGTAGTCCCTTGCTACACTGTTTAAACTGACATCCGCGAGAAGCAGCGTGGCTCAGTGGAAAGAGCCCGGGCTTTGGAGTCAGAGGTCATGGGTTCAAATCCCGGCTCCGCCACTTGTCAGCTGTGTGACTTTGGTCAAGTCACTTCACTTCTCTGGGCCTCAGTTTCCTCATCTGTAAAATGGGGGTGAAGACTGTGAACCCCACGTGGGACAACCTGATCACCTTGTAACCTCCCCAGCACTTAGAACAGTGCCCTGCATGTAGGAAGCGCTTAATAAATGCCATCATCATCATCATCATCATCACCTAAAAACTTTTCTCAAAGAAAGCATTCCCCTTCCTGATTAGCCTGCGCCTGGCTCCGCCACTTGTCTGCTGTGTGACTTTGGGCAAGTAGCTTAACTTCTCCGGGCCTCAGTTACCTCACCTGTAAAATGGGGTTTAATGCTGTGAGCCCCCCATGGGACAACCTGATTACCTTGTATCTACCCTGGCTCTTAGAACAGTGCTTGGAACATATTAAGCACTTAACAAATACCATCATCATCATCGTTATTAGTATTATTACAGTGTCTCTCTGCTACACTGCCTCTAATCCATCCTAACCATCCTTGACCTCTCAACTGCCTTTGACACTGTGGACATCTCCTTCTTTTCAAAATACTATTTAACCTTGGCTTCATGGACGCTCTCCTCTCCTAGTTCTCCTCCTGTCTCTCTGGCCACTCCTTCTCTGCCTCTCACCCTCTAACTGAGGGAATCCTTCAAGGCTCTTTTCTGGGTCCCCTACCATTCTTCATCTATATCCACTCCTTAGAGAACCCACTCATTCTAATTGCTTCAAATACCACCTTTTTGTGGATGACTCCCAAATCTACATCTCCAGCCCTTATATTTCCTTATGTGTCTGTCACCACTCCCTTTCCCCCTCTTTATTCTTAGATTGTGTTGGGTAAGAATCCTGTCCAATTCTCACTAGGGTGTTTCCCCCCACTCCACCCCCCAGACCTTTCTACAGTAAGGTTTCATTCCACTGTCTATGAAAAAATTGGAATTGAAATTTTGAATGGATTGAAACAGCAAGAATCAACAGGAATCCCATCAAAAATCTATAAAGCATGTTCAGAACATGCCAAGACAAAAATCAAACTATTTTCTGACATCCTGGCATTCAACGTTATTTTAACAGAAAGAACAAAATAACAAGGAAAAGTGTCATCTGGCATTGTATTTTCTTGTGTAGTGATAATAAATAAGTCAAGGTTCTTAATGAAAAGGGAAGTCAGTCCCTAAAATTAAATGCTAGTATTAATAAGGTTTTCAACACAACTTTCATGTGAAAGTATATTAAATTACGACATCAGTCAAATGTATTAGGAGGATTTCATAGTATTTAACAGTTTTTGTATTGCATATTGCTCACCATTTTGAAATCAAAATCTGACATCTGCATCAATGCTAATTTTTGTTTTCTTGTTGTTGCACTTTCCCTCCCCGGCTTGTTTTTGCAGGAATGCATTCTTTCTGGGTTTTCCTTTTTTTCTTTCTTTTAAAAGCAAAAATGAATGGGGGGGGGGGGGGGACAAAATTGGCATGTGCAGTTTTACATGGACTTGGCTATAGTGTACGTAAAAGAATCATTCAGATTTATTCATGAAAACCAGCTTCAAAGTGAAGCTTCAATTACAGATTGAATTTTGGAGATGTTGCAGGTGGCTTTCAGTGACTGACTTCAGGAAAGCAAGCGGTGTGGTTGAAGAAGTAGTATGAGGACTGCCTCTTTCAAATGGGAATGTTTGTACCCCAAATTTTGTTACCATCAGTATCTGCCAGCCGCACACCTTGGACTCTTGCCCAAATATCCCTCTTTTTCAGGGTAATAATAATAATAATTATGCTATTTGTTAAGCGCTTACTATGTGCAAAACACTGTTCTAAACACTGAGCAATATTGCAGACCTTGAACAGACAATATGTTGTGTGCAGGCCAATAACCAGTACAAGTCATTTCTCCTCTCCCTTCCCCCCTTCTTTGACATTAAAAGGAAATAGACTGATGATAGGAAACTTCCAACTTTCAAATCACCTTTATCTAATAAGGATCTGGGTCTATATAGATTTGTTCTGCGTATATTACTCATTCAATAACTTTGTGGCCATGATATTGTGACAGGCATCGAAATATTCAAACAATTCTCTTTATCGTCGAATGGATTCATAATCACGGCATGCTAAAAGCAGGGGTCGTCCTCCTTCCACCCCCAAACATAAGAATAGTGGCAGAGGATTAGGGTTTTTTTTCTATCTAAGCAGTTGTTTTTTTATTTTGGTTCTATTTTGTTTTTAATTAAATTACAGATTTTGCTGTTTGGTTCACATTTAGTTTTTTGTTCTTCTATTGGATTTTATCTCTGGATGAATAGTTGACCGAAAAGACCAGTGTGTAGTGAACAAATTCCTTCAAATTAAGCATACATAAAGATCATCCTTTTTTGTGCAATCACATTTGTTACTTACAGTATCCCTTACTGTTTTCAAATCTGCCTTTTGCTATCCCATCTCTCCCCGTATTCCAAATCAACATCTAAAATGCATCATTTGAGGTTTTGCTTTTATGACTCTTTAGGGGTAGACAGAGTCTGTGTTTTAAGCTACCATTGTCATCCATCCTCTTGAAGCTGTATTGCAGAGAGCATTTCTTCCAAATTCGTAGACTGCTAGTGATCCTGTCTTGCCGTTTGATGTATGATCTAAGTTAAAAAGCTACTCAAAGCCAGCTGCCTTGTCAGGCTTGGGGTTTTACGGCATGAGGGAAGATTGGATATTCTCTGGTGATGTTTAGTTTGGTTTCAGGTCTAAGTGTCATATTTTCCCTCATGATTTGGTTTTTGACTTCCATGTCTGTCTCTTCATTGTTTAGATAGTGTAGGAGTAGGATTCAGTGACACCTCTGTCATGGTTGCTCCGTGCTGAGATTCTTGAGGGCAGAGCGGTACATTACCTCTCATTTTTCTCAGGCTTATTGCTGAACCATCGAACTGCTGGGGTTAAAAGATACTCTGGCAGTTCAGACATTGTGGGTCAAACTCATTATCACCTTCTCTGTGGGGTTTGGGATTGGCCCTTACTCACATAAGGTATCCTCCCTAGTCATTACCAGACATTAGTTTAAAACTAGGTAGGCTGCACTGATCCCCTTTGTGACAGTGAATAATGCCCTACTTTTTAGGCGGTCCAGGTTTCAGGTTACCCAGGTTTCGGGCTGCCCCAAGAGATAATTTAGCAATGTTTTGCATATAGTATGTGGGAGGGTAGCATATGTGGGCGACTGAAGTAGTTAATTTTTTTAATGGGATTTGTTAAGTAGGTACTATGTGCCAGGGCCTGTACTAAGCGCTGGGGTAGATACAAGTTAATCAGGTTGGACACAGTCCACGTCCCATATGGGGCTCACGGTTTTAATCCCCGTCTTGCAGATGAGGAAACTGAGGGAAAGAGAACTTAAGCCACTTGCCCAAGGTCTCTCAGCAGGGAAGTGGTGAAGCTGGGGTTTGAACCTGTGTCCTTTGACTCCTAGGCCTGTGCTGTAGCCACTAGTCCATGCTGCTCTTTTATTTTATCTTAATTTTCTGGGCTGAGAGAGGAAAGTGGTTCAGGAATGGTTAAGAAGAATTACAAAGTAGCTCAAAGTATAACAGAATCTGTTTGCTTGGACCCTAAAGAAAACTTCTACTATCAACAGCTGTATTGCTTGTGAATAACTATGACTGTCGGCCCACCCCCCCCACAACCCGACTTCGCCTCCCCAACCATTAGACCGTAAGTTCCTTGAGGTAAGCTCTTAGTACAGTAGAGAAGCAGCGTGGTTCCATGGAAAGACCACGGGCTCGGGAGTCAGAGGTCAAGGGTTCTAATCCTGGCTCCACCACTTGTCAGCTGTGTGACTTTGGGCAAGTCACTTCACTTCTCTGAGCCTCAGTTACTCCACCTGTACAATGGGGATTAGTACTGTGAGCCCCACATGGGACAACCTGATCACCTTGTATCCCCCCCCACCCCAGTGCTTAGAACAGTACTTTGCACATAGTAAGCGCTTAACAAGTGCCATCATTATTATTATTATTATTACAGTGCTGTGCACACAGTAAGCATTCAATAAATATGACTGAATGAATGAATGAATGAATGACAGGGGCCATGATTCTTACTCAGTTGTACCCTCTCAAGTGCACAGTACAGTATTCTGCACACTGGAGCTCCCTACTTATTAATTAGCCCTAGCCCACCATCATTCAGGCTGGGCCATCTTGGGGCCAGTGGCCTCGACTTCCCCCATCCAGTCCCTTGCAAATTTTCCCAAGCCATTACAGCGCCCAAGACCTACACCCCTGCAGCATTCAGTGGCAGGTGACCCCGAGCTTTTGTCAATACTAAGACTCTTGGGGATTTTGTTATTACTGAACTGAGGATAAAGGGAAAAGAAGAAAATGGATTTGTCTTGGGTTTGATTTGTTGTTTTTTTTGTGTTTCTCCTGTGCATTCTAAACTCCTTGTGGGCAGGGTACCTTGTCTTCAATTTATATGTTGTTGTGTATGTTCTCAAGTACTTAGTACTGTGCTACACCTATCATAGTTGTCCAGCAAATATTAATCTCAGAAGAACCAAAACATACGTTACATATTTTTTCATTGGCAAAATGAAGTGCCTCGTTAAAATACACCAAAGCAAAAGCCATTTTACCTTTCTACTTTGACAGCAGCAGGAGGAGAATGGTGACAAATATTCCACATCTTCCATGCCATAGAATTTAGATCTTATTACATCTTATTTACATCTTCCATGTAGAATTTTGCTGCTTTCTGCATTAACAAATGCTATGTTTGCTACATATTAAGTCATGGGGCATTTTCTGTGTTGGTTAAATTAATGAAAGTTTTCCTCTCAATAATAGTTTGCATTGGCCTCTATCAATATACTTTGGCAGCAATATTCAAAGAATCCTTTTTTGGCATGTAGAAATAGTCTCTTCATGGAATTTTTATAATCCTCTTCATTTTGCCAGCACTGAAGTGGCCTAAATTACATGGAGGCATAGCCAACATTAACCCATTCCACTGAGAGCTAAAATGCTTTCACTGTTCTTGTTGGACAGTCTCTTGGAATGAGTTTTGTTAAGGTGAAGTGGAATAACTAATTGTGACATTAATATTGATTGGCCACGCCTAATCATTAAGGTCACATCTCCTCCAAAGGGGCTTCCCCGATTAAGACGTTTTTCCCCCCAGTTCCCTCTCCCTTTTGTATCATCTATGCGCTTGGATCTGTGACCTTTGGGCATTCATTATTCGCCCTACCCTCAACCCCACAGCACTTATGTACATGTCTTTAAATCATGCATTATAAATTATTTATTTTTATTAATGTCTGTCTCTTCCTCCAGAGTGTAAGCTCATTATGGGCTGGGAACATGTTGGCCAATTCTGTTGTATTGTACTTTCTGTAATCCTTAGTACAGTGCTGTGCACAAAGTAACTGCTCACTAAATTCCATTGATTGATTGCTCTAATACAGTGCTGCACATAATAATAATGATGATGGCATTTGTTAAGTGCTTACTATGTGCAAAGCACTGTTCTAAGCGCTGCAGAGGATACAGGGTGATCAGGTTGTCCCACAGGGAGGATCACAATCTTAATCCCCATTTTACAGATGAGGTGATTGAGGCACAGAGAAGTTAAGTGACTTGCCCAAAGTCACACAGCTGACAATTGGCAGAGCCGGGATTTGAACCCTCGACTTCTGACTCCCAAACCCATCCTCTTTCCACTGAGCCACACTGCTTCTCATCTTAGGGGCTCCAGAAATGCTTTCGATGATGATGATGAAGTTAATGGTAATTCAGATCCATGGTGTGGAAAAAGGCAGAGGAGTTCTAACTAGAAGTTGTGGTGGTGTGTGTCTACTCATGATTGCTTTGCCCCAAGCATTCCCCCAGAGCCAAACTCACCTGCCTTTCAAAATCAGGATTTAGTTTGTCACAAATGTAAATTAAACTTTCCGAGTGCGGAAGAAGAATGGAATTGCCTATGAGTGTTTAGGCTTCATTTTAAATGAGGACCACTCCTAGACACTTCAAGTCTCCAGCATTAATACTTATCTTTATTCCATTAAATCATCTTTTTTGGCTTTGAATCAGATCAAGATTGTCAGGCAAACACCCCATTGTCAGGATGTTGTTGATTATTCTTAAGACAGATCACCAGCTTTATAAACTTGCATGTTGTTAGCTAAGTGCATCCACTAAATATGCCTTATCACTTAAAAACCTTAGACAGTTTTGAATGGACATTTCCTGTTGAATACTTACGATGACAAATTAATAGACTGTCTAATGAAAATCTGCAATCAGAAGCAAAACAGGGCCATTTCAAAAAACTTATTTATATTTGTGATCATTTATAAATAGCCAGCCAACAGTAGCATTGGCATATTTAATTTTTAACCTCTGATTCCTACTTATAATTTTTGGGGGTCAAATAAATTTGAGGAACTTTGAGAATCTCTTTCCATGCAATCAAGTCTTGCATGGAGAAGCAGCGTGGCTCAGTGGAAAGAGCCCGGGATTGGGAGTCAGAGGTCATGGGTTCTAATCCCGGCTCAGCCACATATCTGCTGTGTGACCTTGGTCAAGTCACTTAACTTCTCCGAGCCTCAGTTACCTCATCTGTAAAATGGGGATTAAGACTGTGAGCCCCACGTGGGACAACCTGATCACCTTGTATCCCTCCCCAGTGCTTAGAACAGTGCTTTGCACATAGTAAGCGCTTAACAAATGCCATTATTATTATTATTATTATTTTAACCCCAAATGGGAAAAACACTGGGAGAAATGGGGAATGTTCAACATATCTAAGAATTTTGAGGGAGGGGGATGCTTTATCTGAGGGGGAAAAAAGTCCCCTGTAACTATTTCCAACCAATTTTAATAGTTGTCACATAAGGGAGAATAATCTTGATTCAATAGACAGCACACTATGTCACTTCACTTCTAATAAAAAATGTTCCTTTCAAGAAAAAATGTTCCTGCTATGTAGGCCAAAACAAAAACAGAAATCTTGGAGAACCTAGGTAGAGCACGGAGTTATAGAGCAGGGAATTAATCCCTTATGGAAAACCCTTCTCTACCAGAATTAATGGAAAAATATTATTTAAGCCATAAAAGGTCATAAGTGGAGAGGGTTTCATGTTGACTAGTTCCAAAAAGCATCCTAGTAAAGTCTAAAAAACAACTTCACATCTGTGACTATCTAATAGTGGGAAGATGTGGCCAGAAGGGACCATTCTGAATGGATTAATTTTTGAAACGTCCACCCTAGACCATGATCTGTGCAGGTTGCTTTAGTGTGTCTTTTGGATTTTGTGCTTGTCAGGACTGAAAAAATTATTTGGTAGTTAGTATGACTTTACTCTTCAGAAATCATAGTGTTCCTTAGTTGTGAAACCTAATGAAGAGCTGTAAGGTGATCTAAAACTGTTCTTGGCATAGTGAGTGCAAAATCCCCCAAACACACGATCTAACATTTATTTCACATAAATTGGTAATTTAGTCATAAAAGACACAAACAGATCCACAAGAGCTACATGAATTAAACATTTACATATGAAGGTTGCGGAATTTTGACCCTTTATTTTTCTATACACAAAATATAGTTTCCTTTAGCTGCCCCTAGGTAATAGTGACTTTTATGAACATGAATTTTTATACTGCCCAATGGGGCTAACTCCCTTCCTGTTTTCCTTCTCCCGCTCCTCTCATAACACAAACTTGGGAGTAGTTTTCTGGAAGCTGTGGAGTTATGCCTTCCCTGCTTTTCCTTGGGGTGTATGATTCTGCATAGCGTAATGAGGGCAGGGAACGTGTGTCTTGCTTCTGTTGCTCCTCCACTCACTTATTAGAGTGTGCTGCACTCAGTAAATATCACAAATTGATAAGCCTTCTTCAGTCGGCTATCCAGGATAAAGTGGAGAACTTCTCCATTCTGCAGTAAGCGAGAGTGTAATGGAAGCCTGGAAGAGGAAACGTGTATTTTGGCACCATTACATTGAACGGCCTTGGTGTCACTTCACAGTTGTTATAAAGTAGCACATTGCTTATCCTTGATTATTTTGAGCCAAATTAAATGGGCACTTTGTGATTAGCAATGTATTTTTCATTTTGTAAGTCTTTTCCATTTTTCCTAGTAAGCCTGTTAGATGTGGTTGGAGAGAGGGCAAACTTGGCTGACACCAATGCAGCAGTTAACAGAACTACTGAAGCAGCGTAGCCTTGTGGAAAGAGCACGGATGGGCCTGGGAATCAGAGGATATGGGTTCCAGTCCTGACTATGGCACTCGCCTGCAGAGTGACCTTGGGCAAGTCTCTGTACCCCAGTTTCCTCAACTGTAAAATGAGGATTCAGTATCTGTTCACCCATCTACTTAGACTGTGAGCCAATTAAGGAACAGAGACTGTATCCAACCCAATTATCTTGTATCTACTCCAGCATCTATTGCAGTGCTTGAGCCACAATAAAAGCCTAAAAAATACCCTCATTATTATTATTATCATCATTATTGTCACTAGTCTTTGACTATGTCCTACTTAGCATAGAATGAATGAACTAGGAAAAGTTTGGCGGCTCAGCATCATAGATAGCCAAATGTTTCTGTGAAGTCTTTTTCAGGACAAAGCGCATTGTGTTTTCAGATGCTTTAACTTCATTGGAGCTTGGCCAACAATAGGATAAATAATATGAAGGTATGATTTTATTTCTGAACTGAGGAATTGTTTGAATAAACAACAAGGGCAGTTTCCAGCTGGAACATCTCTTTAGACCCCAGAAAAAATTCCTATTGCTTTACTAATTTACAGTCATTAGAAGTCTGGAGTTGGAAAAAACCTATCAGTACATCTGTCTCTAATGGGTACCTAGCCATTCTTCAGGCTAAACTCATAGGAGAGTTGATCTTCCCGGCTTTCATTAAATGTAATGGTGTTTTTACACTCTGAGAACTGTGGCGTATTTTGATTCTTATTTATGTATTTCAGGCAAATTGCTAATTTATGTAAGATGGTCAATTTCAAGAGAAAACAAAATCCATAGATAATGTCATAGTTGTATTCTTGAAGATCCTTGTGTTACGGAAATATTGTGTTATTGAAAACCACTGATTCAAAGGGAATTAATGGGGTGGGAGGGTAGGTGTCTCAGAGGTACTGTCATGAATGGTAATTTTGGATTCAAATTCCATGATTATTTTTCTGTATTTGTATGTTCTTTTATAATAGCTTTCATTGCATGATTTTGTCGCGTTGGATACAGAGCAATAAAGTTGCAACACCAAGTTTGCTGAAGTTCAGTACAGTAAAGCCAATACAGTTCCATAGAGCTTCACTGCGAGGACCAACACCCTGCACATAATAAACACAACTGTTTCTTTTCATGGTGAACCTCTAATTGTTGCCAACTTGTACTTCCCAAGCGCTTAGTACAGTGCTCTGCACACAGCAAGCACTCAATAAATACAATTGATTGATTGATTAATTGCACCAAAGGAACAATGAACTAGAACACGATCTAGTTGCAGGATGACGTAGGAATAATGTTCCATAATTCCCCAGTAATGTTCTATCCAAATCACGTGAAATTGTAGAAGAATAGAACATAGTTAATATTGAGAAGATTATATGATAACATAGTTTACCATCCTAGACCATCTTCTACATTTAAAAAAAATATTCCAAAAGCTTTAAGGGGTATGTATGTGTACTCCTGTCCATTGAACTCAAAGGCATCACTGCTGATGATAGGTTTGGGGGTAATTGAAGAGATGTGTGTGGAATTGGACAGTCTGGTCCATACTATAAACATGTAAAGCTTCTCTTATCCTGGGATAATGTTTTCCCCTCCCTGTTTGTGAAAACCAGCTTTCAGCTCTCCGTATAGTAGCTACTTGGGTACCTTTCTACCATTCATTCTCCTCACTTGCTTGTCCAGTGTAAGTGTGTTGCAATAAATATTGCCTTGGTGCTGGTGAATTTACTGTATTCCAGAAGCAATCAATCAGTGGTATTTACTGAGTGCTTATTGTGTGCACTGTACTAAGCACTTGGGAAAGTATGATATACTGAGTTGGTAGACACGATCTCTGCACACAAGGAGCTAACAGTCTGTAGGACCTTAGAATTTCAGGACTTTCAGAATCTCAGTGATGGAAAACTTAAGCACTTGGGAAAGTATGATATACCGAGTTGGTAGACATGATCTCCGCACACAAGGAGCTAACAGTCTATAGGACCTTAGAATTTCAGGACTTTCAGAATCTCAATGATGGAAAACTAACTTTGCCATTTGATGTGTGTGACTACTAGGAAGAATCACTAAAGAATTCTGAGACTGGAGAAAGTAAAATGATTACTACATCAGGCTCCTCTCTGATCTCCCAGCCTCCTGTCTCTCCCCGCTTCAATCTATAGTTCACTCTGCTGCCCGGATTGGCTTTGTACAGAAACGCTCTGGGCATGTCACTCCCCTCCTCAAAAATCTCCAGTGGTTGCCTGTCAACCTACAAACCAAGCAAAAACTCCTCACTCTCGGCTTCAAGGCTGTCCATCACCTTGCCCCCTCCTACCTCACCTCCCTTCTCACCTTCTACAGCCCAGCCCACACCCTCCGCTCCTCTGCCGCTCATTTTATTAATGATGTGCATATAGCTATAATTCTATTTATTCTGCTGGTTTTGACACTTCTCTCTCTTCCTCCCTTCAAGGCCCTGCTGAGAGCTCACCTCCTCCAGGAGGCCTTCCCAGACTGAGCCCCTTCTTTCCTCTCCCCCTCGTCCCCCTCTCCATCCCCCCGTCTTACCTCCTTCCCTTCCCCACAGCACCTGTATATATGTATATATGGTTGTACATATTTATTACTCTATTTATTTATTTATTTATTTATTTTACTTGTACATTTCTATCCTACTTATTTTATTTTGTTGGTATGTTTGGTTCTGTTCTCTGTCTCCCCCTTTTAGACTGTGAGCCCACTGTTGGGTAGGGACTGTCTCTATGTGATGCCAATTTGTACTTCCCAAGCGCTTAGTACAGTGCTCTGCACATAGTAAGCGCTCAATAAATACGATTGATTGATTGATTGATTGATTCTCTACGTGTTTTGTTGTCTGTCTCCCTTCTAGACTGTGATCCCATTGTTGGGTAGGGACCGTCTCCATACCGACTTGTACTTCCCAAGCGCTTAGTACAGTGCTCTGCACACAGTAAGCGTTCAATAAATATGATTGATGATGATGATGATGGTGATGAGTAAGCGCTCAATAAATTACAATTGAATGAATAAATGAATGAAAGTAATAAAGGGTACAGAGCTGTAGACTATGGAAAAGAATGCCCAAGCACTATAGTGTGTTGTAACTGAAGTCTAGTAACAACATGGGTATTGACATTTGAAGGGAAAAAAAATGGATCCTTCATGTTAATGAATGGGCACAGTTAAAATCACATTTAATATACTCTCCTGTTGCTCCATCAAGAAGAAAGAAAAATATTCTCAAACTGCAGTGTAATTTGTCACCCTTCTTCTGGCTTTAAAAGCATGAAATAACTATTAGAGTAACTGCTGAATACATCGTGTATTTCTAACGAACCTTTCGCCTTAGAAGGACTCAGCAGGGCCTGCAGCTAAAACATTAAAATCTGTTCTTACAAACAATCGGAACTGACAGCAATAATATATTGACTTTTTACCTCAAATTTTAATTTAATCTCCCGAAAAAGTTCAGCAGGAGACCGAGAACAATAATACCTTTCTTCCCCAAGTTCAAACAGCTAAATCATTTGCATCCACTTTTTATCAACAGAGAATGACTCCGTTTTAAGGAAATAAACACATGTTTAGCATAGGAGCATTTGACAGAGTCACTTGTTGACTCCATGAAGCGGTGTGGCTCAGTGGAAAGAAAACGGGCTTTGGAGTCAGAGGTCATGGGTTCAAATCCCGACTCCGCCAATTCATTCATTCATTCAGTCATATTTATTGAGCGCTTACTGCGTGCAGAGCACTGTGCTAAGCACTTGGGAAGTACAAGTCAGCAACATATAGAGACAGTCCGTACCCAACAACGGGCTCACAGTCTAGAAGGGGGAGACATTTGACAAAACAAAACAATTGTCAGCTGTGTGACTCTGGGAAAGTCACAACTTCTCTGTGCCTCAGTTACCACATCTGTAAAATGGGGATTAAGACTGTGAGCCCCCCGTGGGACAACCTGATCACCTTGTAACCTCCCCAGCGCTTAGAACAGTGCGTTGCACGTAGTAAGCGCTTATTAAATGCCATTATTATTATTATGAATGCTGACTTCCAGTAGAATTGGACCATTTCTTCTCACAGTGACTGAAAGGAGCACCTACTCACCAAGGCTGTTCTTCTTGGGCTGTTTCTCAGTAACTGAAAAGATCATATATTTCATCCAGCATGTTGGTTTCTTTCCTTCTTGATCCACTAAAAAGTTAAGCATTTACAAATATTATGGAAAAACCACTTGTCAACTATCCTTTCAGTTCCTTCTATTGTCAGTTCAAAAGTGAAATATGTGTGATGGGCTTCATTGATTTTGAGAGAAAAGAGAAACTGGTTCAAATTGGCAAACATTTCATCTGTGAAAGCAGTAGGGATTTTTTAAAAGCAAAGAAAAATTAAAGACATCTTGCACTAGCTTGTTTAATTGGCAGTGCTAGTGCACTAGGTGCACTGGAAAAACAAGTGAATTGAGAAACTATTTAATTTTTTGGACAAATAGTAAATAATAATGATATTTATTAAGCGCTTACTATGTGCAAAGCACTGTTCTAAGTGCTGGGGAGGTTACAAGGTGATCAGGTTGTTCTACGGGGGGCTCACAGTCTTAATCCCCATTTGACAGATGAGGTAACTGAGGCCCAGAGAAGTTAAGCGACTTGCCCAAAGTCACACAGCTGACAATTGGCGGAGCCAGGATTTGAACCCATGAACTCTGACTCCAAAGCCCATGCTCTTTCCACTGACCAACGCTGCTTCTCCTAGTTTCTCCTTTACTCCTAGCTTTTCTCCTTTTCTCCTAGCTTCTCCTTCTGCTTTGCTTCTCCAAATGTACCTGCCACTAGCTTTTCAACTTTAAATTTTAAACTCAAGGTGACACTGCGTAGTGTTTAAAAATGAAACTTTGGAGAGAATTCCAGGCAAAGATATTTTTCTTATTTGGTTTACTATTGTGTCAGAATTTTTTAGCTGTTGAATTCCTGTCCCAGAAAAAAAATTCTCTTTTAGTTGAAGTCCATCCCAAGACCAGCAGCAGTCATAAATCAACACTTTTCATGCACTGTTTTTCTTTTTCATACAAAGTATCTCTACAACTAATATTAAAAGTTGGGTAGAGAGAGAGAGATTAAGTGTCTCTGGCTACCTCTGTGGATAGAGAGCTCAGGCCAGTGGAAAAAGAAAAGCAATGTACAAATAAGGGGAAAAAAAAAAGATTCACAGCAATAGATTTGGAGAAATAGTTTGAGTTAGCATGAAAATAAAAGGGCATTAGGAAATCAGAAGATGAGGATTTCAATTAGATCTTAGTCATAACCATATATTGTTTTTGGTAAAAAGAATTGATTGTGCCTTTTAGTAACAAATAGTGTTACAATGAGATTAACTATCTTTCCCTAAAACTGGCCAGCTGTTGCTTTTGAAGAATTATTGATTTGAAAACAATCTTAATAGTCACTTCTAGTTGCATCTTTTCTATAATATTTTGCCCAGCTTTGGGCTTCACTTTTAAAAGGACTGTTAAGAAGGGCCAGAGAAGAAATATTGATTTATTAAGAGGTTGGAAAGATGTATTAAGAAAACCTAAAGGGATGGGGATTATTTAACTTCAAAATGAAAATGCTAAGGGGAGACTCTGTGTATGTGTGTCTGTGTAAGTGTAGTGTCTGTACATACAAAATTGTCCTCTGTGTTTCGCTGTACAGTTCACCTGTGTGTATGTGTGTGGCTTTAAAGGCCAGTGTGGGATCCACAGTCCCAAGTGCACAGTGGACACACAAAGACTCTCCTTTGTTTTGTTTTCATGTTCATTGTTTTTAGTGCCTGGCGCTGTTTTTACTTTTTCCTCCTTTTCTCATGATCATTACGAAGTTTCTGCTCCAAAAAGCCACCTCTTTCTTGGCTGCAGTTTCCATGCTGGTCTATCGACAGCAACTGACTCCCAGTTTCCAACAGAGATGCAGCGTGGTACTAAGCTTTGTTTGCTCTCGCCTTAAAAACTGTTCCCTTTGCCTTTCCATCTCCCAGTTTCAGCAGTCTGTACAATAGCCGCTTCCGCAACATCCGGCCATCCACCCTCCTCACCTCTCCTGTTCAGAGAAGGGGGTGAGATAGCATAGCTTTGATGATAGAAGACTGGCTTAGTCCTAGGGCTGGGTTGTTGGCGATCCCGTCTTGCGTTTGGGTGTTGAGTATAGTGCCCATAACGGACGGAGCTGCTCAAGAAAACAGGCTTGTGTCTGTCAGTGAGGTTGGGTCTCACAGCACTGTGGCTTTGGAAGTCAGTGCCACACCTGGCCATTCCCCCTTTGGAAGTTTCCCAACACTATATTGGCCTCCTTGATTCAATTTTCTGTGTCCTGATCTGCTGTTGTATCATTTGCTCGGAGTGCTGCCCAACAGAATTCCAGGCCCGTCCTTAGTTCGGTGGCAGCCTGCACAGCTTTGGATCCTTTTTGCTTCATCATCTGCCCACCTGCTTGTGTATGCTCGTTAATTTGACTTACAGATCACCGACCGGGGTTTATGTAAGTCCCACTTTGGTCTGAATCTGCCTGTGACGGTTAACTTTTACATTCTACATTGTGCTGCTCACTTCGTGCGTTAACAATGACATGGGAACGGGATTCCTACCTATTTAAAAAGCTATATTTTAAGTGAGTAATTTCTTAAATACTGATAAATGATCACTAATCTCAAATGCCTAATGTGAAGAAGACAACGAATAACTAATAATCAGAGTTAGTTACTGAGTTCTTACTATGTGCAGAGCACTGAATTAAGCTCTTGGAAAGTCCACTACGATAGAATACCTGCCCACGGGAAGCTGCATGACCTAGTGGATAAATCATGGTCCTGATAGCCAGAGGACTTGGGTTCTAATCCCCAGTCCTCCTGCCTGCTGGATGACCCTGGGCAAGTCACTTAACTTCTCTGTGCCTCAGTTTTTTCAACTGCAAAATGGGGGTTCAGTACCTGTTCTTCCTCCTACATCAACTGTGAGCCCCTTGCAGCCGTTTCTGACCTGATTATCTTGTATCTAACCCAGGGTTTAGAAAAGTGTTTGACACACAGTAAGTGCTTAACAGATACCGTTAAAATAAAGGAGCTTACCATCTGCAGGTGGAGCAGACATTAAAATAAATTAGGGATAAGGGAAAGAGTATTTACCTAAGTTCTGTGGGCCTGTGGTGAGTATCAAAGTACTTAAGGGTATAATGCCAAGTTCACAGTTGACACAGAGAGGAGTGCACATGAGGAAAATAGAGAGCTTAGTATGGCAAGGCCTTCAATGCTGGGGTTTGAATAGTAATTGTAATAAGGGAATAAGTGACTCAAAAGTTTGAGATTAATAGCTGTTATTAAATTTCACTTTTCGTCTACACTTTGGTGGTCGGAACAGGGCTTTATCTTTAAGATGTGAAACCAGACAAACCGCTTATTCATTACTTTTTTATTTGGCTTCATCATATATATTGTGGGTGAATTAGCCTTTGTTTTGTTTTATCCAGAGTAAAAGGACCCAAATACCGATGGGTGTTATGTTTATTTTGTAGAGTTAAAGTCTATAAAGAATCCAATCCCCAAATATAGTCTACATTTACAGCGTAATCTTTATTTTTTTCCTTTCTTGACCGCCTACCCTGAAAAGTCAGTCAGTTCTGCAAGACAGAAGGAGCGGTGTGGCCTAATGGAAAGAGCAAAGCACTGGGAATCAGAGGTACCTGGGTTCTAATCCCAGCTCTGACACGTATTTGCTGTATGACCTTGGGCAAGTCACTTAACTTCTCTGTGCCTCAGTTCCCTCATCTGCAAAATGGGGATTGAATCCCTGTTTACCCTCCTACTTAGACTGTGAGCCCCATGTGGGACAGGGACTGTGTCCAGCCTGGTGAACTTGTATCTACCCTAGTGCTTAGAACAGTGCTTGGCACATAGTAAGCCCTTAACAAGTACCTAAATAAAAAAGATTTCTCAACAGATTTCTCCTTGTTTATGTAGAGCTGCTACTCTCACGTTTTTGGGAGTAGAGAAACAGTGGAAAGAGCACGGGCCTGGAAGTTAGAGGTTCTAACCTCAGCTCTGCGACTTTCCTGCTGTGTGACCTTAGACAACTCACTTAACTTCTCTGTGCCTCAGTTTCCTCATCTTTAAAATGGGGGTTAAATAATAATAATGGTTTTTGTTAAGCACTTACTATGTGCTGAGCACTGTTCTAAGCACTGGGGTAGATACAAGGTTAACAGGTTGTCCCACATGGGGCTCACAGTCTTAATCCCCACTTTACAGATGAGGGAACTGAGGCCCAGAGAAGCTAAGTGACTTGCCCAAAATCACACAGCTGACAAGTGGCAGAGCTGGGATTCGAACCCATGACCTCTGACTCCCAAGCCCGGGCTTTTTCCACTAAGCCACACTGCTTCCTGTGAGCCTCATGCGGGACAGGGTCCATGTCCCCCCGATTATCTTATATCTACCCCAGTGCTTATGACAATGCTTGGCAAAGAGTAAGTGCTTAACAAATACCATTATTATTATTAGATAGGGATACAAACACATCCAGAAAACCAAATTCTTCTCAGATGAAGCTTGAATAGTGTCTGTTCTGCGTGAGGTCTTAAGCAACCTACTTTTCATACTCTCAGCCCCACACAATCGATTAGGATAATGTTACTTTACAAAGTCCTGGAGTTAAACATTTTGCTGTCTATCATGAAAATAATAATAATAATAATAAGGATGGCATTTGTTAAGCACTTACTATGTGCCAAGCACTGTTCTAAGCACTGGGGGGTGGAGGTACAAGGTAGTTGTCCCACATGGGGCTCACACTTTTAATCCCCATTTTACAGATGAGGTAACTGAGGCCCAGAGAAGTTAAGTGACTTGCCCAAAGTCACACAGTTGACACGTGGCGGAGTCAGGATTAGAACCCATGACCTCTGACTCCCAAGACCGGGCTTTTTCCACTAAGCCACACTGCTTCCTGTGAGCCTCATGCGGTACAGGGTTCATGTCCCCCCGATTATCTTATATCTACCCCAGTGCTTATGACAATGCTTGGCAAAGAGTAAGTGCTTAACAAATACCATTATTATTATTAGATAGGGATACAAACACATCCAGAAAACCAAATTCTTCTCAGATGAAGCTCGGATAGTGTCTGTTCTGCGTGAGATCTTATGCAACCTACTTTTCATACTCCCAGCCCGACACAATTGATTAGGATAATGTTACTTTACAAAGTCCTGGAGTAAAACATTTTGCTGTCTATCATGAAAATAAGAATAATAATAATAATAAGGATGGCATTTGTTAAGCACTCACTATGGTCCAAGCACTGTTCTAAGCATTGGGGGGGGGTGGTACAAGGTAGTTGTCCCACATGGGGCTCACACTTTTAATCCCCATTTTACAGTTGAGGTAACTGAGGCCCAGAGAAGTTAAGTGACTTGCCCAAAGTCACACAGTTGACAAGTGGCGGAGCCAGGATTAGAACCCATGACCTCTAACTCCCAAGCCCATGCTCTTCTCACTAAACCACACTGCTCCTCCCTGTCTCTTGTAAGTCTTGGAACGAGAATGTATATCATATTTTTGTGTGAAAAAAATCAGTGCTCTAGGACTCAAAATCCTCGTTTGCATTAATTTACCTTGTTTGAAAATTCCAGCTGAGTTCATAACTCCTGAGTAATTTGGCTTACCATATTACTATTCAAACTACAGCATTCAAGGCACAACTCACCTACAATGTAATATACAGTCTTAAATTGATATTGAAAAATCCTGATTTAGAGACAAGCTATGCTCACGTAGACATGCAAAGAATGATAGGATACTAAATGTAAATATTCTTGTACTATACTATTTCCCCCATCCCGAATAATAATGATGGCATTTGTTAAGCGCTCACTATGTGCCGAGTACTGTTCTAAGCGCTGGATCTATTTTAATTTCTATCTCCCACTGAAGACTGTAAGCTCCTTTTTTAAAAATTGTATTTGTATGTGCTTACTATGTGCTAGGCACTGTACTAAGCACTGGGGTAGAAACAAGCTAATCAGGTTGGACACATGGGGCTCACAGTCTTAATCCCCATTTTACAGATGAGGTAACTGAGGCACAGAGAAGTGAAGTGACTTGCCCAAGGGCACACAGCAGAGCCCCATGTGGGATATGGACTGTGTCCAATCTGATAAACTCGTATCTACTCTTGCACTTAGTACAGTGCCTGACACATAATAAGTGTTTAATAAATACCTTTTTTGTAAAAAAGGGACTGTGTCCAACCTGCTTATCTTATATCTACCCCAGCCCTTAGTAAAGTACAACCGAGTACATTGTTTTCTTGTTTTTCAAGATAGTTTGATTGCATCTAATGAATGAATGAATGAAAGAGTATTTTGATTAAATACCTGTCTTCATGTAGTAATATTGGTATTAATTGAGAGCTTACCTGATTTCAGTAGTAGGCATTTGAGAAGTTCAGAATTAAGTAACAAACATAAAAATATTTACAGGATTAGTCTGAATAAATAAGGCATTTATCGCAGGGTTAACCAGACTATGGTTAGCCAAACGAAGGGGACAAAGACAATCTATGAAAGGCATTTTTTTGCCTTGTTTAGGAAGAAACAGAATATTGAAAATCTCAGATTTGCCAAGACTAGTCTATTCAGTTGAAGGCAAGGGATTTTAAGGAGTTTTTGTTTTTCCATGGCTGGTTGCAAGTGTTTTTATCACACTTTGTTGAACAATATATAGAAGTGCAGCACTTCACATTTGAGGCAGCATATTTGAGAATCAAGCATGCCACATGCAGCAAAAAGGGAATGGTCTCTAAGTTTTTCTGTCATTTGGTCTATGAAAGTCCTTTGGAATTGTGTCATGATTTCTTTTACCCCCCACAGTCTCTACAGATTATAATTTTCATCTTTAATGTCAAAGAACCATGTCAAACATTGTACTCGTTTGTCACATAAAAAACCTTATTGATTTGTAATGCTCTGAGAGCAGTGTTTTATGCTCTGAGAAGCTAGGAGCCATATTCAAAGGGATTCTTTGTAAATCTCACTTGTCATGGGTATAGACCAAATCTGTGAGAGCCATTAAAAACACACTGTAAATGTCATTAGAAGGCCACATTAATTTTGTGAATAATACAACAATTATCTTTATATCAGGGAAAATTGAACACTGGCAGATTTTGAACCCAAGAATGAAATACTCAGGGCCGCCCAGAGTTCACATTATGAGTTTTCTCATCTAGGCATTAATAAGACTTTTTTGTACTCTATATCAAGATATAAAATATTTCTCCCCTTGAGTTGCCCCTCCGTATTTCAAAAAGTTTGGAATATCAGCTCTAAATTAGGAAGGTAGCTAAGTTACCATCAAGGAGGGTGACTGAGGAATATCTGCCTTGCTGAATCCAAAGGAAATACAAACATAAATCCCTTTACTGGGTCAGGTCAGTGATCCGTTTTGAACAGTGCTCAGCATTTAGAACAGTGCTTGGCACATAGTAAGCGCTTAACAGATACCATCATTATTATCCATTCAGCCCAATATTTTGTCTACAAACAGTGGCAAGAGGATGCTTGTAGACACCAGGTAATGGGTGTCCTCTTTTATGTCCGTCATAATGGTCAGGAATTTACCATCAAACATCCCTATTTTCCCCCTCTACACCTCTATCTCTGTAGTAACCCATTTGGACAGCTTGTCTGTGATTTCATCCAAACTCTTCTTAAATTTTCTAATAATGTTTTCTGCATGCACAACTTTCTGTAGTACCAAATTCTGTACGCTTGCCATTCACTGTGGGGTGAAGTGTTTCCTTTTGTTTGTTTTCTATCTACCAACTTCCGGATTCAGTGAATGTCACCTCTTCCTGGTTGTAGCACTTAGAACAGTGCTTTGCACATAGTAAGCAGTTAATAAATGCCATTATTATTATTATTGTAGGGATTTGGTGAACAGTGACACAGTTTGCCTCGTCCACATCTTTCATGATTTGCTAGACTTCAATATTACCTTCCCTCAGCCTGTATGCTTCCGGATTGAAGAGTTCTACTCATTTCATTCTGTCGTCAAAAAGAAGCTTCTTCATTCCCCTGATCATTTTGATTACCTTGCCTATTGTCTCTCACTATTATGTCCTACGAAAGGTGCACCAATTAAAAGTCCCTAGAGTATTCCAGGGATTTGGGTATAATAGGTTTTTATAGTGGGATATCTACATCAAGTTATTCTTAGTTTTTTTATTAAATAACTAGATCTAAGCCTTTGACAATATCCATACCTACATGCAGCAGACATGTTTGAAAAAGAACCCACTCCCCTAGGATTACCCAGGGTAGCCAAGACTAATAATTCTTGGAGCCAGTGATCTTTTTGACATTTCCAGGTAGTCTTAAGCAGCATGGCATAGTATATACAGCCCGGAACTGGTAGTCAGAAGGTCAAGCATCTTACCTCCTTCCCTTCCCCACAGCACCTGTATATATGTATATATGTTTGTACATACTTATTACTCTATTTATTTATTTATTTATTTATTTATTTTACTTGTACCTATCTATTCTATTTATTTTATTTTGTTAGTGTGTTTGGTTTTGTTCTCTGTCTCCCCCTTCTAGACTGTGAGCCCACTGTTAGGTAGGGACTGTCTCTATATGTTGCCAACTTGTACTTCCCAAGCGCTTAGTCCAGTGCTCTGCACACAGTAAGTGCTCAATAAATACGATTGATTGATTGATTGATTATCCTAGCTCGGCCACTTGTCTGCTGTGTGACCTTGGGCAAGTCACTTCACTTCTCTGGGTCTCAGTTACCTCATCTGTAAAACGGGGATTGAGATCGTGACCCCCACGTGGGACAGACTGTGAGCCCACTGTTGGGTAGGGACCGTCTCTATATGTTGCCAACTTGTACTTCCCAAGCGCTCTGCACACAGTAAGTGCTCAATAAATACGATTGATTGATTGATTGATTGACAGGGACTGTGTCATCATCATCATCATCATCAGTCGTATTTATTGAGTGCTTACTGTTTGCAGAGCACTGTATTAAGTGCTTGGGAAGTACAAGTTGGCAACATATAGAGACAGTCCCTACCCAACAGTGGGCTCACAGTCTAAAAGGGGAAGACAGAGAACAAAACCAAACATAAATAAATAAATAGAATAGATATGTGCAAGTAAAATAAATAAATAAATCTCATTTGCTCGTATCCACCCCAGCGCTTAGTTCAGTGCCTGGCACACAGTAAGAGCTTAACAAATACCACAGTTATTATTATCAGCAGTCAGCCTTTTCTGTTCCCCAGTCCTGCCCCTCAGTCAATCAGTAATATTTCCTGAGCACCTACTGTGGTCAAAGTGCTGCACTAACTTCCCTCCACTTCCAGCTGGGAGCCCTCAGGACAGTCCTCAGAGTGGGCAGGCTGGCTGAAGGTTTTGGGGGAAACAACATAGAGGCTTAAGGGATTGAAGACCCAGGCCCTAGACCAATGGGAGACCCTCGCCGGCTTCAGACTGTAATGTCGTTCTTCCGGACTGTACTAAGATAGACGCCGTTTGGGACCTTCTAAAATAGTTGTCTTCCCAGTCCTCCCTACGGTGGACGTCAAACACCTGGACAATGCCAGACAGGGCTGGGGCGGCACTGGATGTGAAATGCAGTCCTTCGATCCTCCCCAGCCTTCCAGCCTCTTTTCAAGCTCTTGTTTTTTGGACACTGCCTGGCATCCTGGGCATGTGGGCATTTAATAAATGCATGCTTTTTGATGATGGTGCTGGAAGGAATCTAAAACGCGTTTCGAATTTGGGAAACGGAAATGAAGCCAATCTGGAGTAATAGACGAGTATTATTTCACCATGTCCGGCGTTAATTTCTTTGGGTAGAAAGTCAGGAATGTCATATCCAGCTGAAACTGCAGAGGAACTAGGGGAGGTAGAATATACAGCATAAACTGGAACTAATCTAAAACATTCCCCCGTGTTTGGAAAGGGCCATGTGATTGCTTTTACTGACTGCAATTAATGAAATCCTATATCTGTACAAAATCCAAAAGAGGTTGCCTCCATCGGCACATTTTTCCCCATCCTAGCATTATTACCTGAAGAATCCTCAATAACAACTGCTAGCGGAAAGTACCTGGAGCAAAAAATATACGTTTCTCTTCATGCTTCTACAACAAAACGAAACATGTAGACAGGTGTCAAAATTGTCAGAACAAATAGAATTAAAGCTATATGCACATCATTAACAGAATAAATAGTAAATATGTGCAGGTAATAAATGGAGTAATAAATCTGTACAAATATATATACAGGTGCTGTGGGGAGGGGAAGGAGTTAGGGCGGGGGGGGATGGGGAGGAGGAGAGGAAAAAGGGGGCTCAGTCTGGGAAGGCCTCCTGGAGGAGGTGAGCTCTCAGTAGGGTTTTGAAGGGAGGAAGAGAGCTAGCTTGGTGGATGTGTGGAGGGACGGCATTCCAGGCCAGGAGAAGGACGTGGGACGGGGGTCGACGGCAGGACAGGCGAGAATGAGGTACAGTGAGGAGGTTAGCGGCAGAGGAGCGGAGGGTGTGGGCTGGGCTGTAGAAGGAGAGAAGGGAGGTGAGGTAGGAGGGGGTGAGGTGATGGACAGCCTTGAAGCCGAGAGTGAGGAGATTTTTCCTGATTCGTAGTTTGACAGGCAGCCACTGGAGATTTTTGAGGAGGGGAGTAACATGCCCAGGGCATTTCTGCACAAAGATAATCCGGGCAGCAGAGTGAAGTATAGACTGAAGTGGGCAGAGGCAGGAGGATGAGATATCAGAGAGGAGGCTGATGCAGTAATCACTTCTGGTAGGCGAAAGAAATAGCTAATGGTCAATTCTTTGAAATATTCCTTCATAAAAGGAAGGGACGAAGGAAGTGCATTTCTTCCTAGTAAATTCAGTAGCCTTTGTCCCTAATTTTCCACATTGATGGTGACAACTCTTTCTGCTCTTAGCCAGAAATCTACTCTAGAAAAAAATTACCCAATATGAATCAATCAATCAACCGTATTTATTGAGCGCCTACTGTGTGCACAGCACTGTACTAAGCGCTTGGGAAGTACAGGTTGGCAACATATAGAGACAGTCCCTTGTTTAAGCTATTAATTTTCTGCACTAGATGGTAATTCCCTTTTTTCTCCATTAAGTCTTGAGGCAAGAACGAATATGAAAATGGGTTTGTTATTTAGCTGTTCGTCGTGTTTTCATTGCATACTCTGTGGTAGTTTGTGGCAGCTGATCCCTAAAGGTCACTTGTGAGCCATCTCCCTTAGAGACTACTAGAAAATTATAAGGTGACAACTGGGGTTGCTATTTTAATAAATAATAAAAATACTGTGTTGGGAGCTAAACGTCATTGAAATGCCTCAAGTGCAAAAATTCACAATGCTGATCACTGACATTGGCTTTGAAATTCAACAAGGCATAGAGAATGGCCAGCGGGAATGGTTCCGAACACATAAAGAGTCGTTCCTAGGAATGCCGCCGTACTTGGAAAAAAGTCGAAGAGTAACAAGTATCTCCAGATTTCCGTTCTGTGTAGTCAACCAAAGACTTGAGTTTTTTTGAGTTTTGTTTTACTTCATTCCCAGATTGTCTTTGAGGTCTAATTCACAGATGTAGAATGAACCACAGCGCGTGTGAGAAGAAACTGCTTTTTATTACTGCCCGCAATATGGAATATTTATATTAATAGCATCTTGACATCTTGCATCCCCCAGAGGCTTCACAGAAATTATCTCAGAGTTGTAAATCTGGCTAATAAATGCTGCAGTTTGAGGAGTAGGCTTATGCTAGTTCAAAGAGTGTTTTTCTAAAATGTTATTATCAAAATGATTTGGAACTTCAAAAGCAGCCAAAAGGCCAGAGTGCGTTCCTTTTACTTTTGGGGAGTTAAGTTATACTGTCAAAACAATTATCAACTTCCCACCTTTGCTTTGAAGCTCTAGAGCCTACATTTTTGTGACCTTTCTCTCAAATGACAAAGCAGATAAATTCCCTTTTGTGAATTTTGTGAATTCCCTGTACTTGAAAGGAAGTTTTTTTCACCTAGTGTCTCACTTTGCACTTCATTGTTGTTTGGTTTGAAATTGTAGAGCCTACATTTTATGGCCTATCTCTCAAATGACATATCAGATACATTCTCCTTTGTGAAGGAACTCCGTAGCTGTCAACGCTTATAGCGTCTCACTTTGCACTTCATTCTTGTTGGATGTCTAGGAATTAAAATTTGTTTCTTGGCACTCATTTTTCCCCACAAAGTTATTTAAAAAAGAGTTTAGCCCCTTAGCCTGGAGAATATAATTGGACTAGACTAAAAATAATACTTTGGGTTTTGACTATGAACGATACTTTTGAAACAAATTAAAAAAAGATAATTTCTGAAACAGAAAGTGGTTTAAAAATGGTGATACCATTATACAACAACCTTAAAAATGAGTATTTGGATATTGATAATAATAATGGTAGCATTTATTAAGCGCTTACTATGTGCAAAGCACTGTTCTAAGCGCTGGGGTAGTTACAAGGTGGTCAGGTTGTCCCACAGAGGGCTCACAGTTTTAATCCCCATTTTGCAAATGAGGTAACTGAGGCACAGAGAACTGAAGTGACTTGCCCAAAGTCACACAGCTGGCAATTGGCGGAGCCGGGATTTGAACCCATGACCTCTGACTCCAAAGTCCGGGCTCTTTCCACTGAGCCACACTGCTTCTCTGATTGATGACCCTTGCGCCCTTAACCAGTGTTGGAATTCCTATTCTCTATGGGGTTTATGCAAGGCATTCTATTCCGCAATGTTGTGATCCCACAGGAATGATGAAGGTATGGCTCTACTATGATTTTTTTTAAAAAAATTATTATTAATATTTGTCTTATTAATAGTGCCTTCTTCCTTCTCAAGCAGATTCTTTGTAATCCATAGATGTAAATAGGTTGAATAGTAAATGAGTTCCTTGCATTTATTTTAGGCTTTCCCCAGCTGATTATTTAATTGGATTTTGAGTGGTAATGTATTGGGAAAAAACAGACATGTACTTCTAAAATAATAAAATAATACTTAAATAATAATGATAATTATGGTATTTATTAAGTGCTTACTATGTGCCAAGCACTGTTCTAAGCTCTGGGGTAGTTACAAGGTAATCAGGTTGTCCCACTTGGGTCTCACAGTCTTAATCCACATTTTACAAATGAGGTAACTGACGCAGAGAGAGGTTGTGACTTGCCCAAAGTCACACAGCAGACAAGTGGCAGAGCCGGGATTAGAACCCACGCCCTCTGAGTCCCAAGCCCATGCTCTTCAAACTAAGCCACGCTTCCAGTTCCATAGCTCTCTTAGAAGTCAGGTTCATTCTTTCTGAGCCTACAATTTTGAATCTGCTTCAAAAATGCCCTAAAACTTATTGAGTGCTTACTGTGTGCAGAGCACTGTACTAAGTGCTTGGGAAGTACAAGTTGGCAACATATAGAGACGGTCCCTACCCAACAGTGGGCTCACAGTCTAGAAGGGGGAGACAGAGAACAAAACCAAACATTTTAACAAAATAAAATAAATAGAATAGATATGTACAAGTAAAATAAATAAATAAATAGAGTAATAGGATCACTGGAAAAAAATCCATCTTGAATACTATATGCCTATTAATTTAGAATTAAGGGAAATTTCGTTGGTCTAATACTTCTGCTAGTAGTTCAACGGATTCATTTGGGAAAACTGGTTCCAGTTTGGTCTCAGGCTAGCTATCTCTCATGGAAGATGAAGAAATGAGGAGTTGTGGGGGGTTTTCAGGTGAGAATTGAAGGTAGAATT
The DNA here is from genome assembly GCF_015852505.1 of Tachyglossus aculeatus. Lineage (NCBI taxonomy): Eukaryota > Metazoa > Chordata > Mammalia > Monotremata > Tachyglossidae > Tachyglossus > Tachyglossus aculeatus. The sequence goes on from NC_052076.1 coordinate 45,502,577, forward strand.
GAAACTCATGTTCTATTTATTCTGACGGTTTTGACACCCGTCTACATGTTTTGTTATCTGTCTCCCCCTTCTAGACTGTGAGCCCGTTGTTGGGTAGGGACCGTCTCTATATGTTGCCGACTTAATAATAATAATAATAATAGCATTTATTAAGCACTTACTATGTGCAGAGCACTGTTCTAAGTGCGGGGGAGGTTACAAGGCAATCAGGTTGTCCCACAGGGAGCTCACAGTCTTAATCCCCATTTTTACGGATGAGGTAACTGAGGCACAGAGAAGTTAAGTGACTTGCTGAAAGTCACACAGCTGACACAGCTGCAGAGCTGGGATTTGAACCCATGACCTCTGACTCCAAAGCCCATGCTCTTTCCACTGAGCCATGCTGCTTCTCTACTTGTACTTCCCAAGTGCTTAGTACAGTGCTCTGCACACAGTAAGCGCTCAGTAAATACGATTGAATGAATGAATGAATGAAACAGTTGGGACAGTCCTTGCCCCACATGGGAGGAGGAGAATGTGTATTGAATCCCCATTTTACAGATGAGGAAACTGAGGCCCAGAGAAGTTAAGTGACTTGCCCAAGGTCACACTGCAGGCAGGTGGCAGAGCTGGGATTAGGGCTTGTTATTAAGAAGTTACATTCACTCTGATAAGTTTTTATTTGGAGGATATGTTCTAAATTTACTTCTCCACAGAATTTTTTTCTTCCCAGAATATTGGATTTTATTCTCCCATTCCCAACCCTAATCAGGTTTTGTGTGTTTTCCCAGTTTCTCTTTTCTTGATCATGTTTTCCTAGTTTCCTAGAGTTATAGGAAAATCACATGCCAACTATTGGGTTTTTTTAGTTATTTTTCTTTCTATAGAAAAAGACTCATCTATTTAACTGATATCTATTCTAAAGTTGTTCCCTCCAAGTTCTCCTGGTAACTGTAGTCTTGAATGAGAGATTCTATTTTCCCCTTTGTAAAGGGTTCAAATTAATCTGTGCTCTTCAACTGCATTAAATTTCCCTTGCGTCTCAGGGGACTCCCAGTTCCATATCTTTATTGTAAATCAGAATTCTTCTATTTGAATGTTTAGTTCATAAGGCCGATATGTCATAGTGTGCAAAACATATGGGAGCCATGGAGGAATAATGGTGATATTATGGTCTTGGGCTGCTTTTTCTTATCTTACATCATGTCAGTTTTCATTAGGGCATTGCTTCTTTTATTGAGAACATGGCAGCCTGAATTGATAAATCTAATGAGCAAAGAGGGCAATCGTCCTATTTGAAGATGATTCATCTTTTATTGGCTGTGTGCTATGTCATGCACGCTGGGCTCATTTATAGGGCTTGACAAACTGCTGAATGTCATGGCATTAATGACCCAGTACTTGTTTTCTTAAAGGCTCTCTGGTTCTAGCCCGGTCCCACAAACTTGACCATGATTGCAGATTCCTGGGTACAGGTTCACACTGGTCCTGGGTCATCCCTTGATGGTTTCAATGATTTGGGTCAAGGACCATCGCTGCGGTTTGGGTCCTCTTTCTCGGGCCGGCCTAGATGACCCTCGAAGTTCCAGGCCCGTCTGTACAGTTCGGAGAGCACACCCGGTCCCCTTGGGTCTTCAGACAGAGGATAAACAAGGATGGACTCAAACCGGATCAGACTCTAGGAGTGGGGAAGGAAGAGAGGCAGGTTTACCTCAGGTTGTGATGGGCAGCTGGTTCCTCTCCTAATAACAACTAATAATTATAATATTTGTTAAGCGCTTACTATGTGTCAAGTACTGTTCTAAGTGCTGAGGTAGATGCAAGGTTATCAGGTTGGACACAGCCCCTGTCCCACTTAGGGCGCACAGTCAATCAATTAATCCATGGCATTTATTGAGTACTTACCATGTGCAGAGCACTCTACTAAGCACTCGGGAGAGTACAAAACAGAGTTAGCGGGCACATTCCCCGACTACGATGAGTCTAGAGGGAAGAACAGAAATAGGGAGAACAGGTATTGAGTCCCCATTTTACAGATGAGGAAACTGAGGCTCAGAGAAGGAAAGTGACTTGCTCAAGGTCAGAACAGCAAGCAGTTGACAGAGCTGGGATTAAAACCCAGGCCTGCTCTTTCCACTAGGCCATACTGTTTCTTCTCTCCTTTTCTGCCAATCCTCCCTTCTCTATCATCCAGATATTTATTTCCTTGGTTGCTGGGCATGAAGGGCTGAGTTATACAGTAAAAGCTTATACTATTACTTATACAGAGAAGCAACGTGGCTCAAGTGGAAAGAGCACGGGCTTTGGAGTCAGAGGTCATGGGTTCGAATCCCGGCTCCACCACGTGTCTGCTATGTGACCTTGGGCAAGTCACTTAACTTCTCTGGGCCTCAGTGACCTCATCTGTAAAATGGGGATGAAGAATGTGAGCCCCACGTGGGACAACCTGATCACCTTGTAACAGCCCCAGCGCTTAGAACAGTGCTTTGCACATAGTAAGCGCTTAATTAATGCTTTAAAAAAAAAGCTTATCAACCTGAAAATTCTAGGAACTGGTGTCTCCGAAGTGCCCTCACACATGGTCGATCAATCCTTTGTGGAAAATGGCTTTACCAGGACCAGTTTATTCCTCCTGTAATAGAAGGAACAATACAATTCTATTTTTTGGAAGATAAAATTTATAACGGAGAAATTTGTCTAACATTAAGTGAATTGGTTCTAATTAGGGGTCCCTCAGTGTGAGGCGCTAAGCTGAAGTGTATTTTGTGGGTACCTAAGCCTGACACTGACCCTAGTATGGGAATATGCAGGTCCCCTAAAACATTTGCAGAAGTTGTCTACAAACTGTCAATCAGTGGCTCACGCTCCTGTCTCTGCTAGCTTGCTCAACAGTATCTTCAAATCAAGGAGTGAAAAAACGTCATAAAAACATAAGAAATACCAGAGGTTCATCAGCTCCGTATTCTGTCTCTGGTAGTGGCAACTGGATCCTCGGTGGAACCACGTGATGGTTTCCCTCTGTAGCACCCATCTAAATGGCTAAGAATTTAACACTTCTAACTTTCCCCCTCCCTCTCCTAGTCTCTAGTCACCCATTTTGGACTGCTTTTCTGTGAACTGAGCTAAAATCCTCTCAAACCTGATGATGTCTTCAGCCTGCACCACCTCCTGTGGTAAAAAAACTCCAGTCGCTCATTCCCCACAGAGTTAGGTGCATCCTATGGTTTTTTAGGAGGGAGAGCCGAATATTAATATAAAGTGTGGATATCTACAGAAGTGCTGTGGGGCCGAGGGAAGGATGAGTGCAAATCCAAGTGCAAGGCGGATGCAAAAGGGAGTGGGAGAAGAAGAAATGAGGGTTTAGGTGGGGAAGACCTCTTGGAGGAGATGTGCTTTTAATAATAATAATGGCATTTATTAAGCGCTTACTATGCTTTGAGGGTGGTGAGAGTGATCATCTGTCAGGCCAGAGGCTTGGGTGAGAGGGTAGCAGTGGGAGAGATGACATCGAGGTACAGTGAGTAGGTTGCCATCAGGGGATTGAAGTGTGTAGGGTGGGTTGTAGCAGGAAATCAGGGAGGTAAGGTAGGAGGGGGTAAGATGATTGAGTGCTCGCCCTTGTGTTTCCTTAATGGCAAGGAGGCAGAGTGAGCACCCCAGCAAACCAGTACTCTCATTTTCTATGCATTCTCCTCTTAGGTGGAGGGAAGACAGTCTCTGCTTCTGTCCATATAAGGGAACCACATCTTGGGCCGAGGTAACCACCATTGCTACAATAAGAGCAAAAAGAGGCCATTTTTGACCTCTTACCCTCTCTAAGACCTAGCTGCTACTTCTGGGAGAGGAAACAGTTAAAAAACCCCAAACATTTCCATCCTCTCTCTTCCTTTCTGTTATTTCCAAGCCCTAGAAAGAAGGAAGTGGGAATGAATTAGGATGTGAAGGGCAAGGGCTGGGGAAGGAAAGAAGTTTCAGATAGGAGCAGAGAGGAGAAATGAAGGCTAATAATAGAAAGAGTTACATCTGCTGGGCTTGGTCTCTGTAGGCATACTGCCGAAGATTATTCACAGCACTTCTTAACAAAGCTGTTGGGAAATTCTAGTCAGAATCCTGCTGTGTTCTTGTTTCTCCACATGAAGAGTTCAAGCCAGAGTCTTCTGTTATATACAGTTATTCATCCTATTGGGAATTACTGGAGGCTGAGACTAGGTTACCGACTGCCCATCATTCCACATATTTGCATTCACTAGCTTGGCAGGAAATCATCAAAATACAAAAATGGGAAGAAATTCAAATTTGGATAGTTAACTTGTCTCTCGTGGCCATGGAATGTAAGAACAGATAATTTCTCAATAGTCAAACATAATGACTCATTGTTATTCAGTAAGTAACCTGTATCGGCCATGATGGGAAGTAGGTAGTCGGGATCACTTCTGTATCCTGTTGCTCACGTGTACATAATCTTGAAGAGCATTGGACTCACATTACTGGAATAGTGGGAAATTATTCATAACCAAAGTCTGTAGACAGTATGTCAAACAAATTACCTTTTCCCAAACTCTTCAGAGTAAAGCATTGCGTGTAGACGTGGGTTTGCCTTATGGGCCTCCTAGTATCTCATAGAGTTTTACATTAATTTTAAGCAGATCTCTTCCAGATAATGCCAGGTACTTCTCCTAGTCTTTTATAACAATTGAGACTAGCTTGTTCCAAATACAGAAATGCCACATTCTTGGAAGACATTTAAGTCTCCTAACTTTCTCTTCTCCGGAGAGAATAGCTAGGTGCTTCAATTTTTCTCTTTTCACCTTATTTTCTAATGCTGCCTGCAGTGGGATGGTGTTGACTTGCTCTCATAAGTAAATTTTGATGTAAGGAAAAAGTCTTATTGTACAATCCCTGTATATTTGTTTCATGTTTTGGGTTCTTATCCAGGATGAAAATATCAGTAAATTCAAGGCAGACTTCACGTAGTCTGTAGGTTACTTGAGAAATAATTACAAATGCAGATAAAGTAATACTCATTTTGAATTACGATATCCGAGTACTAAAGGGGTTTTGTCTAGTACGTAGCATTGATGATTCGGCAAGTGAGGCACGAGGTACTAGTAGAAGAATTTAACTGCATGAAATCTGTTCTAGGGAATTAGACACGAAACAAAAAGAGAAATGTCAATCTGTTTTTGAGAACTTTTCGACGAGATCCATCACCCTTCTTTGCACTCTACATTCAGAACCATTGCAGCAATTTGTGTTGCCAAGTTGCAGATCCAGAAAAAGATGATTTGCCTTGAGTAAATTATCCAAAGTCTCCTGGCAATTGTTTGATGCTGAAGTACCTTAATGACTTATTCTTTTTTATAGCTCTTTGTGCCTTCCTGTCTCCCAGAGCTTCCCTGGGACAAAAGCCAAGGATATCATTAGTGATGAAACTTTTCTGTAGTCTCTGGCTATGAATGTTTCCATAACACATACATCTACTGAGTTGACAGTTGCTAAACTTTCCTCTAGAGTGTGTTAATTCTGTTTATTAGGTTGAGGTCAAAATCTATACACCCAGAAGTTGTGATGCTTAAGGATTTGAGAAACATACCATCCTTTGCATCCTCTTTTACTTTACCCCCAAATAGTAACATCCTAAAAGACTTTTACAGATATTGGTAAATTGTAAATGCGCACAAGGTCATATTGAATTTATTTGGAAAATAATTTCCATATCCAAAAAGGGGCCCCTCCCCTTGCATAGACAGTGACCAAGTAGCCCTTTGAGAAAGGAAAGTGAGGCTTTTCAAATGTAAAACACCTTACTGTGGTTGCTGTTCTCTGGCAAGAGAAGCAGCATGGCCTTAGTGGAAAGAGCCTGGGCCTGGGGAGTCAGAGGACCTGGGTTCTAATCCCAGTTCTACCACTTGTCTGCTACGTGATCTCGGACAAGTCACTTCACTTCTGTGCCCCAGTTTCCTCATTTGTAAAACGGGGATTAAATTCTACTCCCTTCTACTTGGGCCGTGATCCCTAAGTGGGACAGAGACTGCCCAACCTGAGTACCTGCTCCAGGGTTTAGCAGTGCGTGACACATAGTAAGTGCTTAACTAATTCCAATTTTTTCAAAAAAAGGCCTGGGTGACTGTGACGTGAGAATCAGAGTCCACTTGGAAGTCCAGTATCGGGTTCTCAGGAGATTAAAGAGGGAGGAGGGATCTGCAGAGCTACCTAGAGGGCCATCCAGCTCTGGGAATGCCCCAGGAGACGACTACCAGACTGCACTCCAACAACTGCCCCAGGCTTGGGTATAAATTTGGTGTTCTGCCTTTTGGGAAGCAAGTCTTGTATTAGGAAAATTAGAAAGAGCAGGCAAATCTAAATTTATGTCTTCTTAGCAGATAAAGTGCAAAGGTCAAGAACATTATGCCAAGTTGAAAAGTCAGTTATCAGCCTATTACAATTATTGTCTTTGGTCTTGTGTTCAGTAAGGTGGGGCTTTGCTCAGCTAATCACAAAATGGCAGAAATATTCCTTTGAAAGAATTCCCACACTATGGGCGTGTATTATATAACCCCTGTTTTCCCACTACATGGAGACACGTTCAAACATTCCATAAAAGGAGGTAAAGAAGGTTAACTCAGCATTAACGGAGTGTTTGAGTTTGAGCATGATAATTAGAAACCTCTGACCTCAAAATAGTTTCAGTAATTAATTTCAGACTATAAATCAGGATGAAGTAACTCTCCCTGTAGTGAGAAGATAACAGCCTAAAGTTCCAGCCCCACCCAAAACACTGGTGCATTACGCAATGCTAGGGAAGGGAATGCCAATTTAAAAACTTCACATAAAACTGTAACGAATGGTTGAGAGTTATCAAGTGTGACGGAACAGTGACAATCTGCTTTCTTGAATAAACTGTTGCAGAGTTTGGTTAAGAAGAGAATGCCTCACTGTGAAGGATATCGATCAATCAGTGGTATTAGGAAGCAGCACAGCATGGTGGATAGACCATTGGCTTGGGAGTTCATTCATTCATTCATTCAATCATATTTATTGAGCGCTTACTGTGTGCAGAGCACTGGACTAAGCGCTTGGGAAGTACAAGTCGGCAACATAATGCCGCTGCATAATGTCAGATGCATCTGAGAGGTTGAGAAGGACAAGACAGAAGAGCATCCTGACAGACTTTGGGAGGAGGAGGAGGACGACGACGATGATGAGGACGACGAGGTTGTCTCAAAGAAGACTCAAAGGTGAAGAGTTCAATTGTAGAGAGATTGAGGAGGAGGTTGAAAAGGAAGTAGAGGCAGCTGGTATGAATGACCTATTCTAGGGTTTTGGACAGGAATAACGTGAAGGGGATGGAGTGAGCAATAGGTGGGATCATGGGGTAAAGGATAGGTTTTTTTTTTTAAAAAAAAAGATGAATTGTGGGCATGTTTGAAAGCAATAGGGAAGGAATTGGTTTGGCACAGAGGAACTGGTTGTAGATGGTTATCAGGAAGCGAAGAAAAGTGGATGCAAGGGTTCAGGCAGTGTATAGGAAGAGCCATCAGAGGCAAAGTTTGAGGGGACTCATTTTGAAATCAAGCTGAAGTGAGATAGCTGGGAAGTATGAGGGTGGATGTGGAGTGGGCTAGGAAGATTTAGGGACAGGGCAAATCCAGTAGCTTCGGTGTCACTAGAGTCTTCGTTAGTAGTGATAGTAGTGATTAAATATTTCCTAAATTCAGAGCACGGTATTAAGCTGCCGTCAGTGGCAGCTGTTGCTGAGCCTGTGTGTTGTCCATTTGCAAGCTCGGCACGAGCATCCTTCCTAGCTAGAAAGGAAGGATTCACCTAAGTGCCCCGAAAGCTGTTTCTGGAACGTTAAAGAAGCCCCAAGAACATAGAATTGTTAATTCCACATTGCATGAGTCGATGACCTTGAAGGCTCAGTTCAAGATACCCACTCATGTGAAATATTTGGTCTTAACCCCTTTGTAGCTCATTTTCCTCTTCTATAAAGTGGAGATAGTTACTCTAGTGTAGTAATTACTCTGAGATATGATTGATTCATATTTTAAAATAATTTTGACAGCCTCTGATAGAATTGCATGTTATAAATCAATCGATGGCATTTATTGAGCACTTACTGTCTGCAAAATAATCTACTAAATGCTTGTGGGAGAGTACAGTACAATAGAGTTAGTAGGCATAATAAGGAGTTTATAGTCTAGAGGAGGAGCTCAGTGCAAGTTATACTGTTACATCGGTGATTTCCTTGGTCCCAAAATAAGAATTCACAGGTCTTTGTGGAGTTGTAATGGCACCTGACTAGCCTGTAGGCATTTTCACTTTTTTTAGAGATCTCAGATGCTTAATGGACCTTCTGTCTGTTTGGTAAGCTGTTTTCCCCGGCCCCAAAAGAGAGGCTTGCTGGTGTGATTTGGTGGAGTGGAGTTGAAGGTGCAGTTGGAGGAGATCAGAGGATTGAGAGAGGAAAGCAGGGGAGCTGGGGATAAGAGACAACAGAAGACCATTTCAGAGACCACCGGCGTGGATCCTTTCCTCCTTCTGCTGTCTCTTCCAGAGCCAATGAAATAAATAACCCAGAAAAGGATAGTGAAAAAATCTGAGAGCATCTTCCCCTGGGGTCTTATTCCCATTGTTTACCATGCTTTTTGTGATTTTATCACATACTTTTTAGTTTTGTGGTTTGGTTTTATTTTTTTTTTATCATTTCCTAACTCTTTAGCTTTAGTGGATATTTTGATTAGTCAAAACTTTTTAAAACCACTTTACAATTCTCTGATACTTTCTGATTCAGGTTTATTTAGCAGATGGAGGTAATAAATCACTTAAATAAGTGTTTTAAATAAAACAAATAAAACACCAGGAGGTGCTATATACCTAAGGCAACCCAAGGCATCCTGCATTAGCTAGGGTGGTCACATACTTTTTGAGATTGTGGGGTGAATAAAGGGTACAAATCCAGGGGCAAAGGTGACACAGAAGAGAGTGAGAGAAGAGGAAATGAGGTCTTAGTCGGGGAAGGCCTCTTGGAAGAGATGGGCTTTTAGTAAGACTTTGATTGTGGGGAGAATGAACATCTGTCAGATATGAAGGGGGAAGGAGTTCCAGGCCAATCAGTCAATTGTATTTATTGAGTGCTTACTGTGTGCAAAGCACTGGCAGAATGTGGGCAAAGGGGTCAGAGAAGAGAGAGATGATAAAGGTATAGTGGGTAGGTTAGAGGAGTGAAGTGAGCAGACTGGGTTGCACTAGGAAATCAAAGAGGTAAAGTAGGAGAGGCACGGAAATTAAGGGCTTTAAAGCCGCTTTTTTGAAAGTTTCTGTTTGATGTCGAGGTGGATGGGCAACCACTGGTGGTTCTGGAGGAGTGGGCAAAGATGGAATAAAAGGTTTTGTAGAAAATGATCCGGGCAGCAGAGCGAAGTGTGGAATAATGTGGGGAGAGTCTGGAGGCAGCAGAATCAATGAGAAGACCTAAAGCAGTAATCAAGGCAGATTGGGTAAATTCTTGGATGAACATGGTGGCAGTTTGGTTGGAGAGGAAAGGGCAGATTTTAGCGATGTGAAGGTTGAACCAACAGGATTTGGTGATAGCTATTACATGTGGATTGAATGAGAGAGATAAATTGAGGATAATGCCAAGGCTTGTGAGATGAGGAGGATGGTGGTGGTGTCTGCAGTGCTGAGAAAGTCAGGGGGAGGACAGGATTTGGGTGGGAAGATGAGGTTTTCTGTTTTGGACATGTTAAGTTTGGGCTTTGGAGTGAGTGGTCATGGATTCAAATCCCGGCTCCACCAATTGTCAGCTGCGTGACTTTGGACAAGTCACTTAACTTCTCTGCGCCTCAGTTACCTCATCTGTAAAATGGGGATTAAGACTGTGAGCCCCCTGTGGGACAGCCTGATCACCTTGTAACCTCCCCAGCACTTAGAATAGTGCTTTGCATATAGTAGGCACTTAATAAATGGCATCATTATTATTATTATTGTGAAAGGAGAAAATACGAAACTGTAGGGAAGGAGAGAGATCAAAGTTAGAACATTCATGTGCATACTGAAGCCCCCAACGATTAATATAGAGATGGAGAAAGCGGGAAAGAATGTGAGAAAGGGATCAAAATGATTCAGAAAGTTGGAGGTTGGCCTGGGAGACAGTATACGTTCATGACAGTAAGTCGAGTGCATGGTAGAGGCAGATGATATGGGCTTCAAAGGATGGAAAAGAGAGGGATGGGTGAGGTGGAATGGTGCTTTCTTTTCACTCCTCCCCCTTTCCCAGTGAGTCTTGGGAAGTGGGAGAAGAATGATAATAAATATTCGGAGTCTTTTATTAATAATAATAATTATTATTATGGTATTTGTTAAGTGCTTACCATGTGCAAGATACTGTACTAAATGCTGGGGTGGATGTAAGAAAATCGGGTTGGACACAGTCCCTGTCCCACGTGGGGCTCCTGGTCTCAAAGAGAAGCAGTGTGGCTCGGTGGAAAGAGCACGGGCTTGGGAGTCAGAAGTCATGGGTTCAAATCCCAGCTCCGCCACTTGCCAGCTGTGTGACCTTGGGCAAGTCACTTAACTTCTCTGGGCCTCAGTTCCCTCATCTGTAAAATGGGGATTAAGACTGTGAGCCCCCCGTGGGACAACCAGATCACCTTGTATCCCCCCAGCGCTTAGAACAGTGCTTTGCACATAGTAAGGGCTTAAAAATATCATTATTGTTATTATTATTTTCCAGATGAGGTAACTGAGGCCCAAAGAAGTGAGGTGACTTGCCCAAGGTCACAAAGCAGACAAGTGGCCAAGCCAGGAGTAGAACCCATGACCTTATGACTCCCGGCCCAGTGCTCTTCCCATTACTTCATGATGCTTCTCTAACTGCTGTCATGTTGCTGGTTTTAACTGTATATATGTATATATGTTTGTACATATTTATTACTCTATTTATTTTACTTGTACATATCTATTCTATTTATTTTATTTTGTTAGTATGTTTGGTTTTGTTCTCTGTCTCCCCCTTTTAGACTGTGAGCCCACTGTTGGGTAGGGACTGTCTCTATATGTTGCCAACTTGTACTTCCCAAGCGCTTAGTACAGTGCTGTGCACACAGTAAGCGCTCAATAAATACGATTGATGATGATGATGATGACAGGAGAAGACCCTCAGGCAACAGCAGCAAAACTATGGACCAGAACTGTCCATGTTGGTCTAGGACCCTGCACCACTTAAAACATGCAAACAAACTTGCAAGTGGAAATTGGACAGGACAGGGAGGAAGAAGTTGAGAAGGAGGGAAAGAAAGGAGAGTGAAAGAATTATAATAATAATAATAATGGCATTTATTAAGCGCTTACTATGTGCAAATCACTGTTCTAAGTGCTGGGGAGGTTACAAGGTGATCGGGTTGTCCCCCCGGGGGGCTCACAGTCTTAATCCCCATTTTACAGATGAGGTAACTGAGGCACAGAGAAGTGAAGTGACTTGCCCAAAGTCACACAGCTGACAATTGGCGGAGCCGGGATTTGAACCCATGACCTCTGACTTCACAGCCCGTGCTCTTTCCATTGAGCCATGCTGCTTCTCTATAATAATGGCATTTATTAAGCGCTTACTATGTGCAAAGCACTGTTCTAAGCGCTGGGGACGTTACAAGGTGATCAGATTGTCCCACAGGGGGCTCACAGTCTTAATCTCCATTGTAATAATAATAATGGCATTTGTTAAGCACTTACTATGTGCAAAGCACTGTTGTAAGCGCTGGGGTATACAAGGTGATCAGGTTGCCCCACATGGGGCTCACAATCTTCATCCCCATTTTACAGATGAGGTAACCGAGGCTCAGAGAAGTTAAGTGACTTGCCCCAGGTCACACAGCGGACACGTGGCGGAGCCGGGATTCGAAGCCATGACCTCTGACTCCCAAGCCCGGGCTCTTTCCACTGAGCCAGTTGCAAAAGTAGGAGTAGCTCTCTCCCTGGAGCCATCTGTCCATCTCACCCCAACCTCATCTTTTGCCCCACGGGACCACACAAGTTATGAAGCAGCGTGGCTTAATGGAAAGAGCCCGGGCTTTGGAGTCAGAGGACATGGGTTCAAATCACGGCTCCGCCAATTGTCAGCTGTGTGACTATGTGCAAGTCACTTCACTTCTCTGGGCCTCAGTTCCCTCATCTGGAAAATGGGGATTAAAAAACTGTGAGCCCCCCATGGGACAACCTGATCACCTTGTAACCTCCCCAGCGCTTAGAACAATGCTTTGCACATAGTAAGCGCTTAACAAATACCATCATTATTATTATTATTAAGCTTCCAGAGCTCCAGGATTCCAACTCACTCCACTCCTTTTCATGTCGAGAGACCCCTGCTTAGCTCCTGCTTTGAAGACCCCAGTCCCCACAGCACCAACGAGGACTCGCTCTAGACCGTCAGCTCACTACGGGCAGGGAACATGTCTGCTAATTCTGTTGTGTTGTACTCTCCCAAGCTCTTAGCACAATGCTGTGCACATAGAAAGCGCTCAATAAATATCACAGATTGACCCCAGCCCAGCTGGCAGGGGGAGAGAGGTGGAGCGACAATTTTGCCTCCTATTCTGATTCTTTCCGAATGAATCAGGGCCAGGTAAGCTAGTTATGCTGCTCTTCAGCCTGAAAACCTGTGGGAGCCTATGGGCTCTGCCTCCCCACATCACGTTGATGGGAGCCAACTGCTTCCCTATTCTATCTATTCTATTTATTTTATTTTGTTAGTATGTTTGGTTTTGTTCTCTGTCTCCCCCTTTTAGACTGTGAGCCCGCTGTTGGGTAGGGACCGTCTCTATATGTTGCCAACTTGTACTTCCCAAGCGCTTAGTACAGTGCTCTGCACACAGTAAAGCACTCAATAAATACGATTGATTGATTGATTCCCTATTGTCATGCCCCAGGTGGGGTAACGGGAGCCTATTTTCCCTGTTCTGCCCAGGACAAGGGTAGCCCCGACATTCCTCCAGGAAATAACAGCGAAGAAGGAGGTGGAGAAGAGTTCCTAGTTGTGTTTCTGTCTGCCTGTTTTTGTCCGTCTCTGAGAGCATTTGAAAATGGGTGTATGATCTCCTACATTTACTTACCTCATCCTTCTCTGGTCCCAGATCCCGTTCTATTATCTTCGCTTTTGTCTCCCCTTCCCCCTCTGTCCCCTCCTTACCTTTTTCTATCTTTCCTTCACTTCCTCTTTTTCTTTCAAGTAATAATAATAATAATTATGGTATTTGTTAAGCACTTACTATGTGCCAAGCACTGTTCTAAATACTGGGGTAGATACAAGGTAATCGGGTTTTCCCATGTGGGGCTCCCAGTCTTCATCCCCATTTTCCAGATGAGATACCTGAGGCCCAGAGAAGCTGTGACTTGCCCAGGGTCACACAGCAGACAAGTGGCAGAACCAGAATTAGAACCCACATCCTCTGGCTCCCAAGCCCATGCTCTTGCCATTAAGCTATGCTGCTTCTCTACCTGGCAATCCATTTATCTGAATTTTCTGTCTCTTCAGCCTTGCTCCTCGAAACTCCACTTTCTGTGTCACTTTGAGCTTTGAAAAATATGTTCATGGTATCTTTAAATGATCTGGGGCACACAAGCGGGAACGTGGTTGTCCTGTTAGAACTTCTACAAAACCTCCTTCTAAAAGGAACATGTTGTTATTCTTATAAGGTGCATATGTTTAAGTGCAGTAAGCTTCTGCATTCTATGACATCCATTCATGCCAACCATAACAACTAAAAATGGGCACTTTAAATTCGATTTATAGCATTAGACATATGTGATGTATTTCTTCTGTGTTTTATTCATTTGTTAGTACAGGCATATTGATGTTACCTCAAAGTGGAAGCAGAGTAGAATCTGTGTTGTAATACTGTATATGCTAGAAAGGAAAGTAAAGGATACATTGAAAAGGGAGTGGGTTTTCTCATAGCTAGAGACAGCTCAGATCAATAAAATCCCCTCTTAACCCATTCTTCTCATTTTCTTCCCTTGTTGGTAACAGTGAGTTTTGGTAGGGGACTTTAGTTAGAAATTCCTGCACCATCCCTAGGATTCCATCTAAGTTCCTCCCTAGTGACCTAAACTCAATCAATCAATCGTATTTATTGAGCGCTTACTGTGTGCAGAGCACTGTACTAAGCGCTTGGGAAGTACTCAGAGATGCCTAACTTCCAGCTAGGGAATATCCGGACTCTGGCTCAACAGGTATTATTAGTTTGTATCCAGGAAACCGTCACAGGATTTTATCATGTAACATTTCTCCACCTCTAGATAAGTTTCCATCTCCCTTTCTCTCCCTCTCTTAATCTCCCCACCCTTTTCTCCTCTTACATTTTTCCCTCTCACTCACTACATTGCTACCTCCCTCTTTGCCCTCCTCCAAAGTCCCCTCACCACGTAATAACAATAATAATAATAATATTTGTCAAGCGCTTACTGTGTGTCAAGCGTTGTTCTAAGATACAAGTGAATCACACTGGACACTTTCCCTATTCCACATGAAGCTCACCATCTAAGTTGGAAGGTGAACAGGTATTGAATCCCCTTTTTGCAGATGAGGAAACTGAGGCCCAGAGAAGTCGTGACTTGCCCAAGTTCATTCATTCAGTCAATCGTATTTATTGAGCACTTACTGTGTGCAGAGCACTGTACTAAGTGCTTGGGAAGTACAAGTTCACACAACAGGCAAGTGGCAGAGCTGGAATTAGAACCCAGGTCCTCTGACTCCAAGGCTTATGCTCTTTCTACTAGGCAAAGCCACTTTTCCACATCCCTCTGCTTCTTTGATTCCTCCCCTGACCTCTCTTTTGGAGTCCCCTCTCTTTCAGATCCTCCTCCATCTCTCCAGAATTCCCTTCTAGTACCCTTCCCCAACACTCCTCCATCACCATTTGCCCTGTTTCTCCTCCAACTCCCTTTCACTTCCTTCCTACAGGTCCTCCACTCCTGGGTCTGGTGCCACTTCACTTCCTTTCAATCAATCAATCAATCAATCAATCAATCATATTTATTGAGCACTTACTTTGTGCAGAGCCCTGTACTAAGCACTTGGGAAGTCCAAGTTGGCGACATCTAGAGACGGTCCCTACCCAACAGTGGGCTCCCAGTCTAGAAGGGGGAGACAGAACAAAACCAAACATATTAACAAAATAAAATAAATAGATATGTACAAGTAAAATAAATAGAGTAATAAATATGTACAAACATATATACATAGATACAGGATGATAATAATCGTGAAGGCATTTGTTAAGCGCTTGCTATGTGCCAAGCGCTGGGGCGGGTGGGATACAGGGTGATCGGGTTGTCCCACTTGGGACTCACAGTTTCCAGGTGAGGGAACTGAGGCACAGAGCAGTGAAGTGACTTGCCCCAGGTCACACAGCAGACAGAATAATAATGACGGTATTTATTAAGCGCTAAGATGCTTTCAGCATCTGCCCCCACTCACCTAGTGCATAAACAAATAAATAGAATGAAGTTTTAGGGATATAGATTACTATTGATTAGCTTAGTGGAAAGAGCACGAGCTTGAGAGTCAGAGATCATGGGTTCTAATTCTGTCTCCGCATTTGTCAGCTGTGTGACTTTAGGCAAGTTACTTCACTTCTCTGTGCTTCAGTTCTCTTATCTGTAAAATGGGGATTGACACTGTGAGCCCCACCTGGGACAACCTGATAACAGCGCTTAGTACCTCCTTCCCTTCCCCCAGCACCTGTATATATATATATATATATATATATGTTTGTACATATTTATTACTCTATTTATTTATTTATTTTATTTTTACATATCTATTCTATTTATTTTATTTTGTTAGTATGTTTGGTTTTGTTCTCTGTCTCCCCCTTTTAGACTGTGAGCCCACTGTTGGGTAGGGACTGTCTCTATATGTTGCCAACTTGTACTTCCCAAGCGCTTAGTACAGTACTCTGCACACAGTAAGCGCTCAATAAATGCAATTGATTGATTGATTGATTAACAAATGCCATTAATATTATTATTATTATTGCCCTAAAGCACTTCATCAGCTGGTCCTATTTAACTGCTGTGATTGCCTGCTATCCCCCACCCTCCTGCCTTCCATTTGTGCCCTTCTCTGTCATTACACATTGTTATCCATGCATGGTGGCCCTGTTTGCCACTCCTGAGCTTTTACGCATTAAAATAGGAAGGAATATGTTCATTGGGGAAGTCTTTTTCAGAGGAACACATTTATTGGTGCACCCTACTAAACTTTAAGGAAACTAACCATGCTATTTTGAATGTCTTTGGGAAAAAGAAAAAAAAAATCCATCTCATAAGGAAAGATCTGAAACATCTTACGATTGAACATGACTTTCTGAGTCTTCAGAATAGCTACTTGTCTCCATGCCCAAATTATCTTTTTAAACCAATTTTAAAATGTAAAAAATCCAGAATCTTGCTTTTCACCAGAAAAGTAATATTTAGTTTGCCACTTCCTTGCTAAAGGTTCCATCGTAGTGTTCTCTGCAACGGTTCTGTGTGATTTCCTTCCCTCCTCATTCTAGAAAGCCAAAATCTGACTTTTAAATGAATGTTGTACTTTAATACACTACTGAAAATGATGGAAAAATGCAACAAAACTCTTTCCCAAAAGTGAAAGGGAATCTGAATAGTTCTGAGTGTTCATTTCTCCGTTTTGTTTTTTCTACTGTAAGCAAAGCTATGTGTTTGTCTGTGATTGGAAAAGCAATGGAAATAAAATTAAATGCAATTAGGAGGTGGATTGCATCTATTAACTTTAAGCCAGCTTTGTGGGATTTAAAGGAGTATTTTGGGTAAGAAAATGCATCTGTTAACTGCTCATTTTGGAGGTTTAAGTCTGTAAGCTAACTTTGGATTTAGTTAGTGGGATTCTAGAATGCTTAGTTCCCATGCTAAACAGAAATCATCTGTGAACATCATGTGAGCAGTATAGAATTTGAAAATCTGCTTAAAAATGGTTTTGGAAGACACCAGAGGAAAAGTTATTAAAGGTTTTCCCCTCCCCAGTCCTCCCTCCTTTTCTGAACTACAAGTTCAGGGCTAAGTAAGGTGGAAACAATTTAAAACGAGAGAAGAGCAGGAAGCATGTTCATGTTGTACATGAGAGTACACAAAACCTCAAATAGTGGAGAGAAAAGCACTCATGAATTTGAGACTATAAGCAGAGGTTTTTTTCTTCCGTAACTAATGCTGTGTTTGTGTAGAATTTCTAGTGGCCCAGTTAGATACGATTTACTTCTGTGGATCTTAAGGGATTTTATTTAAAAATATTTATTTTGTGCTAAAGAGAAACAAACAAAAATAACTCGGAGAGCTGTTAAGGAATCTTTTTGTTGTCTGTTGATTTCTGCGTCTGCCACCATTAACTAAAGGTCCTCTTGCTAACCTCCGACATGCCAGAAACATTCTTACTTGTGGAGAACAGATGGTATAGAAGTTGCACTTAACTGTTGCTCCTATAAGGGACCTGGGTTTGCAAGGTCTATAGTTTCATAAATGTGTTTGAGTTATGGTTAGATATTTAAATATTGTATTTTAAAAATTCCATTTTCACTTTAAGGAAAAAAAAAACGTATAATGTAGGGCCAGTGGCAGTTCATGTTGGATGTGAACAGAGCACTGTTCTTTAAAGACACACATTGTTCATTCTTGACCCTACTCACATAAATTGTTAACAAGACACTCTTAGCAGCCTCTCAGGCTGAGTGGTAGGAGAATTGGCCCACACTCCGGGAAATCAGTGTTCTAGACCGCTAATCTACCGCTGTCTCACAATCCCCTAGATTGTGAGCTCCATGTCTCACAGGGACTCTGTCTGATCTGATTATCTTGTGTCAATCCCAATTCTTGGCACCCAGAAAGCACTTAACAAATCCCACAATTATTACGAGGAGTAAATCACTTAGTGTCTCAATTTTTCCTTCTAATAAGTGGGGAAAGGTCAAGGCTCAACACATCCACTGATGGACTTGTCAGTGAAAAATCACTGTTGGGAAAACGATGATCTTTGTGTGTAATTAGCAAACAAAGCAGTGGAGACAGAGAGGCATCAATATCAAGTAAACAGATAACCTAAACACCACCAGTAGACAGAGACCGACCTTCTTAGCAGTAACTAGTGTGTATGACTGGAACTAACCAACGTCTGTCGAACCCTGAGATTAATATTTTATCTCCACCTATTGTAAGGGGAAATGTAAAAATATATCAGGTTTATAGCTGTCATGTAGTACAAATAATGGTATTTAATAAGTGTCCAGTCTACCTAAGCGCTTGGGAAGATTAAATGAAAAGACCAAGACATGGTCCCTGTCCACAAGGAGTTTACATTCTCTTAGGTGAGAGACACATGAAAGTATTTACAATTGATTTTACATAAGTGCAAGAGGTGGCTGTTGAGTTGACAAGCCTTAGGAATTATTCAGGGAAGTTTGATCATATAAACTTGTTTAGCAGGAGCATTCCACATTTTTATAGGTGGTCCCTTGCAAGTCATAAAGCAATATCTTGGAGAAACTGCTCAGTTTACACTTGGACTTCCATGTCCGAGCTGGAAAATGCTCATTTTGGATCCCGTAGCATTCTGGGACAAGGCATTTGAGCTAGAGACCTGATTTTAAACAAAAATAATACAGTTGGCTTAAGGTAGAAATTTTTGTAAGCGTATGATGTGAGAATTGGGATATTTTCTTAGCTAAATTATGCGGTTTGACACCAACCAAATGCGGAAAACCCAAAGTGAGTATTTTTTTATATGAATGACTGTCCCCAAATTCCCAACTACCTGATTGTCCATCTGCATCTACCAAGTCAACATAAGGTTTGAATCAACATTAACCAATCCATAAGGCATATTTCTTTGTATGTGAGTTTTTTATGGTATCTGTTAAGCACTTACTATGTGACAGGCACTGTATTAAGCACTGTGGTAAATACAAGCGAATCAGGTTGGACATACTCCTTGTCCTACATGGAGTTTACAATCTTAATCCCTGTTTTACAGATGAAGTAACTGAGACATAGAGAAACTAAGTGATTTGCCCAAGGTCACGCAGCGGACAAGTGACAGAGCCAGGATTAGAACCCAGGTCCGTGCTCTATGTACTAGAGCACTGCTTCTCCCACGTGCTGGTCTTTTGAATGAATCTCTTCCATTTCAAATGAAGTTTTGATTGTCCATATCTTTTCTACTTTTCAATACCCATTGGATGGCTATGAAAGAGAAGAATAATAATATTATTATTAGAGAGAATAATAATAATGATGGCATTTGTTAAGCGCTTACTATGTGCGAAGCACTGTTCCAAGCTCTGGGGAGGATACAATCAAAAGGGAGGATACAAGGTGATCAGGTTGTCCCATATAGGGCTCACAATCTTCATCCCCATTTTACAGATGAGGTAACTGAGGCACAGAGAAGTGAAGTGACCTGCCCAAAGTCACACAGACGACAAGCGGCAGAGCCGGGATTTGAACCTATGACCTCTGACTCCCAAGCCCGGGCTCTTGCCACTGAGCCACGTTGCTTAGAGAAGCCCACTGGGACCAGTTCATTTTCAGAGGAGATCGTTAGGAAGTATGATTTGATCCTTATACCTTTTCAAGATTGGAGTAGATAAGAATGGCCAAATTAAGTTGGTGGTCCAGAGTTCCTATTAACAGCCAACAAAGCTGTATTCTTGTATAAAGATCACTTGCCAAAGTCCTATACAATTCAAGGTTTGTTATACAGTAGAAACTTGATCTTATCCCAGCATTTGCAACTATAGTTGCATATAACGTGCTCTTAGAGTTGTTTTCATTGAAAATAGTAATGACCACAAAAATGACTTTGAATCAGATTGACCCAGGGTTGTAAGACCGGCAAAAACCTCAAATTCAACCCACTTCCGTTAACTTTGTATTGAAGTATCATTTTTGCTAGTTTTCTAGACAGACACTAGAGGCAATGTGTCTTCTTAATCTGTGAAAGACTGCATCCCTCATTTAAAAATAATTTTGTTGGAGGAGTTTAAAATAAACCAACCATTTGGGACCTCCCATGGTTACAGAATATCCTTTAAGAGACTGTTTCATAAAATAACAAATAATCACCAGAATGGCCACTGTGGTCAATTTCAGATACTTTGGTTATTACATTCAGAGGCATTGAGTCATATAAAGCAGATTCGGCTTAACTCAGTGAACTAAAAATAATATGCCATATGCCTGTAACAGAAGTTTTAAACGTCATTACTGGGTAATTTCCAAATAAGATGGTGGCATGAAGCAAAAAATTAGTGGTGTGACTCATTCAGGTCACAGCATGTAAAGTACAGTTGTAGTTTAGCTGTCGTTATAAAATGACAAAGTTTGAACCTGTTTGTATTCACCTTATCTATTAAGACATAGCAGCAGAAGGAGCTTAGTTCAATTCTTGGTTAATTTGCATCCCATTCAATTATTTACAAGTGATGTAAGGAAGTGATACTTTCTATCAAGGATGGTAAACCTTAATGTTTCATTCCTGACATTCCAGGAATGCAAATATCAGATTATGTTGAGGCATGTGTGAAAAAAGTCTGAAATTGAATTTTTCTCCCTAAAGAGTTACTAAGGATTAGTGCCAGACCGGCAATTAAGTGTGATCTAATCATGGGCAACTGCCCACTTGTGGACACCCTTGTTGGATTTTTATTATATCTAAAATGACAAGACCTAAAAATCTTGAGTGGTTCATTTAACTAGATTCAGAGAAGTCAAGATTTTATCTGCTAGGTTTGCCCAGATTTAAAAATAAAAGGAGGCCTATTTCAGTCGCAGCTCTGCCACAGGCCCTGGACCTCTCAGTTCTCAATTTTCACATCTGTAAAAACGATGTGAGATACCACCTCTTCTCCCTTTTGATTGTGAGCCTCGTATGGGAAAAGGGCTGGGCCTAATTGGATTATCATGTCTAACCCCCAGTTAAATACCGTAATTGTTACTAATACTAATGTATTCACTGTGGGCAGAGCCAGTACAGGTATTGTGTACCCACTCATCCTTAGAATTTTATATGTGTGCTTATTCAATTGTATATTCAGTTGATTTGATTGCTCTGAAAATCTTTTTTTGCTGGACTTCCCCATGAATGTGAAGGGAATGCATCGCTTATTTAGTACTTACCTCAGGCTTGGTACACTATATTGTCCCCAGTTGCAATCCAGTAAATCCCCATGTTACCCAAAAATTGATATGATGATGATGGCATTTGTTAAGCACTTACTATGTGCCAAGCACTGTTCTAAGCACTGGGGGGTACAAGGTAGTCAGGTTGTCCCACGTGGGGCTCACACTTTTAATCCCCATTTTCCAGATGAGGTAACTGAGGCACAGAGAAGTGAAGTGACTTGCCCAAAGTCACACGGTTGACAAGTGGTAGAGCCGGGATTAGAACCCATGACCTCTGGCTCCCAAGCCTGTGCTCTTCTCACTGAGCCACACTGCTTCTCTGATGTGAACAAAGGATGTTTTCAAAAGGAAATAAGGATTTAGGGGAAGGTTAGAAAGCAATTTAAATAGCTCATTGTTTCTATCACACCAAATGAAATTCAAGAAGGTTGTCGAAGAGAAAAACTTGAAATGAGCTATTTTAGTACTTCACTGGCTTCTTTGACACCTGTCAGCGATTATTAGCATTATTAGGGAAGCAGCATGGCTTAGTAGAAGGAACACAGGTTTGGGAGTCAGAGGACGTGGGTTTTAATCCTGACTCCGCCACCCGTCTGCTGTGTGACCTTCAGCAAGCCATTTAACTTCTCTATGCCTCAGTTACCTCATCTGTAAAATAAGGACAAAGACTGTGAGCCCCATGTGGGACAACCTGATTGCCTTCTATCTAGCACAGCACTTAGAACAATGCTTGGCACATAGTAAGCACTTAACAAATATTATAATCATTGTTAGAGAAGCAGCGTGGCTCAGTGGAAAGAGCATGGGTTTTGGAGTCAGAGGTCATGGGTTCAAATCCAGGCTCCACCACTTGTCAGCTGTGTGACTTTGGGCAAGTCACTTCACTTCTCTGGGCCTCAGTTACCTCTTCTGTAAAATGGGGATTAAGACTGTGAGCCCCCCATGGGACAATCTGTTCACCTTGTAACCTCCCCAGCACTTAGAACAGTGCTTTGCACATAGTAAGCGCTTAATAATGCCATTATTATTAAGTATTATTACTATTATTATTATTAAGTATTATTAGCACTGGAAGAACTAATTGGCAGTGCTTAAAATCAGTTTCAAGTAAACAGCAAATTTGAAATAGCTTCATTTGGTTTCCTCTGCATTACTAATGAATTGTACACAACATTTTTTTGTGTATATATATGTATATATATATATATGTTTTGTATATATGTATATATGTTTGTACATATTTATTACTCTATTTATTTTACTTGTACATATCTATTCTATTTTGTTAGTATGTTTTGTTTTGTTCTCTGTCTCCCCCTTTTAGACTGTGAGCCCACTGTTGGGTAGGGACTGTCTCTATATGTTGCCAACTTGTACTTCCCAAGTGCTTAGTACAGTGCTCTGCACACAGTAAGCATTCAATAAATACGATTGATGATGATGATGATTTTTTTAATATGGTGTTTAAGAGCTTTCTATGTGCCAGGGATTGTACTAAGCACTGGGGTAGATACAAGACAATTGGGTTGGACAGGGTTGGACTGAGTCCCTATTCCGCATGGGGTTCACAGTCTTAATCCCCATTTTACAGATGAGGTCACTGAGGCACAGAGAAGGTAGGTGATTTGCCCAAGTCACACAGCAGACAAGTGACAGCTGGGATTAGAACCCAGGTCCTTCTGATTCCTGGGCCCGTGCTCTTTCTACTAGACCATGCTGCATTCCCATTTACTCAGCTTTGAGGTCTTCCTCCAGTTTACCCCCTTCTTAATTCCAGGGTATTGATTTCATTGTTCAGTCATTTATGAAGACATTTAACAATTTTCCAGAGAAAAATAAAACCAAACAAGAACAAGAAAGCTGTGTATGTGTGCCTTTGCAGTCTAATACTCCCTCTTTAATGCCTATAGCTACATTCTTAAGCGAGTTCATTGTTAGAGAGATTGACATTTGCAATCTTGTTTCAGTAGGAAAGTAAGAGATGTATTACGAACCCTACCATCAGGTTCACCATTTCCTGTTAAAAGCATGCCTTAATACTATTTAATAAATGGTATTTTTTCCCACTTTGACATCAGTGCTGCATGTCAAAATATAGAATTATTGTGTAAAGCAAAAGTAGTCACCTTGAAAACCCTCAGATGATGCAAAAACCATGCATTTTACTGATACTTCAAGTTTTCCCCACCTATCTCAAGTTGACTTTTCTAAAGGTAATTTCAGAAACTACATAGAGTAGCCCTTGGTTACAAAACCACAATACTTCACAAATTTTGTCCCCTTCAGCCATACAGATCATATGCAAACCAAAGTGTTTGTTCATTTCTGATATTAAAGTAATTCATTCATGAGTGAAACTGGCATTTGTGTGGGATCAGTGAAGTCTCCTAAAAGATGAAGAGGATCGTATATTAATTTTGTTCAACAATAGCATAGGTGCATTCAATAGATTTTAAAGGGTTTAAAGCCAAACATTTGAACACGTTTCTAGGGAAGTGATGGCTACAAATTTTTGGCGCCCTTCCTCAGGCTGCCATTGACACTCGTTCTTCTTTCTTGTCTCATTTCTACATGACAGTTTATAAATGAGTGTTGACTTGCCTTTCCCAGGTATTGCAGGGTGCGCAATTGATAGCTGTTGCCTCGACTGATCCTGCTTCAGGAGGAGTTGATGGATCACCACTCCAAGGAAGTGACATCCAGGTCCAGTACGTCCAACTGGCTCCGGTGACTGACCACTCCACCACTACCCAAGTATGTCTTTTCCCATTTGAGAGTGAATAGATTTAAACGTGTGTGAATCATTCGAGCAAAACGCATCCTCAGAGAAACTGGATTTGTATCTGCAACTATTCCATCTCATTCTCTCCTTGGTAAAGAGACATAAAAGACGGATGCATTACCGTTGCCACAAAGGCTCGTGTTCCCATTTAAGTCTTGGAAACCTTTTTCTTTCGCAAATAATAAAAATATATATTGACCACTTCCTAAAGAAGAGTTAACTCTCCACAGCTTCTCAATACTTAGTAAGAATAAAGAGATTAGGTCAGCATTAGATTATGCTGTTTTTAAGTGGCTCTTCAAGGAAGATTTGCCTCGTGTGTTGTAAGTGTGCTAATTGTATAAATGTCCCAGTATGATTATTGACATTCATTAAGTCCACTTTATGTGAAAAACACTGTACTACGTATTAGGGCCAATAGCCAGTCCTTTCCTACAAGTATAATCAATCAATCAATCAATCAATCGTATTTATTGAGCGCTTACTATGTGCAGAGCACTGTACTAAGCGCTTGGGAAGTACAAATTGGCATCACATAGAGACAGTCCCTACCCAACAGTGGGCTCACAGTCTAAAAGGGGGAGACAGAGAACAGAACCAAACATACCAACAAAATAAAATAAGTAGGATAGGAATGTACAAGTAAAATAAATAAATAAATAAATAAATAGACTAATAAATATGTACAACCATATATACATATATACAGGTGCTGTGGGGAAGGGAAGGAGGTAAGATGGGGGGATGGAGAGGGAGACGAGGGGGAGAGGAAAGAAGGGGCTCAGTCTGGGAAGGCCTCCTGGAGGAGGTGAGCTCTCAGCAGGGCCTTGAAGGGAGGAAGAGAGCTAGCTTGGCGGATGGGCAGAGGGAGGCCATTCCAGGCCCGGGGGATGACGTGGGCCGGGGGTCGATGGCGGGACAGGCGAGAGCGAGGTACGGGGAGGAGATCAGCGGCAGAGGAAAGGAGGGTGCGGGCTGGCCTGGGGAAGGAGAGAAGGGAGGTGAGGGAGGAGGGGGCGAGGGGATGGACAGCCTTGAAGCCCAGGGGGAGGAGTTTCTGCCTGAGGCGCAGATTGATTGGTAGCCATTGGAGGTTTTTGAGGAGGGGAGTAATATTCCCAGATCGTTTCTGGACAAAGATAATCCAGGCAGCAGCATGAAGTACGGATTGAAGTGGGGAGAGACACGAGGATGGGAGATCAGAGAGAAGGCTGGTGCAGTAGTCCAGACGGGATAGGATGAGAGGTTGAACGAGCAGGGTAGCAGTTTGGACGGAGAGGAAAGGGCGGATCTTGGCAATGTTGCGGAGCTGAGACCGGCAGGTTTTGGTGACGGCTTGGATGTGAGGGGTAAATGAGAGAGCGGAGTCGAGGAGGACACCAAGGTTGCGGGCTTGTGAGACGGGAAGGATGGTAGTGCCGTCAACAGAGATGGGAAAGTCAGGGAGAGGACAAGGTTTGGGAGGGAAGACAAGGAGCTCAGTCTTTGACATGTTGAGCTTTAGGTGGCGGGCGGACATCCAGATGGAGATGTCCTGAAGGCAGGAGGAGATGCGAGCCTGGAGGGAGGGGGAGAGAGCAGGGGCAGAGATGTAGATCTGGGTGTCATCAGCGTAGAGATGATAGTTGAAGCCGTGGGAGCGAATGAGGTCACCAAGGGAGTGAGTGTAGATTGAGAACAGAAGGGGACCAAGCACTGAACCTTGGGGAGCCCCCACAGTAAGGGGATGGGAGGGGGAGGAGGAGCCTGCAAAAGAGACTGAGAAAGAACGACCGGAGAGATAAGAGGAGAACCAGGAGAGGACGGAGTCTGTGAAGCCAAGGTCAGATAGCGTGTTGAGGAGAAGGGGGTGGTCCACAGTGTCAAAGGCAGCCGAGAGGTCGAGGAGGATTAGGACAGAGTATGAGCCGTTGGATTTGGCAAGCAGGAGGTCATTGGTGACCTTTGAGAGCGCAGTTTCCGTGGAATGAAGGGGACGGAAGCCAGGCTGGAGGGGGTCGAGGAGAGAGTTGTTGTTGTTGTATAATAATAATAATAATAATAATAATGGCATTTATTAAGCGCTTACTATGTGCAGAGTACTGTTCTAAGCACTGGGGGGGATACAAGGTGATCAAGTTGTCCCACGTGGGGCTCACAGTCTTAATCCCCATTTTACAGATGAGGTAACTGAGGCTCAGAGAAGTTAAGTGACTTGCCCAAGGTCACACAGCAGATGTGGCGGAGCCGGGATTTGAACCCATGACCTCTGATTCCAAAGCCCGGGCTCTTTCCACTGAGCCACGCTGCCTCTGCACCTCTGTATCTTACCACCTAAGCGAGGAAAGACAGACATTCGGAACAAGAAGGATAATATACAGACAATTAAAACGAATTCCAATTCCAGAATCCCAAAATAGTCTGTTCTTTTATAAATGTGGGGTTGTGTTCGTTAAAAACCTCAAGTTCTAGAAAACTCAGATCTTGGCAATGCTGCGGGCACGCACAAAACCGTTTCTTCTGTCACCAGCTCATGGAGAGAAGAATGTTCTTTAATGACATCCTTTCCGAAACATGCAGTGAAGAGACACATTATAAAAGAACTGATTTATCAACAGTAAAATAAGGAATTAAAACAGTACTTGTCAGAGGCAGTCCTCAGACCTCACTGCTCCGGGCAATAGTTAGTTGGTGATGATGACATTGCCACCGACATCCCAGCATTATGAAAGCGGGAATGGAAGCCTTGGTTTCCGAGGTGGTTTGGAGTAAGCCTCGACCATTGAGTACACCCTGTCTCCTCTTCTCCCTTGGAACTTCCTGGAATATGGAAATTGCCACATGGGGCCATTATTAAGAAGTTTGTTTTCTAGCAACCCAAAGAGAAACTCTTTTATAAACACCAGCATGATTCTGGTTTAATAATGTAATTGGAATCTATTACTTGTATCATTAACATGCACTGTATGAATGAATGACCTCCACAGGCAAACAGTTTATGTTTTTCCTTTATTCTCCCAGGAACTTTCTATAATTTTGCTAGAAATATATAAGCAGATATACTTTCACCATGATAATGGAAAAAAACTTGGCTTTTCTTCACCCCTCCTGTTCCAGAAGATGGAGGAAGCAAAGCATTATGTCGAGCATAGTGATTGGGAGTGGAACCCGTGAACCTATCTCGGGACACGTGTGCATTTTCCATCTGTTGCAAGCAGATTTATCAAGTTAAGCACAAAATGAGCTTGTTTTCTGTTGCCCAGCTGGAAAATGATCACAAGTAAAATTCACAGGTTTAAAATGAAAAAAACAAATGGAATAATCTGGTTGCTGAACAATTGAAGAGCTCGTGGACAGTGCCCATCTGCAAACACTTGTAGGCTTATAGCACAAGGGTAATTGTCTGACTGATCTCAAAATGACTTGGTTATGTGAACAACAGGTTAGTCTGGGGAATTCTCTTGTGATTGTAATGACACCTCATTGACCAACACTATAGCTGTGATTTTTCCTTCATCTAAAATCTCTACTTTGAGACATTTCATATTCCCTGAAATATTTAACACAAAGAGAAAATTGGCATATTCAATCTTACCGCATCTTAAGTTGTTAGGGAAGTACACAAAACAAAGAAATTCAATCATCCTGAGCTACTTAATAGTGTGATGTAATTTGGATTATACAATCTGTGGATCATTTAATCTAAAAGAATTGTTTGGCTGATTTTCATGAGAATTTCCTGAAAGCCATAATCAGCAAAACCAACTAAATTTAATGCATAGTGATGGCATTTATTAAATTGAGTGCAAAAATATCTCTATGGGGCATGCTTTAAATACAGAAAAATGTTCAGAAATCAGATTCCTTGGCCCAAGCAAGCTGAAGTAAATCAGTTGAGGCCAAAACAGAGATGTGGGATTTTTTTTTTTAATTGTAAAATTGTAAAATACAAAAAAGCTGCGGTCTTTAGTGATTTGAAGGGTTTTTCTTTTTTATGGTTTTTGTTAAGCTCTTACTGTGCCAATCAATCAATCATATTTATTGAGCGCTTACTGTGTGCAGCGCACTGTACTAAGCACTTGGGAAGTTGTTGCCAATATATGTTGCCAATTTGTACTTCCCAAGCGCTTAGTACAGTGCTCTGCACATAGTAAGCGCTCAATAAATACGATTGATGATGATGATGATGATGAAGTACAAGTTGGCAACATTATAGAGACGGTCCCTACCCAACAGTGGGCTTTTGTTAAGCTCTTACTGCGCCAGGCACTGTACTAAGCAATAGGGTCGATACAAGCTTATCAGATTGGACACAGTCCATGTTCCACATGGGGCTCACAGTCTTACCCCATTTTACAGATGAGGTAACTGCTGCACAGAGAAGTTAAATGATATGCCCAAAGTCACACAGCAGACAAATGGCAGAGCCAGGATGAAAACCCAGATCCTTCTGACTCCTAAGCCTGTGCTGAATCAGGCCACTCTGCCTCTCTTAGAAATTTCATCCAAATACTATTCATGGCTCTATAAAGGGAGAAAGGGATAGAGGTTATCCAAAGGAAATACTGAGCCCTATTTTCCTGTCACGGCTCCAGATATAGCACTAACCCATAATTCTGAGTCACAGGCAGCAGAACATACTCCACCTCTTTCTTTAAAGTAAGCATCAGCCTGTCAAACGTATGGAATCACCTTTGGAAGCTATAGGATAG
The DNA here is from genome assembly GCF_015852505.1 of Tachyglossus aculeatus. NCBI lineage: Eukaryota > Metazoa > Chordata > Mammalia > Monotremata > Tachyglossidae > Tachyglossus > Tachyglossus aculeatus. Next base: position 45,531,212 of record NC_052076.1, read on the forward strand.
TTTTGGTTTGTGTCTCAAAGATGCAAATGGAGGCGGAATGAATGCTTATTTACCTTTTTTCATGGGAATGAGTATCTGCCATAGGCAGACTCTTGGTTTTATTTTGATCAGGAAGATAAATAGGAGTGGAGGCAAAGCAGGCTGTGCTCAATAGAATTTTTAACCGTACAGTTTTTGAAAATGTGCTATATAGGGTATATGGGAATCAATAGTATTTACTGAGTGCTTACTTTCTGCAGAGGACTGAAACATCTGCTTGGTAGAACACAATAGTTAGTAGGTATTCATACATTCATTCAATCATATTTATTGAGCGCTTACGGTGTGCAGAGCTGTACTAAGCACTTGGGAAGTACAAGTTGGTAACATATAGAGACGGTCCCTACCCAACAACGGGCTCACAGTCTAGAAGGGGGAGACAAACAAAACAAAACATGTGGACAGGTGTCAAGTCATCAGAATAAATAGAAGTAAAGCTAGATGCACATCATTAACAAAATAAATAGAATAGTAAATATGTACGGGTAAAATAGAGTAATAAGTCAGTACAAACATATATGCAAGTGCTGTGGGGAGGGGAAGGAGGTAGGGCTGGAGAGATGGGGAGGAGCAGAGGAAAAAGGGGGCTCAGTCTGGGAAGGCCTTCTGGAGAAGGTGAGCTCCCAGTAGGGCTTTGAAGGGAGGAAGAGAGCTAGCTTGGTGGATGTGTGGAGGGAGGGCATTCTGGGCCAGGGGGAGGACGTGGGCCAGGGGTCGATGGCGGGACAGGCCAGAACGAGGTATGGTGAGGAGATTAGCGGCAGAGGAGCGGAGGGTGCGGGCTGGGCTGGAGAAGGACAGAAGGGAGGTGAGGTGGGAGGGGGTGAGGTGATGGACAGCCTTGAAGCCCAGGGTGAGGAGTTTTTGCTTGATGTGTAGATTGACAGGTATGACTTCTGCCCTCTTAAGGATTTTACAATCTAGTGGGGGAGACAGACACTAAAATAAATTACTCATCCGGGAAGCAACAGAGTTTAAAGGTATGTGCCTAAGTTCTACTGAGGGAAAAGTGAGGATTTGAGTGTGTAGATGTCTTGAAAGTGTTGAAGTGACAGTGGTGGAGAAAATGAGGAGGTAGGATAAGAGGATTAGTCAGCAAAGGCCTCCTGGAGAAGAGGGTTTTGAAGATGGAGTAATATGTAATATGTTGCCAACTTGTACTTCCCACGTGCTTAGTACAGTGCTCTGCACACAGTAAGCGCTCAATAAATATGATTGAATGAATGGAGAGAACAGTGGACTCCCAGGTGTGAAGCAGGTGGAAGGGCCAGAGCATGAGGCCAATGCGCGAGAGGCATCAACCATGTCTAATTCCTCCCTGTGCATTCTTTCCCAGCATTTAGTACAGTGCTCTGCACACAGTAATTGCTTAATACCAATACTACTACTAATGAAGAGAAACAAGAATGAGGCACAGTAAGTAGGTTGGCTTGAGAGGAGTGAAGTGGCGAGATAGGTGGTAGTGGGAGAGGAGAAAGGATTAAAAGTGGGGATGAGAGAGCTGATTAAGTGTCTTAAGCCATTGATAAGGAATTTCTGCTTAGTGTGGAAAGGAATGGGCAACTGTTGGAGGATTTTGAGGAGAGGGGAGACTTGTCAAAACAATGTTTTAGAAAAATGGTGTGGGCAGCAGAATGAAGTGTCGATGGGTAGGGTAAAGGTGGGAGGCTGGGAGATGTGAGAGGAGGCTGATGCAGTATTTTAGATGAGATATGACAAGTGTTTGGACCAACATGGTAGTGATTTGGATGGAGAGGAAGGGTCAGAGTCTGGTGAGGTTGTGAAGAGAGAATTAAATAGGTATTGGTGACAGACTGACTATGGACTGAAAGAGAGTCAAAGGTAATGCCGGATTTTCTGTGTTTGTTGTCAATGGTGATGGGAAAGTCAGGGGAAGGAGAAGGTTTGAGAGGGAAGATGGAGGGGTTCAGTTTTGTGCACATATACAAGTGCATAAAATACTGGGAGGAAATGGGTTCTACTGCATCATTGTCATTAGAAACATCATTGTCATTAGAGAAGCAACGTGGCTCAGTGGAAAGAGCATGGCTTTGGAGTCAGAGGTCATGGGTTCAAATCCCAGCTCTGCCAATTGTCAGCTGTGTGACTTTGGGCAAGTCACTTAACTTCTCTGTGCCTCAGTTACCTCATCTGTAAAATGGGGATTAAGACTGTGAGCCCCCCATGGGACAACCTGATCACCTTGTAGCCTTCCCAGCACTTAGAACAGTGCTTTGCACATAGTAAGCACTTAATAAATGCCATTATTATTATTATTATGAACAGTTTAAAAATGGCAAAGAAAAATATCTTAGATTTTCCCCCTTAGTGCACATAGTACGGAAGACAATGCCTTCCTGCCCCTACTCTGTCCAAATGCTTTTTCATTCTAGCTCTGACTGATATACTTAAAATGGAATGAGAACTGATCTTTTAGGTTTTCCATTTAATGATGACATGTTAAACAATATGCTGTGTGCACACCCGCATGGGTTTAGAGAAGACTCACATTCAAAGCTGACTGCCACCCTAACCACTGCTTTCAAAATAGTTACATAAATTGGAAGAGCATTTCATAGAGCATCTGCTGTTCACTCCCTTATCTCCTCTCACCTATGTGATGTGCCAGAGCTGGTATTTTACTAATTCCTTCCAGAAGCACATGCATCTGTTTCCCACATGATTGGCAGCAGAGAAAGACACTTCCTAGGACACTGCATCATGCTGAGTTTTAATATTGTGGTTAACCACACAGATTTATACAACACGAAGATAAACTGAAAAGGAATGTGATACATAATGGAAGAATAAACTATTTTTTTTACTATACAAAGGAAAAATAAACTAGCTTCGTGTTAAGCGAAATGGAAATTAAGAATCCCTAAACTCAATAACTATCATATCTGCAAATTTCCAAGGACACGGGATTTAAACTACCAATTGTTTCCTACATCATTTGAAGATTAGTCATTCCTTGCACTGAATTAGTCCTGACTTCAAGGGTCATTGTGAAAAGGCCGGAAAATACAGTTTATCAACATTCTTTAGGACAGATTTACATTTCAGCATATTTTGGGTTCGGAACACCTAAGGGCATATAAAATCCAGAGATATGTCATGCCCTAATTGCTACCCTACACCAGGATTTATAAACAGACACTACATCCAATTACTGCAAGGAAAATCCTAGCTCTGCCGATTGCTTGCTGTGCGACCCTGGGCAAGTCACTTAACTTATCTGTGCCTCAGTTCTCCTGTTCTCCCTCCTATTTAGGACGTGAACCCCATGTGGGAGGGGAAGTGTGCCCAACCTAATTAACTTGTGTATACCCGTGCACTTAGAACTGTGTTTGACACATACATATAAAATACTTAGCAAATACAATTTTAAAAAGCTGAAGGCTATAAGGTGCTCAATAGATACATTTGATTGATTGACTGAGATTCATTGATTACAGAATGATCCTTAAACTTCTTTGGGATGAGTGAAACATATGTTTGGCTGGATGGACTTAGTCTTTCGTTTCATCAGTGTTCTATTAAAGAAATAGAAATTTATGACCTTTTCCTGCTTCTTTTAGAGCACCGATTCCCTTCAATCAACTATCCAGCCAGAAATGCAGATTGAACATGGAGCAATCCAGATCCAGTAATCCAGATCCATTGTGACGGGAATGGGGACTTTGTGCATACCCGTATTAGTTGCCAGCAACTAATATCATAAGCTATAGCAGCCAAATGCCGAGAAACAAGAAAGGAAGTGACCGCCATTCTCATAGCATTTGGTCTCCTGTAAATTAACCTTTTCCAGACTCACAGTGCCCTCTTGGTTGAAGACATGGGAGGCGACAACCACAATTGAAGGTTGGCCGAACGTACTGGCACCCCAAGCCACATATAGGAAAATCGAGAGCTGCGTGACGCTAGCTTTCTCTGACCAGACGTGTTGTATTCCTATTTTAATTCTCATTTTCCTCTTTCCCCTTCTGCACACCTATTTAATCATGGACATATTCTGTCACACACCCCCTCCTTCTGCCTTACATTTCCTCATTCTTGATTTCTCCTATCCCCATTTCCCTGCGTCCCCCATCCCTGACACTCACACACTATTTCTGACGTACATTCATGGCTTTTGCACACACAGTACGCAGATGCCTTCAGTGCACACGCATGCCTTCGGGAATGTGCTTTTTCTCTCCCTCACCAACCCATGTCAGGCCCTGACTCAGCTCTGCTTGGCAACAGTGCCATGAGAGATGCTGCAAAGCCACAGCGGGTCTTCCTGAAACCCAGAACGCCGGCACATTAAACACTCCTATTGAGCGCCTCCAAACCCAGTGCGAACAGGGCAAAATAGCTTCTTTTAAGCCTGGTCTTGGGCCGCTGATCCCCAGCCTAACTGTTAAGGAGCCACAGGATGCTGTCAAGCAGCCATTTGAACTCCCCTGACTTAGGTCCTTTTATAGCTCATTTAAAGAGAAAATCATTTGCTTCAAGAAAAAAAAAAAAAACTGCTCGGTGAACCAAAACTGAAATAGATTTGCCTCCCCTAACACAACTCCCCCTTTGTGTGTGTCACACACTGTTGTCTTTAGATCAATGGAAGCATACCGCAAGATGCTTTATTACACATAGAAAAATCAAGAACTATAAAATGTTTTTCACTGTTTCAACAGTTTTTTTTTTTAATTCGGTGTTTATAACAAAAAAGAAAATATAGAAAAAAGTGGAAGCATCGAAGCCTTTTGCTAGTGTTTTCGGTTCAGTGTAATAAATAGGTATATGAAAATGACTACTTACGATTTTGGTTGAATTGTCGCTTAACTACTTTTTTAAGAGAAAATGTTATTGGAAGCTGTAATTATGCATTTCTAAGGAAATAAATGGGTATTTATGAACTCTGAAGTTTTCTGCTGCCTTAGGGAGAAAGTGCATACAGAAATATTTGTCGGTATTTGTAGCCCAGGCTAAGGGTCCCATGATAGGTTGGCCTGGAGAGGGAGCGGGGGTGAGAGAGGAAATTGGAGAGTGCCAGCCCAGGGATTCTTGGAGGGGATGAAGGGCAAGAGAAGCAGAAGTCTTCAAGTTATTTGGGGGCTCGATCCACCTGGGAGATGTGGATGAGGCTATAGGATCTCCAAGGGGCAAACTGGCCCAAGACAGAAGCAAAACAACCCCAAACAAGACCTTCGGGGAATCATGACAAGGAGTTCTTCTTACTAAAACCCAACTCATCTGCCCCAGCTGAGAGGGAACAAATTATTCTCCTTTCCTTCTCTGACTTTTAAACTGTGAGCCCACTGTTGGGTAGGGACTGTCTCTATATGTTACCAACTTGTACTTCCCAAGCGCTTAGTACAGTGCTCTGCACACAGTAAGCACTCAATATGATTGATTGATTGATTGATTGACTTCTGAAGCCTTGCAGCTAAGAGATGATGGCTCATTTGGGACAGGTGGAGACGGGGAGAGATGCTGGTATCCAGTGCTTCTGGCAACTCCTCCAGTTCAAATTAAACACTGGGCAGGAGGGTCAGTAAAATGAAATGGCCTAGGAGGACCTGGCTCTTCCAGCCCCTCCACGGTCCTAAAGAGAAGCAGCATGGCCTAGTGGAAAGATGGGAGTGAGAGGACCTGAATTCTCTAAACCTGGCCCTGCCACCTTGCCTGCTGGGTGACCTTGGACAAGTCACTTAACTTCTCAGGGTCTCAGTTCCTTCACCTGTAAAAGAGGGTTTTGGAACCTGTTCTCCTCCCTACTTAGACTGGGAGCCTTGTGGGGGACAGGGACTGTGCCCAACCTGATTATCTTGTATTACCCAGCGTGGCTCAATGGAAAGAGCCCGGGCTGGGGAGCCAGAGGTCATGGGTTCTAATCCCGGCTCTGCCATTGTGTGACTTTGGGCAAGTCATTTAACTTCTCTGTGCCTCAGTTACCTCATCTGTAAAATGGGCATTAAGACTGTGAGCCCTCCGTGGGGCAAACCTGATTACCTTGTATCCTTCCTAGTGTTTAGAACAGTGCTTGGCACAAAGAAAGTGCTTAACAAATGCCATCATTATTATTATTATTACCCCAGTGCTTAGTACAGTGCTTGACACATAGTAATCACTTAATAAATACTATTACTAATATTTGAGCCACTTACTGTATACACAGAGTGGTTACCTGCATGATTGATGTTGTCATGAATAAGCACTGGGTTTAGCTAAGGAAAAATCTAGTACTGACTAGAGCTTCAGGTTGAGGGAGGACCAGGAACAGATGTCTTAAGTTGCTGTCAGTTTCTCTTTGTCAAGTGCTCCTTTCTGCCAGTGGCCTATTGGGTATCTTGAATACCACTCCCATCCAGGCTTCAAAGAGTTGCCCTACCACTTCAAATAAAGTTGGAACCTTATGCTAGAGCCTCTGACCTTCTGAGATATATATAGATTCTCTGTAAGTGGAAAAATTGGGCCACGAGTATTTATTGAGCCTATCCAGGGTGCAGAATGCTCTACGACACTTGAAGCTTCATGTTAGCAATTTTGAGCCAAATAAATCTGAGTATTTCCCTTTAGTATGGTATCTATTGCATCACAAACCTTCGTTTTCAGCCCTCCAGCTTTCAAATACAACCATCCTTCACTGATCCACTATGATTTCATATCTTGAAATTGATCATCTTCCCATCCTGTTCTCCCTTCCTTCTCCGTTGCCTGTGCACTTGAATCCATAACCCATAAGCACTTTGACAGTCATCCCTCTTCTACCTCCACTGCAGTTATATAAATATTCTTACACTCTCTTTGCTTTCCCAATCTGTAATTTATTTTGATACCTGTCTGCCCCTACTGATTATAAGCTCTTTATGGGCAGGGGTCAGGTCTACCAACTATTGAATGCTCCCAAACATTTAGAACTGCCCACGACAAGTGCTAATAAACACGATTGATTAAGTGGTGCAACAGATGGGCTCACACACTTATTTCTAAGACCAGCTGTTTCTCATAGTCGTTAGATGCTTTATGAGTAATTTCTCTAGTCCTGTTGTAAAGATGATGAAACTGAAGTACCAGGGAGGTTGTGTCTTTGCCCCAGTCATACAGTAAGTAAAAACAGTAAGAATTTAATGGAAAGCGCACAGGCTTGGGAGTCGGAGGACCTGGGTTCAAATCCCAGCTCGGCCACTTGCCTGCTGTGTGACCTTGGGCAAGTAACTTCTTTGTGAGTCAGTTTCCTCAACTGTAAAATGGTGATTAAATCTTACGCCTCCCTACTTTGACTGTGAAGTCCAAGTGGGACAGAGACTGTGGCCAACTTGATTATCTTGTATCTATCTATTTTAGACTGTGAGCCCACTGTTGGGTAGGGACTGTCTCTAGATGTTGCCAACTTGTACTTCCCAAGCGCTTAGTACAGTGCTCTGCACACAGTAAGTGCTCAATAAATATGATTGATTGATTGATTGATCCCAGCACTTTGTACAGTGCATGGCAGACAGTGAGCACTTAAGTAGCATAATTATTATTTTTAGAGGCAGGGCCTCAAAGTGCCCTCAGCTTGGCTCCCCCATCACCCTGTCAGATTTCTTTAAGGAATATAGACAACCCAAAGTTACAAGCAGTGTGGCTCAGTGGCAAGAGCCTGGACTTGGGAGTCAGAGGTCATGGGTTCTAATCCTGGCTCCGCCACTTGTCTGCTGTGTGACTTTGGGCAAGTCACTTAACTTCTCTGGGCCTCAGTTCCCTCATCTGGAAAATGGGGATGAAGATTGTGAGCCCCACGTGGGACAACCTGATCACCTTGAATCCCCTCAGCACTTGAACAGTGCTTCACACATAGTAAGCACTTAACAAATGCCATCATTATTATTATTATTATTATTATATAGCAGGAGATGTAGCCCTTAATGTTTGATACCTTACCCAAAGTTACAGCCACCCCAGAAGTGCAACGTTTCTTGCTTGGTGCCTTACCGCCAACAAAAGCCTGACCACCCCCAGCTGAATGCTACAGGTAAGTAAATCCCTTCTCACTTCCACCCCATCTGGGCTGAGATTAAGCAAACGACAACGACTTGATCTTGGCAGAAACTCTACCCACTTTAGGTCAGATCTTCAGGGCATAGTGAGACCCTGAGCATAAGGCTAAAGACATTGTTGAACAGAGAAGGAAACAACTTAGAAATGGAAGATACAGATAGTTGCATCTCAATCAGAGGAATTGTTGTCCAGTGAGATCATCTAATGCATATTGCAAGATGCCAAACAGATGAAGAACCTGTGGTCTTTCCACTAAAACTTTGGGATTAAGGTCTTTTACCAGGTTTTTAAAAAGCAGATGAATTTATGAAAACTTGAGGGCAATATTCACGTCTACCAACTCTATTGTATTCTCATTCATTCATTCAGTTGTATTTATTGAGCCCTTACTGTGTACAAAACACTATTCTAAGCACTTGGGAGAGTACAATGTAACAGACACATTTCTACCCACAGTGAGCTCACAGTCTAGAGTTGTTAGTACAATGCTCTGCACACAGTAAACACTCAATAAATACCACTGATTGAAGAAAATACTGATGAGAATAGTTGAAAGGTGGGCAGAGAATTTTTGGAAGCAGTAAATAACATACCTTGTAGCAGGATAGGACAGTTATCTGTAAGATGGGAATTTAGACTGAGCACCCCATGTGGGTCAGGGACTGTGTCCAACCTGATTAGCTTGTATCTATCCCAGCACTTAGTACAGTGCCTGGTTCATAGTCAGTGCTTATCAAATACCATTTTAAAAAGTATGACAGTTATTTTTTTGAATGATCAGCAGTGTTCTTAAGGGGCTTCCACACTAAGTTTCTAGTCTTGTGAAGGATAATAATAATAATGATGGTATTTGTTAAGTGCTTACTATGTGCAAATCACTGTTCTAAGCGCTGGGGGGGATACAAGGTGATCAGGTTGTCCCATGTGGGGCTCACAGTCTTAATCCCCATTTTACAGATGAGGGAACTGAGGCCCAGAGAAGTGAAGTGACTTGCCCAAGGTCACATAGCTGGCAAGTGGCAGAGCTGGGATTTGAACCCATGACCTCTGACTCCCAAGCCCGCACTCTTTCCACCGAGCCACGCTGCCATGAAGTTCATTGTCACTGAACAGTTTTCTTTAGGACATGTGAAACGTCAGACCAGCAACACTGCCAGGAAGAGTCCTTTTTAATGTCACAATTAAGGCTGGATGGAGGATGTGGCCATTTTAAGGTATTTTAAATGACAACAATTTGAGAAATATTAAACAACTTTACATCTGGAGGGAATCCTTTGTTTGCACAGGCATCACTGTATTGTGGAAATTGTCTTTTAAAAGGCAAATATCTTGGGAAATTATAGCAATTAAGAATAGAGTCTGGCAGCTTGCTGCTACCTCTCCATTTGGGACAATGTATTAAACCTCTTTGGTCAAATTCCTGCTTGTAGTTAAAAATAAACTATGGAAGAAGAACCTCAGTTTGTTTTTGAAGCCCAAGGAGGAGAAAAAAGCTGCATCTAATGCACATGGTAGGTATTTAAATCGCAGCTGGCTTTTTTCAATTACCAGTGTGTGAATTATGAGTATTTTTTCTTTGCTCTTGTAATTACAGTGCAACATGGAATAGATGGTTTGGGTTCCATTTAAAGGAATTACTGCAGACAGAGAGGACAGGTGAAGGCTGCGGGATTTTTTGGCAAGGAATTCAACTTGAAAAGAAAGGCATGCTACTTGCTCCAACTATTGAGAAAGTCAGAACAGAAAGAGCCAGGAAAACAACAAAGCATCCCAACCCAGTGGCATATCAGCTGAGGCCTACAAGTATAGAGGGACTGCCTCGTGAAACATTTACACAACTCTCTCAAAATATGGAATGCTAGATTGAAAGCTCATTGTGGGCAGGGAACATGGCTACAACTCTTTGTATCGTACTCTCCCAAGTGCTTAGTACCACTGATTGATTGAAATGCCACAGGATCACAAAGATGTCACTATTATCATCACCTTCAAGAACAAAGATGATAATAATAATGATAATAATAATAATAATGGTGCTTACTATGTGCCAAGCACTGTTCTAAGTGCTGGGGTAGGTACAAGGTAATTGCGTTGTCCCACGTGGGGCTCACGGTCTTTATCCCCATTTTACAGATGAGGAAACTGAAGCGCAGAGAAGTTAAGTGGCTTGCTCAAGGTCGTACAACAGACAAGTGGTGGAGCCGGGATTAGAACCCATGTCCTCTGACTCCCAAGCCCGGGCTCTTTCCATTAAGCCACGCTGCTTTGCAGCAATTATTTAGGGATCTTGTATCCATAGTTGCCAACGAGAGCTTAGCGAGGGCACTCCGAGTCAGATATTGAAGAGTGTTGTTGATTGAATCAATCAATCGTATTTATTGAGTGCTTACTGTGTGCAGAGCACTGTACTAAGCGCTTGGGAAGTACAAGTTGGCAACATATAGAGACAGTCCCTATCCAACAGTGGGCTCACAGTCTAAATGCTCCTAGAATCACAATGAGACTTCAGATCAAAACACAGCACAACAGTGACCATCTTTTCAGCACTTCGGACATAGAAAAAGTGTAAGTAACAAAAACCAAGAACTCCTCACTGCTTTTATACACTTACACAAAAAGCATTTGATTCTATCATTAGATCTGGGGTCCAGGAATGAATCTGTAAATGAAGAAAATTTGGCTGCCCTGAAAAGTTCAGTAAGGTTATGAGACTAGCTCATGACAGTATGGCTAGCCGATTCACGGCTCATTTAACTCAGATCCCATCGCCGTTAGAATAGAGATGCTTTAGTGGACTCATTTCAATTCCATTTATTCTATGTAGTCTTGCACCTGGATGATAGAAGTAGTTTGCAGACATTTGCACAGGGCTAACTGGTCACCTGCATGCAGGGATTATTGAATGACTGCCCTTGACAATCAAGTGTTTATTGAGGGCTTCCTGTATGTGAAACACTCTTCTAAACTGGCCTATAAAGTAATAGCACAAGCCTTTAGAAGTGCACATGACCAGGCATGTAATAATAACAATAATGGCATTTATTAAGTGCTTACTATGTGCAAAGCACTGTTCTAAGCACTGAGGAGTTTACAAAGTGATCAGGTTGTCCCATGGGGGGCTCACAGTCTTAATCCCCATTTTACAGATGAGGGAACTGAGGCCCAGAGAAGTGAAGTGACATGCCCAAAGTCACACAGCTGACAAGTGGCGGAGCCGGGATTTGAACCGATGACCTCTGACTCCAAAGCCCGGGCTCTTTCCACTGAGACATGGTGCTTCCACATGCATGTGTGAGCTGTACTGGCCTTTCCTGTAATCCTTGCATCTGTAAATGAATTTCAACATCAGTGCCAGTGATTTTCAGCATAAAGGACAGTTATCTATAGAAGTGGAGATAAAATTTCCATTTTTGTCGGTGTTCTATATGGCAGTAATCATAATAATGATGATGGCATATGTTAAGTGCTTATTATATGCAAAGCACTGTTCTAAGTGCTGGGGAGGATACAAGGTGCTCTGGTTGTCCCACGAGGGGCTCTTCTTCTATGTTCTGTACGCTTATGCCAAAATGATGAACTTTTTTTTTACATTATAAAATGTGTGTTTGCCTGAGCTCTCTGTGTGAGTTTCAAAAAATAGAATGTTCTGTCATAATTTAGATTTTCATCCTTGATGGGAGCCCACCTTTCTTGGCACTTAGATGTCAGAGAAGCAGTGTGGCTCAGTGGAAAGAGCAAGGGCTTGGGAGTCAGAGGTCATGGGTTCAAATCTCTGCTCTGCCACATGTCCGCTGTGTGACCTTGGGCAAGTCATTTAACTTCTCTGGGCCTCAGTTACCTCATCTGTAAAATGGGGATGAAGACTGTCAGCCCCATGTGGGACAACATGATCACCTTGTATCCCCCCCAGAGCTTAGAACAGTGCTTTGCACATAGTAAGCGCTTAACAAACGCCATTATTTTTATTATTATTATTAGTAGTAGTAGTAGTAGATAGAGCATGGGCTTGGGAGTCAGAGGTTGTGGGTTCTAATCCTGACTCTGCTGCTTGTCAGCTGTGTGACTTTGGGCAAGTCACTTAACTTCTCTGTGCTTCAGTTACCTCATCTGTAAAATGGGAATTAAGACTGTGAGCCCCACCTGGGACAACAGGATAATGTTGTATTTCTCCCCAGTGCTTAGAACAGTGCTTGGCACATAGTAAGTGTTTAACAGATACTATCATTATTCAGCCCTTTTTTTCCTGCTCATCTGTGAATTTATCTACACCCTCTAAAGATCATTCATCTGTGAATTTTTCTGAATCAAACCTGTCACACCTGATATCACTAACCATGGCATCACAGACTCCGTCCTCTCCTGGTTCTCCGCTTATCTCTCTGGTCATTCATTCTCAGTCTCTTTTGCAGGCTCCTCCTCCCCCTCCCATCCTCTTACTGTGGGGGTTCCCCAAGGTTCAGTGCTTGGTCCCCTTCTGTTCTCGATCTAAACACACTTCCTTGGTGACCTCATTCACTCCCATGGCTTCAACTATCATCTCTACGCTGATGACACCCAAATCCACATCTCTGCCCCTGCTCTCTCCCCCTCCCTCCGGGCTTGCATCTCCTCCTGCCTTCAGGACATCTTCAGCTGGATGTCTGTCCGCCACCTAAAACTCAACATGTCCTAGACTGAACTCCTTGACTTCCCTCCCAAACCCTGCCCTCTCCCTGACTTTCCCATCACTGTTGACGGCACTACCATCCTTCCCGTCTCACAGGCCCGCAACCTCGGTGTCCTCCTCGACTCCGCTCTCTCGTTCAGCCCTCACATCCAAGCCATCACCAAAACCTGCTGGCCTCAGCTCCACAACATTGCCAAGATCTGCCCTTTCCTCTCCATCCCAACCGCTACCCTGCTCATTCAAGCTCTCATCCTATCCCGTCTGGACTACTACATCAGCCTTCTCTCTGATCTCCCATCCTCGTGTCTCTCCCCACTTCAATCCATACTTCATGCTGCTGCCCGGATTGTCTTTGTTCAGAAAAGCTCTGGGCATGTTACTCCCCTCCTTAAAAATCTCCAGTGGCTACCAATCAATCTGCGCATTAGGCAGAAACTCCTCACCCTGGGCTTCAAGGCTGTCCATCCCCTCGCCCCCTCCTACCTCACCTCCCTTCTCTCCTTCTCCAGCCCAGCCCGCACCCTCCGCTCCTCTGCCGCTAATCTCCTCACTGTGCCTCGTTCTCGCCTGTCCCGCCGTCGTCCCCTGGCCCATCTTATCCCCTGGGCCTGGAATGTCCTCCCTCTGCCCATCCGCCAAGCCAGCTCTCTTCCTCCCTTCAAGGCCCTACTGAGAGCTCACCTCCTCCAGGAGACCTTCCCAGACTGAGGCCCCTCCTTCCTCTCTCCCTTGCCCCCCTCTCCATCCCCCCATCTTACCTCCTTCCCTTCCCCACAGCACCTGTATATATGTATATATGTTTGTACATATTTATTACTCTATTTATTTTACTTGTACATATCTATTCTATTTATTTTATTTTGTTAATATGTTTGGTTTTGTTCTCTGTCTCCCCCTACTAGACTGTGAGCCCACTGTTGGGTAGGGACTGTCTCTATATGTTGCCAACTTGTACTTCCCAAGTACTTAGTACAGTGCTCTGCACACAGTAAACACTCAATAAATATGATTGATTGATTGATTAATTGATTGACAGTTTAAGCCCATACAATTATCTCGGCAAGATGAGAGCCAGGATGAGGAGAAAGAGAGAAGCACAGCAAGGAGGATGTAAAAGAATGAGTGAGGAAAAAAAAGGGGTTGTACAAAACAGAATCACTGAGAATTTTAACCTGGCCTCTCCAGACTGGGTGATCCTGTGCCTTAAGAGTTGAGCTCACAGTGCCTCTTTGTACTGAGGGCACTCTCTGAAAGAGGTAGTCAACCTCAAGATAGACAGAAGACAGTTCTCAAAGCTACATTTAGGTTATTAGGTAAGAGCGACACCAAGAACCTCTGTAGTATTGCTTTCTGAAATGCTACAGTTCCATCCTTGGGCCCCAACAACAGGCAGAAACAAGAGTCTCACTGCGTGGATGAGATGATGTCTCAGAGAGTAGCAGGAATAGTGGTAATCATAATATTTATCAAGTACTTACTGGGTGCAGGCACTGATCTAAGCTCTGGGAAAGAATACAAAGATGAGAATTAGATAGGGTCCCGGTCCCTCTGTGGGGCTCAAAATCTGAAAACAAAAACAAGGAAAGGGGACTAGGGACACATATAAAAGGAGACAAAGGAGAGGTTTTAGGTTAGGCAATACCTAAACAAAGTATAAACTTAAAAAAAAAAATCAGAATAATGGTATCCAACAGAGTATTTGGGGAAAGAGAGCAGGTAATATCAGATAATAATAATAATAATAATGATGGCATTTATTAAGCACTTACTATGTGCAAAGCACTGTTCTAAGTGCTGGGGAGGCTACAGAGTGATCAGGTAGTCCCACGGAAGGCTCACAGTCAATCCCTATTTTACAGATGAGGGAACTGAGGCACAGAGAAGTTAAGTGACTTACCCAAAGTCACACAGCTGACAGTTGGCAGAGCCGGGATTTGAACCCTTGACCACTGACTCCAAAGCCCCTGCTCTTTCCACTGAGCCACACTGCTTCTCTTGAAACTAAGGAAGCTATAAAGCTAGGGCTGACAGTAACTGAAGGAGTCTTCAATTATCCTCTTGATGCTTTTGAAGTTTCCTATTAGACAATGGATGTGCCTCCATTCGGGGACAAAAATCTTCCAAACTGAGAACCTGATGGATTAGGTTCTTACTCCTGTCAATCATATTGAGTGGCTCAGTAGCTCATCAGGAAGATATGTGGAGACAAGGTCTTTGGGTAAGATAAATGCCTTTTCTAGAACTACTAATCTTAGAATGATAATATGCCAAATTTAATTCTGAGAAACGAACACGTTTTGATGAGGAAAGGCATGTATCGGAGTGCCACCCTGCACCAATCACCATAATTTGATAAAAATTTTATATTCTTGCCGGCAGGAAGGCACAGAAAACCAACCTACAGCTACATAGTTCTAGAAGAGGAAATGATGAAAAAGTGTGGCTACTGATTAGGAAGAGGCTGAAAAGGGTCAGCTAAAAAGGCAAATATTAAAAGCTTGGTCACTATTGAAAAACACCATCTTAGAGGCCCCAAACCACCACTGCCACCAAAAAGCAGACCACAAAAGAGAAACTCTGTGTGGCAAATTCAGTGGAAAGTCGGTCCAAATGGAAGCACACAAACCCATAAAAAGTGGCAGATTCCACACCGTTTCATTAGCTCTTGCATTCAATCTACTGCCAAATCCCACCGGCTCTTCCTACGTATCATTTCCAAGATCCGTCCATTCCCTCCATCCAAACTACTACTACCCTGGAACAAACACTTGACATACAACAGGAGCTAAACTATTATGTCAGCCTTTTCACTTGTCACCCTGCCTAAGGACCTTTCCCTCTCCAATCAGTATTACGCATCACTGCATGGATGATTTTCTTAAAACAGTCCATGTCTCTCCCCTCCTCAACAACCTGCACTAGTTTCCCATTACCTTCCAAATCAAATAAAATCTTTTCATAACCAGCTTCAAAGCTTGACAAGTCACAACTCTTCTCATTTATAGTCATCTCTATCCACCACTTCCCAATTCACTTTCTTTACTCCTTCTAGTTGTGCCTCATTCTCCTGTCTCAGTGCCCTCACTCACACTGTCCCCCTAACCAGGAACTCCCCTAACCATAGTTCTTCTCCTTGTTCATAACCTTCCTAAAATCCCACCTCCCCCAAAAAGCCTTCCTTAATTCCCACATCTTATCAACCCAACTGCCACCTCTAGAACTTACATATATGTCTATACCCATCCTCATTCACATTTTTTTTTCAGTTTATTAGACTAAAGAAAAGGTTTTTCTTCCCATAGATAGAACAGGAAGGCCAACAAAAGATAACTTAATAATGAAGATATTTTAAAAACAGTAGTTAGTGGTTCTGTTATTTAAGTACCTTCAGCGGCAATGGCAGTGTCCTAGCCAAGGTTTCTGAGAATTTTGGGAGGAAAGGCAAAAACCCTGAAGATTTAGAGAACCCCAAAATTCTGCCCAGTTCAGCCTCTTGGAAGATACAAGAACAAATCATTAAACAATTAAACCACTGGTAACTAGGAAGTACCCAAGATGGCTTGGAAATGAACAAATTGTGCCTCATCAAGTTAATTTCCCTCTGTGATCTAATGCCAAGCAATATGGGCAAGGGGAAAAGATATATTTTTTTTTTCTGCTCCACATTACGTTCTCATTGTCATGGATGGCCATTTTGGCCTTGACCAGAATACCGTTGAATGAATGAGAGTGTTTATCATGGTTTGTGTGTGGGTACAATATCAAGTGATGCCCACAGGGATAAGGTTGGGACTAATATTCCAAATCTTTATTGATGAGCTGGGGTGAAGGAATTAATATGCTCGTGGGGTGGCAATGCTTTGGAAATTCAAAGTGACTGTAGCAATTAGGGCTTAGAACAGTGCTTTGCACATAGTAAGCCCTTAACAAATGCCATCGTTATTATTAGGGAACCAGTCTTACAAAAATGAATACATTCCAAAGGGACAAGTGAAAGACAAGTGTTACTCAAAGTAAAGAATGCACACGAATTTGGGAGAGGGAAGAAAACTAGAAAAACACAAGTTCAGCAGACAGAGAGTCAGCATGAAGCGCATAAGTGGTTTTTTTTTCCAAGCTCTTTGTACGTGCCAAGAACTTGGTGAAGTATTAGGCTCAATTCCGACTCCACTGGTCCAGAGGCAGTAGCTTTTTGAGCAGAGCCTGTCCTGCTCTTTAATGGTGAAAAGGGACCAGAGGTGAAACGAAGGGGGCAGCTCCCTCAATCAATCATATTTATTGAGCACTTACTGTGTGCAGAATATTATACTAAGCACTTAGGAGAGCACAATACAACACTTGGTACACACGTTCTCTGTCCACAAGGAGCTTACAGTCTAGAGGGGGAGACAGACATTAATATCAATTACAGATAGCTATATAAGCGCTGTGAGGCTGAGGAAGGAGTGAATAATGGGTGCAAATCCAAATCCCTTCAACGAAATCTGCCCAGAAAGTCTGGCAAATCCATTAAGGTTGGAACCGCCTTAGAAAGGGAATGCACCTCCCTGGGATCACCCCAACACTGCACCACTTTTCAGTCCAGAGCTCACCTTCTCCAGGAGGCCTTCCCAGATTGAGCCCCTTTTTTCCTCTCCTCCTCCCCATCCCATTCTATTTATTTTATTTTGTTAGTATGTTTGGTTTTGTTCTCTGTCTCCCCCTTTTTAACTGTGAGCCCACTGTTGGGTAGGGACTGTCTCTATATGTTGCCAACTTGTACTTCCCAAGCGCTTAGTACAGTGCTCTGCACACAGTAAGCGCTCAATAAATATGATTGATGATGATGATGGTGATGATGGCAACAGAGCTGGGTTACTTCCGTGGCTGCTGCAGCTTAATGGAAAGAGCATGGGGCTTGCAGTCAGAAGACTTAGGTTCTAGTCACAGTTCATTCACTGATCTCCTGGGTGACCTTGGGCAAGTGGCTTAACCTCTCTAGATCTCATGTTCCTCATCTTTAAATTAGGGATAAGATACCTACTCTTCCTGTCCCTTGGATTATGAACCCCATGGTGGCTTTGTCAAGTACGAGCATCTTGTATCTATACCTCAGTGTTCTGCACAGTATTTGGCAATGTAACATCATGATAATAAGTGCTTAATACCCTAAGCAAAGGGGACAAAATGATTAAAGGGATGAAAAATAGGTCCTGATAGGAAAGGTGTAGTTCAAGGAAACAAGGCTAAAGGATGACTGAACATCTATTTTCAAATATATGAAGGGTTCTGAGAAGTATATCGATCAGTTGTTCTTCACACCCAGAGTGGATTAAACAAGAAATGGACTGAAACTGCATTTGCAGAGTATCCAATGGGACATGACATTACAAAGTTCTTATTGCCTATCAGAATGATTTAAAAAAAAACTAGCACAGGAAGCTGAGTATTCTCCATCCTTGGAGATCTTGGAGGAATAATAATTGTGGTATTTGTTATGTACTTATTATGTGCCAATCATTAAACTGAGCTTTGGGATAGACATTTAATCATTAACTATACTTGAGTTGAAAAAATTGAATAGTAGTTATAGAATTGACAGTAAGCTCCTCTTGGCCAGAGAACATGCCTACCAACTCTGCTGCATTGTACTCTCCCAAGCACTTATTAGTGCTCTGCCCATGGTAAGTGCTCACTAAATATGATTGATTGATAGAATTTATTAAGCACTTTGTGCAGGGCATTGTACTAAGCGCTTAGTACAGTGTACAGTGCTCTGCACACAGTGAGCGCTCAATAAGTACGATTGAATGAATAAACACTGGGAAAGAGAGTACAGGTGGGAATTAGACATGGATCCTGTCCCTCAAGGGGCACTCAGTCTATGTTTGAAGGTGAGTTCTGCTCTTCGTTACGTCCAGCTATAACTCTACCTTGTGTCCTTCAGAGGGAAGAAGAGACCTTGAGGTGTCGAGATACAGGAAAGGGGACTCTCCAACATGCAATTAGGAACAACTGTCCAGAGTCCCATGTTTTATAGGGCTCTATCCCTCCTTGCTTCCCCTCCTACTTCAGGAGGAGCAGAGTGGGTCAGCTGAGGACAAGAGGAGGGATTGGGATCCCTGGAATGAATGCCTGAAGGGCTCAGTCCAAGATGGGGAGAGAAGGAATATGAAAGGCTTAAGGCTGGAAGAAGTTGCAACGACAAATAGCTGTGCTCTTTAACTCTACTCCTGGTACCCGCTCCCCATCCTCCAAAAAAGGGGAGGTGGTGGCCTGGCACCATCCGATTTTTCCTGGGTGTCCCAGAGGTCACGGACACTCTGGATGGTGCATGGGGACAGCAGGAGGGAGAAGATAAAAGAAAATATTACAGAAAGTGATGGCACAAGGAAAGTCCACCCTGGAGTGAAGAAACAATTGCTCCGGCCCCACGTTATCTAGGGTCTGTGCGGGACAGTTGTGGGTCGTGTTCAGAAAAGGGCTTAAAGCAGTTTATTTCTGCTGTGCTTCTTCTTTCCTACTGACTCAAAGTCAAAGCTACGCCATACTGATTGGCTTGGTGCCAATCGGTTGGGAGCATAACTTTGCCTCAGAGCCAGGGAGTGAAACAGTGTGAAGGTGGAAGTAAAGGAACTAATGTTCTTCTAAACCTCTGCCACTCACATTCTCAAGCCTGGCCCTGCTCCAGCTTCCCCACACTCTGAATCCAGCTCCTCCCCCCCGCCCCCAACTCCGGGGATGGATAGGCAAGAGGAGAGATCATCATCATCATCATCAATCGTATTTATTGAGCGCTTACTATGTGCAGAGCACTGTACTAAGCGCTTGGGAAGTACAAATTGGCAACATATAGAGACAGTCCCTACTCAACAGTAGGCTCACAGTCTAAAAGGGGGAGACAGAGAACAAAACCAAACATGCTAACAAAATAAAATAAATAGAATAGATATGTAAGAGATGGTCAGAGATGGCAAGTTAAAGGAAACTAAGGGTATGGAAAGGGATGCAAGCCAGTTATTTTAGAGAAGCAGGCATGGCTTAGTGGAACAAGCATGGGCTTGGGAGTCGGAGGATGTGGGTTGGAATCCTGCTCCACCACTTGTCTGCTGTGTGATGTTATGCAAGCCACTTAACTTCTCTATGCCTCAGTAACCTCATCTGTAAAATAATAAAAATGATAGCATTCATTAAGCACTTACTATGTGCAAAGCACTGTTCTAAGCGTTGGAGAGGTTACAAGGAGATCAGGTTGTCCCACGTGGGGCTCACAGTCTTAATCCCCATTTTACAGATGAGGTAACTGAGGCACAGAGAAGTTAAGTGACTTGCCCAAAGTCACACAGCTGACAACTGGCGGAGCTGGGATTTGAACCCATGACCTCTGGCTCCAAAGGATTAAGACTGTGAGCCCCACATGGAACAACCTGGTTATCTTGTATATACCCCAAGGCTTAGAGCAGTGCTTGGCACATTGAGTAGGGATTATCTCTATCTGTTGCCGAATTGTACTTTCCAAGAGCTTAGTACAGTGCTCTGAGCAAAGTAAGCGCTCAAGAAATACAATTGAATGAATGAATGAATAAGCTCTTAATAAATACCATAATTATTATTCTACAACCCGATATTGAACTTTTGGTTATTTTTATTTCGTCTATTAGCATGAAGTCAGGACTTTTGCTACACTTGGCTCCCAAAACGTGATCAAGACAGTGTGATGGATGACTGGTCCCTCTGCTGCCTTCATGAGCTTTACTGGAGACCATCAGGGTAAACCAGCTGGGAGAATGATAGATGATTCTATTGCAATGTGTGCCTAATGCAACTACAACACATACTCAAATGATCAAATGAGCAAAACGACAGCTGAAGTTTCAAGGCAAACAAATCAATTTCCATAGGGCGGGATGAGGAATTGGTGCAATCTGATAGTCTATTGGTAACAAAGTCAGCCTCAAATTCCTTTTACCCACCCCCTTAAAGATCCTGTTATTCCTCTGAAAAGTAGTCTGTGGCAGGTAACCTCTGAATAAAAGTTCTTAATAGTCTACTGTTTAAAACTCCTACTGGGAAAATGCAGTTCTTTGGGCAACAAATGTGTCCTTTGGAAAGTGCCATAGAAGTAAAATGTACCAACAAAGAGCTTAGAGCCAACGGGGATGAATGGCCAGGCTCACATCCTACTACCACCCAAATTAATCTGGCTATGCCCACACTAGCCCATTAGGTTACCAGGAAAACCTTGGCAGGATGGTGCCATATAAGCTACCTTGGGTTATGCCTGACACTGACCAAGCAAGGAGCTGCTTGGAATCCGCCAGGAGGGCAGGGGACTTAAATAATAATGGCATTTAATAATGCCATTAATAGAGAGCTTCCTAACCTCCAGTGAGCTCATCGTGGGCAGGGAACATGGAAACCAGCTCTATTGTTTTGTACTCTCCCAAGTGCTCCACATAGGAAGCAGCATGGCCTAGTGGCAAGAACATGGGTTTGGGAGTCAGTGGATGTGGGTTCTAATCCTGGCTCTGCCACTAGTCTGCTGTGTGGGCAAGTCACTCCACTTCTCTTGCTTCAGATACCTCATCTGTAAAATGGGAATTAAAACTGTGAGCCCCATGTGGGAACGGGGACTGTGCCCAACCTGATGAGCTTATATCTATCCCAGTGCTTAGAACAGCGCTTGGCACATACTAAGCCCTTAATAAATACCATCATTCTTATTATTACAGTGCTCTGCCCACAGTAAGTGCTCAATAAACATGACTGACTGATATCCACCCACCTCCCCTTCACTCCATGCTAAGGGTAAATGACAGAATTTCCCAGTAATGATTTCAGAGCCAGGCTAACCCTGAATCCAGCTGCCAGGGTAGCTGTTACGTCAGAGAAGCAGAGATGGAAAGGATTGAGGGAGAAATGATATGGGAGGGATAAGTAGAGTCAGTTCAGAGAGGGTAAATGAGGGATGGCTAAGCAGGAAGGAACAATACAAGAGTGAGGCATAGGGGAAAGACAGGAAAAGATGGGAAACCCAAATCCCAAGAATGTTCCAGAAGTTTCAGCTTTGTAATGCTTGCTAGTTAAGGTGAGATAACAAATGAATTTCATCCTATCCCGACTGGATTACTGCATCAGCCTCCTCTCCTATCTCCCATCCTCCTGTCTCTCCCCACTTCAATCCATACTTCACGCCGCTGCCCGGATCGTCTTTTTGCAGAAACGCTCTGGGCATGTTACTCCCCTCCTCAAAAATTTCCAGTGGCTACCAATCAACCTTTGCATCAGGCAAAAACTTCTCACCCTCAGCTTCAAGGCTGTCCATCACCTCACCCCCTCCTACCTCACCTCCCTTCTCTCCTTCTCCAGCCCAGCCCGCACCCTCTGCTCCTCTGCCACTAATCTCCTCACCGTTAGGCCTCTTTCTCGCCTGTCCCACCGTCGTCCCCCGGCCCACGTCCTCCCCCTGGCCTGGAATGCCCTCCCTCCACACATCTGCCAAGCTAGCTCTCTTCCTCCCTTTAAAGGCCTACTGAGAGCTCATCTCATCCAGGAGGCCTTCCCAGACTGAGCCCCCTCCTTCCTCTCCTCCTCTTCCCCCTCTCCATCCCCCCCGCCTTACCTCCTTCCCCTCCCCACAGCACCTGCATATATGTATATACGTTTGTATGTATTTATTACTCTATTTATTTTACTTGTACATATTTATTCTATTTATTTTGTTAATATGTTTTGTTTTGTTGTCTGTCTCCCCCTTCTAGACTGTGAGCCCACTGTTGGGTAGGGACCTTCTCTATATGTTGCCAACTTGTACTTCCCAAGCAGTTAGTAAAGTGCTCTGCACACAGTAAGCGCTCAATAAATACAATTGAAATGACTAAAACGATCATTCACAAAAACACAACAAAAATGTAAAATGTACCTTTCACACAATGGGTGTAATGAAATTTTGTTCCTACATAGTTTTATTCCACACAAGAGGGTTGAGATTTAAAGACACAATCAAATGTAATTGGCTTAAAAAAAATCACTGAAAAAAACTCATCCCATGACCTCTTTTGTTCCAGATGGCACACACCAGAGATCAGGGGAATGGCATGATCTGCCTGTAATGTAGAAGTCAGCTGGTATCATAGGCTCCGTTCTTGGCCTGCCCAATTTGGAATTACAGCAAGCCTGGTGAAGGGCTGGAGGGTGATTTTTAGAATTTAAAAAAATATATATTTTTTAAAAAGACAGTCCTTTTGTTTATTATTACACAAACTGGACTTTTGCTTCTGCCATCTTTCACAGGACTTTCAATTTTTAAATATTTACAGTTAAATAGCTATTAAAACTCCTCTCTGAATTTTACGCACATACTTGACTTGATTCCCTCCACCCCCAAAACACCACACTCCCAAATACTGAACACTTTAGTCCCGTGAGTATGGTAAAAACAAGGAGACAACATTTCTCATGGTGGGAAAATTTCTGTTCTACCATTATTCTTTTTGGCTCTAGGGAAAAAAAAAATATTTTCAGCTGCAGCTTCCCATTCGGCATCTTAGCCAAAAAGTAAATACTTTTTTAATAGAAAAATTCTTACACAAAATCCGTTTCCTTAGGCTTTTGTCCTCACCAAAAGATCTGGATGAAAAAATAAAAAAAGGGATCTTAGATCCCCGGTCACTTTCCTGCTCTATTCCTTTACTACTTTGATTATTTTTAAGAGATCGTGTCTACCTACTCTACTGACCTCTCCCAAGCATTTAGTACAGTGTTCTGCACAGGGTAAGCAGTCAAACACCATTGACTGAACACATTAAAAAGTACTCGAACACTTGGGAGTCCAGAGTCTGAACATACCATAGTGAATATGAGGGACATGGTGACCTAGTTACTTCACTGGCTAGAAAACGTCCGGAACTTTATTTGCCAATCCGAGGTGGGTTAACTATTCCCAGAAAGTACAATTACGTAGATTAATGCTTCTAGAGCTTTATCCACTCCCATTTCCTTCTGCAACTCCCTAACGATACCCCTGCGCTTCTAAAGAGTTAATGCATCCCCCATAAGAGGTAGTTCCCCCACCCTGGAGCATAGCTCCTTAAGTGTTTTAGCAAGCAGTCTGGCTGCAATGTGACTAGAAGCACTGAGTGGCTCGGGAGGAATGGTCCATTATATAATCTTCCGTGAAAGGCATTTTTTTCCCTTCATTGAAAAAAAAAATAATAATCTGGTTGCAACACAGATGAACAGAAGCCAGGAAATTCTGAGACTGACACCGCACCCTTCACCGTGGCATGAGCTAAGACCGAAGTATCCACCTCACCTTTGTGGATTTATGGGTTAGTATTCAGAGCATTACATTTTCAGAATTGCTTCATTTTCCCCTTGGTCCCTTTTGTAGCAAATTCTTTTGGAATTGCCATGCAACAACGACGCTGCTGATTGTTTTCCAGAGCACACGATGAAGGCCATAATTTAGAATCCAGAACTGGAGCCGGAGAAGGAAAGTCAAAGGGGATCTTTCTCGTGTGCTGTATCTTAGAGGAAAAAAAAATACGAATCGAAACAAAACAAACTTAACTAGGTTTAGGTCTAGAAATAATTCAGCTCTGAAGCATGGACTATATATAAAATTCACCCTAGAATTTGGGGAAAATAAAAGAGAAATTTTTTTTGCTAGGTGACGTGGGTCTTTGCCAGCACCAAGCTGCTCTAGGCAAACTACAGATTTGAGCTATGGTTTTCTCAGCGCATTGCTCAGCTGCTGGATGCCTTGATTTCCAGATCTTGGCAGGCAACCCCAACTGAGCTTATATTATGTTGGATTTCATTTCTGACTTTTTTTTAAAGGGCTGGTTTCTTGATGGTGGTGTTTCCGCTGATGTTTCCCCAAACTCTGGTACCATTTCCTTGGATTCAAATGGAAAAACAAACAAAACCCCCTGCCCTCACTGCTGCGTTGAGGCTCACTGAGAGATTAGGTCAGCTACTTTAAAGGAAAGAAAAATAAATCTTAAACCCTCAATGGCAAGGTGCCAGATTTCCCTGACAGAAAATAGAGCTGTAGGCCTTACCCATTTAAAGCAGTGACATGTTCTTTGGGGGCAAGAGATGCATCTACAACTCTGTTGTGTGGTACTCTCTCAATTACTTGGTTCAGTGCGCTGCACAAAGTAAGTGCTCAATAGAGATCACTAATAGATTGATTCGGTAACATTTCCCTAAGGGCTGAATCTGGGTATGTAGATAATTTTCCTCCATACTTAAAGAGGATGACCTGATGGTGCGATTCATCAAAGGATGGTGTGTGTGTGTGTGTGGCTACAAAATCCAGCGCTGGAGCCAAAGTCTCAGCCAACCTAGGCACACACAGATTGCCCTTTGTTTTGTCATTTGGCAGTACCTGCTACTTTTTTCCTTTTTGCATCCCCGTCTTCAACAGGGGTACTCATTCATTCATTCATTCAATCATATTTATTGAGCGCTTACTGTGTGCAGAGCACTGTACTAAGCACTTGGGTGGTACAAATCAGCAACATATGGAGACGGTCCCTACCCAACAACAGGCTCACAGTCTAGAAGTCTACTCCTTCTACTCCTCTCTGGATTTCAAAGTGCTCCATTAATCTAGCTACTGCAGTTACTTACACAGTCTTCAAGACTGTGAGCCCGTCTTCTAGACTGTGAGCCCGTTGTTGGGTAGGGACATCTCTATATGTTGCCAACTTGTACTTCCCAAGCGCTTAGTACAGTGCTCTGCACACAGTAAGTGCTCAATAAATACGATTGAATGAATGAACTTAGGCTGTGAGTCCCATGTGGGACAGGGAAAATGTCCAACCTGCATATTCTGTATCTACCTCAGTGCTTAGTACAGTGTTTGGAGCAGCGTAAGTATTTAACAAATACCTCATTTATTCTATTCCAGCTTGCAACTGTGATGCTGGATCAATAGTGATAATAATAATAAGAATACTAATATTTGTTGTTTACCATGTAGATACAATAATAATAATAATAATAATAGCATTTATTAAGTGCATACTATGTGCCAAGCACTGTTCTAAGCGCTGGGGAGGTTACGAGGTGATCAGGTTGTCCCATGGGGGGCTCACAATCTTCATCCCCATTTTAAAGATGAGGTAACTGAGACCCTGAGAAGTGAAGTGACTTGCCCAAAGTCACACAGCTGACAAGTGGTGGAGCCGGGATTTGAACCCATGACCTCTGACTCCAAAGCCTGGGCTCTTTCCACTGAGCCATGCTGCTTCTCCAAGATACAACATAATCGGGTCCCACGTGGGACTCGACCTAAATAGGAGAGAGAACAGGCATCTAATCTTCATTTTGCAGATGAGGGAACTGAGACACAGAGAAGATAAGGGACTTGCCCAAGGTCATTAGACCCAGGTGCTCTGACTCCCAAGCCTGCACTCTTTCCATTAGGGCACGCGCTTTCTTAAACATTTAATACGTCTTGGCTTTTGGTTTCTCAATTTCAGCTCATCGTATAGCCTCTGCTAGTCATCCACTCCCCTCGGCACACATTCTACTATTGAAGACAATCCCCTTCAGACAATAGGAAACCTTCCAAAAGCTGTGGCCCTAGTCCCAACTACTGAGGTAGCCACCACAGCAGTTAGGCATGAAAAACGGCAAAACATCAAGACCTGATGGCATTAGTACAGTGCTCTGCACACAGTAAGTGCTCAATAAATACGATTGGATGGATATGTGCTGAAATCCACAAGCACGGAGGGAACCCCTAGTTATCAGCGTGGCTCAGTGGAAAGAGCCCGGGCTTTGGAGTCAGAGGTCATGGGTTCAAATCCTGGCTCTGCCACTTGTCAGCTGTGTGACTTTGGGCAAGTCACTTCTCTGGGCCTCAGTTACCTCATCTGTAAAATGGGGATTAAGAGTGTGAGCCCCCGTGGGACAACCTGATCATCTTGTAACCGCCCCAGCGCTTAGAACAGTGCTTTGCACATAGTAAGCGCTTAATAAATGTCATTATTATTATTATTTACACGAGTTCTTCCTTGACATAGGGCGCACCGAGTTTGTGCCGCAGGATCTCAGACGTGCCGCCATCTTCAAGAAGTTGAACTACCATAGTTACTTAGGCTGTGAGTCCCATGTGGGACAGAGATTGAGTTCTACTTGAATCCACCCCACTGTTTAGTACTATGCTCAAATACCATAGTAAAGATGATGATAATAATAATAATAATAATAATAATAATAATAATGGTACTTGAGATGTCCCTACCCAACAATGGGCTCTAGAAGACTGTGTAAGTAACTGCAGTACCTAGATTAATGGGGCACTTTGAAATCCAGAGAGGAGTAGAAGGAGTAGACTTCTAGACTGTGAGCCTGTTGTTGGGTAGGGACCGTCTCCATATGTTGCTGATTTGTACCACCCGAGTACTTGTTTAGCACTTACTTACAATGTGCCAAGCACTGTTCTAAACACTGAGGTAGATACACGTTAATCAGGTTGAACACAGTCCCTGTCCCACATGGGGCTCACGTCTTCACCCCCATTTTACAGATGAGGTAACTGAGGCCCAGAGAAGTGAAGTGACTTGCTCAAGGCCACACAACAGATAAAGGTCAGATAGGGACAATTACTGGGGCAGGAAGACCCCAGGCACATACTACTGGATCAAATATCAAAGAATACCATTAAACAAATGCTCCTAGAATCCCAATAGGTCTTCAGAGGGTGACACAAAAGACACGATCTTGGCATCATCAGATACAGATAAAATGGAACAGTAGCAAAGCTTCCACATGGTTTGCATTGGCCTTGAGAAGGCACTCACTATCATCGGTAGATGTAGACTCCGAAAGTTTCTTTGTCTGGCTGCCCTGAGCACTTCATTAAAATTCTGAGACAACTTCATGACAGCATGACTGATGGGGTCTGGGCTGGAGGTGCCCTGCCCAATCTAACCAGCGGCAATCTAGAAGCAGCGTGGCACATTGGAAAGAGAACAGGCTTTGGAGTCAGAGGTCATGGGTTCAAATCCCGGCTCCACCACTTGTCAGCTGTGTGACTCTGGGCAAGTCACTTCACTTCTCTGGGCCTCAGTTACCTCATCTGTAAAGTGGGGATTAAGACTGTGAGCCCCCCGTGGGACAACCTTGTAACTTCTCCAGTGCTTAGAACAGTGCTTTGCACATAGTAAGCGCTTAATAAATGCTATTATTATTAAGCGTATATTTAGCCTTTTGGATAGAGCACAGACCTGAGAGTCGGAAGGACCTGGGTTGTACTCCCAGTTCCACTACTTGTCTGCTGTGTGACTTTGGGCGTGTGTGACTTTGGGCAAATGGGACATGGACTATGTCCAACGTGATTAGCTTGTATCTACCCCTGTGAGACAACTTCATGACAGGATGACTGATGGGGTCTGGGC
This sequence comes from Tachyglossus aculeatus, assembly GCF_015852505.1. Lineage (NCBI taxonomy): Eukaryota > Metazoa > Chordata > Mammalia > Monotremata > Tachyglossidae > Tachyglossus > Tachyglossus aculeatus. Next base: position 45,559,340 of record NC_052076.1, read on the forward strand.
TGGGGAATGCCCTGCCCAATCTATTCCTCATCACCAACAGCATAAGGCAGTGACACACAGCAAGTCCAGTCCCATTTAAGTCATTGTATGCAGCCCTGCCGGAAGACACAACAGGAGATCTAAATGCAGGTGTTAGAATAATAATAATAATAATAGTATTTGTTAAATGCTTACTATGTGCCAGGCACTGTTCTAAGCACTGGGGTAGATACAGGGTAATCGGGTTGTCTCACACGGGGCTCACAGCCTTAATCCCCATTTTACAGATGAGGTAACAGGCACAGAGAAGTGAAGTGACTTGCCCAAGGTCACACAGCCAATAAGTGGCAGAGTCAGGATTAGAACTCATGACCTCTGACTCCCAAACCCAGGCTCTTTCCACTAAGCCATGCTGCTTCTCCAGGTGAATACACTTTCACACCTCTGGGAAATGTTTCCAACTCAACAGATTTTAAGCATCATCCAAAATCCTAGAGGAAGTCATCCAAGTATTGCTATTTGCAGATGTCTGTGCCCTAGAGACACACACATCCTATACGGCAAGAAAATGATGATAACCTGCCTTGTCTTGGCAGCCAGGTGTTATGGGCTAATAACTCTACAGAAAACTAAGGTTATAAATTAGTCTGCACCAGGGAATCCACACACACACAACCAAAAATCTATCTGGGCCACTGGGAGATTACCATGATCCCAGAATTTTGTTACCTAGGCACGCCGATCAATGATGCAACAGTAGATACAGACGTAGAAAACCAAAGTAAGCCGGTATACTCTTTGGGAGATTGTCACACAGTGTAGCAGCAGTGGAATATTAGACTCCAGACCAAAATAAAGGTCTATGGAACCGTGGTGCTGTAAAACTTCTCTACAGCCGAGAGACTTGGATTCCACATTCTACTCCTTGAACTGTTCCATCAGGGCCAATTACAGGTTTTAATGAACATCCAAAAGCAGGTCAAGATCACGGATAATGAAGCCAGCCTCCAGGGAGGAACCCATTAGGAAGTTAGATGACAAGTAAGATACCCCAAAACAGCTGCTTTCTGGTGAGCAGAAGTGGAGAAGCGGCATGGTCTATTGGCTACAGCACAGGTCTGAGAGTCAGAAGGACCTGGACTCTACTCATTCACTTATTCATTCATTCAATTGAATTTATTGAGCTCTTACTGTGTGCAGAGCACTGTACTAAGCACTTGGGAAGTACAAGTCGGCAACAGTTCCACCACTGGTCTGCTGTGTGACTTTGGGCATGTCCTTGATGTAGCCATTCACAGTACAATTAAATCTATATCATCCCTTTCACACTATGTTGGAATGGATGAACCACCTTTGATTTTATTTCCCTCACTGGTGCCTTATTTTTCCTTTCTCAGATTTTAATTAAAATTATATATTCCCAGTGTCAATGCCCTAGTAGCTTGGAATCCCAGACACTGAGAGGAAATAATCTAAACTGGGGCGACTACTAGGCTCTCACTTTGTAAAAGTTCCCCTGATTCTAAGTAAACGGGGCATACTCCTTTTATGTCACTTTCAATGTTCTTCTCCGTAGTGAAGGCAAGGAGATTCGTATCTTTAGTGCTTGGCCGCCAGGCTCCTTTCTTTGCACGCTCAGACTGGTTCTGCTTAAACATAACCCTAAGAAACTTTATTGTCTCGTGTACATTTTTCTCTTCTACCTCGGAGTTTTCTACTGCCAGCAACTCCAACTGGGAACAATGGCAGCCACCCTGAGAGTCCGTTGCCAGAACGAAGGGGGCCTGGTTCAATTTGCCTGACCTTGTTTCTGGCTGGCTGCTTTCATTTTAGCTGGACCTCCAATCACGAGCAGTACAGGGGCTCAGCTCTGGCTCTACTCCAGCACTGAGTGGGAGAACATATCAACATCAATATAGTCTCCCATGCAGAATCATCTATCTCTAGAGGCTAGTGAATGGACTCAACTGTGCAAAATGCCTAAAACACGACCTCATGTTACTGTGTGAAAAGAGCGGGGCGGGGGGAGCGACTCCTCAGAGCCAAAGACATATGTTATTAAAGAAAGAGCGAACTCTAATCCTGTATTTTATCTGTCCAACTGTCCCACAATTGTGATTGCACTGTTTTTTCTTCTTTTTTTTTCCAAAGATGATCTCAGCTAAATCAGAGGCTTTTCAGTTCCCGTTGACAAAAAAATATTTTTATTTTTATAATCTAGTTTGTCATAAATGCAAAAGACTTATCTGCTGTTTTTTCCAATAAAGTGGATCTGTTTAGGTTACACACGATCCATTTTGCTCCGGCTTACAGCTTTAGGCCTTGGGGCCATGCCAGCAAGCCATAGTATCCCAATTCCCATCCCCCACTAAAGGGCATGATTCTGGTCCTAACAAAGCCCTTCCCAAACCTTTCCAAATGATTTCCCCTAAGACATTAAATGACAAAGTGCCCAAAATGAGCATTACAGTGAGGAAGACACTTGTGGGAAGATACAAAAGAAATAGAAAATACCATCTTTGCCCTCGAGAAGTTGCAATCTAATAGGAACCCTGCTCCCGGCACTTCCACGCTGGGGCTGGAGAGGCCTGAAAGAGGGCCAGGGTCACCTCCACTAGTCTTTGTATTTTAAAATAGTCACCCCTGAAGGTTGCCCTCCCGTGAAGGGGCAACTTGAAGTGTGTGCTGAAGTGGGGCAAGGCCCCTTCAGCCTAGTTCTAAGGGTCTTCGCTATAACTTCTTGGATGTCAGTTTAAGAAACCAAGAATGGATTTGCCCAGAAGGACTGTACTAGAAACCTGATGATCTGTGGGTGACCTTCACCCACTAGGACACATTTTAGAGGTAAACGAAAAATTAAATTGCTGCTCTGTACTCTCCCAAGTACTTAGTACAGTGCTCTGCAGACAGTAAGGCATGGCATACTGGAAAGAGCCTGGGCTTGGGAATCAGAGGTTGTGGGTTCTAATCCCGGCTCTGCCACATGTCAGCTGTGTGACTTTAGGCAAGTCTCTTAACTTCTCTGTGCCTCGGTTACCTCATCTGTAAAATGGGGATTAAGACTGTGAGCCCCACGTGGGACAAGCTGATTACCTTGTATTTACCTCAGTGTTTAACAAATGCCATAATATATATATATAAATCAATGAATGGTGTATATGTATATATATGTATACATGTATGTATATACATACATACATGTATGTATGTATATATATATATACACACACACATACCATTGATTGATTAAGATGGATTCTGATTAGATGTCCACAAATATGTTATGAAGAACAAGCAGATAGATAAGAATTCTTTAGAAAAGCCTCTTTGAACCTGCCCTGAGTCTGGACTCAGACTCAGGCCCCTTCAAGGGCCTGCTGAGAGCTCACCTCCTCCAGGAGGCCTTCCCAGACTGAGCCCCTTCCTTCCTCCCCCTCTCCATCCCCCCATCTTACCTCCTTCCATTCCCCATAGCACCTGTATATATGTATATATGCTTGTACATATTTATTACTCTATTTATTTATTTTACTTGTACATATCTATCCTATTTATTTTATTTTGTTAGTATGTTTGGTTTTATTCTCTGTCTCCCCCCTTTAGACTGTGAGCCCACTGTTGGGTAGGGACTGTGTCTGTATGTTGCCAATTTGTACTTCCCAAGCGCTTAGTACAGTGCTCTGCACATAGTTAGCGCTCAATAAATACAATTGATTGATTGATTGATTGATTGGACTCTTTTCCCATACCCAGCAAAGGTTGCCAGGATGGAGCTTGGAAAAAGGGGAAAGCATAGTGAACCACAGAGGTGCTGTTGAGCCTTGCTTTTAGCATTGGCTGAGGGAAGTATCCCTAACTGCCCCAAGGTCACTCAAGAAGGAACTAATTGCAATAATGAAATAGTTGTGGCATTTACTAAGCACTTATTCTGTACCAAGCACTGTACTAAGCCCTGGGGTAGAGACAAGATAATCAGGTCAGACACAACCTCGGTCCCACATGGGCTCAGAGTTTAGGTAAGAAGTAGAATAGGTACTTTATTTATTTTATTTGTACATATTTATTCTATTTATTTTATTTTGTTAATATGTTTTGTTTTGTTGTCTGTCTCCCCCTTCTAGACTGTGAGCCTGCTGTTGGGTAGGAACTGTCTCTATATGTTGCCAACTTGTACTTCCCAAGTGCTTAGTACAGTGCTCTGCACACAGTAAGCGCTCAATAAATGCGATTGAATGAATGAATTTGACAAATGAGGAAACTGAGGCCCATAGAAGTTAAGTGATTTGCCCAAGGTACCATAGCAGGCAAGTGGCAGAGCTGGAATTGGAGCTCAGGCCCTCTGAGCCCAGGCCTGTGCTTTTTCCACTAGGCTGCTTCTCATAATCTGCTCTGCTCTGCAGACCAGACTAAACAGTCGGGAAAATCCTGACTATGGCAGGGGTAGGCTGACCCCTCTAGGTTCAGTGATACCTGACTGCCTCTTCTCCTTCTGGGTGCCTTTTGCTCCAAAAGATGATCACTTCAACATTGAAGTGGGCATTCCCTTGGTATGAGTAATAATAATAATAATAATAGCATTTATTAAGCACCTACTATGTGCAAACACTGTTCTAAGCGGTGGGGAGGTTACAAGGTGATCAGTTTGTCCCACGTGGGGCTCACAGTCTTAATCCCCATTTTACAGATGAGGTAACTGAAGCCCAGAGAAGTTAAGTGACTTGCCCAAAGTCACACAGCTGACAAGTGGTGGAGTCGGGATTTGAACCCATGACCTCTGATTCCAAAGCCTGTGCTCTTTCCACTGAGCCGTGCTGCTTACCTAATCTGAATTTTTTCTTTTTTTATAAGGTGGAAGTTTTGGATACAGCCTGGAAGCTTTCCCGGCCATTGAAATTGAGAAGCAGCATGGCCTAGTGGAAAGAACAGGTGACAGGAGTCAGAGGCCTGGGTTCTAATCCTGGTTCCGCCACTTCGCTGCGTGACCTTGGACAAGTCCCTTAACTTCTCCGTGCTTCAGTTACCTCATCCGCAAAATGGGGATTAAGGCTGTGAGCCCTATGGATCGTGTCCAGACTGATTAGCTTATTTCTACCCTAATGCATAGGAAAGGTCCTGGCACAAAGTTAAGTGCTTAACAAATACCAATAAAATGAAGAAATACTTTGAAAGATATTAATATGGAAACATTTTTCCCTTCCAAGTTTGTCAGCTCCATTCCGCCTAGCTCTTAATCAAAGTCTTGCTACCTCAATGGGGATACGTAGAGCACAACCAGAAGCCCCCCAGTGCCAACCATATTAATTCGGGGCATAAGGGAATAGTTAGGAAAGTCAGAGTTGCCATGTGAATGCCAAAATTGGAGGGGTTGTTCAAGGAGAAGGAAGGTGAATTCCAAGGACTTTGCCAACTAAAATCCATGTGCTTTGGGAGGAAGTTAATTAAAAAAAAATAAAGTAAAGCTAGAGGAACTGTGAGAGTTCCACAGTAGGAGAATGTATGGTTCTCCTTGGGCCCCAAGAATGCTTGACCCTCTGTCGCTGTATTCTTTTTGGTGAAACTGTGATGTTCTCTCTTCCATTTTTTTTTTGTCTCTCCCAACACACTATTCCAGAACATCCTGCCTGTTTATTAGGTCTGCTTAAAGCATCCAGACCCCTGCTCACTGGCTATGCAGGGCAGGGAATGTGAAAGGTGACTCCACCGCTTCCCTTACCAGTTCACATCAACCCTCTCATTGCTGCTGCTTTTAAGGACACACACAGACACTGCTTAAAGTCACTCTGGGTTTAAAGAAAAATAACCTCTGGTTTGAGCCTTGTTACATTTTAAACAGGGGGGAAAAAAATCAGGAATTCACTGACAGCCACATGACAACCCTCCATGTGATGTTTCTTTTGCCATGCGGCTCAAACTGCTATGACTTCAGCACACCCATTCCTGGTCCCCCACCCCATTTCTTAAAATCCTGGCTGTCCTGCCTGTCTGCTGATCCCACCCACTCATTACTTCTCTGGCTCAGGCTGTGAAATCTTTTGGCCAAGCTGGAAAAAAAAAAAGTACAAGGAAATGCTTTCATGAGGGTCAGCTAGACCCCCAGAGAAATGGAGAGCATTTAAATACTGAGCCTCAAGAGGTGGAGAATGAAAGGAAAGAGGAAAGGGAGGGGCGGGAATGAAGGGAAAATGGAGAATATGGAGGAATTCGGGGAAAGAAGAATAGGAAAGAGGAAGGAAAGGTGGTTAAGAGGAGATAGGGGATTTGGCCTTGATCTTGATTTTCTGGAATATTTTCACCTGGGATTTTAACTTTTATGCCTTCCATAGATAATGGGTAAACTGGCACTGCACCATTTGTATCATTTTGTGTTCTTGTCAATCATATTTATCAAGTGTTTACTATGTGCAGAGCACTGTACTAAGCACTTGGGAGACCATAATATATCAATATAACAGACACATTTCCTGCCAATAGTGAGCTTACGGGGTGTGTGTCAATCTGGCATGCCACACACCCTGAATTTAATACAAAGATTATTAAAATTTTGTCTTTAATAACTTGCACCTTGCAGAACATCCTAAGTAGCCCTCTCAAAATTGGAAGAAGCAGAAACAGAGCACTTTTGAATTCTAGTTTATGCTCTCACTATAAAAGATCCAATACATTGATCCAGACATCACCAACAATTTGGAAAACTAATGAATTATTAGGAAAAAATCCCTTCAGTGGTATTTTTTGAACGGGAGTTGGTAAACACAATTCTTGCCCTCATGGAGGTTACTAGATAGTGGGGGAGTTGGACATTAAAATAAATAACAGATAATTTATAAGGCTATGTATATAAATGTTGTTGTGGTGGGTTGAGTAATAATAATGATAATGGTGGTATTTGTTAGGTGCCTACTATGTGCAAAGCACTGTTCTAAGCACCGGGGGGGATACAAGGTGATCAGGTTGTCCCACGCGGGGCTCAGTCTTCATCCCCATTTTACAGATGAAGTAACTGAGGCACGGAGAAGTTAAGTGGCTTGCCCAAGGTCACACAGCTGACAGCTGAGTATTTAAGTGCTCGGGTGTGGCAGTAGGGTGGGAAAATGGGGTGGCAGTGAGTTTATCAATAATAATAATGACAATAATAATAATAATTGTGATATTTGTTAATCACTTATTATGTGCCAGGAAGTGTTACCAAACACTGGGGTAGATACAAGCAAATTGGGTTAGACAGAGTCCCTGACCCACATGGGGCTCATAGTCTTAATCCCCATTTTACACATGTGGTAACTGAGGCCCAGAGAAGCGAAGTGACTTCCTCGAGGTCATACAACAGACAAGTGGCAGAGCCTAGGGTTACCTTGGTCAGTGAAGGTTTCTTGGAGGAGAAACGATCTTGTTGGGCTTTGAAGATGGAGTGAGTACTGGTCATATCTCAACTGGTCTTGGATGTCAGGAATTGTTTTGCTAAACACTCAGAGTGTTACCTCCATTTTTGCATGACTGCTGTCTCTTCCTTGTTTTAGCTTCTTTCCACCAGTTTGCTGCAATAGGCAAGAGATTTCCTGATAAAGTGAAAGTACTAAATGAGTCCTAGTTAGGTTAATATTCTATTTATGCTCCAACTAGTCCTATCTGACCAACCTCTTAGTATTGACGAATACAGTTGCTTATCTTTTACTTACACGTTGACTTTTTCCTTTGACTGAATGCTCTTACTCTTTCACCTATATTTGGCAGTTTGAATCTTTGTTTCCCTCATTAGATTATAAAATCCTTGAGGGCAAGGACTGTCTTTTACTTCTGTTGCATGTTCCAAAGGACCTGGGTTCTAGTTCCTACTCTGCCAATTGTCTGTGGGGTGATCTTGAAAGTCACTTTACTTCTCTGTGCCTCAGTTATGTCATCTGTAAAATGGGGAGTAAAACTGGGAGCCCCATGTGGGACCTGGACTTTATCCAACCTGGATACCTTTTATCTACCCTAGCATTTAGTACAGTGCCTGGCATGTAGAAAGCACCTAGCAAATAACATTTTAAAAAGTGCCTGATGCTTTGCAGTTGGTGCTCAAAAAGTACTTTTGATAAAGGCTAGTTGATAAAATTCTCAAGGGCAAAGATTGTTCCTTATTCTAATTTCTCTTAGCTCCTTAAACTAGGCTCTCTTGCTATAGCATTCATTTAATCCTCTTTGCAGTTATGCTATTTAATTTTAATATCTGATTAAATTTCATTTTAATGAAAATTGAATTTCTCAGAGAACCATCTCATTTCATGGAAACCCTGTGAAAAAATGACCTGGGTTCAACTCCCCTCAACCTTCGAAGGGCTCTGACTTGAATAGAGAGTTAAAAGCCTATTTCAACCATTCTATGCTCACTATTTAGCATTAATGATCTTTAATGTGTTAGCACTAGGTGTTTTTACTGACTGGTATGTGAAGACACTGAAAATTATGCCTTACTGTGTAAAAATGCACAATCCTTTAATGGTCATATTTGCATTGCAATTTGGTCATTTAACTACATTTATGTTTTTCCTAGGTACATTTATGTTGTTTTGACTCTTGGGAAACACATTCATAAGCTTTATATTATTTCCTTAAGGACTTCATTTAGGGCTCTTTTGCTTAGCCCTATTTTCAAGGAACCATTTCTCTTTCAGTGCTCTTCACAGCTGGGGGTGGTGATTAGTAAACATTTATCCAAATTGAAGAGATGAATCATTTGAAGCTTACTCATCACTCCCATGGTAACCATTTAATAAGCAGACCCACTGCAGGTAGGAAGAACAAAGTATTTGCTCTGTTTGGTGGATTCAATCATCTTTAAGCACAACTTTCCGTACGTTCCTTCTGGAAGGACCCCAGTCCAGAGAATTTCTAGGACAAGATGCCTTTAGTTCCACTATAAAAATCTGAACCCAAACCTCTGGTCATCTGGAAAAAATTCAGATGGGAGCTGAGATTTGGCATCTACCTTGGAATCAAAACACTGGGACCAAAAACCTAACAGGAAATCTGGAGTGATCTAAGCACTCCAGTAGTAAGCGAGAGCTTACCTAATTTTAGAGTCATTTCTTAGGTCAATCATTCATTTAGGGTCCCTTCACCGTGGGACGGGGGGGGGGGGGGGGTGGGGGGCAACACCATTTCATACAGGAAAAATACTCTTTGGCCCTTAAACATTTAATGTGCCCATGTCTTTTGGTTGAAATTATTGTGGAAACCAGAGGTCAGGTAAGGTTTGGACTCACAGGCTGCACTTCACTAATTAAACCCAGAATCTGGTCACCCTTGAAGGAAACTGTAAAGCAAAATTTTATACTTGGAAAAGTTAAACCTAAATGGCAGAATCTCTAACTTCTGCTTACACTAGACGGTACCCAGCATTAATGGTACTCATGGCCCATTAACCAAAAACACCACCTCAGTTCCAGACATTTCCAAATGAAGGAAATGCTTGTGTACACAACTCACCCACCCGGAGTTGAGTCAGTGGTGTGGCCTAGGTGCTAGGGCCCTAATAGGTGGAATTGAGATTTCTAGGTAGGGCAAGACTTCCTCACCTCAGAAGGTAGACGTGCAAGAGATTGGATTCTTTTTTGAATAAAAAAGCTTGGAAGCTTCACATAAGGATCTTCTTTCTTGAAGTTTTCCCTCTTTATCTCGGTGTTCCATTTAACTTCAAGGCAGAAGGCTCAGCCCCTCTGGAGCCACCAAAGAGCTTTAATCTCTTAAAGACAGCTTGTTGGCTCCTTCCCGGGCTCCTATCGGAGATAGAGACTGGAAAGAGCGAGAAAAGGAAAGCAGGATCCCACCTGGCAACCCCAAAATGTCCTGAGGGAGCAACATATTGTTGGACCTGGTTGCCAAACACACTTTCTGAGGATGACAGGCAGCAGCAAAACTCGTTTTTCCTCTGCAAGCCGGCCCCCCTCCTCAGCTCCCAGCCAATAGGAAGCCTTACCCAGGTGGGGAAGGTGGCATCATAGAAAAGGCAGAACTCAGGTGGCACCTAATTAATCAATCAATCGTATTTATTGAGTGCTTACTGTGTGCACAGCACTGTACTAAGCGCTTGGGAAGTACAAGCTGGCAACATATAGAGACAGTCCCTACCCAACAGTGGGCTCACAGTCTAGAAATTGTTCCCTCCTCCTACAGAGAAGGTAGAGATTGAGGGGCTGCCACTCTTTCCAACCCTCATCTCTCCAAACTTCCTTTAACAGTGCCTTTTAGGAGTGGTTTATTCCTGCAGAAGTCTTCTCATCCCATTGGAATTCCCGCCAGCTTCCTTTTCCGTGGTCAGTAACACAGATAAGGGTCAGGGGGACAATAGTGGAGCAGTGTTACTTATGCCTCGTGAAGGAGTGAATCAATCAGTGGGGTTTATTGAATGCTTACTGTTTGCAGAGCACTGTATTAAGCATTTGGGAGAATACTATAGAGCTGGTAGACATAACCCTTGCCCTTGAAGAGCTTCCAATTTAAGGATGAAAACAGTAAAATAAGTTAAAGGTAGGGGAAGCAGTAGAGTATAAAGTTCTTTATTAAAGGGCTGTGGGGTTGAATATTAACGTGTTTAGAGGGTGGTGGGTCTTAAGCATGTAGACAGCATAGCAGATGGGGAGAATAGAATGAGGAGAAGTATTGTGGCCTAATAGAAAGAACAAGGGCTTGGGAGTCAGAAGACCCAAGTTCTAATTCTGTCATATGTCTGCTGTGTAATCTTGGGCAAGTCATTTAACGTTTCTGTGCTTGTTATTCCATCTGTAAAATAGGGTTTAAAGCTTACTTCCTCCTACTTAAACTGTGAGCTCCATGTAGGACAGGTACTGCATAATAATAATAAATAATAATGATGGCATTTATTAAGCACTTACTATGTGCAAAGGACTGTTCTAAACGCTGGAGGTTAGAGAAGCAGCGTGGCTCATTGGAAACAGCACGGGCTTTGGAGTCAGAGGTCATGGGTTCAAATCCCGGCTCTGCCAATTGTCAGCTGTGTGACTTTGGGCAAGTCACTTAACTTCGCTGAGCCCGTTACCTCATCTGGAAAATGGGGATTAAGACTGTGAGCCCCAAGTGGGACAACCTAATCACCTTGTATCCACCCCAGTGCTTAGAACAGTGCTTTGCACTTAAGTGCTTAACAGATGCCATTGTTATTATTACTACAAGGTGATCAGGTTGTCCCACGGGGGGCTCACAGTCAGTCCTCATTTTACAGGTGAGGTAACTGAGGCACAGAGAAGTTAAGTGACTTGCCCAAAGTCACAAAGCTGATAATTGGTAGAGCCAGGATTTGAACCCATTACCACTAACTCCAAAGACCGTGCTCTTTCCACTGGACCACACCAACCTGATTAATGTGTATCTCCTCCAGGACTTGGAAAAGTGCTTGGCACATAGTAAGCACTTAAGTGCCATAAAAAGAAAGAGGTGAGAGATTAGTCAGGAAAGTCTTTCTGGAGCAGAAAGGACTTTAATAGGGATTTGAAGATGGAGAGAGTGATAGTCTGTCAAATATGAAAGGAGAAATAAAGCGGACTATGCTTAAACGGACTGGAGAAGGGCAACAGCTATTGGGAGATAACCTCCCTAACCCTTTTCCTTCTGAATATGCCCAGCCCTGTCTTATTCCTGCAGAAATTTCTATCTTCTGCCAAGGCTCAAATTTAAGGGTAAGGAGGAAAGAGAGAGGTGGATCGGGGCGGTAGACCTTAAAAATAACGGGTACTGCAAAGAGAGAGAAGAAAATCAGGCACATATGTCTAATGTGATTCATTTTGCTTTGGACCCCTAATGGATAGTTTCTTTAATGACCATTTTAAGTAGTAAAATTGTCCTTTTGTTTGGCGATGCTGCTGCAGACTGTGAGACTACATCTTTGAATGAATCTTTGAAAGAGAATCTACTGCACATAAGACTGGACACTAACTTCTCCAGTGTCTTTTGGGGCTGCTGATGGAGCCAGCTCTTGGAAGCACCCAAATTCTGGCACCTGGTCACAATAATCCATCTTCCTCTATCCAGCTGGGAAAAGAATTGAATACTGTAAATAAATCCTGTACTATGTGAGTTTCTGGGGCTAGAAAAAAATCAATGCTAGGATGAGGTTTTGCTAATGGTCTCAGGAAGAGGCATACCAGATTGTGTGGTGTAGAGGTTGCAAGTGGGTGGAGGATTCAAAGGGGGAAAGTCTCTTATTGCGGTGCAGAAGAGGTTGGAGGATAGAGAGAAAGAGCACTCATTAGTGGAGGGAGGTAAACTATGTGAGTCTCCTAACTACATGAGACACATCTCCACTGTTCCCTCACCAACAGCCTTCTGCCCACTCCAAATTTTGTTTGTTTTGTGGTTTACTATGTGCCAGACACTGTACTAAGCCCTGGGGTGTATACAAGGTAATCAGTTTGGACATCGTCCATGACCCGCGGCCTTAATCCTCATTTTACAGATGAGGTAACTGTTGCACAGAGAAGTTGTGACTTTCCCAAGGTCACACAGCAGAGTGACAGAGCCAGAATTTGAACCCCACCCCTTCTGACTCCCAGTCCTATGTTCTATCCATTAGGCTATGTTGCTTCCAAATTGTTCTTCAATTTGGGCCCTAGAGGTGGAAGGAGAAGGTAGGGACTGATTCTTTTTGCTTAAAAAAAATCTGCAGACTTACTATCTCTGATACTGTTTGAATTAAAAAGGTTAAACTGTATATCTTTCGAGGTGTAGCTACATCACAGCTTTGTGGGTTATTTTGTCTCCTTTCATTTTCTGCAGTAAGTACTGTACTTGAGAAGGTTGGGTGGATATTACTCCAACTGCATTATTCAGCCACATGTTGTTGAGATTTAGGATCACTGAAAGGAAGTGGAGTTGACTGCCTTACTGACATCCCGCAGGTTTGGGCCCTGCAAATTTTGACAATAAACTTCATCAAATGTTGTTTATTATCTTCCCATATTGCTCAATCACCTGAGGGGAAATTATGGGGAGAGGAGGGGGCAAAGTGACCCAAACAATTCCACTGAGAATCCTGATGAATGTATTGGCTCCATCTCCATTTTAATGTCTGCCTTTTCCTCCCACCCTCAACAATGAAGGACTCTTAAGGGGGTGAAATAATGTTTGTGCAAGTTCTCTAGGGATAAATGGGGCTTGGGACATGGTTGTAAAATTCTTCAAAGTAATGTGCTCTGTTCCAGTGGGCATCTCTCATAGACTTTTTTATGGTATTTAAGTGCTTGCCACATGACAGACACTTTTCTAAGCACTGGAAGCACCTTTATACATTAATCAGGTAGGACACAGTCCCTGTCCCTCAAAGTCCCTCTCAGTCTTCCCATTTTGCAGGTGAGGTAACTAAAGCACAGAGAAGTTGTGATTTTTCCCAAAGTCACCCAGCAAACAAGTGGCAGATTAGAACCCCAGGCCTGTGCTCTATCCGTTAGGCAACAGCTGCTTCTCTTGTAACTTAACTACATAAGGCCCGTTGTTGGGTAGGGACCGTCTCTATATGTTGCTAATTTGTACTTCCCAAGCGCTTAGTACAGTGCTCTGCACACAGTAAGCGCTCAATAAATACGATTGAATGACCCTAGAGCTGCCTAGGATTCATGATGCCCAATCTAAAGGGTGTCCTTTGATCCTCCTCTCAAGAGAAGAATACAATTGTTTCTGTGACAGCCTTGGGGAATACAATCACTGCTAATCTTAAAGATTGTAAACACCTGGAGGGCGGGTCTTTGACTACTAATTCTAATGTACTCTTCTAAGTACCTCAATTAGTACCTGCAGACTTTGGCAGAAAGCTAATGACAGTTTGTTTGTTTTATCGTATTTGTTAAGCACTTAGTATGTGTCAAACACTGTTCTAAGCATGATAGGCACAAGTTAATTAGGTTGGAGTCAGTGCCTGTTCCTCGTGGGGCTCACAGTTCAAGTAAAATCCTGTAGTTAAAACCCTTCCCTCATTAGCAGGTATTCGTTTAAGGCATTTTTTTTTTTAATGGGATTCGTCAAGTACTGTTCTAACGATTCAAGTTAATTAGATTGGACACAGTCCTTGTGCCACATGGGGATGTATGTAGGCGGCGTAACTGGTATTGAATCCCCATTTTACAGTTGAGGAAACTGAGGCACAGAAAAGTGAATTTACTTGACCGAGGTTAAACAGCAGACAAACGGCTGATTTGGGATTAGAACTCCCAGAGCCATGTTCTCTCCACCAGACCACACTGCCTTCCCTTCATTTGAAAAAAGGCAGTACTCTTCTAAGGTACAATTCATCAATAGAAAGGAACACGCATCTCTTAGCTCCAGATTTCAAATTCATTTTTAAAAGCTCATCTAATAGATCTCACATTGTTTGTATTTCAGCACTGGCTTGCTTGAGGATCGCTTCTTCCTCCCAGGCTCTTCCAGCAAAAGGAGGGTTAAAGCATGTGTGGAAGAGGAGGAGAGGGAATCCCAGCCTGGAACTTGAGACTTTCCAGCTGAGAAGGAAAGATTCAGAAGAGATGCAGACGTAATCATACAACACTGCAATCAACTTCTTTGTGTCAAAGGAAGTCAGGAAAAACACATAAATAACTGCCTGGCCACATTTCACATAGTACAGGACATATATCAATCATGCCACCACTTCCTAGAGGGTAAGTGTAAATCTTCATGTCTAAATGGCTTGCAATTGATTTAAATTCTTTAAACTTGCTCTGAGGGAATTTTTTGACAACTAAGTGGATTTCAATATTCAGATTATGCACTACCAGAGCAATCTTTTTTTGATATAAACTTCAAATTTGCATTCAAACTTTAAGCTTCAATCACTTTAATCAAAGAACGGTCATCACATTTTCCTGTAAAAATCTTGAAAATTGAAACCAATGCCAGGGATTCGAAGGCAAACTCATGCAAATTTGTCTGTGCACTTTAATCTGAAGACAGAGAAAAAAGTGCTAGTTGAATTATTTTAATGCCTGAAAGCTTCTGTCCCTATTCCTTTATTCACTTCTTAAAGTGTTGCATTTAAGAGACTGATATTCTTTCCTGATGTTGTTGGGTTTACTAAATGTCATTTGTAAGTTTCCAATAGCCCTAGATCTTGCTGAATGTATACTTCAGCATTGCATCTTTGACAAATTTGAAGTGCAAGTCCTCACCGATAATCTCCTGGGTCACTGAGGAGAGGGTAGGATAACAAGGTCTGGGGTGTATGTTGTGGGAAGCAAACATGCAGTTCAGTGTTACTAATGCTGTTCTATTGCTTCAAAAGAGTGTGCTGGAGAATGTTTCAAGACAAAAGATTTCCTGCTGACCCTTTTTTAAAGTGCCTGTTTTCAATTGCAAAGGTGGGGGAACAAACTAACATCCCTTTCTCTCTCTCTCTCTGAAATCACCTCGGACAGTTTGTGTATTTCAGCAGCATCTCTCCATGGCTTATCGGGTACCAAAGCCCTGTTGCTTGGGCAGGTTTGCTTGTTTGCAGTCCTTGGAGTGTTTTCCCTTGTTTGTGGAGATTGGATACCTTGGGTCTTTAAGGTAATTAGGAGAGAGGGTTTTCGCAGAAAGTTTAGGGGAGAACAGTAGGTATTGTCTCTGTCTTCTAAGGGGTGGCTTTCAAATTGCCTTTTTCTCTTGCTCTGAGCAATTACTCTCTCAGTAACTAAAGAGTTGGTGTAATTAGTGAGGCATTGACACATGGTGGCACTTTCTCATCCCTTTTTGCCTCCCAAGGAGTAGGGGTTAGAACAAGTTAAATTGGGACACCTCTCTGGATCAGCGGTCCTCAGCTCAAGGAGGGAGAGGGGTGTTGTCACCCATTTTATCTGTGGTCTCTAGAACAACGAAATCATTCACTTTTCACTGTGGGTGTGTATAGCAACCACAGATGTCCTAGATATCTTATGTCCTTCTAGGAATATAAGCAGCGTTGAGTGGAAAGGGCACGGACTTGGGAGTCAGAGGTCATGGGTTCTAATCCCGCTCTGCCACTTATCAGCTGTGTGACTTTGGGCAAGTCACTTAACTTCTCTGTGCCTCAGTTACCTCATCTGCAAAGTGAGGTTTAAAACTGTAAGCCCCACGTGGGGTAACCTGATTACCTTGTATCAACCCCAGCGCTTTGAACAGTGCCTTGCACATAGTAAGTGCTTAACAAATACCATAAAATTATTATTATTATTACCCAGAACCAAACCTCAATGGTTTATATAGCTCCAGCAACGAAGTGATCTGGGGCCCAAAGAGCACCCAAGTACCCTAATAATCTTCCCCTTTCCTCCCTCCCCTCACTCATTTATTCAATCGAATTTATTGAATGCTTACTGTGTGCAGAACACTGTACTAAGGGCTTGGAAAGAACAATACAACAATAAAGAGAGGCAATCCCTGCCCACAACAGGCTCACAGTCTAGAGGTGGGGAGACAGACATGAATATAAGTAAACAGGCATCAATATAAATAAATAGAATTACAGAACTGCCCAGCCCAAGCACATGGTCTTGATTGCCCCAGGTAGTTCTGCCTCCACCCAAGAGTCATGAGTGAAAGAGGAGGTGTTGTTTTTGCTCGTCAAGAACTCGGGTCGGCTTTGTTCTCCAGCATCATTACTTCAAGAATAATTGACTTCTGGAACTGTAACAAACCACTGGTCCAGCTTCCCGCTTCTAGGGGCTGAAACTCCCAGATGCTTTAACAAAAGATGTAGTTCCTCCTCACTTCCCTACCGTACAAACCTACGTGGGGAGATTTCTTCCAGACATAATGTTTAGCTTAAGCCACAAAGTATGAAGATTAATGGCTCCTGGTCACTTGATCATAACTGGTTTGTCACTTCAGATGCTATTAGTCTTTGCTGAGCTGGGTGTGTTAATCTTTCTAATCTGTCTGCCACAATGATACTCTGCGGAATTGTGTCCCACAGGTTAATTATACATTGAGTTAAAAAGTACTTTTCTACACTGAAAATGTGTTGCCTTTAAATTTGCTGAATGCCAACCGGTGCTGAGAAAGGCATATGCATGTTTAACCCCATCTAGGGAATTCCCATCTTCTGAGTTAAGTGTACCCTGGTGGATAATTAAAATGCCACCACTGCTATGCTTGCATTTTTCTTGAATTAATTATCTTGAGGAGTGTTATAATTTTAAGAACCCCAAAACTTGCTAGTAAAAGATGCTACTCTTACAATGGCAAGAGTTACTTAAAATAAGTAACTTTATTGTACTGAGCCTGCGGTAATGCTATTTCACCTAACTCTTGGGTAGAAATCATTCATCTCTTCCAACTGCCCTGAGCAGCAGCAGCTTTTCCAGAAACTGTAACTATTTCTGCTGGGTCTTTGCTGGGGGGACTAAAGCCTGAACGCAAGTTTCAGTTGAGTTGGTGCCATTAGTTTTTTGCAATGGAGGCTTAATCCTGTTTGCATTCTCTACACTATCTGCAAAACTTCAACATCATTTGCCGCATAGCCTCCTCCCTCGCAGGCCACATACATCATTCTCTTTCCTCACTGCCTATTGAATGCTCTCTTTTAGTAAGCCATCCGTAATTTTCTGATTCTGACCTTCGGTACAAAGACACATTTATATAAATGATACTCTTGTTGCATGATGTCCACCTAATATTTTTGAGGACTCCTGTGTGCTTAAAGTAATGCAGAGGACTCCTCTCCTGTCTTTATAATCCTCCCCTCCCCATAGCCCTTGTATATATTTGTACATATATATTACTTTATGTATTTTACTTGTACATATTTACTACTCTATTATTAATGATGTGCATATAGCTATAATTCTATTTATTCTGATGGTATTGCCACCTGTCTATTTATTTTTATGTCTCCCCCTTCTAGATTTTGAGCCCATTGTTGGGAAGGGACAGCCTCTATATGGTGCCAACTTGTACTTCCCAAGCGCTTAGTACGGTGCTCTGCACACAGTAAGCACTCAATACATACGCTTGAATGACTGAATGAATGAACTAGCTAAAGTCAGCTGTCATGAAAAACCATGTGGCTGTCATGAAACCTCATTCAACCTGACATTATGACTATGCAGAGCAGACACAGCCAAAGGGTTTCACCACTTCCATGGTTTTGAATCATCTGCTTATGTTTCCCCCACCCCCATGTATGTGGCCTGGGAGAAAGGAGGCTATGCAGCATATCAGGTTGGGGCAGAAGGGTGTTTTTAATGAAAGTAAAGTTAATTTTGAGGAATTTTCCCATAAGCTTGTCTGCAGGGACAATTCCCAAGAATCAACTTTTCACTTACAGACTAGATTAGACTGTAAGCTTGTTGTGGGCAGAGAACCTGTCTACCAACTGTTATACTGTGTTCCCAAGTCCTTAATAGCACTCAACACAGTACACTGCACATAATCAATTTGATTGTTTGGAAAAATACAGTGGAAATCTTCCCTTCCTCTGGCCCTCTCCACCCCACCTGAAGCTTAATGTCTTCAAGGTAGGATGGCTTGCTCTCACCATTACTGCACATTTGCTAGCTTCGTTGTCAGTTAATATGGACCCTTTGGTTTTTAGCACTTTCTAGAATGCAATTAAAATATAGATGAATTAAGAACGTGAGATCATTTAAATTTCACCTTTTGTACTTTTGCTGCTAAAGAAGGCAGACTTCGATTTCAAGAAAGAAACTTTGCGGCGGGGGTGGTGATTAGAAAAGACTGTTAAGCAGCAAACACAAGGGATGTTCAGATACAGCAGGGAAAATATCAGGGGAGCAGCCCGAGGGGGAATAGATCTGAATTTCCAGCTGTCATGGGCAGACTTAAGGACAGACGCTTAAATTAAGACTAAGCACAGGGTACATTCAGAGACATAAACAGGAATGCTAATCCAATTTAAAATAATGACATTTCTACAGTAGAGAAGTTAAATTGGCTCAAATTCCCCTTGTTCCGCTCATGTGTAGTGAGAGTCAGTGATTGTGCTTCTCTGAAGTCTGGGAGAATTTCGCTCATGGTTATTTTATTATTGTTTTATCTTTTTCTTGTGTGTTTGTGTGTGTGTGGGGAGTGGTATTTAAGTGCTTAGTGTGTGTCAATCACTGTTTTAAGTGTTGGGGAAGGGACAAGTTAATTGGTCAGACACAGTCCCTGTCCCTTGTGGGACTCATAGTTTAAATAGGAGGGAGAATCTTGTGGTATTTTCTCTACATCAAAGATAGGAATCATTCACACCGAGTGGTCAGTACACCTCTATGGTGCAGCCATATTCCCTGTGATAGTACAGCCTTGCACATAGTTCCTAGAATCACTCAGCTGCAAAAACTGGCTAGCGCCAATTATAATACAGATTTATAGAGCCATCCTGTCTCCTATTTCCCTCTACTCCTTATATCACACGACTCAAGGAAGCCAACTATTCTTCACGGAGTCAACCCAGAGTTCCACCACAAACACAGGTTCCTGTGACAACTGAAAACAAATAAAAAAGAAAAGGAAGATGGAGACTTTTTATTTTAAGTTTTCTGCTTGTTTGATTTATGCCAAACATTATTAATTGCATGCTCTATTGTACTCTTTGATTTTAGGCTCTGGGCATGTGATTGTTTTTGAGGGGACTCAGCATCTAAAATGGTTAAGCACGAATAACTGGAAAGATTAAACGCCCCAACCACCTTATTTTATACATTATTAATTTTCCCAGACTATATACTGTGACTCAAAGCAGAGCATCTTCTCTTGAAAGGTAACAGAACAGGGTGAATTTTTTTAAGCATTTCTACTAACACTTTTTAATTGTCAGTCCAAAATGGCATTCCTACAGAGTCCTAAGGATGCTGTAAAAGGGGGTGTGGAGAGCTGCATTTAAGTGGACAAAAGTGAACCCTGTTTAGTAATAAAAATAATAATTGCGTAATTGTGGTTTTTGTTAGTGGTATTTAGTGCTTACTATGTGCCGGGCACTATTCTAAGTGCTGTATGGTAGTTGTGGTATTGTGGTATTAAGGGCTCACAATGGGCAGAGCAAAGAGAAGCAGCATGGTTTAAAGGAAAGGGCACAGGCTAGGGAGTTAGAGGTCATGGGTTCTAATCCTGTTCTGCCATTTATCAGCTCTGTGATTTAGGGCAAGTCACTTAACTTCTCTGTGCCTCAGTTACCTCATCTGTAAAATGGGGATTAAGACTGTGAGCCCCACGTGGGACAACCCTGTATCAACCCCAGTGCTTAGAACAGTGCTTTGCATGTAGTAAGCATTTAACAAATACTACTATTATTATTATTATTATTATTATTATTATTATTATTATTATGAAGTGTTGGGATAGATACAAGGTAATCCCGTCAGATACGGGCCCTGTTCCACATGGGGCTCACAGTAAAAGGAGGATGAAGAACTGGCACTAAAAATCTCCATTTTACAGAGAAGAAAGCTGAGCCCCAGAAACATTGTGAGTTGCCCAAGGTCACAAGGCAGGCAAGTGGCAGAGCTGGGATTAGTACTCAGGTCCCTGATTCCTAGACCTCTGCTCTTCCATCTTGGCTACATTGCTTCCTGATCAGGGGAAGGGAATTTGAATGTCCAGCATTGACAGATTCTCCTGTCCAAATGACACTATCCTTAAATTGATGGGCAAGTGGATGTCAGTACTTTACCACACCCTTCAACATTTGGGATCAGGGCAATACATTTTATTCTCATATGATTGGCTGAGTTTGTCATGAAAGATCATAAAGGATAGACTTGAAAAGTAACATCGTATTAGTGGTAGGAGAATGAGACTGGGAGTCAGAAGACTTGGGTTCTAATCCTGGCTCTTGGGTAAGCCATTTGACTTCTCTCTGCCTAAATTTCTTCATCTGTAAAATGGGATAAAATACCAGTTCTTCCCATTTCCCTTAGAGTGTGAGTCCCATATAGCACAGGGGCTGTCTGATATGATTGTAGTGTATTTTCCCCAAGACTTAGCACAGTGCTTGGTACATAGTAAATGCTTAAAAAACCCCACAATTATTATTACACCACCAGCTCTCTATATTGTCCTCTGGACTGTAAGCTCCTTCTGGGCAGGGAAGGTGTCTTGCACTCTTCCAAGCTTCAAAGCAGTGTGGTTTAGTTGCAAGGGCTTGGGAGTCAAAGGTCACGGGTTCTAATCCCAGCTCTGCCACTTGTCTGCTGTGTGGCTTTGGGCCAGTCACTTAACATCTCTGTAACTGTTACCTCATTTGTAAAATGGGGATGGGACTGTAAGCCCCACGTGGGACAACTCGATTACCTTTTTGTAAGTGCTTAGTACAGTGCTCCTCACACAGTAAATGCTCAATAAATTTGACTGAATAGTAAGTGCTCAATAAATATTATAAATTAATTGGACTGAGGAGAATATTCATGGCTCCCTTTAGCCTGTCCCATAGTATTGTTAAATTATATTAAACACTTACTAGGTGCCAGGCACTGTACTAAGCGCTGGGGTAGATCCAAGCTAATCTGGTTGGTCCCAGCCCATATCTCACATGGGGCTCACAGTCTTAATCCCCATTTTACAAATGAGGTAACTAAGGCACAGAGTAAATGAAGTAATATGCCGAAGATCATATAGCGGAGAAGTGGCTGAACCAGGATTAGTTCCCAATAATAACAATAATAATAATGGCATTTATTAAGTGCTTACTATGTGCAAAGTCTTTTAGACTGTGAGCCCACTGTTGGGTAGGGACCGTCTCTATATGTTGCCAACTTGTTCTTCCCAAGTGCTTAGTACAGTGCTCTGTACACAGTAAGCACTCAATAAATATGATTGATGATGATGATGGTGATGCAAAGCACTGTTCTAAGCACTGGGGAGGTTACAAGTGATCAGCTTGTCCCACGGAGGGCTCACAGTCTTAATCCCCGTTTTACAGATGAGGGAACTGAGGCCCAGAGGAGTTAAGTGACTTGCCCAAAGTCACACAGCTGACAAGTGGCGGAGCTGGGATTAAAACCCATGACCTCTGACTCCAAAGCCCGGGCTCTTTCCACTGAGCCACGCTGCTTCTCTGCCTGAGGCCTTTCCATTAGGTTGCGCCGCTCCTCTGCTTATGAGGATGGTCAAGACCTCTCCCGGTAACTTCTTCCTCTTTCTATTTTTCAGTAGTTGTCAGGTAAGAGCTCCAGGCCAGCTTGTCCCTCAGCAGTGTTGTGATTTTTAGCCCCATAGAGTTTCCACGATTATCATCAATTGCAGTAGAGGAAAGAACCCAATGTTCTCTTTTGCACCACCGGTGTCTGGCTGCTTGTCTTCACCCTTCTGGAATATGAACCACTGTTGTCTTTTGTAACCTCCTGCCTATTTCTTTTCTTCTGAAAGGTCAGACTTTCCCTTTTTGAGGACTCGGAGAGCAGTTGAAATCAGAGGAGCAGAGTCGGGTCAAATTCTCTGCGACTCGAACAACAGGGAGTTTCATTGGCCTTGACATTCACAATATGTCATTGGTCACGAGTTTCTGGCCTTGCCTTTTCCCCCATCCCAGCCCCACTACTGTGTACTGTGCATTGTGTGATAGATGATTCCGTAATGTGACCAAGGAGGTGCCATGCCAGGCTGAGATACAGAAAAATAGGATTTGAGGGAACTCTCTTGCTCCTCTTTCTCTCCTCCTCCCCAACCCCCACTGGTGGTGAAACCCTCTGTGGTAAAATTGACTATCCAACCAATTACTTCAGTTTTGTCATTAACTGGGAAGATTCATTCAGTTGTATTTATTGAGCTGTTAGTGTGTGATACAAGTACTTGGGAGAGTACAATATAACAGACACATTCCCTGCCCAAAATCAGTTTACTCTCTAGAGAGGGAGAAAGACACTATAAATAAACAAATGAAAAAAATTACAGATATGTACTTAAGAGCTGTAGGGCAGGGAAGGTAATTTAGTGCCATAAAAGGAGGCAGATTTCAACAGGCCAGAACTCAGCTCAATTTTATTTCTAAGAAGCTTCAACTTGCATTGATTTTCTGGAAATCTGAAGCTCTTGTAATTTAAAAATTAATCCGTTGTCACTGCCAATTGATGCCAAACTCATTTTACAAGGACAAAATGCTACAAGACGTAAGTGTTCCAAGGAGTTTTGCTTTTCAAGGAGGAGGAAGAGATTAGGAGAAACTTCACAGCCAACGTTACAGGTGACTGTTTTCTTAGCGAGACAGGAAGCTGTTTTTTCTAACTGAAAAATTATAATCTATAGTCGTCATGCATTTTTTTCCTCCATTTCTGATTGTTGGTGAGTGGGCTTAGGGTAACATTCGATTGACCACTTAGCCACTAAAATTTCTCTAGGACTGCTCTGGGCAGTTACCTCATCTGTAAAATGGGGATTAAGATTGTGAGCCCCACATAGGACAACCTGATCACCTTGTATCCTTCCCAGCACTTAGAACAGTGCTTTGCACCTAGTAAGCGCTTTGCACCTAGTAAGCACTTAACAAATACCAAAATTATTATTATTTATGTTTACATGAAATCCGCAATTCAACCACAACCTTTACATGTTATAGGCTCTGCATTTTCCTACTGCAATAATGTTTTCTGCTGCTAGCATTTGAATCAATACTAGGTTTCGATTCTTATTTTATCCCTCTGACTGAATGAAAATATTATTCATAAAAATAATTCCCTTTTTTTTGCTTGCCACATATGGAAGCACTTGTGTCTACAAATATACATTCACGTGGGACCACATATAATAATAATGATGGCATTTATTAAGTGCTTACTATGTGTGAAGCACTGTTCTAAGCACTGGGGGGGGGGGGGGATACAAGGTGATCAGCTTGTCCCATGTGGGGCTCACAGTCTTAATCCCCATTTTACAGATGAAGTAACTGAGGTACAGAGAAGTGAAGTGACTTGCCCAAAGTCACACAGCTGACAATTGGCAGAGCTGGGATTCATTCATTCATTCAATCATATTTATTGAGAGCTTACTGTGTGCAGAGCACTGTACTAAGCACTTGGGAAGTACAAGTTGGCAACATATAGAGATGGTCCCTACCCAACAGTGGGCTCACAGTCTAGAAGATTTGAACCCACGACCACTGACTCAAAAGCCAGGCTCTTTCTACTGAGCCATGCTGCTTCTCTGCATATCCAATCAGTGGTATTTATTGAGCACTTATTGTGGGCTCATACTTAATAATTCCACATACCTGAACATAACCAAAAGGCACATTTATCTAGATTGTAAGCTTGTTATGTTTAGGGAATTTGTCTACTAACTCTGCTGCATTGTACTCTCCCAAGCGCTTAGTTCAGTGCTCTGCACACAGTAAGTGTTCAATGAATACCAATGATGATGATCTAGATGCAAGTTTACTCACGTACTCAAGCATACACATGATTATCCCCACACAGATTGCCTCTTACACATGCATGATCCCACTATGCTCATGCATAAGCATGCGTGCCCATGGACACACACACACACACATGCACATCTGCATCCTCATATTGGGGTTAATTCTAGAATGGTAGTAGACCAATGGGGAGGTAGAAAACTGGGCAGAGCTGGGCTGTGCCCAGAACTGGGTGACAAGGAAATGATGAGTCCCTGCCAACCTAAGCTGCAGTGCTTTCCCAGACAGCAGTGGGTTGGACATGAGCTCTTTGTGGGCAGGGAATGTGTATGTTTGTTATATTGTACTCTTCCCAGCGCTTAGAACAGTGGTTTGCACAGAGTAAGCTCTCAATAACCAGACTGAGCCCCCTCCTTCCTCTCCCCCTCCTCCGCCTCTCCATCCCCCCTCCTTCCCTTCCCCACAGCACCTGTATATATGTATATATGTTTGTACGTATTTACTGCTCTATTTTATTTGTACATATTTATTCTATTTTATTCTGTTAATATGTTTTGTTTTGTTGTCTGTCTCCCCCTTCTAGACTGTGAGCCCACTGTTGGGTAGGGACCATCTCTATATGTTGCCAAATTGTACTTCCCAAGCGCTTAGTACAGTGCTCTGCACACAGTAAGTGCTCAATAAATGCGATTGAATGAATGAAATATTATTGAATGAATGAATGGGATGGTAGCAGCTCAGGTGCTTCAGCCAAGAGACAGTTAACAACAATAATAATAATAATAATAATAATGGTATTTGTTAAGCACTTACTATATGCAAAGCACTGTTCTAAACACTGGGGAGGTTACAAGGTGATCAGGTTGTCCCACGGGGGGCTCACAGTTTTAATCTCCATTTTACAGATGAAGTAACTGAGGCCCAGAGAAGTTAAGTGACTTGCCCAAAGTCGCACAGCTGACAGTTGGCAGAGGCTGGATTTGAACACATGACCTCTGACTCCAGAGCCCGGGCTCTTTCCCCTGAGCCATGCAGTCATTGCCTGATGATGGCCCCAGATCACAAGGAATATTCAGCAGCCACAGCCCAGGACAGGATGGGATATGATGAAATCAGTGAACTTTTGGGCTGCTTGTGGGGCTGATAAGTGCGGAACTTACAGATTTGACCTTCAAGATTATTCTACTTCCTAGGATCTGTAATAGGAATTTCAGTAATTGTTGAGCTCTCACTGTGTGTCAGCACAGTTCTGAGCACTGGGGAAGATACGGGATTATCAAGTCAGACATAGACCCTGTCCTACAGAGCTCACAATCTAGGGAGGAGAACAGGAATTGAGTTCCCATTTTACAGATGAAGAAACTGAGGCACAGAGAAAAGTGACTTGACCGAGGTCATTCAGGAGGCAAATGGTGGAATTGGGATTAGAGCCCAGGTCTTCTTACTCCTAGGCCCATGATCTTTCCACTTGTCCATGCTGTTTCTCCACTTCATTATCTTTTTTCCTCCTAGGTTTAGGGAGGAAAATGCAGGGCCAACCTTTCCATGGGCCCACTGGGCCCTCTACCCCTAGGTAGAGTGGGCCCCAGCAGGGGCAACCCTCCCACTGCGGATGCTGAGTGCTCGTTAGGACGGGAACTTGGCACCTCCTGCTCTGGCTGAACGCTGGCTTCCTTGAGTGTCTTCCCCGTGGGTTGTATAAGGCTTCTGCCAGGCCAGCCAAGCTGATCTCTCACCACGAGTCTGCCGACTGCACATTGGCTAAAATTCTTTCTAAATAGTATGTAGAATGTCCCCAAAAGGCATTAAAGAAGTTCTTCAGAGCAAATCCAGACTGCAGAGCAAGATGGTTATGTGGAAAAATAAAATAGATGCAAATATATATGTGCTTGTGATGAAAACCAAACGGGCGAGAGCATGAATGAGCAATTGAATTTTGTCCCTCCCAACTATAAAGTGTCCCTGTAAACAAAGGCAAGGTTTTATTACCTCCAATCTCTGTTTATTTCGAGGGGGCTGCCAGCAAAAGAGTATTAGCAGGAAAGACGACTTCAATTCAAGCTATGTCATAGTCCGGGATCACTTAAGGGGGAAAGTAACTCTTACTGCGCTCCAACCCCCATTTTTTCTCTCTCTGATAAAGGTGAAGCTTCCGATACTAATTTATAGACTTGGATGATATTTTTCTAATTTACGTGGCCATAGCGAGATGGATGGCAGGGTCTTTGAGAAGAAATGATGAGCTGGAATATGTATTCATGCATTCAGTCGCATTTATTTAGCACTTACTATGTGCAGAACACTGTGCAAAGTGCTTGGAAAGTACAGTACAGTAATAGAGAGACAATCCCTGCGCACAACAGGCTCACAGTCTAGAGGGGAGACACATCAATACAAATAAACAGGCATCAATAAAAATAAATAGAATTATATATCTGTAAATATATACATAAGTTCTGTGGGGTGAGAAGAGCAAAGGGAGCGAGTCGTGGTGATGTGGGGGGGGGGAGCCGAGGAAAAGGGGGCTTAGTCTGGGAAGGCCTCTTGGAGGAGGTGCACCTTCAGTAGGGCTTTGAAGCGGGGAGGAAGAGTGATTGGTGGATTTGAGGAGGGAGGGCATTCCAGGACAGAAGTAGGATGTGGGCCAGGGGTCAGTGGTAAGTCAGGCAAGATTGAGGCACAGTGAGAAAGTTAGCAGCAGAGGAGCAGAGTGTGTGGGCTGGGATGTAGAAGGAGAGAAGGGAGGTGAGGTAAGGAGGGGGCAAGTTGATGGAGAGCTTTAAAGCCAAGAAGAGAGCTGCTGTTTAAAGCAAGGAAATAACTAACAATAAGACTACCAAACAGCCAACATCAGGAATTGGCTTTCTGGGAACACACTAGTTTGAATCTAGCTTCCAATGCTTGGGACTAAATTCCATTAGATAGGAAGGATTTATTCTGCTGATAATGGGTGAGTGGAAAAAGCTGACTTGCAGGCTGGGGAAAGGACAAGAAAGTTGCTATCAGTGCAAGGGATGAAAAGTCGCCTGTACGGCTTTAAATGGCCTAATGAAGGACAGAGCTTTTATTATTATTAGAATAATAATAATAATGGCATTTATTAAGCACTTACTATGTGCAAAGCACTGTTCTAAGCACTGGGATAGATACAGTGCAATCAGGTCTAAGTAGGAGGGAGAACAGACAATGAACCCCCATTTTACAGATGCGGTAACTGAAGCACAGAGAAGTTCAGTGATTTGCCCAAGGTCAAACAAAGGACTGGTGGTGGAGTCAGGATTAGAACCCAGGTCCCCTGATTCCCAGACCCATGGTCTTTCCACTAGGCCACGCTGGTTCTTTAATTTCCAACTTCTAACTCTTTTGTCCTCTCCCAAGCACTTAGCACAGCGCAGGGCAGAGTAAGTGCTCAATCAATACTACTGACTGCACTTAAGTGCTTGGGAAAGGACAAACAGAAGCCTGAAGAATGTTTTCTGCCCTGAAGAAACCCCCATTCGAATGGGGAAGATAGATACAGATATTTATAAACAGGGAAGCACATTTCGGTGATGAAGCTGTAATGCGGCAAGAGGCTAGACTCCCGCCTGTCGTCGAATTCGCTTGCATTCTCTTGCTTAGCACAGAAGTGTTCCATTTTTTATTTTCCATCTGGAAAGGATACTCTACCACTGGTGATATATTTAGTTTGGGAACGATTTAGAGTTATTCCGAGCCACAAGGCTTGTGGCCGCTCCATAGATTGCTCACCAATGGAAGTTTGTTACTGGCTTCGAGCCACGCAGCCTGACTTCCTTGAAATTGCCATGAATGGGCAGGTTTGTAGATGGTGCCAACATCAACAACTGGAAGCTTTCTGTAATAACTGGGCTACAATTTTGCATCAATTGTTTCTCCGCTCTAGCTGCTGGAAAGTACAGCTTACCCAGGAGAGCCCTCAGCTAGCAGAGCTAGGGTACAGATGGAAAACTGAGTGGTTCTACATCTGAGAGTGGATGATGAGAGGGAATGGGCTGCAGGGAGGACAGTGGACGTTTCCCTGCTTGAGAGGATTATACCGTTCTTTGGTCTTCTGTGAGGAGGCGAAATGGAGTTGTTTAGGATGATGTCTAGAAATATCTCATGACCTGGGGCGAGGTGAATGAATAGGCATGATTTCTTGGGTTCCTGATGAGAGAGAGAGAGAGGCCTCATGGTACTCCTGGATCCTATGAAGTCTCTAGCTCAGGGCTATACCCCTAAGGATGTCAGAAAAGAAAATGTGGAGATGCTGCTGAATGTTCTTTTTGCCTTTTCCTACATGTGAAAATATTTCTGCAAGTCTTCAGAGGGCACGTTGTCCATAAAGTTTACTTGGCAAAGAAAACCACAAGTTTCAGCCTAAGGTGAGTTTGCCAAAAAAACAAACACGCAACCAGTAACTGTTCTGTATGGAGACGTGAGTTTGGGGTTTGTCATTTTGATGGGTTTCTTGCTTGTTTGTTTTGGGAACTAAAGTGCTATTTCACCACAGGGGAAGGAGAGATATTTCATGGGGAGAAGAGGTGACTAAGTGTCAAGATGCAATTGGTTAACACCCCCCCTCCCCCCCCCCCCCCCCCGGTCTCCGTGGGACTTTGGATCAGGAGATGGAGTTTGGGGCTCCTTGTTGAAAGGGGGCTATTTAGGGTAGGCCATTCTACGCCCTGTTGATTTTTAGAAGGGGGTTCTCTAAGGTGAGCTGTTCTCTATGTAAGTGCCAAGCTTTTATTACCTGTCCCAGTGTGAGGAAAATGAAACTGCCAGGCATTGAACTTGTTTGTGCCCATTGGTGTCTTGGGGATTAACTGCTTGCCTCACCTGCATTTACTTGTTTCCATGAGACCCTTAAGCTTTTAACACAAACAAAAGACCCCTGTTCCATTAACCTGGCAAACAAACTACAGGAAGAACTACCGGAGGATTAAATACTGTGCCCATAACTATCCAGTGAGTTATTGTATTTTTAGTGGTAAATTAGCCTTACCGATAGTTTTTTTTTTTTTAGAAATCAGTCATCGTCACTAGCCCACTACATATTCATCAGCTCCTCCCTCGCTTAGCATCAGAGCGAGCATTTAGAATCAGAAGATGTGAGACCAGTCTTGAGAATCATGGTTGTTAAGCTATTTTGTTCAAATCCTTAACTTGAAACCTGATATTTTTCCTCAGGAGTCACACCGATTGCATGGGTTGACGAGTAGTCCAAGAGGGAGCTTGTTGAATTGGATCTAGGATGGGGAGGGCCTGGGTACTGAACTGCCACTTTTCTCTCCCCTTCTCTTCCTGGATCCACCATGCACCGTGGCACTAACTTAACCTCCGGCCCCAGAGCTGAATGGCTCTGAATGGGCTGGCACTGGTAATTTTCTGAAGCAGTTAAAACTTTATACGGCCGTGGTTGAAGAGGGACAGGATCTTGAGAAGAAATCTTGGGTGGATTGGCTTCATGTGATGTAGTACTAGCGGAACATTGCTGCTTTGCCTTTCACATTTATGGCCCCACCCAAGGAAGGCAGGATTCTGCTCAGGATGTGTGAACATGGTTCGTTTTCATTGTTGGCTTCTGAGATGTCGATTTCAGGCCACCCAAGGAGGGAGAACAAGGGACCTCTCTCGGCAGCAGAACTGGTGAAACTAGGATTTAATAGAAGAGGAAAGGGTATTCCCTTTGCAGGATCGGTGAAAGAGGTGTGATTTTTAGGGCCATTAGTATTTTTAACCCCATGGCTCAGGTGAAATATTAGGACATAAGGCAGGAGACTCAAAGGAGTTCTTTCTGGTGCTCGGGACTGGCGAGGTGCGTTTTGGGGGATTTGGAGCTCTCCTAAAAAGCTCTTAATGTTGCTGACCATCGCACAAAAGAACATCTGGTTTTTCTTATTGAATCACTGGACCTCAGGATCAGCCCAGGACTGGACTAGACTTCTCTGAACAACAGTGCCAGGTCAGAGTGGGTTACCTTCTCATGAGTGTCCCGGTCCTAGTCCCGCTTCTGTGTTTTGAGGAGCGATGCTGAGAGTTGAGTGACTGTATTGGCATTGGCAGAAAAGGGGATTTAGTTCACTTTCCATTCAGAGGTGGAGCTTGGCCAGAGGTAGCAACTACAGTCCTAGAAATCTAAAGTCTTAGAGAAGATGCAAATCATTTCAAGTGTGTTGAGGAAAAATGAGTCAAGCTTAATATAAGTGGCTGTCTCTTCTCTCTGTCTCTCTCTGTGATTTAATATATTGGAATTTGTCAATTCTCTCAACCCCTGAAAGGTCAGAGATCTGAAAGACTGTAAGCCCCATATGGGTTATGGCTGTGTCCAACCTGGTTGGCTTGTACTTACCCCAGTGATTAGTACAGTGCCTGACTGTAAGTAAGCACTTAACAAATACCATAAAAAATCCTTACAGAAACCCATCCTTGCAGCACTTGTCAAAAAGACAAGGCATTTTGAATTTGGGGAATAGTACTTCCAGGATGTCAATCCTTATCCTAACTGCTGCAGCTGCCTTTATGCAGTAATTCTTCCCCATTTGTGAAGCTGTCCTTTGTAGTCAGAGATGTCAATCCTGTTGATTAGGATTTATCTTCAACACCTATGTGCATCCATTCATTTGTATATTGAGTTCAGCTATTTCATCCTGAGATGTTTGCATTATGAACCGTTAAATCCGAGTTCTTCCTCCTACTCCCACTCTTTGTAAATAATCTGTCTCTCCCCACTAATATAATAATAATAATGGCATTTATTAAGCACTTACTATGTGCAAAGCACTGTTCTAAGCGCCGGGGAGGTTGCAAGGTGATCACGTTGTCCCACGGGAGGCTCACCGTCCCCATTTTACAGATGAGGTAACTGAGGCCTAGAGAAGTTAAGTGACTTGCCCAAAGTCACACAGCTGACAAGTGGTGGAGCCAGGATTTGAACCCATGACCTCTGAATCCAAAGTCCATGCTTACTCTGCTGAGCCAGGCTGCTTCTCTAATGAATTGTATTGTAATAGATCCATGAGAGTGGGGAATGACTGTCTTGCATTCTCCTAAACCCTAAATACAGTGCTTTGTAGTTTGTGCTCAGCAAATATCACTGATTGATCTGTTTGAGAATACTGATATGTGACCAACATTCTTTTCTACACAATGAAAATCCTGTAATTTTCCTGTCCTGCCTCACAAACCTAGTACAACATCTTGCCCAGACTGTTATCTAAATGGAATAGCTGTGGATGTTCAGGCCAATCAGATCTTGCACTTCTGCTTGTGGGGTGGTGGTGGAGAAACAAACATTCATTCAATCATATTTATTGAGCACTTACTGTGTGCAGAGCACTGTACTAAGCGCTCGGGAAGTACAAATCGTCAACATATAGAGACGGTCCCTACCCAGCAATGGTCTCACAGTCCAGAAGGGGAGGACAGACAACAAAGCAAAGCAAGTAGGTGTCAATACCATCAGAATAAATAGTATTATAGCTATATATACATGAGCTGGGTATCTGAGTACACAACCACCACAGCATCTGACCACCCACGCAAACTGCAGAGAAGGGAAACATCTCTGCCTCCCAGTAGACGTTAGCAAAAACTACTGCTAGAAAATGGGAGGAAGTACAAGACTGTATTTTTTTCCAAATGGTATTTGTTAAACATTTATTATGTGCCAGGCACTGTACTAAATGCTGGGGTGGATACAAGCAAATCGTGTTGGACACAGTCCCTGTCCCACATGGGGCCCACGGTCCCAATCCTCATTTTAACTGAGGCACAGAGAAGTGAAGTGACTTGCCCAAGGTCACACAGCAGACAAGTGGCAGAGACTGGATTCCCCCACCTACTTTAGAAATCCACCCTTGCCTCCAACCCCAACCCTTCTCTCCGACTAAAAATAGCAGCGCCCATTCTTCTTTCCTCCCTGACCACCCATCACCATCTTAAATGTCAAAGTAGAAGAGCAAAAGTCTAGGCTAGAAAGAGGTTAAGTGGTGGGAGGAGGACGTATAAACTATATTGTTGGGAATCGTTCCTACTCCCTTTCCTTCATTTCCAGTTTTATAGTTGATTTGGACCTGAAAGTTCACAATTCTGAGGTCTTTTTTGTAGGAAGAAAAAAGCCCTGGAAAGAAACTTCTTGTTTCTTTGCAAAGGATATGATATCCCTGTCACTCGTTCTCCCTTTGCAAAGGATGACTAATTGCTGAAGCAACCACATGTACTAGAGAAGCAGCATGGCACAGAGGACA
This sequence comes from Tachyglossus aculeatus, assembly GCF_015852505.1. Lineage (NCBI taxonomy): Eukaryota > Metazoa > Chordata > Mammalia > Monotremata > Tachyglossidae > Tachyglossus > Tachyglossus aculeatus. Next base: position 45,591,860 of record NC_052076.1, read on the forward strand.
GAGCACGGGCCTGGGGTCAGAGGTCACAGGCTCTAATCCCAACCCTGCCACTTGTCTGCTCTGTGACCTTGGACAAGTCACTTCACTTCTCAGAGCCTCGGTTCCCTCATCTGTACAATGGGGATTGAGTCTGTGAACCCCATGTGGGACAGGGACTGTTCAACCCGATTTGCTTGGATCCACCCCAGTGCTTAGAACAATGCCTGGCACATAGTAAGCACTTAAATACTATTATTATTGTTAGGTACTGAGGTCTTACTGTGTGCAGAGCATTGTATTAAGTGCTTAGGAGAGTACAGTGTAACAGAGTTGATAGGCACATTCCCTGCCCACAAAGAGCTTACAGCCTAGAGGGGGAGACAGACATTAAAATAAATTGTGAATATATCCATACGTACTGTGGAGCTGAAGGTGGAGTAACTATCAACTGCTTAAAAAGAGTACAGATCTAAGTGAAAGAGTGATGCAGAAGGGAGTAGGGGAAATGAGGACTTAACTGGAGAAGACCTCTTGAGGAAGATATGATTTTAATAGGGCTTTGAAGGTGGCGAGAGTGATGGTTTGTCAGATGTGAAGGGGGAGCAAATTCTAGCCAAAGGCTTCCATCGAGGAGGAAGTTAGTTGGAGGTTGAGGCTGACATCCTTCTTCAAAGCCATTCTGAAATCACATCTCCTTCTGGAAGCCATCCTGGATAAAAATTTTAATTGCCCCAGCCATTACTTCCACCTCCTGCACCCCCTAAGCATTTAAGTGCCCACACCTTGCCTCAAGAAGTTAAGTATATATCTTACATGCGCTATTACTCTGTTATTTCCTCCTCTCTGTAATATGTTTATCTGTCTCCTCCTTTCAGACTTCAAGCTTCTTGAGGGCAAGGATCAGGTATACAAATTCTGTTGTACTCTCCCAAACTCTTAGTACACTACTCTGGTCACAGTAGCTCATTTATAGATTGATTGACTGATCCACTGAGTTGCTATTCCTAGCCATTGTAATTTTACAAACAATTTTATTATTATTATTGTTGCATTTGTCAAACAATATGTGTCACACACTGTTCTCAAGAGATGGAGTAGATAGGCTGAACACAGTCCCTATCCCACATGGGGCTCATAGTCTAAGTAGAGGAAGAACAGGTAAATTCCCATTTACATAGAAGTTAAGTGACTTGCCCAAGGTCACACAGCAAGGAATTGCCAGAGCTGGGATTAGAATCCAGATCATTCATTCATTCATTCAATCGTATTTATTGAGCGCTTACTGTGTACAGAGCACTGTACTAAACACTTGGACACCCAGGCCCATGCATTTTCCACTTGAACATGCAGCAGACTCAAGCCATGAAGTCCAGTGAGGCATAGATGAGGTAGTCAAGAGAAGCCCATTGACTTTTCCTAAAATGCAAATAACTCCTGATCACTGGCTTCATGATCATCAACTTGTTCTTTCTTACCTAAGTACTCTTTTCTCCCACTTCACCTCAGCTTTGACTCTGCTTCTCCCAAGAAATCTCCCAACTGTCCCTATTTTTCTATTCTTTTCACCTTTGACCCATTGTTTTTCTCCCTTCTCCCTCTTCCTGGGGGTGCCTCCCTCCCTAATTTTGATGATTTTTGGTATTTCAAAAGTGAATTCTAGTTTCAAAGATTTTGGCTATGAAGTTGCTCTGGGAGTACCATTTCCTGGATTTGGAGAGTTGAAAGAGTGCCAACTGATAGGAAGGAAGAGCAAACAAGAATGGAACATTCCATTTTTTTTCTACCCCTACATTAAAATGGTTCAAGAAGAGACTGAGGAATGGAGGCTGGAAAGCTTCACCTGGATCATTGTGCCAAAATGGAATGTGCTTTTCCATCTCCTACTCACCGTATCTTGATCTCATCTGCCCTGCTGCTGACCCCTTGTCCACATTATCCCTCTGGCTTGGAACTCCCTCCTCCTTCATATTCGCCAGACCACCTCTCTCCCCACTTTCAAAACCTTATTAAAATCATATCTTCAAGTGGCCTTCTCCATCTGAGCCCTCACTTCCTCTATTCCTTCTCCCTTCTGCATCACCTATGTACCTTAAGATTTCAGGAAATGAATTTTCAGCATCTTGGTTATTCTTGATGAAAAAAGGAGGGGGGGATCCTTGAATACAGGGCCACAGTCCCCTATGGATTTTGCCATTATTCTCCAGGGTGAAGGATTAATGATCTGGGTAAATGGATGAAAGCGGAATTTAAGGCCCAAGTAAAAGCCTTTTGAGGGAACTAAGTGGAGCCAGGCTTGAGGAGCATTGATGGGGCAGGCACAAAACTGGATTGGGATGACTCCTTTCTGCCTCATATTCACCCATTTTGTTTTTGGAAAAGGGGAAACCAGGAGAGTCAGAGTTGGCCTAGAAAGTGTCTGCTCTTTTTACTTCAGGAAATTTACGGTCGAGCATTTCCAACCAGGATTTTAGCATCACCTCCTCAGGCTCCCTGCTCAACACACAACCCACACAAGGCAGAGAAGAGATGATTTTTTAAACTGGCGAGCCTTGCTCTCATTCACAAGGTGATGTCATCGCCTGCTGGAGGGAGGCATTAGCCTTAGGGATGGGAATGAAATCGAGGTTGAAGTGCTCCGCTAATCAGCAGCAGCTGGAGGAAGTGGTCAGACCTCGTTAGCTTTGCCGAAAAACTCATTAATACCAGGCAGAGGGAGGCCAGCATGGAAGCCTCTGAGTTTCCATCTCCCTCCCTGCTTGCACTACCACCTGAGCCAGCCAGTTGGAGGGAGACAAGAGGCCGGGTGCTCGCACGCCTGAGGAAAGGAAAATCCACCAAGGCCAGGGAGAGCGAAGCTGAGAACCCTGCTCTTCCCGAGCCAGCCAGAAAGAAATGAGTCAGAACAGCTCCTCGGGGCGAACTTGACCGAGTACAAATGGTTCTTGCCTTCTCAGCATGAATGCGAGTATGAAATGATCTCTGAAAAATGCAAAAGAAAATGTAAATCTAATGCCGAACACATTGATAATACCATATGCATATTACAGTACAAGCCGGTGAGTGTCTTTCTCTTGTTTTTCGAAAGGGAATTTAAAGCTCATCAGGCCAGGTGTATCGTCCTTCTCCAGCCTTTTACATGTGACTAATTTATTATGTATTTCCATGTCTGTCTCCCCAGTTAAATTGCTAGCTCCTCGAGGGCAAGGATCATTCCTACCGATTCAGTTGAATTGTAACCTCCCAAGTGTTTAGTGCAGTGCTCTCCATGCAGTAAGCACTCAGTAAAAACCATTGATTCATTGGCTAAAAATATGGCCACCTCCCTAGACTAGCTAAGCTGGGAACTGAATCATAATTTAAAATCACTCTCAGGTGGGAATTGTTACAGTTGTCCTATGCCTCTTCCTCAAGTCACTGATGGGGAATGGGGACTCCATCCAAGGCTGAAGGTGCCCCTGTAGCCCTCTGCTATGTTTATTCCATGGTGCTACACTGTGAATCTACCACTTGGCTTGAATGGAGGATGGAGAAACTGGGGGGAAGGATTCTCAACTGGATAAAGAATATGGAATCCCATGAGGCTTTCAGCCTGTTCTTGAAAACATCTAGTTTGGACTTGAGAATAGCAGGGTTGGGATCAATCAACCTAAATGTGAGCTCGTTTTGGGCAGCAACGTGTCTGTTATATTGAACAGCGTGTAGTACAGTGCCTCGCACACAGTAAGCGCTCAAATACTATTGATGACGATGCTTGATGATGACTTGAGTAAACTGAACCCTGCTCCTCAAACCACCGCAATCCCCCAGGGTTGACCTCTTCGTTGATCCAAGGTCAGCAACCCGACTCAAAGCCCATTTCAAATGGGCAGTTTGAAGATGCCACAGTGGAGCCAAGGAGACGATCATTCATAAACCTCCTTACACAAAGTGATGTATTTATGCTTGACATTGTTTGGTAGAAATTATAGCTCTTTGCCATTAGAGTTCAAATGGCTTAGTCTTAGAAATGATGGGGCTTCCCCTGACGCCTTACACCTTGAGGTTGAAAAGCATTGCACTTAATATGTCAGCCTCTGGGATTGAAAGGGCCTCAACACGCCTTCATTTACAAACAGAGCTTTTGGAAACAAAATTTCCGCTGTGGCTGGCTTACCGCGTCCTCCAGCAGGATGAGATGAAAAGGAAGAACGCTGTCTGGGTCACGGGGCCAACTGGCTGGCAGCGGTGTCAGCTGCAAAGACTTTCTCCGCTGACACCCGCGGGACGGCGAACTCGGCTCCCGGCCCTCAGCCCCCGCATATCTATGTTGGAGGCTTGTGTTGTGCTGTGGGAGGATTCAATCTTCCTCTCGAAAACTGGACGCCTCCTTCCCTGAGCATAATAACTGAGCCCCAGAGGTCTCATTAAGCAGATCCTGAATCTGGATGGAATGGCCCCATCCTGCAAAATGGTTTTGCAATTTTTCCTTTAGAGAAAGTGGCCGGTGGGATGAAGGTGCTAGCCCCATGCTGCTGGCAAGGGCCCAACTTGAGTCTGCTGAATGAATCGCAAGGCAGCTTACTTCAGCTTCTCTTCTTAGCCTCAAGGCTCGCTGTGGCTGCTTCACCTTTTTAATTAAAGAAAGCCCTACGGGCCATCTCAGAGCCTATTAGGACCATGACACTGAAGCTTAGAGAGCTTAGAGAAGCAGCGTGGTTCAGTGGAAAAAGCCCGGGCTTGGGAGTCAGAGGTCGTGGGTTCTAATCCCTGCTCTGCCAATTGTCAGCTGTGTGACTTTGGGCAAGTCACTTCACTTCTCTGTGCCTCAGTTAACTCATCTGTAGAATGGGGATGAAGACTGTGAGCCCCACGTGGGACAACCTGATGGCCTTGTATCCACCCCAACGCTTAGAACAGTGCTTTGCACATAGTAAGTGCTTAACAGATTCCATCATCATTATTATTATTATTGCACCAAAAAAGGAAAGCTAAGATTGTAGTGTCTGATAGTGTCAGTCAGGTTTGTTCAGGAATCCATTTGGCTAGTGCAGCACCCTTGCCTGTAGCCCGGGCATCCTTAAAACCTCTAGATCGGTGGAATTCAACTGTCAGGGCATGACAAACTGGTATGTCTTGGGTACCTCCTTGATGGGCCCTAAGAATTTAGGGACTTTCCTGAGGTTTATGATTGAATAATCACCTCCCCGGTTCCTAAGAGGCTCCTATGATCTGTCCCTCTGAAATTGTCACTCAGTCAGTGGTATTGGCTCAGTTAATGCCCTTGACCCTGACACTGGTATTTCCAAGTCCACCCTGGGTGCTTTCAAGAACAGACTGTTCACCTCAGAGGACTGTTATGTCTTATGGCATCTACTAATTGTTCTTTATATTGAGGAAAAGCTTGTGTTGGCATCTGAGGACTAGGTTCCCTCCATGTTTATTGATTTCTGTGGAAATACCCACAGATCTTGATTTTTTTTCCCCTCTTTCTATTGCTGCAGAGGCTAATGGAGCTTAAGGTCATTTATCCACACCAACACAGCTCCACTGGGTGAAACGTGTGGCGCGGATGACAACAGGATACCCAAGCAGTTGCTATTTGGGGCAGTAAATGGGAGCACATGCAGGGATGAACTGAAAAAATATCTTAAAAGCATTGTGAAACAGTCTCAAGTAATGAGCCATAGTAATGGAATTCTGGAGCTACCGCTAGCACGCAAGCAAGTTTGGCAGGTAGAATTTGGATGAAAGGCTCCTCTCCCAGAGCAAAGGCTACAGGAAAATCAGGATGTAAGAAGGCAGAGTCTGAAAGAGACAGTATTGATGTGGGACAGACCCTTTTGGGCAACAATCTGTCCATTCTTGTAATAATGCAATAGGAGGGATTGCTTTTGCCTTGGTCTTTGCAGCCACATTTGCACATGTGAGAATGCACCATCCATAACATCATTGAAAACAACTATGTGGGTCCTGGGAGTGTGTTTTGTTTTTCTGGTATTTAAGTGTGCACTATATCCCAGGCACCATACTAAGTGCTGGGGTAGATACAGGCTAGTCAGATTAGACACAGTCCTGTGCAACGTGGGGCTCACAGTCTTAATCCCCATCTTAAAAATGAGGTAGCTAAGACACAAAGAAGTGAAGTGGCTTGCCCAACTTCACACAGCAGACAAGTGGTGGAGCCGTGTTAGAACCCAGGTCCTTCTGAGTCCCAGGTCTGTGCTTTTTTCACTAAGCCATGCTGCTTCAGTGTGTGACACTGAGCACTTGCAACTGACACACAGGAGTTGGACCCTCAGATCTAAAGGAGAAATGACAAGGTTAGCAGTTGATTTAATGTGAACACTTGAAAGCCCGGAGTCAAAGATGACACTTAAAGGTTTTGTTTTGTTTTAATGGTATTTGTTAAGCCCTTACTCTGTACTGGCCACTTTACTAAATGCTCAAAGCGGTACAAGCTAATCAGATTGGAAAGAGTCCATGTCCTACATGCGGCTCACAGAATTAATCCCCATTTTATAGATCAGATAAGTGAGGCAAAGAGAAGTTAAGTGACTTGTCCAAGGTCACACAGCAGTCATGGAATAGAGGTTTGAACCCAGGTCATTCTGTCTCCCAGGCCCGTGCTCTATTGATGATGGTGTTTTCAACAGATATGGAAATGTCAAGAGGAGGAGTGGGGAAGATAAGATTTTTCAGTTTGACATTACTGAGTTGGAGATTTGAGGTGAAGCAATAATCAGCGCTATTTATGAGTCACCTACTGGATGCAGGGCACTGAGCTAAGCATTTGGGAGAATACATCCAAGGAAATTATTACTTTATTACTCTATTTTACTTGTACATATTTACTACTCTATTTATTTTGTTAATGATGTGCATCTAGCTTTAATTCTATTTGTTCTGACGACTTGACACGTGTCCACATGTTTTGTCTGTCTCCCACTTCTAGACTGTGAGCCCGTTGTTGGGTAGGGATCGTCTCTATATGTTGCCAACTTGTATCTCCCAAGCGCTTAGTACAGTGCTCTGCACACAGTAAGCACTCAATAAATACGATTGAATGAATGAATGAATCAGGTAAGTGAGGCAAAGAGAAGTTAAGTGACTTGTCCAAGGTCACACAGAAGATAAGTCATGGAATCGAGGTTTGAATCCAGGTCATTCTGTCTCCCAGGCCTGTGCTCTATTGATGATGGTGTTTTCAACAGATATGGAAATGTCAAGAGGAGGAGTGGGGAAAAATAAGATTTTTCAGTTTGACATTATTGAGTTGGAGGTTTGAGGCGAAGCAATAATCAGTGCTATTTATGAGTCACCTACTGGATGCAGGGCACTGAGCTAAGCATTTGGGAGAATACATCCAAGGAAATTATTACTTTATTACTCTATTTTACTAGTACATATTTACTACTCTATTTATTTTGTTAATGATGTGCATCTAGCTTTAATTCTATTTGCTCTGACGACTTGACACGTGTCCACATGTTTTGTCTGTCTCCCCCTTCTAGACTGCGAGCCCATTGTTGGGTAGGGATCGTCTCTATATGTTGCCAACTTGTACTTCCCAAGCGCTTAGTACAGTGCTCTGCACACAGTAAGCTCTCAATAAATAGGAATGAATGAATGAATGAAATGAGAAATGGTTGATTAGGTGAGAGGCCAGGGATAGGAGTAGATTAGCTAACATCTCTACACAAATGATTTCTCAATGTCATGTGCTTGGATGAGGTCATCCAGGCACGATTGTAGAAGGAGAATCAAAAAGGTTAGCATGGCCTCTGGCAGGGGGTGAAACAGTGGCGTGACAATAGGGTATCAAGCTCTGAGTTGAGGGTTTACAAGGAAGTTGTCAATCTCCTTTTGGCAGCCATCTCTGGACCTGTGACAGAACTTCCAGAACAGTTCACCCAGGGCCTTCTACAAAGCACAGTGAACATTAAATGCAGGGCCAGTTTCAGGCATTTGGCCACCCTGAGACAGGGAACAGTTTCCAGCCCCCAGCCATTCTGTACAGCATGATCATGACCGGCCGTGCGTACATGCAGCATCACTGTTCGGTGTTGCGTGCATCGTGCAGAAGTACTTTGAAACCTAGAGTGTACCCGATGGAAAACCTTGCCTGCCCTTCTTGATCCAAAGCTATCGGATCCCAGTACCTTGAGCTACTGTTTACCAAGATACTACTTTGGATGGGATGGGACTTTCAAAATTTTAGCATCCCATTCATTCATTCAATCGTATTTATTGAGTGCTTACTGTGTGCAGAGCACTGTACTAAGCACTTGGGAAGTACAAGTTGGCAACATATAGACAGTCCCTACCCAACAGCAGGCTCACAGTCTACCTCCCTGTGCCCAACAGTGCATCCTCTAGACTGTAAGCTCACTGTGGGCAGGGAACATTTCTATTATTTTTTTTTAGTGGTATTTAAGCTCTTATGGCATGGAATGGAATTATGGTATTTAAGTGCTTACTATGTGCCAAGCACTGTTCTAAGTCCTGGGGTAGATACAAGGTAATCAGGTTGTCCCACATGGGCCCCCAGTCTTAATCCCCATTTTACAGATGAGATAACTGAGGCACAGAGAAGTTAAGTGACTTGCCCAAGATGACACAGCAGATAAGTGGTGGAGCTGGGATTAGAACACATGTCCTCTGACTCCCAAGCCTGTGATCTTTCCACTAAGTCACTCTACTTCACTGAATATGTGCCAGGCACTGTACTAAGCTCTTGGGTAGGTACCAGTTAATCAGGTTGGCCCAGTCCCTGTCCTAAATAGGACTCACAGTCTTCATCCCCATTTTACAGATGAGGCTACTGAAGAACAGAGAAGTGAAGTGACTTGCCCAAGGCCTCCCAGTGGACAAGTGGCGGAGCCGGGATTAGAACTTAGATCCTTCTGACGCCCAGGCCTGTGTTCTATCCACTAGGCAACATTGCTTCTCTATCAACTCTGTTGTACTCTCCCAAGTGCTTAGAACAGTGCTCTGCAGACAGTAGGCATGCTAAAAATACTATTGATTGATCGGCTCCTGGGCCAGTTGTTCCACTTGCTTACCATCTGAAGTCAGCCCTGTTAAATTGGCAGGGGGCAAAATAACCGAACTTGAGATCCTGGAACACAGTGAATTTGCCTCTTCCATGACTGCTCCAAAGGTGAGTCAGTGCAGGTCCAGAATAGAGGCCAGTGACTTGAACTTGAGTTCAGCTTTGAAGTCCCAGGCTGATGGAACGCAGAGCCTTGGGTTTGGCCCCTTTCCATGGCTCTGAGAGTGTATGTTAACTCCACAGTTGCTCTCCTGACAGAATGCGCATCCCTCTCTTCCCCCCGAAAATTGGAAGGGAGAAGAAAAACATGCATTTACTAGACGTCTAAGGTCACGACTTCTTTGGCTCTGTCCCTCAGCCTGAGACCAGTTGTTCCTTCCCTCGTTGTCCCCTGGTTCAGAGGGACCAGAAAGCAGAAAACTTCATGGCTTCTCATTCCCTTCCTTTCACTCATCCTGTTCTCACCCTTGAATTTATTCTTTCTTTTGCCTTCTCCCCATCACCAGTTTCTCAATCACCTAAAGTCCAAAGTCAGCTTCGGCGGAACAATCGCTGCTTACTGCCAGCCTCACAGCTCATGGGTGGATTTTCAGCTCTGGTGGCTTTCTGTAAGGAGGAGGCGAGGTATAATACCAAGAGTACTTGGGTCCTCATTCTTAATAATAATAATTATGGTACTTGCTAAGTGCTTACTGTGTGCCAGGCACTGTACTAAGCTCTGAGAAGGATACAAGCAAATCAAGTTGGACATAGTCCCTGTCCCACTTAGGGCTCACAGTCTCAATCCCCATTTTACAGATGAGGTAACTGAGGTCCAGAGAAGTGATTTGCCTAAGGTCACACAGCAGACAAGTGGCAGAGCTGGGATTTTAACCCAAGATCTTCTGATTCCCAGGCCTGTGCTCTATCCCACTACACCATGCTGCTTCTCATATCCCCAGTCCTTTTCCATGGAGGAGAGTGTGGGCTCCAGATATCCACCCTCACTTGCCTCATTTCCTGGCAACCCTGGAGACCAAGCCAATACAAAGTTCTGACTCTGGCAAACTGGATCATTGAGTTCTTTTCCAGCCCCGCAGCTAGGTACCAAAGCTAAAACCTTTTGGCAGGTCTGTTCTATCTGCAGCCCTCCTGCCCATAGAATACCCATGACTTTAGCCCCCTACCAACATCAATATGGTCATTAAAGATGTTTCTCTCACTGCGGGGAAGGATATGAGAACTGGAACTTCGTTGCCACCCTTCCGCTGTCTCCTAGATAATGGAGATGTCCCAACCCCAACACCCCTACCAGGTGTGCAGTCGGAGTGCTTCTGTTGTTGATATGTGCTTCTGGAAAGTTTATTGAAACATAACACCTGACATCCAGCTTACTTAGGTCTGGGAATATTTTATTAAAATCAATCAAGGCACCATCCCTGCCCCAAAAGGAGCTCACAGTCTAGAAGGGGCAGGACAAACGTTTGAGAACAATTGTGTTGCAATGAAAATAGACTCAAGTTTGTTGATTCACAAACATCCCGGATGGGGAAAACCAGTGATCACAGCTTAGAATGAGAAGGTCCTCAAATAAAACAGACCTCAGTGAAAAGACTGTCCCCACCTTCCTGACTTTTTTTTCCTCTTTATAGCATTTAAGTGCTTACTATGTGCCAAGCACAGTACTAAGCACCGAGATAGGTAAAGTTAATCAGGTTGGACCCAGTCCCTGTTCCACATGGGCCTCACAGTCTAAATTCCCATTTTGCAGATGAGTTAAAAGGCACAGAAAAGTTCAGTCAAGGTCACACAGTGAGCTAGTGAAGCAGGGATGAGAACCCATGTCCTCTGACGGGCCTGTGTTTCTTCCACCAGGCCATGACCTTGTATGTAGCAACATTCTCTCTGCTGCCTGGAGCTAACTCTGCCCAGAGGAGTGACTATTAGGAGACCCCATGAAAGAATTGTTCTGGTGGTTAAGCACCAGTATGAAAGAGCTGGCTTCCTGTGAAATCAGCATCATCATTTTGGGTTCTGCATTCAACTCCCACATCTTGGCAGGGAAAATGGGTCAAACTTGGATGTGGCTCTTTGGCATGGAAACCTCCTGGGCAGTGCTTGGCACACAGTAAGCGCTTAACAAATACCAAAAAACCCCCTCCAAAAACAAAAAACAAAACATAGAAATCCAGGCTGGGTCAGAGTGGCGTGTGGGGATGATGCTGAAATCCAGCTAGGAAAGCAGTGCTCTCCACTGTTTCCCTTCCCTCCCTGTCCCTACATCATTTCTGAACCCTGGCCGCTCCCACTACGGAGGCTGGAGAGAGCGATGCCCCTGGGTAATAATAATAATAATAATGATGGCATTTATTAAGTGCTTACTATGTGCAAAGCACTGTTCTAAATGCTGGATAATGATGGCATTTATTAAGCACTTACTATGTGCCAAGCACTGTTTTAAGCACTGGGGAGGTTAGAAGGTGATCAGGTTGTCCCATGGGGGGCTCACAGTAATCCCCATTTTACAGATGAGGAAACTGAGGCCCAGAGAAGTGAAGTGACTTGCCCAAAGTCACACAGCTGACAGTTGGCGGAGCCGGGATTTGAACCCATGAGCTCTGACTTCAAAGCCCGGGCTCTTTCTACTGATCCACGCTGCGCACATAGGGGTATGGTCCTGGGATAACTGCTGTGGGAACTGCTGTGCTTAGTCCATTCTCGTTGATTCGGGACTGGAAGAAAGGCATAGGATAGGAACATCATGGTTAATCTTGTTCCAGATACTTTTCCAGGATAGGGAATCTGTACCTCATGGGAGATTTTTCTGTTCTACTTAGACATCCTTTGAGGTCTTGAGGTTGGTATCGATATGGCCCTCCCTTGTACTTTCGTGGACAATTGGATTGTGTTTTCCTACTCCCCTCCTCAAAAACCTCCAATGGCTACCAATCAATCTGCGCATCAGGCAGAAACTCCTCACCCTGGGCTTCAAGGCTGTCCATCACCTCACCCCCTCCTACCTCACCTCCCTTCTCTCCTTCTACTGCCCAGCCCGCAACCTCCGCTCCTCCACCACTAATCTCCTCACTGTACCTCGCTCTCGCCTGTCCCGCCATCGACCCCCGGCCCACGTCATCCCCCGGGCCTGGAATGCCCTCCCTCTGCCCATCCGCCAAGCTAGCTCTCTTCCTCCCTTCAAGGCCCTGCTGAGAGCTCACCTCCTCCAGGAGACCTTCCCAGACTGAGCCCCTTCTTTCCTCTCCTCCTCGTCCCCCTCTCCATCCCCCCGTCTTACCTCCTTCCCTTCCCCACAGCACCTGTATATATGTATATATGGTTGTACATATTTATTACTCTATTTATTTATTCATTTATTTATTTTACTTGTACATTTCTATCCTACTTATTTTATTTTGTTGGTATGTTTGGTTCTGTTCTCTGTCTCCCCCTTTTAGACTGTGAGCCCACTGTTGGGTAGGGACTGTCTCTATGTGATGCCAATTTGTACTTCCCAAGCGCTTAGTACAGTGCTCTGCACATAGTAAGCGCTCAATAAATACGATTGATTGATTGATTGATTGACTCTTCATCACTAATGGGAGCAAACAGTCTTTGTTTAAATATTCATTGTTAGCCTCCTTTTTGAAAAGCTGCAGTCACAAAAGTGTTGTGGTAGCTGCAGTAGCTGTCACGTTGAAATGCTTTTTGAGAAACACTACTTTGGACTCCTGAAGCTAGTTTGGTTTTTCTAGATCGGTCACTGGGTTTGCTGAAACTTAGGGCAGGGAAGTGCTGTCAAGGTGACATCTAGGTTAATAAAGGAATGCAAGGAACATTTTCCTAGGAGATCATTCTATTGATGATCACCTCAACTGAAGGAGAAATCTGTTACAAGAAGCAAAACATTTCACTCCATGGCAAAAACAGCAGACTGAGAAGTGGGCTCAGCAAAATCAGTGCCTTCCAAACAAATGAATAACTCAAGAAAACCTATCCCATTGGGGAAAATGTGCCCACAGATGTATTGGTCAGGCATCACAGATCAATAACATCAGCCCTAAAAGACACTCATTGAAACTATCATCCTTGCCCCTTGGAAGTTACCAAAGAGGAAGTTTTTCCCTGCTTAGGACATTTTGTTTCCTTGGAAAACTTTACAGATAGATTTCACTGGCCAAAGGTACTGCCATTTGCAAACTCAATAGTCATAACATAATGAGAAGCATGACTTCAACGGTGCTGGAATTACTACCCTTGGGATGAGTTCAGGACTTGTAATAATAATGATGGTATTTGTTAAGCAGTTACTATGTGCTAATCACTGTTTTAAGTGCTGGCGGGGATACAAGGTGATCAGGTTGTCCCACGTGGGGCTCACCATCTTAATCCCCATTTGACAGATGAGGTAACTGAGGCACGGAGAAGTTAAATGACTTGCCCAAAGTCACACAGCCGATAAGTGGTGAAGCCGGGATTAGAACCCATGATCTCCGACTCTCAAGCCTGTGCTCTTTCCACTGAACCATGCCGCTTCTCTAGAATCGCTTGTAGAACATGATTCCCCTCCCAGTGGGCAAAAGCTGATGACAGATGTGGTTTCCTTCGAACGTCATTCAGTGGTGGGGTAAGAAGGTTTCATTGTTGGGGAAGAGGATTAATTGGTGGTTCCGGCAGTGTGTGTCAGTGGGGAGTTGGTTCACCTGTTTCTCTTCCGTGGGTTGTCCAGCTGAAAATATATGGACAAACACAGGGCAATTATTGGAGAAGTGTTACAGGCTTTCACACCCACCCACGTCAAAACTCCTCTGAGAAACATCTTGGAGAAAGCCAGAAGCATATACAGTATTGATAATGATAATAATTGTGATATTTGTTAAGGGCTTATTATGTGCCAAGCACTGTACTAACCACTGGGGGAGGTACAATAATAATAATGATGGTATTTGTTAAGTGCTTACTATGTGCCACACACTGTTCTAAGCACTGGGAGAGATACAAGGTAATCTCCACGTGGGGCTCACAGTCTTAATCCCCATTTTACAGATGAGGTAACTGAAGCACAGAGAAGTGAAGCAACTTGCCCAAAGTCACCCAGCTGACAATGGCAGAGCCGGGATTAGAACCCATGACCCAAGCTCGGGCTCTTTCCACTATGCCAAGCTGCTTCTCCTCAGGTCCCTTAGAGAGCTCACAGTCTAAGTAGGAGGGAGAGCAGATACTGAATCCCATCTCCATTTTGCAGATGAGGGAAAAGAGGCACAGAGAAGTGAAGCTATTTGCCCAAGGTAACACAGCAGTTAAGGGGCAGTGCTGGGATTAGAACCCAGGTCCTTCCCAGGCCTGTGATCTATCCACTAGGCCATGCTGCTTCTCTATTAGTTTTAGCCAGTGTGGGGACGCTTCATGCACAAAAACACTGACCTTGAAAGCTTCCCTGATGGGATTCACAAGTGACTAATTCCCACTGTGGGTATAGCTTAGGTTAAAAAAAAAAAACTGGCAGTAGAGGCCGTTCTTACTGGTCTGGGATTCTTCAAATATGACCCTGCCTGAGAAGCAGCGTGGCTCAGCGGCAAGAGCCTGGGCTTTGGAATCAGAGGTCATGGGTTCAAATTCCGGCTCCGCCAATCGTCAGCTGTGTGACTTTGGGCAACTCACTAACTTCTCTGTGCCTCAGTTACCTCGTCTGTAAAATGGGGATTAAGACTGTGAGCCCCCAGTGGGACAACCTGATCACCTTGTATCCTCCCCAGCGCTTAGAACAGTGCTTTGCACATAGCGCTTATCAAATGCCATCATTATTATTATTATTATAAAGTGGGAAGTTAGACTAGGTGACTGCTTAAGCTTGATTCCAGTAACCTGTAATACTGGTACAGTTTTTCAAAGCTGAAGATCTTCACATGACACCAATCCTGATGGTCCAATCACAGGTAATCGTTTTACTAACGAAGCCAAAACAGGCCCAAAGTGAATGCAGTTGCCTTAAGAGGTACAGTGGATGTTGATTAAGGAAGTTTCCTCTAACTGTGTATTGTGTGTTACTCTTGTAATGGAACTTAGTAGAAAGGGCATTTCAGATAATTGGTTTTACTCAGGTAGTCTGCCCTAGACTTGGCTCTCTTGGAAGAAAAGCAGTTTAGTCTAGTGGAAAAAGTTTGGGCGTGGGAATCAGAGGACCTGGGTTCTAATTCCAACTCCACCACTTGTCTGTTGGTTGACCTTGGGTCAGTCACTTAGCTTCTCTGTGCCTCAGTTTCTTCAACTCTGTGATCCCCAGGTGGGACCTGATTACCTTGTATCTTACCCTAGTTGCATAACAATCCTGGGGAAGCAGTGTGGCTCTGGGGAAGCAGCGTGGCTCTTTGGAAAGAGCACGGGCTTTGGAGTCAGAGGTCGTGGGTTCAAATCCCGGCTCTGCCAACTGTCAGCTGTGTGACTTTGGGCAAGTCACTTAACTTCTCTGGGCCTCATTTACCTCATCTGTAAAATGGGAATTAAGGCTGTGAGCCCTCCATGGGACAACCTGATCACCTTGTAACCTCCCCAGCACTTAGAACAGTGCTTTGCACATAGTAAGCACTTAATAAATGCCATTATTATTATTATTATTATTATTATTATTATTATTATCCTGGCTCAATCACTTGTCTGCTGAGTGACCTTGGACAAGTCTTTTCACTTCTCCGTGCCTCAGTTACCTCATCTGTAAAATGGGCATTGAGATGTCCCAACGTGAGTCAGGAACTGTGTCCAATCTGATTTGCTTGTATCCACCCCTGAGCATAGAGCAGTGTCTAGCACATAGTAAGAGATTGACAAAAACTATTATTATTATTAATAACAAAAAACACAATAAATTTATAAATGGGATTGAAGCCTAGCTACCAAAGCCTGGGTAGTCCCAAAGTAATTAACTTGAAAACTTCTCTACTATGAGCAGGTACTTATATAGCGTTGGCAGATTTGGGAGTAGTCAATTTTTGTAGGATTATAAAAGTAAATGAAATTCATTTGTTCATTCTCATGTACCTGCCTGATCTGCAGAGTTGGGAGAAATAGAGTTCTTTCCATAGGATGCATGGCTCACCAGAAGCTAGGGAGGTGGAGAAGCGTCTCAAAGCCATGAGCAGGGTTGAGTTACTAGCAATAAAACTAGTAACACTAAAGCCTAGTGTGAGTGGTGATTGTGATATATCTTATTCCAAATGTCCAGTCAGCCCAGAGGGAGGTGTCTTGATGATTTAATAATAATTATGGTATTTAAGTGCTTACTATGTGCCAAGCCCTGTTCTAAGTGGAGTAGGTATAAAGTAATCAGGTTTTCCCACATGGAACTCACAGTCTTAATCCCCATTTTACAGACAAGGTAACTGAGGCACAGAAAAAACAAATAATGGCATTTGTTAAGCACTTACAATGTGCCAAGCACTGTTCTAAGCACTGGAGTGATGGTATTTGTTAAGCACTTACTATGTGCTGAGCACTGTTCAGAGCGCTGGGGTAGATGCAAGGTCATCAGGTTGTCCCACGTGGGGCTCACAGTCTTAATCCACATTTGACAGATGAGGTAACTGAGGCACAGAGTAGTTAAGTGGCTTGCCCAAGGTCACCCAGCAGACAAGTGGCAGAGCCGGAATTTGAACCCACGTCCTTTGACTGTTAAGTGACTTGTACAGAATCACACAGATGATAAGTGGTGGAGCCGGAATTAGAACCCATGACCTCTGACTCTCAAGACCGTGCTCTTTCCACTAAACCATGCTGCTTCTCCAATTTGTAGAGATTTCTCTGATTAGAGGAATGGTCCTGGGTACTGTCTGTTCTGTCTACCATTTGGGCTCAGGTTCACTGTGTGGCTTAAAATACTCGCAGATTTTCATATTAGAACGCTCTGATCATCTTAACACCTCTCAGGCACTCAGAAATGACATGGCCTAAAGATCAGGTTCCGTTGGTTGGATGAAGAAGCCTAACTAATGCATCTCAAACTAGCAAAGGGACTCCTGAAAGCTGAATCTTCTTCGATTTTTTTTTTAATTTACTCTTACAAAACTCCTGGAAATCAATTCACACTTTGAGATAGGAAGGGCAAGAGACACCTTTAACTTATGCTCTCACTAGGAGGTATGTTAATACTACTACTACTAATAATAATAATGGTATTTAAGCACTTACTTTGTACCAGGCACTGTACTAAGCAATGGGGTAAATACCAGCAAATCAGGTTGGGCACAGTGCCTACCCTATATGGGGCTCACAGTCTCAATCCCCATTTTACAGATGAGGTAACAGTGGTCCATAGAAGTCAAGTGACTTTCCCAAGGTCCCATAGCAGACAAGTGGCAGAGTCAGAATTCGAACTCAGGGCCTTCTCACTCCCAGGCCTTTGCTCCATCCACTACAGAACACTCTGCTGCTTTGAGAAGCAGCCTGGCATAGTGGATACAGCACAGGCCTGGGAGTTAGAAGGTCATGGGTTCTAATCCCGGATCTGTCACTTATCTGTGTGACCTTGGGCAAGTCACTTTACTTCTCTATGCCTCAATTATCTCATCCTTAAATGGGGATTAAGACTGTGAGCCCCACACGGGGCAGGGACTGTGTCCAACCTGATTACCTTGTATCTACCCCAGTGCTTAGAACAGTGCTTGGCACATAGTAAGCACTTAACAAATACCATCATTATCATTATTATTATTAAGAAACTTCTCAGAAATTCTTTAAGGCTTGCCCCTTTCCTGTCTTCTCCTCTGCCCCTTATTAATTTCAAATCTCCAAGGCACATATTTCTAAAGATCTTGGGTTCAGCAAGGGAGAAAACAGTAACCTATACATACGATTTGATTTATTGAGGTGACATCTCTGACAAAGTGTGTTAAGACTAGCGTCACTTGTGATGCCTTAAAATATTCAAGTGCTTAGATTTTAAGCATTTTGAATCATAAGGTTCAAAGCGTGTGATTTAAAAAAAAAATTGTTTCCTGAATTTGCTGACCTTCAGCGAGCTCTAACATGTGCACCCCAGAGCTGCAAGCTGTTACACCCAATGAGCAACGTGACCTCAGTTAAGAAAACAGTCCCGGTAATCGCCTCCAGATCTGGAGTGGTCTTTGATCAGGAAAATATCAGTTTATCTTACGATATAAATATGTAAAAAAATCCATTTGTTTTCATGCTGGATGCAAATAAATCATCGTGTTAGTGTATACATAACATGGGTGGGAGGAATGGGAAAGGGATGAGTTGTGAAAAGCCCATAACTCAAGAGGGATGGCAACTTGAAGGTCATTGCTTCATGAATGTGATGTTTCTCTTTACAGTGAGACCAGTTGTGTATCACTTAAATAGTGGATCTGTTTTTACCCCAGTAAGTGTGTGCTGTGATAAGGGCAGAGTCAGATGCTCTCTCAGTTTCCCAGTTGGACTTGTTTGCAATTCTGCTTTGAGCTTGTAGCAAGGTAGGAGAGGGAAAGCCATTTTGTTAGCCCTAAATAGTCATAACCAGGTGAGTGGGCGGGCCAGAAATCTAGTAAACCTCTTCTTTTAAGCCATCCTCAACCTGTGGTTGAAGGCTCTGGAGATGCAGGCACTGCCACCTTCTAAAAAGTGTCCCCCTCAGAAGCAGAATAGCCTAGTGGATAGAGCACGGGCCCGGGAGTCCAAGGACCTGATTTCTAAGCCTGTCTCTGCCACTTGCCTACTTTGTGTCTTTGGGCAACTTCTCTTGGCCTCAGTTTCCTCATCTGGGAAATTGGGATTCAGTACCTGTCCCCCCAGTACTGATTGTGAGTCTCACGTAGGTCAGGGACTGTGTCTAACCTGATTATCTTGATCTACCCCAGCACTTAGCAGAGTGCTTGGCACATAGAAAGAACTTAACAAATACAGTTCTTATTATTGTTATTATTAGGGACCTTAAAAGCAGCCCCAGGAATGAATGTGAAAAGGAGGAGCTCCCCATAGCATTCTGTAAATTAGCACTTAGAGCTGGCATATCTTTAGATTTCTCCTTGGGAGAAAAGAGAGAGTCCAGCCCCTTTAGAAATAGGATGGCTTTTTTAAAGCTTGAATTGCACTTCAAGATATTATTCTACCTCCAGCTTGCAGTTGCACTGTAAATAGTGGGGAAAGTTCAGTCTGTGTAAATGGGCTTCCTAGTTCAATGATCACCAGTAGACTGGAGACTCAAGAGACCTGGGTCCTAATCCCAGTTTTATTCCTGTCAGCCTCAGTGATTGCAGGCATGAACTAAGCCTCACTTAACCTACTTTAAAGTGGACATTACTCCCATCCAAACAAAATGTGCCTTTAGAAAACTTAAGACTGAAAAAGTTTCCCTAACACGAGTTAGAAATACTTGGAGGAAGTGCTCCAGTATCAATTATTGAATTAACAACATTCCTGCATTCTGTTCCCATCTCATAGAGCCCATGTGATGTAATGGCAGGAGGGATAATCCTCGCCACCTAGTTTTTATTTCTATTATATGTCTTGGAGCCTGTGAAATAGCCCATGAATCCATAAATAGGAATAATGATATTAATATACTTTGTAGATGTTAGTGTGGCTTTCAGATGTCCCATATAAAGTACAATATGAAGATA
The DNA here is from genome assembly GCF_015852505.1 of Tachyglossus aculeatus. Classification (NCBI taxonomy): domain Eukaryota; kingdom Metazoa; phylum Chordata; class Mammalia; order Monotremata; family Tachyglossidae; genus Tachyglossus; species Tachyglossus aculeatus. Next base: position 45,611,456 of record NC_052076.1, read on the forward strand.
AAATACTGTATGTAAAATAATTCAACATGATTAATGAATCTCTATGTCTCGGATGGTGGAATGAAATATATTCTGCCCTTACCACCATCTCAACTCTATTTACCTCACATTTTAAATAGTTTTTTCTTATTTGTGGGGCCACATTACTAACTCATTTTTCAAGGACAGATGTGAAAGCAGATGAACCAAATGCCAGATATGAAATATTTTCCAGTTAGTTATTCTTTCGATCACAAGCGCCAGTTTCTTCCCCATTTATTTTATTTCCTTCTCTGCCCACCCCTTCAATCAGCCATGCTGCTCAAATTCATGGAAATATATTCATTTTGATGGGAAGACTCTGTGCCCTTCCTTTTAGCTTTAAAGTGCAAGGTGGCTAGACTAGTGCAGTAGTTCCATCTCCTTTCAATATTCCTTAAGCACTTTCAAACTGTAATTTTTACTCCATCATGTGAGCATGTTTATCATTCCCATCTCAGAGGCCAAAAAACTGGAGGAAAATCAGTCACGAAAATCTGTGGTATTTTTTTAGGTGCTCCCATGCTGTTCTCTGTTCTCTCTGGTACCCAGGCTACTCTTTAGTTGGAGTAGTTATGATGCTAAAGTAGCTCCATAGAGTCTTTAAAAAGTTACTCTATCATCTCTTACAGCTAACATGCAACCAGGAAGAGCGGGAAATTTACGTCATTGTCTCATCCCTGCAACTTTTAGCTGTATCAGCTTGGTCTGGAAAGCAACATGGCCTACTGGGTAGAGCATGGGTCTAGGAGTGAGAAGGTCATGGGTTCTAATCCCAGCTCTGCCACTTGTCTAATGTGTGACTTTGGGCAAGTCACTTAACTTCTCTGAGCCTCAGTTCCGTCCTCTGTAAAAATGGGGATTAAGACTGTGAGCTCTATGTGGGACAGGGACTGTGTCCAACACAATTATCTTGTATCTACCTCAGTACTTAGAGTGCCTGGCACATAGTAAGCGCTTAACAAATGCCATAGTAATAATAATAATATCAGGAGGTTGTGCGACACGAATTAAATGACATCCCAGTGGCATATCTAGAACTAGAATCAAGATTTTAGGATTACTAGTCTACAGCTGAAGGCTAATAGCAGCTTGTTTGGAATCTTGCTGAATCCTACTCCGTACTCATTTTGGGTCATTCCCAAGGGTTGGCATCTTCAAATTTGCTTCTCATTTGGCCATCGGAACTTAAGCTGCAGAGCAGATTATGGGTTGATTAAGTGGAGTAGGAACAGAAGGGAAATATAAGTGTGCAAGCATTGTAGAATCAAAAAGGATGGTGGAGCCCAAAGGCAGAGAATAAGAAGAGCTGAAAACTCTTCTCAGCCAACAGTTCAAAATATTATATGGATATATTTATGAACATAATAGCTATTTGCAATATTTAATACAATAAATGATAGCATATACATACTTATACTTAATATATATTAACATTATAGCATACTAGGGGAAGCAGCATGGCTCAGTGGAAAGAGCACGGGCTTTGGAGTCAGAGTTCATGGGTTCAAATCCCGGCTCCACCAATTGTCAGCTGTGTGACTTTGGGCAAGTCACTTAACTTCTCTGTGCCTCAGTTACCTCATCTGTCAAATGGGGATTAAGACTGTGAGCCCCCTGTGGGACAACCCGATCACCTTGTAACCTCCCCAGTGCTTAGAACAGTGTTTTGTACATAGTAAGTACTTAATAAATGCCATTATTATTATTACTATTACATATAGTATTATACAGTGTGTGAAAATTATCAATATTAATTATAAATAAAATTATGGATATAATGTTATGTGGCTATTACATAGTCTTCTGGTTTCATCACTTTCCTATGAGGACTATCAGGGGATAGCAGAATTATTACCAGGCTCATTCGACAGGGGAATAAAGTAGAGTGGGAAGGTGATTAGGTCACCAGAAGCTTAATGGTAAAGCTGAGATAAAACACAATTATGTTGAGGCTTGCCTATTGTTCTCTTACTACTGCAAATGAAAGCAAAGCCCTAGCCAAAGTTTGGTCTAGGCAGTGAAGCTGGTATTACAGCATCACTGATACGGTCATCTACAAACAGTCAAAATTCTGGATGGGTTGAGCACCCTTTGGTGGTGGTCCAATATTTTTCACCTTTGCTAATGAAAAATGTGTTTTCTTTGCAGAGATAAATGCAATCCATAGGTTATGTTAATGCGTGAGTCTCAATGAATAGTTAATGAATAACTCCTTTTGGTTGTGAAGACAGCAAGGACAAGAGAGTGGCTTCAGGTGTTGAGTTGTTATTGGACTATATTTTGATTAGTGACCTATAAATATGGCAGAGAGAGAATGCCGTGAAGAGCCTGGAAGACGTTTAAAGTGTTGGTTGTGATTGGTGGACGATTCACTGCATGAATTTTGTAAAAATTTCTATTCAGGGCAGGATGAGGAAATGGAGGAGGAAAAGTGATTATGCAATTGTCTTTACACTGACTAATAATTTTGATGGTTTTTAAGTGTTTACTTTGTGTCAAGCACTGTTTTAAGTGCTGGGATAGATATAAATTAATCAGGCTGGACACAGTCCCTGTCCCACGTGGGGTTCACATGTCATTCCCATTTTACAGATGAGATAACTAAGGCACAGAGAAGTGAAATGACTTACTCAAGGTCACATAGCAGACAAGTAGCAAAGCTGTGAACAGAACCTAGGTCCTTCTGACTTCCAGGTGCTCCTGAGCATGAAACTATTTAAAGTACTTTGTCATCTTTGCCCCTTTCTCCTATGTGATCTAATACTTCTCTTGTTGCTGTCTCACTACCCAGATGTAGGAGTGGCAAAACTTTGAGAGTTTACCACTTGCTTTAAACTTTCTAAAGTATTTTGCAGCTTGATGAAAGGCTAGGCATCCTGACTACTTGTCATATAAGTGGCAAGGAAAATCATATACAAGTATCTAAATAGAAATGAAAATTAAACATTTTACTAATGTGAAGCAATTCAAAATATAAATGAAAATTAAGCATTTTAATAATGTGAAGCAATTCAAAATTCATACAAATTACCAATTTTGAGCAATCCAGTGGACACTTGTTCTGCAAGTACAGACTTGGAAAAGGTAAAAACGCTTATTACAGTCTCCTTGGGGAAATTTAGCATTCTAGTAAAAATTATGGTTTTCTCAATTTCTCTCTGATCTACAGATTGATATTCCCCTCCATATTTACTTATCGGTATGCTCAAGCAGAAGGATTAACACAAGAATCAATGTGAATTAATCCTTCTAAATTTTTTTTTTAAGAATTTGGGCCAAATGTTTCTCATTACACCATTTTTATTCTAAAAATTCTACCCAAAAATAATTAAAAAAGCTCCATAGTCACAAAATTAACAAGTGGGGCTCATCACACTCATTGCCAAGGAAGGTAAAGCAACGTTCTCACATGTCAATCAAATATTTTAAAGTGATCAAATGCCATACTGCATGAAAGCTAACAGTGAAATGACATCTCAAGTTTCCTCACTTGATATCAGGCTCAGGATCTGAAAAGAAGGTTCTGTGGCACCCCAGCATTGCCCAGATAGCATTAGGTTATGGCCAACCATCATAAACCAGGACAGCTCCCATGGCGCTGACAAGTTCTTGGCTTACACCCTCTAAGTCAAATCCTCAGCTCACCAGACTGGCTCAGGCTGGCAGCTCTTGGGAATTCCTTTTCTGGCTGGAGTTGCTAAAGAGAATATGTTCTAGAGCTGGACTGACATCAGAGGACTAGATGGTTGCCAGGAGGCACAGCAGTTTGAGTCCCCACAGGGGAAGTCTAGGTTCAAACTGGAATTTCCTTTAATGGTTGTAAAATCTGTGAGTTAGGGGATGAAGTACTGCATTGTCCTGTCCGTTCCCAGATCTTCCAGAAGGCTCAAGAATGTACCTTCTGAGTGCCTCTGTACTAGAATGACAGAAACAATGGAGGCAGACATGGGTCTATCCTATAACCCAGGGACGTTGAAAGATCGTCTTCACGAAAATGTGATGAAGTCACTGTGCATTCCTGCAGCTTTTAATTTACAGAAGTGGCAGTTTGTGTAAGCATTGATTGTCAGCATCGTTAAATGGTTTCTCAGTGATGCCTTTTTTTCTTTCCTTTGGTGTGCTCCAAGGATATTATAGCAACAAATAAAAGATTTTATATTTTTCAAGCTGCATGGAATTGTTTTGTCCCAGGTGAGCAATGCCTCTGGCCTGAAGATGAAACCTGGGAGGAGCTGGGCTGTATTCAGTACACAGCTGTTCTCAATTTTGCTGCGGGTGGAGATAGTGAGGAGAAAGAATCCTACATGTCCATGTCTGGGACTAATGGTGCAAAGGCAGTGGTTTAGTTTCCTTTTCTTTCTCTCTCGCATGGCCCTAGAATACGAGAAGAGGAAAGGGAGCGGAAAAGATTTCATTTGCTTTCACGCAACTGCCATCGTTTATGATGGTGAAGTCCTTTCTTCCCTCTGACTCTGCAGCTCTTGCATTTCCATGCAGCTGGCTGTACAGTCAGCACAGGAAATGGCATTGAGCCCAAATGATAAAAACTTGAGTGTGAGAAGCCTTGTCTAGAAGGGAGGAGCAGGAGATGTCCTCTTTCCCTTTTTTAATGGATCCAAAGAACCCCTCTCTGGGGAAGGAAGGAAAAAAGATGAGATAGAAGGACTGGATATATATCTTATTCCTAGGCATGAGCCAGATGATCATACATCCCCATTTTTTAAATGACACAGAGAGTCAAAAGGACTTATCCAACTTCTCTGAATTCCTAGTCCTGGTCTCTTTTCCTCTAGAGCAATTTTTTTGAAGGATTTTTTAAAAAAATTGTATGTAAGTCCTTAATATATGTCAAACACTATCCAAGCACTGGGGTAGGTACAATTGAACTAGTTCCTGTCCTGCATGGGGCTCACAGTCTAAGTAGGAGGGAGAACTGGTATTTAATCCCCAATTTGCAGTTGAGGAAACTGAGGCTCAGAGAATTTAAGTGACTTGCCCAAGATCACCTACCAAAGTATTTTTTTTAATGGTATTTAAGTGCTTACTATGTTCCAGGCAGAGCCAGGATTAGAATCCAGGTCTGCTGACTAATAATAATAATAATCATTGTGGTATTTGTAAAGCACTTACTATGTGTCAGGCACTGTACTAAAAGCTGGGGTAAATACAACCAATTCAGGTTGGACAGAGTCCCTTTCCCACATGGGGCTCACAGTTTTAACCCCAACTTTACAGATGAGGTGCCTGAGGCACAGAGAAGTGAAAAGGCAGACACGTGGCAGAGTTGGGATTAGAATCCAGGTCCTTCTGATCCCCAGGAATAGGCTCTATCCAATAGGCCACACTGCTTCTCCTGAGCCTCAGGCCCATGCTAGTTCATTCATTCATTCATTCAATCGCATTTATTACTGTTTCTCAGGGTGTGAGGTGGCAAAACAATTAGCTTTAATTTAATGATTAAGTTACTTTGGTCATATAGCATATTATTCCAACTGGCATTGCCTGTGCTGGAGGAAAGTTTTTTTTCTCTCCTCCTCCCCATCCCCCCCACCCTACCTCCTTCCCCTCCCCACAGCACTTGTATATATGTTTGTACAGATTTATTACTCTATCTATTTCACTTGTACATATTTACTATTCTATTTTGTTAATGATGTGCATCTAGCTTTACTTCTATTTATTCTGATGACTTGACACCTGTCCACATGTTTTGTTTTGTTGTCTGTCTCCCCCTTCTAGACTGTGAGCCCGTTGTTGGGTAGGGACCGCCTCTTTATGTTGCCAACTTGTACTTCCCAAGTGCTTAGTACAGTGCTCTGCACATAGTAAGCGCTCAATAAATACGATTGATTGAATGAATGAATGAATATTAAGAGAGCTCATTAAAGTCATCCAACGATTCCCTATATTGTGTCTATCTGGTGGCTGGGAATCTCTCCTGTCAGTACCAGTTGACAAATATGACACATTTTGAGCCTCCTATTCCCATCTTCTCACAACTTGAGTACAGTTTCTGATTACCAAGAGCAGCATATAGCCATTTTTTCCCCTGATCAGAAGCATCATCCCTCTCCATGAATCAATGAGCCAATGACTCCTATCAAGGAATATGTTGGCAAACAAGCTGCTTGAGCAGAACTCAGCTCCAGTGTCATGCTGAGGCCCGGGGTTTAGACATTTTATTTTTTTCCTGCCTCGGCTTCAAGTGTAATCTCTTTAGGAAAGAGATAATGTCATAAAATCAGTTTCTATTTACTAGAATGTGGCGACTTGCCGAAAAGTGGGTAAGTTTCCAGAGTAAATCAGGGTTATTTATGCAGTCATTCAGTTGTATTTATTGAGCTCTTACTGTGTGCAAAGCACTTACTAAGTGCATGGGAGAGTAGACGAAGGCACATTCCCTTCCCACAGTGAGCTTGTAGAGTACTATACTAAGTGTGTAGTACAGAACCAAAGTTGAAATGACTTCACTTGTACATGCTGGTATGTTTCCCTCACATAAATCTGGAGGAACTGCACTCTAAGGAACTGAAACCCACTAAACATGGCTGAGGTAGCAATTCACCTGCTGCAAAGAGCTTTTAAAGGCTGCATTCCAACTTTGGGCCAGCTTTCTAAGTCCAGATAATTTGCAATACTTGTTTGCTAGGAATGCCCCAACTGATCATAGATCATTAGACCTCTTGCAATCTGAGTAAAGTGGAGTAAAAGTGGAAAAATCCACATCTCAAGTATATGCTGTTCCAGCTCAAAAGGGACAGATGAAACCGAATAGTTTTAATCAATAGTAAAGTCCAGTTAGGAAGCAGAGAATTTTCTGGGATTTATTTGAGTGATCTTGATTAAGTGCCTCATTTTTTCCTTTAAGAAAACTGGGAATAAAAGTACTTGAGAATTCATGTCTTTAAGTAGGTTTGCTCTTTGTAGAAGAAAATGTGTTTGTCAAAGTAATCTGATACCGTTGTACAGTATTGTTGTTTTTGGATTCTGGGAGGTTTCCCTTTGCTGTGATTAGTGCGACTTTTATAATGCTTGGGTGCTTCTACTGTCATTTTGGTATTCTTAGGTAAGTGACTGGATGGCAAGTGTATTTTTAGAACTGTTCAGGGTATAAATAATCCATGATATTTTTATCTCTTTTAAGGGCTTTGCTACTTCCTAGTTGGGGAAGTTCAAAACGTTTGGTGAAAGAGGTTTAATGAGATGGGCTGTATTTAACTGGGATTTGGTTACTGTTTTTTGAGGTGTTCCAGGTAGATTTCTCAAAGTGTGATCTGAATTCCCCAGAGAAGTAGGGGAAATGATGAATTCTGAATCACTGAGTTTTAAAAATGGAAAAAAGCTCTTCAATGCAATGGTGTTGGTAATCTTCAGGATCGTGTAAGCCTCACTCTCAACTCAAGTCCCTGTCATGGGAATCACTTGTTCCTTAAAATGATTATGTAATATACTAAATGCATTTTCTTCAGTTATGTAAATCCTAGAATTAAAACCGTGAAATATCTTTATTTATTACTTTCCTCAATTAAAGAAAGCCTACAAGCACCTTTTAAAATTTTATTATCTAGTTAGATAAGTTATTTAAATATGAAACTGGAAAAAACCTAAAATGAAAACTTGTACATTTATTTCCTTTTTTTGGTTACTTTTCCTTAGTTTGGAACAGTGAATCAAAACTCGGGAATCACTGCTCTGCTTTGAATCAATTTCACTTTCTAGTGGTTGGGGCTATTTTGTTTAGGGGGCTCCATTACTGCAAGGCAATGATTCACTTTCAAATACCATTGTGGAAATAAAAAATAATTCCATGAGGATTAAGTTCTTTCAAAATAGAGTGATGTAACTAGGTATTAAGACCTTTCTATCCTGCTAGCATCTTTTATGTTTTAATTTGCAATCTCCAACCTCTCCTCCGGGGAAGCATACAGTTTTATTGTTTACGTGAAATTTCTTTATAACTTTTAATGTCAACTGCAATGCAAAATAGGACTCCAATTTCATAAGACACTTTGCTATTTGTGAAACGCAGATACTTATCAGGTACTCAGAAGATTACTGAATTAAAAGTTCTTTGGATTGCGGATTATATTCTTCCCTAACATGATTTACCGCACGATGTATTTCCAAAGCTCTGTAAGTGATTGTCAAGGTTGCCAAAGCCCAGAAATCCTTACCAAATGACTGTTAAATTTTTTCTATATCTATAGTCTCACTTTTCTACTACAACAGAGCAACAAAAGGTTTTTATTCCCATTATGAGTAAGCAACTGAGCTGTGCAGTGTGGAGAATTACTTGACCAGAGCTCGGCGGTATTATCCTACACAGAGTTAACTTTGGATGGATTTGCAGGGAGGCTTCTGTAGCGGTTGATGGAGAAGTAGTTTTTTGAGGAGAACAGAAAAATGAACATTTCATTTGTAAAAGGGTTGAAAAAATTACCTTTTGGAGGAGGGTTTGCACTGGGCATTGAGTTGCATTCAGGGTAATTTATAACCCTGTGAAAATGGGCTTTAGCTTTAGAAAAACAATGCGTAGCCTCAAATACCATAGATGAGTTATCCAGTTTCCATAGGATTTTCTAACATTCCTATAGAATGTTTCTTCGTAAGGGGGGCAAGGAGGCTACAGCTGCTTCCCACTTGACTGTTCGAACTGTGGAAAATGAAATCTTGGCCTCCTTGATTTTTGTAGCTTCTCTGATGACAGACAAGATGAAGCATCTATCTGAATTGCCTGCTTAAAAGTTTTCTCCAGAAATCTCCCTTCCAGTGTTTCTCCCGGTACACCCAGTACAGAGACCAGCTTGAGGTTCAATGACTGGCCGAGAAACTGACCAAAAGGACTGTGGAGCAGAAGTCATCAGCTCTTAATGATCCATGTGTCTGTTCTTTCATTTGAAGAATGTCTGCACAAATATTGAATGAAGTTTGGCGAAATTCAGAGACCACTGAAATACCCTGCTCTCTAACAACAGAGGGTCTTTTTTTAATTATGCAGGCATTAGCTATTACGTATTATTTGGTAACATGGTAATGATTTCTTCCTTTCTTCTGACCATGGAAACAACCATATTTCCAGGAATTTCCCTTTTCTGGGAAGCCTATCACTTCCAGGAGATATCTAGCCTGTCAGTACCAATGCTGTTGAGGCCCATATGTGTAAGTGTATTTAAAAAAACAGGGTTGGCCATGTCAGATTAAAATCATTTATGTTTCTGCAGATGATTTTGGAATGGAGGCAAGTTCCTGTCGGGGGCGGATTTGCTCCAAATGCTCTTTACTCGGTTTCACTTGGTGGAATTGATTCATGTGGTTTGCCTCCCTCTTTGACTCGTTTTGTTATCTGCCATTGAAATTAACATCCCGTGACATTACCGCCTGCCTCCCAGGGTAGTTCTTTCACCCCAGGGATATGCCTCCACTCAGATATTTTGCCTGCCCCAGGTTGCAGGACCTCAGACGAAAGACTCTAGGAAGCGTTAACATCCTCCGTTAAGCTGGGGGCTGTTTACAGCTGGTCGGTGGATTGGCCGTTACCGTGAAGCGCTGTGTTCAGCAGCCTGGTGGTCCAGCTGGAAAGTCCCTTTCCCACCCCCACTCCTACACCTCTGATCCCCCCCACCACCCCCAAGACTGCCATCAGTTCTACTCAGGGTCAGACAAACTGCAGAATGACCAAAAGTTGGATTCCAGTTTTTGGTGTTTTCCAGATGGTTGTTCCATCCTCACAAAGAATAGCCATGGTAGGTTGGCAGAGTGCCCTTTGATACCACCCAACAGTGCTGCCTGCTTAAGTAGGGCATTAGAATGTGGAATGAATCTATTTGTTGCAACTGAATTGTTTTTCTGCTCTGAGCGGCAAGCCTATATGCTCCCATTTTGCACGCCCTCCTCTCACAACCTGTTTAAAATTTTGTGAATTGCTCAGTAAAAATTAAAACCCACTGAACTCTAACTTCTTAATTTTGCAGTGGACCCTTCCCGATCTGTTGTATCTTTACAATATCTGTCAGTGCAGCTTTGAACTCCCTTGAAAGCAGGCAGAGAATTCATCTTCTTCTGTCTTGAGGTCTCCTGTCCTCTACTCCCTTTGCTATCCTATCTCTGCCGAACTTGAGCACCGTATTAGACCCATCCTTTTTCAGATGCTGCCTTCACTCTGCTTCCTACAATGTCTTCGTCTTTTTAATCCCCTTTAATTTGAGCTTTAAACTACATTGGTCTAGGGTAATTTCCCCCTTTCTCTTTCAAATACAAACTGCTGGAAGTACACTGTTGTGCAGTGCAGGTACATGGATGGGAAGCAAAGAGTAAAAGGGAATCCTGTCGACCCAGATTTCTTGTTGACATTGGTGACTTTCTAGAATGATTAGGAGATTCATGGTATCTTAGAAAAGTTCCACAGTTTTAAATCATTCTGATGATCCAAGAAAACAATAGAAAGATATGTTTGGTTAAAGAGCAACTTTAATAGCAGTTTTGATGAGATAAGAGGGGGGAAAAGAAGGCTAAGGAATTGCAGTATATTAATATTTCTGAATTGTATTTCCAAAACTGCTGATGACTGATCACCGTCTAATTGAGGCCAAAATATGTATAGTGCCTTTGCCCTAATATCTGGGAAAAGAAGACACTGCTATTATTTGATATCAATCAATCGTATTTATTGAGCACTTACTGTGTGCAGAGATGGTAATGGTGAGTGAACTAATAGTTTTAGTGCATTCTGAGAGCTGAGTAGAGAGGCTGTTTAAAATCAGTGCAGTGTGTTGGGGTGAAAGTCTGAAAGGAAAAGGGTGAGAAAAATAGGAACTATAAAACTTGAAAGTAACACTCTGTCTTTGACTGGGTCATTGGGTTGTTGATATTAAATGTGAAATTGGAAAGGAAATCACTCTGGTGCCGACAGGGACAATGGTTGAGAAGGGGGAAATAGCTAACCTTTCAAAGCGACTAAAATGAGGAGCCTCAATGAAGGAGAGGAACTGCAGTAATCGATTTGATAATGCAAATTGCTGTCTGTAGCCTGCTCCAAAATGGAAGAGACTATTGGGAGCCATCATTTTCTGATTTTGTTTTTTTTAATGGTACTTAAGTGCTTTTGATGTCCCAGGCTCTGTATTAAGTATTGGGGTAGATACAAGATAATTGGGTTAGACACAATCCCTGTCCCCACTAGGGCTCACAGTCTTAATTCCCATTTTACAGACAAAGTAACTGTTCTTAAAATGTTAATTAGGGATCAAATATGGAAGAGATAAAACTACTCTCTCCTTTCAGCGGCTCTAAAATTGAAGATATTGGATTGTTGGCTACATGTGGACTGCACTACCCAGCTAGGAATGATACCTAAATGGCTGTGCCCAAAAAGGTCAGAATGAAATTCTCCCTTGGAAATAAAATCAAAGTCTTCAGTTCTAAGAGAGTTAGAGAAGATCTGTAGTGTTGCTATTTTTATATTCAATAGATTTTTGAGGAGCAGAGGAGTAGAAGACCTGGTAAAACATTCTATTTTCCAGGCAGTCATCTGGCAAAATTAATCCATAATTCAGCTTCAGACAAAGCAAATAAATGGGCTGTGACCATCAGATTCCCAGTGAAAATGCTGATTTATGTCCAGCTAGCATTTGCAGCCGATTTCCAGAATGGATTTGGGTGATCATAAAAAGCTATATAAATTTAAGGTTTTTTATGCATCCTGTCTGTACTTTATTCTTCCATTTTTAGAGTAGCTGCTATGTTGGGAGTCTATTCACAAAAGAGAAGTAAGTAGTTGTCTGTGAAGTAGCTCATATAATAAAGTTTCTGCTTTTAAGGAAAGATGCTGATCTTAGAGGCACAGTGGACTCTGGAAATTCTTTTCTTTTCAGAGGAATTGAAGTCCAAGGAAACTGAAGCAGGCCTCACAGAAGGGAATCCTAAAGAAATTGAAGATGGGTTCTGTATGAGGAAACAGCTCTTCTGTGAGGAGATTGAGATATAATGGGATAAGAGAACAGTATACTAGAAATGTCTCACTATTAAGTTGGATGCGGAATGACTCGTTGCTAGGACGCTGTCTCTTTCCTGTCAGGTTTTATTTGAAGGGGCGCCCTGAAGGAGGGACTACTGCATCAGTCTCCTTGCTGACCTTTCTGCCTCTTGTCTCTCCCCACTCCAGTCTACACTTCACTTTTCCACCAGGATCATTTTTTCTAAAAAAGCTATTCATTCCATGTTTCCCCACATTCCTCAGGTACCTCCAGTGGTTATCCATACAACTCCACAGCTAACAGAAACACCTTACCGTTGGCTATAAAGCACTCAATCAACTTGCCTCCACCTATTTCACCTCTCTGATTTCCTACTAAAATCAGCATGCTCACTTCAACACCGACCTACTCAGTGTACCTCAGTTTTCTCTATCTAACTCTGCACCCACAACCCTCCTCTGGCCTGGAACTCCCTCCCATTCCATATTCATTCAGTCGTATTTATTGAGCACTTACTATATCTGACAGACCATCTGTTTCTCCCGACTCACAAAGCCTTATTAAAATCACCCCTCCTCCAAGAGGCCTTCCCCAACTAAGCCCTTATTTTCCCTTCTCCCTCTTCTTTCTACATCTTCCTTGCACTTGAATTTGCACCCTTTATTCAACCCATCCTCAGCACCACAGCACTTATATACATATCCATAATTTATTTTAATGTCTGCCTTCCCACTAGATTGGAAGCTCGTTTGGGGCAGGGAACATGTCTACCAACTCTGTTATAGTGTACTCTTCCAAATTCTCAGGGCTCAACAGCACACAGTAAGTGCTCAGTAAATATGAATGATAGAGTGATTTGAAGGTCTAATATTCTTTTCAACATTCATTCATTCAGTCGTATTTATTGAGTGCTTACTGTGTACAGAACACTGTACTAAGTGCTTGGGAAGTACAAGTTGGCAACATATAGAGACGGTCCCTACCCACCAGCGGGCTCACAGTCTAGAAGGGGGAGACAGACAACAAAACAAAACATGTGGACGGGTGTCAAGTCATCAGAACAAATAGAATTAAAGCTAGATGCACATCATTAAAATAAATAGAATAGTAAATAGATATTCACCAAGGTTATAGCCACTTCACAGTACCTGAAACCCTGGGACACATCATTCAGTGTTATTTATTGAGCACTTGGTTTGCAAAGCACTTAACACTAGTGAAAGTATAGTACAATGGAGTTGGTAGACACATTCCCTGCCTACAAGGGGCTTCGAGGGAGTTTATCCAGTGTTATTTAAATCTCCAAGCCAATCACTCAGTTGTATTTGAGGGCTTATTGAGTGCAGGGCACTGTACTAAGCACTTGGGAAAGTACCATATAAAAATTGTTAGACATGTTCCCTATGCATGACAAAGCTTATAGTCTAGAGGGGAAAGCATCATTGTAAGATGATACAGAAGTTATAGTCTCTCCACCACTAGCTAAAATTGTGGGATTAAGAAGTCTTGCAACAATTTTAAAACAATTATGCCCTCATACCCGTCCTGAGCACTTCTGTATATATGTTATTCAACTGAACATTCAATTACTTCCTTTGATTACTCTATTTGTCAATGTTTTCATGTCTGTCTCTCCCCTTAGAGTGCAAGAACCTTATGGGCAGAGAATGTGTCACTAACTTGTTTTGTACTTCCCAAGAGCCTAATTCAGTACATTGCACTCAGACTATGGTCAAATAAATTTAGCTCTACTGCTACTAAAGAAAGCAGTTGAATCTATGAAGCTTTCTAATGATGACCTTGATGGAGAGAGAATTTCAAAAGTGTGAAGAAGGTACTGACCTGTTACAAAATATTTTAAGGAGACAAGAGGATGGATAGTTATTCAAACTATATTAGGTTTTTCACTAAACTTAAAAAAACAGTACCACAGAAGTAGTGGGCTCTAGTCCCGGCTCCATCACTTGTCTGCCATGGGATCTTGGGCAAGTCACTTAACTTTTCTGAGCCTCAGTTGTCTCATCTGTAAAATGGGGATTAATACTGTGAGCCCCAAATGGGACAGGGACTGTGTCCAACCTGATTAACTTGTATCTCCCCAGCATTTTAAACAGCGTTCGGCTCATAGTGAGCCATTAACAAGTACCATAATAATAATTATTATTATCCAAACAAGTGTCTATGCAGGCTCTCACAAAGACTCATAATCCTGCTACAACTCAGTTATTATTGTTACATTATGCTTTGAATGAACAATGATTAAGTAATAGTTTAAAAATGCTTAACACATAGAGGCTTGGCTCTCAATATTTAGAATGTAAGTCTACGGGAAAATTTATTCTCACAATACAACCACTCAAGATACACTCACATTTTCAAGGAATAAAACCCAGTTGTGAGGTTTGTCTGTAATAGTATCTGTTTAGGGCCCATTAGGAAGTATAAAACAAAGAAGTGACGCACTCTCTGCCCACAAGGAACTTGCATTCCAATTTTGTTGTTTTTCCACGTGGACATGGTCTCAGTCATGACTCTTCAGTGGTGAGGGTCTCAAAGAAACCGGGTATGAGGACTTTGAAAGAATCATTTTATTCTTCCTTATCACTCTGCCTTTCCTTCTACTTATATGCACAGTGCCTGGTTGTATATGCATCCTCCCCACCTTGGTGTTTTGAATCGGAAGACCTGAGTTTCCACTTCAAAAAATTCACCACCCAGCTGGACACCATTGTCATAAAATCAGCACTTGTGAGAAAGATATAGGCAAAACTGGGGTAGGATGAAATGGAATGAACATTCCCCCAACTGGTTTTGGTGGAGGATTGGCAGAGAACATGCCTACCAACTCTGTTGTATTATACTCTCCCAAGTGCTTGGTATAGTGCTCAGCACACAGTAAGTACTCAATAATAATAGTCTTGTAAACACAAGCTTGGCACACACTCTGGCTGTTGGGCCTTTGTGATTCTGGGGTGATTTACGACTCACCTCCTTCCCCTCTCCACAGCACCTGTATATATGTATATATGTTTGTACGTATTTATTACTCTATGTATTTATTTTACTTGTACATATTTATTCCATTTATTTTATTTGATTTATATGTTTTGTTTTGTTGTCTGTCTCCCCCTTCTAGACTGTGAGCCCATTGTTGGGTAGGGAGCGTCTCTATATGTTGCCAACTTGTACTTCCCAAGCACTTAGTACAGTGCTCTGTACACAGTAAGTGCTCAATAAATATGATTGAATGAATGAATGAGTTTCCCATATCATCAAGGCTAATATCAATCAGTCATATTTGAGGGCTGTATGCAGAGCACTGTACTAAGCACTTGGGAGAATATGATATAACAATATAACAGAGTTGGTAGACACTTTCCCCGCCCACAATAAGCTTACACATAATTATAAGGATGAAGGTATGGGTGGAGTGGTTTGTAAGTGGAGAGGGTAGTATTGGTGAGTAGGAGAACAAGATCTGAGATATTGGGGGAAAGCCACTATGAAAAGGTGAGTATTTTCTTCAAATTCATTACTACCAGTCTATTCAATATGGAAACCTTCCTCTTGAGGTTGTCTACCCTAGCAAAGCAAACTGGAGGCTGGAGACCATTATCTGGATATATCAAGGTGAGGGCTTTCTTTTGCCTCAATGTCCAAGCAATCTAAGGAAAAACAAGTTGTTTGCCCATGTTATCCAGGTAATAATCCAAATTTCCCACCTTCCTTTGCCTGCTCCATTTATCTTTGGTAAACTATTAGATTGACCAATGTTCTTTTCTTTAGATCTGGAAATAATTAGGAAATAGGGTTATTTTCTCAGGTGAGGGATGTGAAGCAATAACTGAAGGAAAAGACTATTTTCAAAGATAGTGTCCACAGTAAAAAGCATCTGAGAAAACATAACCCTTAGAAAGAATTGTTTCTTAAGAGGACAGTTTCAAAGTTTCTCACCGAGTTCTAATCTCTCTTATGTACATAGCCGCTGCTACATCATGACGCTTCATAAACATCGTATTTGATTTCTTTTTGACATTTCATGCATCATACATATGTTAGCCATCATGCTTGCATCAGACCTCACCTACGCCACTGAGAACCTGGGAATTTTAGATGAACGGTGCCCAGAAACATAGTTATTGGACTGGAGAGCATCACCCTAAGAATGGCCTTTTTTACCTTTGTCACTGCCAGTTTACTAGCACTCGAGTCATTCTGAGATGCTCACAGCTTTTGCCTCTGAGCAGGGGCTTAAGGAGATCACCACGCATAATTAAGTGAAATTTAGCTTTAAACTCCTTTCCCAAAGAGTATTCTCTAACCCCTGAAAAGATAACATTAAATGTGAGAACTTTCTGTAAGCTACCAACTCTGTTGTATTCTCCCAAGTGCTTAGTACAGTGCTCTGTACATTGTAAGCGCTCAGTAAATACCACTGATGATGACCGAGACAGAACATTCAATGAAAGGTCAAGTTAAACAGCCTGTATTTAAGCAATCGTTCCCAGAAAAGAAATCAATCTGTCTGCGGACTTTTTAGCTCCCATTTTCATAAAGCATTTGGAAATGGCATTGCTCGTGCTCTATTCCAGATGTATATTCAGGCACCTTTCACTTTTGCATGTCTTAGGGGCGGTCTGGACTTGATGCCTCTCCTCAGGTTCTGGACAATGTGCTTTAGCCTCACGCCCACTGCATGTCCACGGTTCAAGGCAAGATAATGAGTTAATGCCTTTGCTATGCGCTTATCTCCCATCTCCACTGTTTTTCAGAGGAGTCAAGTTCTTTCCATTAACAAAAGTCCATTGTGCATGACAATATGAAACACTTTTCCTGTTTGGGGAGGACAGGCTATTGAAATGAAGGGTTATAGTTTTCCCTGCTGTGAGCTGCTGCATTCTTCTCCTGCTCTCTCCTGGTCATTTCTGTTTTTCTCCCCCAAGCTATCTATTGTAATCCCGATTCATTTGTATTTGGGACCAAAGTGCTGGGAAGTTGGCAAGAAAATTCAGCTGATCCTGAGCTCTGATATAGCTGGGGAAGGCCCATGTTTTTGTTTTTTTTTTTCTGGAACTATCATGTAATCACCACAATTCTCCACTTTGCTTTGGCAGTGGAGAAAGGCTGAGGCCATACAGGGGGGCTGTGGGAATGAGTCCTGACTCTTCTTGCCTCTGTTAGTTCCCTTAAATTTCTTTCAAGATAGGCGAAGGGTTGGCTCAGCAGTTCCATGCCTGCCCTCCCCTTGACGGAAGCCAGGCTGGTTCTAGGTCAGTAGAGTGTTCATTTTCCACCATTTCCCAGACTAAAAGGCCACAGGCCGGAGATGATGCCCAGCTGGTGAACCCTAAAATGACGTACTTGGTTGGGTGCAGCCGTTATGTCTCGAGATTCCCATTAAAAAGGCAAGTGAAGACCTTGCTGATAATTCACATTTATCTTTGGCAAAATTAGCACACTCAATTTTACCATTAAATGTACTTAATGGAAGGCTAATTTTTTTTTTTTTGGTTGTTGTGACTTTGAAATTCTGCTAACTGCCACTGTGATCCCACAAGTATGAAGCTTTAGATAAATGAAGCCCAGTACACCCCCAGAATGGAGCCACATGGATAAGGGGCAGTGGTTCTCAAAGGAAAAGGTGGAGGCTCTTGGTGATGATTCTGTAATCCCTATGTGCTCTCAAAGGTTGGAAAATGATGTTGGATGTTGTTTCGGGGCAGGAGGACTTAAGCGAGTAACAATCAGGAACTGGAATGGAGTGGGGAAGGATTGGAGAGGTAGATATTTCATTTCTTCTAAAATGAACTGGGTTGCATTCTTGAAGAACTCCCAGTTAAGGAAAGCTAAAGTTGACGTACCCTTACCATGTCCATAGCTGCGTGCCCAAACCATTTCCTCTGACCCTGACCCTATGTCATCTATGTCATGTTGTATCCAGAGGCAACTGTCCCTAATTCACTGGTCATAATGCAGAGTGAAAATAGGTGTTCTAGCAGAACTGAATACTTTCTGAGGATAGCAAACATTGAAGAAAATAATGGGGGTGAGAGGGAAGAGCTATATACTGAAGGTCAAGAAACACCAAACATGGGTGATTAGTTGAATGAGAAACTTAGCTGTAAGCATGGCAAGCAGAATTTTGAAATTAGTTCAGATGCAGGCTTGGACGTGAAGCTTGTGGTGTATCTGTGTTTCTAGGTCAAAAACAGTGGCCTTGAGCAGGGAAAGTTAGTTGCACTAGTTAGTACTTAAAGGTTGGTGTGCAAAGTGCAGGTCCTAACTGAAAATTTCTCTCCCTAAAGCTAGCTTTCCTCATCTGGATACAGTCACTGTCACGTTCTTTAATTCTTCTCCAAGTTCTGGCTACTGCAGGGCCTAGGATGAATGAATGTTCCACTTTGTGAAACCCCAACAACTCTTGGGTGCTTTGAGCCTGTGAGGTTTGGTGTCCTCTTGCCCTGCCTCTTGGGCAAATCTGCATGTTGGAATGTGTTCCTGTGCTGTGGATAGCTGGCAGGGGGTTAGGAGATGGGGAGGCAATGTACTGTAGGCAGTGTAGGCTATTTCCAAGACTTTGAGGGCCAAAGGGATCATGATGCATCCCTTGCCCCTAAGAAGCCTCCAGTCCTGCCCTGGACAATCTGAATCAGAATCGTAGCTCACTAGACAACACAGTGAGGTTTTTTCATCTTGGGGAAAAAAAAAGTGAAAAAAAAAAAAACCGTCCGTTGTATGGGACCAGGAGAATCTGGCAATCCCTCTTTCCACTCAGCTGCCTAGGAAGTGCTTTTGTGCTGTTGAGAATGGTGACTTGCAGTTCCTCCTTTGCTGGGGGGCATTTCCTCAGCTCTTCTTTCTCCCTAAATGGCTGAGCACCCGCCTCCTCCCATCCCACTCTGAGTACCACAAAACCTTTGCGGGGTGTTTCTATCTTGGGCTTCAGAAAAATGGACTGTCGGGGCCTTGACTGGGTTCTTGTGACACCAAATATTCCAGACTCTGGACTCTGTGTACTCCTGGAAAGGTGCCACAAGTTTCAAACTTCTCAGCCAACAGGGATTCCTCTGTTGGACACCCTGACACTGGAGGCTAGGATGACTATTCGTCTGGTTTATATTGGCCAATCTTGTTTGCAACTGATCTGTGGCCTGTCCAGTATGGCTAGAGAAGCAGGATGGCTCAGTGGAAAGAGCATGGGCTTGGGAGTCAGAGGTCATGGGTTCTAATCCTGGCTCTGCCACTTGTCTGCTGTGTGACTTTGGGCAAGTAACTTAACTTCTCTGTGCCTGTTGCCTCATCTGTAAAATGGGGATGAAGACTGTGAGCCCCACGAGGAACAACCTGATCACCTTGTATCCACCCCAGTGCTTAGAACAGTGCTTGGCACATAGTAAGCACTTAACAAATACCATTATTATTATTATTATTAGGTCTCTGGACACTTTTCTGTGTTTTGAACTTATCACCTTCATATACTTTGATTTCCACTGTCCAATTCCACAAGTCAGAAGCAGCCCCCTTGCTCAAAGGAAACTGGGAGGGGAATGCAGTCTTTTCCTTAAGCCCTGTTTCCCTCTTCTCCCACTCCCTTCTACATTGCCTTGACTTGTTCCCTTTGTTCTTCCCCACTCCCAGCCCCACAGCACTTATGTACCTATCTGTAATTTAGTTATTTATACTACTAATAAAAATTAATAATAATTAGGGTGTTTGTTAAGTGCTTACTACGTGCCAGGCACTGTTCTAAGCGCTGGGGTGGATACAAGCAAATCAGGTTGGACACAGTCCCTGTCCCTGTTCCACATTGGGCTCATTTTACAGGTGAGGGAATTGAGGCACAGTGAAGTGATTTGCCAGACTGAGCCCCCTTTTTCCTCTCCTCCTCCCCATCCCCACAGCACCTGTATATATGTTTGTACAGATTTATTACTCTATTTATTTTACTTGTATATATTTACTACTCAATTTATTTTGTTAATGATGTGCATTTAGCTTTTAATTCTATTTGTTCTGACGACTTGACACCTGTCCACCCGTGTAGTTTTGTTGTCTGTCTCCCCCTTCTAGACTGTGAGCCCGTTGTTGGGTAGGGACTGTCTCTATATGTTGCCAACTTGTACTTCCCAAGTGCTTAGTACAGTGCTCTGCACACAGTACGCACTTAATAAATACGATTGCATGAATTTGCCCAAGGTCACACAGCATACAAGTGGTGGAGCCGGGATTAGAACCCATGACCTGTTGACTCTTGGGCCCGTGCTCTATCCACTATGACATGCTGATGTCCGTCTCCCCTCCACAGACTGTAAGCTCACTGTGGGCAGGGAATGTCTGTTTATTGTATTGTACTTTCCCAAGCGCTTAGTACAGTTCTCTGCACACAGTAGACACTCAACAAATACAACTGAATGAACTAATTAATGGAACAAGTCTGGGGGTCAGAGGTTCCCCCCCCCCCGAGAAAAATGCTCTAGGTTTGAGTGCTCTTGGATGGACTTCCTCAGAGTGATACATATGATGTCTTTATATTTCGTTCCTGACTGACATAGTACATGTGATGTCACATGCACATGCTTGTTCAATGTCCATATCACCCTACTACCCTACTGGAAACATGGGCAAAAACTGAGATCTCTGGGTGTCAATGACGAGCCCATGGCTTCTGCTGAGGTGGGCAATGTTTTGCCTGCACCTCTTCCCAGTTAAGTGCCAATGTAGATTCTTCACCACGTTGTGCCCAACTGCTGGATAAATTTTAGAGTGAAAATAAGGTGATCATTTTTCAAAGTGCAAATTTAGAAGGGGAGCGAGGCTTAAGTGGGAAAGACAGTGGTCCAAGATTAGGAAGAGGAAAATGACAGAAAATGGGGAGAGGGGTAGAGACCGGGGAAGGAGAGACTCAAGAAGGGAAAAGAGAATGGGGGATGAGGAAGAAAGATGAATGGACAAGGAGGGAGGAGAAAAGGGAAAGAGTTGTCATTCTGGGCATTTTCTCAAAGCTTTATAGCAAAGAGAAAGTAGAATCGGTACCTGCTTTCTGGGAGCCTGCAACTGAAACATGCAGGACTGAGAGCAATATCCAGGTTGCAGTTTAATATTAAAATGGTGGGAGGGGGAGCACCTATTTAATTTAATCAACTGTTATTCCCTTATCTTTTTGTTGCAGAAAAAAATTAGAACAATATCTCATCATGCTGTTTCAGGAGAATGAGCATTTTACAAGAACAATAGTGTTACCTGAAGCTGGAAACTATCAGATGCCTTTATATGTGTTTATTTTCTTTCACGAGTAAAGGGCAATCCTGGGCAAATTTTAAAAATTCAAAGTATCTTTGTTTCCTGTCAGTTTTTAGGCTTATAATGTCCAATGGCATCACCAGTAAGGTTCTATGTTTTCTTTGCAGAGTAACGGTTGCCCTGATGTTTGATGGGACTTGGGCAAGGAACAGTTGAACATCATTTTTCCAACTTGTTATTTCTGAAGCAGTGCTGCATTTCATCAACTCCTCTAAATATTTATCTTAACATTGTTGCTATAATTTTCAATTATTTGCCATATCTTAGCTCATTTCATATTTCCTGTTATGCAATAACTTTTTCTCTTCGTAGATACACAGACCAGTAAATCTCTGTACCTTTTTTTTATACTTTTCCAACCCCTTAGAACAGTGCTCTATGCACAGTAGGTGCTTACTAAGTGCTACTGATTAGCTGATTAACTGGGAGAACACCCATATTTTTTGAGGCTGTCAGGCAATCTCCAAAGCTCCTGTGAGGTACCTGGGCAGCATGTCTTTACTTGCCAACTTGCCAGGATCTGGGTTGCAGTATTCCAGGTACTTTTTGTTTCATGTCAAACCTCAACACCTTGGATTTAGGAATTTTCTAAGCATTTTCTGGTGAAATAATGGGAAATAATCTGGCCACAATTTACCTTTTGTTCCTTCCTTCCTTCATTCATTCATTCATTTGGATTTATTGAGCACTTACTGTATGCAGAGCACTGAACTAAGCTCTTGAGAAGTACAAGTCGGCAAAGTGCTCTGCACACAATAAGCGCTCAATAAATATGATTGAATATAGAGATGGTCCCTATCCAACAACAGGCTCACAGTCTAGAAGGGGGAGACAGACAACAAAACAAAATATGTAGACAGGTGTCAAAATCATCAGAACAGATAGAATTATAGCTATATGCACATCATTACCAAAATAAATAGAATAGTACATATGTACTAGTAAAAGGGAGTAATAAGTCTGTACAAATATATACAAGTGCTGTGGGGAGGGGAAGGAGGTAGGTTTGGGGGGTTGGGGAGGAGGAGAGGAAAAAGTGAAAATTGATTCACTTCGAGTTCTGTATTTCTTCTTTTCATCTGGAGCATAGGATGGTGGGGATTGGCAGACACAAATGTAAGGAGCATCGAGGGTCTAATTTCCAGGGGTCTCCATCTTCTCTGATTGTTTTGGCACAATGACATTAAGTCCATTGGTACCACTGGTCTTTTCCTAGTTCAAACAGCTATCCATCAGGCTTGGCTAGAAGGACTACATATAGGATCCCAATATTCAAAATCCCAAACAAACCCTTACTTAGGGAACTGAAACAGCTGCTTCCTGCTCATCTCTGTTATATAACAAATGGGATTCCTCAAACCCTGCTCTCTAGCAAATAATTCCTTGCAATAGATGATCTGATCATTTTTTAATGAAAGGTAATATTTGCTGTAGCGATGGGTTAAGCCAGCAGCATTTTGGCTTCAGCCACACGTCTTAAACTATTTTTCTTTTTCAAACATCTGAAATCTGGCAAAACGTGAAATGCTTTTGCCAAAAGCATTTTTCCCCCTTTTAATTTTTAAACCCATGTGTGTTTCCAGGGAAATTTAATCCATATGTGGTTGATTCATTTACACTTTGCTCATCAAAATGCAGTTTTGTAAGAGCTAATAGATGCCCAAACAGCCCTGCGGATCATTTTATTAGCCTCTTACAGACACTCTTTCTTTGAGCCAAGCACTAACAGAACTGAAACTTCAAAAGGCTCAAGTTTGGTTCGAAACTCGGAACCTCTGATGTTTGAGTGGGTTCTGAATTTGGCAGAACACTTTCTTCCTAGTTTATTATAGGCAAAGCCAGGCAGTGGGGAGAGTCACAGGAGTTTCAGGAGTGTTATTAACCACTTTTTCTTTATGATTTTCTTGCCTCTTTAGTCTGGTGACAGGCTCTGAAGAGGAAACCAAGCAGCGACAAGATCAAGACATTCCTCACTGAGCAGGTATTATTAATCATGCGTTGCTTCAGGAATGCCAACTGGTAGCCACGGTGAATGATGCTGCCCCATTTGGTGTCCTGAAAGGCCTCGTCTTATTTAATTTGTGTATTTAGTTAGGGTTAGAAAAGATCTTGAGAAGTTTAGTCCTTTCCCTTGTCTCCAGGAAGTACTTGACTGAAGTATCCTGGCCAGATGGTTGGACATCGTATTGTAAAACACTTCAAAGAACTTGATCCTAGTCTCCCACCGTAACCCACTCCGTTGGCTAATGATCCTTTTTTCCCCATGGAAATCATCAGTGGAGTGGAAATATGACACAGCCATATTTTGAATATACTTCTCAGTGTCATGCTAGCCCTTGTCTCTTTTGGTGTTTCTGTGTGTGGGCGGTTGTAATGTTCCCTTGGCTAAAACTTTAGCCCAAACTAATCCAGTTTACCTTTATTTCATACTTACCCATCTTTAGTTGTTTGTTCATGAAATGCATGCACCATTTATCTTTTGCATCTTTATTATGAAGTTCTACAGGCATATATAACCAGACATGATTACTTCTCTTGATTAATAATAATTGTGGTATTCGTTAAGTGCCTACTATGTGCTTAGCACTCTTCTAAGGACTGGGGTAGCGTCACGGTAAGCAGCATTGCTTAGTGGATAGAGCATGGGCCTGGGAGTTAGGACCTGGGTTCTAATCCTGGCTCCACCACTTGTCTGCTGTGTCACCTTGGGCAAGGCACTTCACTTCTCTGGGCCTCAGTTACCGCATCTGTGAAATGGGGATTGAGAGTATAACCCCCATATAGGACATGAACTGTGTCCATCCTGATTAATTTGTATCTACCCCTGTGCTTAGAACAGTGCTTCCCACATAGAAAGCGCTAGACAAGTACCATGATTATTATTATTAGGTTGGACACGGTCCCTGTCTCACATGTGGCTCTTGTGTCTTAATCCCCATTTTACAGATGAGGCAACTAAGGCACAGAGAAGTTAAACAACTTGCCCAAGGTCACACAGCAAAGATGGGGTGGAAATAGAATTAGAACCCACGTTCTCCAACTCTCAAGCCCATGCTCTTTCCACCAGGCCATGCGGCTTCTCAATCACTTTGATTCCAAACTGAGCACAACTGCCTCTCCACTGACTTTATAAGACAGGGAGGTAAGTCAGAAAAAATGGCAGTTTGCTGCCTCTTTGGCCAAATGCATGGTGAGCTGCTCCCAAAATTCTGGTGCTATTTTATACCATCACAACTGGAAAATTGCATCACTGTAATTATCACTTACAGAGTGTGTGTGCCTGTGTGTCTTGTGTGTTGATGTGTACAGAATTCATATTTGGAGTATCACAGAAATGCTTCAAGAATTGTGGTTTTTGAAGGTTACCCATAAACATTGTTCAAAGTAGTGTTGATGATGTGTCCCAAAGATAGAAGGTTATTGCAGGGGCAAATTTCACATCTTAAGCATTAACCCACATAAGTGCTGAATAATTATAGTATTTGTTACAACCTTACAGTGTGCCAAGCACTGTACTAAGCTCTGGGGGGGCAGGGGGATACGAGATAATCAGGTCAGACACGGTCTCTGTCCCACATGGGGCTCAGAGTTTACATGGGAGGGACAATGAGTGCTTGAGAACTTCAGCCATAAACCGTATTAGGATCCAACCAACAATCATCATGACACCATCCCCTCCATCTCTTCAAACACTTTGATGTCGAATAAGAAGTCCAAGTGTACATGTCCCATTGACGTGGCTGCGACTTGATAATAAGGCCCAAAAGGAAAGATGGAAAAGGTCACAAAGACTTAGAGATTTGTCACTGACATTATGCTAGTGTACCAGCTGGAGAGTGTGAGAGTTATTTCCACTGTTGCCTCAGCAAATGGCGTGGCCCCAATGACACTGCTGGGAGGCTTTGATCTGCAGATCCAAGACTGATAAATCATTTTCAGGCTGCTCTTGCTCAGGATATAGCCAGAATCATCATCAAACATCTTGGGCTGTGTGTAGCTGAGGGTGGCTGGTTGGCTAAATGAGGTCAACAGCTGCCAGCAAGAGTCACCCCAAATGGGAGAAAAATAGGCAAAAATTCTAACTGCAGTTTCTGTTCTGCAGTCCCTAATGGTAAAACTAAAATAGTGATAAATAGGGCTTAGGTGATGGACTCATTAGGGCTATCGCTATCACTATTACTATGGCATTTGTTAAGTGCTTACTATGTGTCAAGCCCTGTTCTATGCACTGGGGTAGATACAAGTTGATCAGGTTAGAAACAGTCCCTGTCCCACATGGGGTTCTCAGTACATTTGTGGAAACTGAGGCACAGAGAACAGCAGGGAATTGGCAGAGCTAGGGTTTGAAACCAGGTCCTCTTACTCCTATGCCCTTGTTCTTTCTATTAAGCCACACTGCTTCACGCTGAGTCAGTTTTAGGAATAGACGGAACAGTTGGGCAAAACAAGCAGTTCCTAGGGACCACTAATTTTAAAGGACCACTGATTTGGGAAAATCATCCAGGTTGGGACTTCCGGAGGTAAGTGGTTTGGAATTTGGTCTGGGTTGGGAGTGGACTAGAGCTACTAGAGAGGTGAGTAGGTCCACTTTTTAAAATGCTCCTCTCTCTTGTATTTCCCTCCTTGCTGTTCTCTCCTACTTCTCTCCAATTAGGAGGGTCCCCAATCCAAATTTGTAGTCAGTTGCATGAACCTATTCATGTGGCTGGGGCCCTGGGTAAAAGAACCTGATTGAGGATACACTTCTTGCCCATTTGCCCACCTTTTTGTCCTTGAAATTCATTGAATGTGTTTAATTGCATCCAGCCAACTCGCCCGTCACTGGTATTTCATTCTTCTGGATCCCTGATAACGTGGATTTTTAAAATTTTATGATGAAATATAAACATATTGTTTAGAATCTCATTTATGACATAGAGATGATGTAATGATGAATTAGCCTAAATGGACTTAGACTGACCAAAGAGGTATAAATCTTGTATATGTTACCTATTGCAGAGGAACAGAGATTTGTAAACTGTATGAACTCTACAAAGATTACAGACTACTGAAGGTTTAGGAGATATGCTTCCAGGGTGTATCTGCTGATTGACATGTAATAACGTTTGAGTGGAGATGTTTCTGGGCTAATTCTCTTCTACAGTCATCTGGCATAGGAAGGGAAATGGAAAGAGAGAAAGATTGAGGGCAAACTTGAATCAACACTCCAAGCTCAATTTCCACCTCTAGAACTAATGTTTCAATAAAACCTCAAATGCTAAAGGATGCACTTTATTGCGGTGTTATTAAAATGTGGATGGGGTGCGTAATATTTTTGTCATATGGCCAAACATGACAAAACAGAAGCACTTTATTTTTTTGTTTTTTGTTTGCAAATCAGAATTAATCTCATTGTAGGCAGGGAATGTCTGTTTCTTGTTATATTGTATTCTTCCAAGCGCTTAGTACAGTGATTTGCACACCGTAAGCATTCATATTCAATTAAATGAATGATTGAATCTTGTAATAGTTATTGGCTTATTTTTACAGTTTTTACAATTGTAAGAATAACAATGTTGAGCCAAGGTCTATGTCTATACATCTCTCTCTCTCTCTCTCTCTCTCTCTCTCTCTCTCTCTCTCTCTCTCTCTCTTTATCTCTCTCTCTAATAAATATATATTTTCCAGACACACACTATTTTCTGGGAATAAAGTGGACACTTTTGGAAACAGCTTTAACTCAGGCCAGTAAGGTACCATTTAGTAACTTGCTTCTTCAAAGCGTCTCTCAGTGCCCTAGAGTCCTAAAAGAGTAATGGAGTAATGCAGCTTCCCACTGTGTCAGATGTAGGGGTACTCTGCTCTGAGAGAATCTGTCCCGTTCTTGTAAAACCTCTTAAGGATGCTGTGCCTTCTCTCCACCTCCAGTGGATATTTTTTAAAGCCAGCTGGGAAAATGTCCACTTGTTTTCAAACAACCCACTGTACCACAGTGTTCCCTCCCCTCTACTCCCTCCCCTCTAATAAAATTAACTTTTCTTATATAGAAACATCACAAAATAAGAAAATAATCATCACAAAAAATAGTGAAAAGCCTGATTTTCACTTTCCTTTGCACTAAATCTTTTTGGGTCTAACATAATGTTGTCACTTACTAGCATTCAGAAATGGTTGAAATTGTAGCAGCTTAAAGTGAAAGGACGGTGGCAGGGGAAAAGAGAGATTTCTTGGTGGAAAAACTTGGGCCACTTTTTTCTAATGTAAGTTTAAGTGCTTCATATTTTCTCTGGTTTTCATGAAGTGAAATTGGAAGAAAACCTTATGATTAATTAGGAAAGCTGGAAGGAGATAGGAGAATCTTGGGGGTAACAGAGAGCCAGTATGACCAGAGAAGCAGATGTGTGTTTTCAAAATCAGTCTCATACCAGGATCAGAGTTCCAGCTGGTGCTTACTCTAAAATACTCTATTCTTCCTTAGTTGCAATTTTTGAAGTAGCTGCATGGGAAAATAATGCTGTTACTGGGTTGGACCAGTCTATCTCACTCAGTATTCTGTCTCCCAGTAGTGGCACCAGGATACTTGGAGGTCCTATGTGATGGTTACCCACCTTGATATTCATCTTAATCATCTGTTCCCCTTTACATACCTAACTGTCCTTCCAATATTCCATTTTGGACATCTTATCCACAAATTTATCCAGATCCTTTTGTAATCTTTTGATATATTTGGGCTAAATAACATTTTGTGATAATGGCATCCATAGGTTTATTATATATTTATTACAGGCCTTAGAGTTAGAGGACCTGGAGTCTAATTCCAGCTCAGCCAGTTGTCTGCTGTGTGACAATGGGCAATTCACTTAACTTCTCTGTGTGTTTCCTCAACTGTAAAATGGGGATTCAATGCCCATTCTCCCCACTAATTGAACTATGAATCCCATGTGGAACAGGCACTGTGTTTAATCTGATTAACTTGTAACTAGCTCAACTTTTCTAAGCTCTTGTGAAAGCACAATATAACAGAGTTGGTAGATATGTTCCCACAACGAGCTTATAGCCTACAGTGGGAGATAGACATTAATATAAATAAACTATGGATATGTACCTAAGTCCTGTGGGTTTGAACATGGGATGAAGCAAGTATACAAATTCAAGTACATGAGCAATGCAGAAGGGAATGGGAAAAGAGGAAATGAGGGCTTGAGGAAGGCCTCTTGGAGGAGATGTGATTTTAATAAGACTTTGAAGGTGGGGAGAGTGATCATCTGTTGGATATGTTGGGGGACAGAATCCCAGGCCAGAGACTTGAGTGAGAGATCAGTGATAAAATAGATTAGATAGAGATACAGTTAGAGGGCTGGCAGTGGGCTGGAGGGGGCAAGGTGATTGAGAATTTCACTATTTGCATATCTCCACCCAAAAAATGGATCATTAATTCCTAACTTTTGTCTCCTATAGCTTTCAGCAAGTTTTTCATCCAGTACTGAATATATCCCTCCTGTTATCCGTTGTCCGGGGATGGGTTCGTTCAATGATCGGCGAGAGAGAGACAGAGGCCGGGGGCGGAAAGCCTGAGCTTTATATAAAATTTATTCTGTGGGGCAAATTGAATTAGTTGTTTAGGTGCAATGGACTGAGCTTCCCTTTTGGGAGGAATGTAATCAATTAGCAATATTCGAGCTTCCCTAATTAATTCATTCAATCATATTTATTGAGTGCTTACTGTGTGCAGAGCACTGTACTAAGCACTTGGGAAGTACAAGTTGGCAGCCTACCCTATCCAAAAGCAGGCTCACAGTCTAGAAGGGGGAGACAGACAACAAAACAAAACATATTAACAAAATAAAATAAATAGAATAAATATGTACAAGTAAAATAAATAGAGTAATAAATACGTACAAACATATATACATATATACAGGTGCTGTGGGGAGGGGAAGGAGGTAAGGTGGTGGGGTGGGAAGGGGAAGAGGAAGGAGGGGGCTCAGTTTGGGAAGACCTCCATGGGAGAAACACAATCATACGTTAATCGCGCGTGGGTGAGGCGGCTAGGTCTCACCCATGTGCATTTCCCACTTGGGAAGAATCCACTTACTTTCCCATATGGGAGGAATTCATTACATTATCCGCGCACGTGGTGGGCGGCTAACTCTCACCATGTGCTCTCCCTACATGGGAGGAATCCACTCATGATTCCCATCAGCAGCGGGGCACCTGGGTCCCACCCACGAGACACTCACCCGTCCCGTGGCCCTTGCCTCAGTGTGTTGGTTCTGGTTGCAGAGCGGGCATCTGGCCTTCTGGGCAGAGAAAGACATGTGGGCCACTGCCACTGCTGCTGCAGTTCCTCCTGCTGCTGTGTGTCTCGGTGTTCTGACCCCAAAAGTCAGAGGTCACAGGTATTTATAACCTGTGCTCCTAGGCCATTCCAGCTTCCTGCCTCAGTCTATCCAATCTCTGCCCTCCCTCCTCCTCCATACCTAATTTGATTGGCACGGGAGCAAGGGACACCTCCTGTATTCCTGGCTTGGGCTGTCAATCTAGCAGATTTGGTCATCGGGGAGGTATCCCACCCTCACATCCGAGTTCCGCCTGCCGGCTCAGGTGGTCACGAGATAGCTTTTGACCTTGAGATGGCCAGTACCCCAGGGTCACCTTGGGACACCTCCCGTTTGATGAACGTTCAGTTTCTAAAAGAGCCTTTGGTGGGGGACCTCATCAATAGCTTTTGGAAATACTAAATGTTTTATGTCTCTTGGTTCCCCTCTATCCACCTGCTTGTTGACCCCTTTAAGAAATGACTGCACGTTGTCTTTCTTCCAAAAAGCTGAATTTTTTCCAACTGTTCACAGTTATCATTTCATTATCGATTTTACTAATTACTATTGTAGTTTGTAGATGCTAGATTTCCAAGTGTGAGAGTGAAAAGGAATAAAGTAGATTCTACTCTCCTGGAGGAAATATGGAGGGAAGTTAAGAAGTTTAAGTCTAATAGGGAAATGTGGAGGAAATCTAGGAAATGTGAGACGTTTGGCAGTGATTAATACAATGGAGGAAGTTGGCTTTTTTGACCTGCTGTACTATAAATTTGGGGTTTTCAGTGAGTATTATTATTATTATTATTATTATTATTGTATTTGTTAGGCACTTACGTTGTGACAAGCCCTGTTCTAAGTACTGAAGTAGACACGGGTTAATCATTCATTCATTCAATCAATCATATTTATTGAGTGCTTATTGCATCCAAAGCACTGTACTAAGTGCTTGGAAGAGGACACTGCAAGAATAATTAAACACCTGGTAATCAGGTCTCCCTCCTACTCTGAGCCCCATGAGGGAAGGGACTCTGTCCATCCTACTTAACTTGTATCTACCTCAGTACTTAGAACAGTGTTTGACACAGAATAGCGCTTAACAAATACCATAAAAAAGGTCAGAAACAGCCTCTGTCCCACATCACAGTCTAAAAGAATATAAGGTTTAGAAAGGTGTAGCTTAGCCAGAAGGACCATCCTGATTTATACTTATTTCTCTGAGTCTTAAAAAGGATGATTTTTTTATCCAGGAGCATTGTAAAACTCCTTAAAAAAAACTACCATGATACAGATAAACACAAAGCTCCCCCTCCATGGAAATGGATAAACCTTATCAGATTTACGTGAATACACTTGGGACAGTTATCTCCTCTTGGAACTGGGGAACTTACTGTCCAGATAGAGGATCTTTTCCATAAGTGGGATGGATGTAAATTTCAACTGAGAGGGGGACAGTGGGGAGACCCCCATAGCCTGGGACCTCAGGTGAGTAAGTAGCTTCTTTTGGAGATTTTCTAAGCCCAACCTGTGCTGGCTCCTGAGCAGCTGAACCACTAACCGCCATCGGAAACCATAATACTTTACACACATTGGTAACCTCACTTATTAATAAATCCAGAGCCTCATCCTGTCCCCGCCCCTTTTTACAATAATAATAATGGCATTTATTAAGCGCTTACTACGTTCAAAGCACTATTCTGTGCACTGGGGTGGTTACAAGGTGATCATCAGGTTGCCCCTCAGGGGGCTCACGGTCTTTATCCCCATTTTACAGATGAGGTAACTGAGACACAGAGAAGTTAAGTGACTTGCCCAAAGTGACACAGCTGACAATTGGCGGAGTTGGGATTTGAACCCATGACCTCTGACTCCAAAGCCCGGGCTCTTTCCACTGAGCCACGCTGCACTGTAATCACCTTTGCAACTTCTGCCCAGACACCAGAAAGATCCAGAATCTAAGTGATATTATGGTGAGATTTTCACATACAGGTTTTCCAGTTCGGAAAGTTCAATGGACTTAGGGAAAGCAGGCTAACTTCCAAGCGCATACCAACTGAATCTGGCCCTGAATCACTAGGAGGGGGGCAGTTTTAATAAAAAATGAAAAACACTGCTCTTCTACAGTTAACTGCAATAAATTGTGTGATATAATGGTAAACAAATTCATCTTTCATTTACTGTTAAGCCAGCTGTGATTAAGTGACAAGGAAAAAGATAAAATTGATAATTGTGGTAAGTTTAAATGGCTAGTGGATAAAACTGAAAAATATCAGTTGTTACTGTGGAGTATAATCTAAGCGCAGGAATGATGACTCTCTTGGCAGGGTTGCCTCAAACACTTTAGTTTGCTTTTTGGTCTTGGTTTAATTATTCGAGGCTAGTTTAGGAGAGATGCATGATTAATTTATGTTTATTTTTTCCTCTGTGCTGCAGCACACTGCCCTCTGGTGTATATAGAAAAGATTCATACAAAAGATAATGGAGTCATTTTTCCCCCGTGATTTGGAAAATCAACAACTGTCTCTGTAAGCAGAAAAAGTCTGTCACTGAGCCACACATTGCTTTGATTTATTCTTCAGGCTTATAACCCCAGCATGTCTTGGAAAAAAAAAATTAAGCGACTGCTGCTAGGAACCAGCAGCTCTTCTGCCTAAGGGTACATTCTCCCGTCTCTTGAGACACAGTTCCACAGCTTCAGCGTCATCCTATCCACTGAGCACCACAACCTCACATTCCTGTCTCTCTGTCAATCTTACACCAACAACCCTCAACCTTGGTTGACCTCCACAGTATGCTTCTGTGGCTTATGTGACACAGAGCTAATTCCAAGCACCTGGCTGATCTCTTCCATCTCAGTCATCCTCACCCATTGTAACACTGCCCTCTAGTCTGCCCAGCAACACTACTACTCTTCTCTTATGGACTCTCCTCTCCCCTGCCTTCACCTTATAATCCAGACTGTTAAAGCCCTCGTTAAATGTCTGGTGTCCCCATCTCTTTCCTCTTTCACCCATGTAATGATCTTATCTACTACTTCGTTGACAAAATTGAAACCATCAGAGGTCAACTCCCCCAGATCTCCCCCTTGCCTCTTCAGTTCCCTCCTGCCGCCCTCCTATCCATTCTCTTATCCTTCCCAGCCATCTTTTGAGAGGTAATCTCCTGCCTGCATTCAAGTTTACCCTTCCACCTGTACTTCTCACCATCCTTCTTGCACCTTATGAAAATATTTGCATCCACTCTTCTTTCTTCTCTGACTGCCATCTTCAATTGCTCACTGTCCAGTGGATTCTTTCTCTAGGCTTTCAAAGACACTCACTTGTCACCTATCCTAGAAAAACACTCTCGACCCCACTGTACCATCCAGCTAGAGCCCCTTCTCCCTCATACCATTCCTATCCAAACTCCTAGAACAGATTGCTTACTCCTTTCTTCTTCATCTCTAGCAGAAACATGGTCTTCCCATCTTCAGAGCCCTTCTAAAATCACATCTCCTCTAGGATGCCTTCCCGTATTCATCACTCATCTCCCTTCCCTCTTTCCCCCCAACTTTCACCCTCCACTGACACTAGCACTTCAGGGTTACTTATGCACTTGAGAAATAGCCCCACCCATTTCCCCTGACATCCTTATACATTGTTGCTTCCTCCTACCTATAATTTGCCTGTCTCCCCTGCTAGATTACAAACTCCTCGAGGACAGAGATCATGTCTACTAACTCTGTTGTTCTCCC
The DNA here is from genome assembly GCF_015852505.1 of Tachyglossus aculeatus. NCBI lineage: Eukaryota > Metazoa > Chordata > Mammalia > Monotremata > Tachyglossidae > Tachyglossus > Tachyglossus aculeatus. The sequence goes on from NC_052076.1 coordinate 45,644,776, forward strand.
AAGTGCTTAGTAGAGTACTCTGTTGAGTAAATATTAATGAATGCTATTGATTGATTCCAGATCTGGCTCAGGTGTCACTGATCTCATGATGGGCAGAGTGTTGAAGTGTAGAGAGCTTTTTGATTATGGGAAAAAGAGGATTAGCTTGATAAGTGTTACTGCCTGCTGGCCTTCTGCTAGAAAATAACCATTGGGAGACTGGAGGAATAACTATTAAATGTGTTATTTGTGCCATCTCCATAGACGGAGCCAACAAAAAAGCTACTTTAGCTAAGTGTTGGAAAGAAAAATGTAATGTTTCTTTGGATAGGTCTTCTCTATTTCCTTTTAGTGTTCAGTATATTTTCCCTGTTTTCATTACAGAAAATCCAGCTGAAGGATCTTATACAGGTATTTTTGTTAAATAATTAGGTTCGTTGACATCACAAGGATTGCCGAGGGACAGGTTATAATGGTTTCTAAAGTTATAACAACTATTGCTGTTTGTAATTTAAAAGGTAGACATAACAGTATTTGTAATCCATGAGGGAAAAAAACAGTTTAGAAAACAGTGGTGTCTGAAGCTCCAGTGAAATCTGGAATTATAATGACATCATTTCACAATAACCATGTTATAAGCCAGTTTTCCTGAACTTATTCAAAATAACACACCATGTTTATGCCTTGATACCTAGGTGCCATCTGTTGCTGCTTTATATCTATCTAGCAAAGTTAACCCACTATTAAGCCACCGATGAGGTTTGTCAGATGGATTAGAGAAATAATGAACAGAGGAGATATTCAAATCGAGTCAGAATCTTGACAGCTTTTGAGTTTTTCTTTGTGTGTGTTTGAATTTGTAAGGAGTCACTGAAGTAGATGCCAAATTTACCATCCCTTATTTAGTTGGAGAGCTGGTGGGCTATATAATCAGTTGGGAGAGAGGCAGGCACACACCCACCGAACCCCCAAAGCAAGGCCGAGAAGACGGGCGGAGAGCAGAGTTGGCTGAAACAGAGGAAGATGGTCTGAGGGGGATTGACCTGGGCAGGAGCCTCTTTCTAACTTGGGAGGAGACGGGGCATGTTTGCTAGACCCTTACAAATCAGTAAATCAGTAGAGAGTATATACCTCTTCTGGGAGCCTTGGAAATCCACACCAATCATCTTTCTAGCAAATGTGCTGAAATTGATATAATTTAGCAATCTTGTGGCAGGATTTGGTCAGTTATCCCAGAAATTCTCTCACACATTAATAGGTTCAGTGGAAGGAAAGCCAAAGTCTTT